>NC_083330.1:51965652-52603318 GCF_963455315.2 Globicephala melas
TATTAAGTGAATTACGATTTCAGAATATACAGATTCTGCGATAACATTGCACAAAAGAATAATAATTGAATTTGTTTATATGTTCATTCAACCATTAAAAAATAGCACCTGCTATGTGCCAGGCACTGTGCTGAGCTCTGAGATTCAGTTGTGAGCAACATAGATGTGGTCCCTGCCCCCATAACACTCACATTCTGTCCGAAGAGACAGATGCCAACACAAGCAAACAAACAAAAAAGTAAACAGAAAATAAAGCACATGCGTTTGAGTTGTGATAGAGGTTGTAAAGGGAATGGATAAGGGGCTGGGACAGAAGACAACATGGCAGGGGCCTCCTTTGGGTGGATGGTTAGGAAGAGCCTCTCAAAGGAGGGGATATTCTAGCTGAGACCCAAAGGGTGAGTAAGAGCTGGCTGTGTGAAGGTTGGGTTCGAGGCCAAGGGGACAGCTTGGGCAGAGGCCCTGATGTGGGGACGAGTGCGGCATATCCAAGAACTGAGAGGAAATCTGCATGGCTGGACCCTTGTGAGCAGGAGAGAGTGGCCTGGACATAGCATTGGAAATAGGTGGACATCAGACCATTCAGGCCATGCAGGCAGTTAGTGTTAAGAAATATGAGAAGCCTTTAAATGTTTCAGCTGATAAGTGACGTTACATTTTGAAAAGGCCACTTTTACTACTCTGTGTAACAGAGGGACAGTAGAGAAAGCAGGGAGGCTCATAAAAAGAGTCTAGAGAACTTCAGAAGAAATATGGGCCATAAAGGTTATTGGCCAAAAAGTCCTAGATAGTCTAAGGTAGATAAAATTATTCAATATTTACTTAATAATTATTATGACTCATTAATAGATTTAGATTGGTCTAGACCAGGATGTGATAGAGGTATGTGTTGATACACTACATGTATATGTCATAGGATAGGTGTTTTTCCTCTCACAATATGAGCTCTGCTCGCTGGAAATAGCTATAATTGGAATTATTAATTGGTATTTTGCAAATAGCTATCAGTGAAAACAAACAGAATCTTGATCCAAAACTGGTACCTCAGGACTAGAATATACAGGTCTAGCTACACAACACACAAATGCTTAGTTTAAGAAGTACTGGGCTTTTTTGATCGTAACAGTGGGCAATTAGTAGAAGAATGTATAACATGTGGTATAGTGCTGCTGGGGATAAGAATGAAAGGCTTGAGAAAAGCTAGGTGAACTCAACTATTGAATCTGCACAATCCTGATCAATTTATTTATTTAGATAGTTACAACCTTTAAACAAACCTTCACTGAGATTGCGTCATGAAAAATGTATTACTGTGAATCTAAATAATCCTAAATGATCGTTTAATTGCTAACCTCTCTTTTAAATCCATGAAGACAAAATTTTTATGACAGGATTTTTGATCAACAGAGTTTTTAGTAATACAACTCAGTAATTCAAATGTGTGATAAAAATATACTTTTAATGAAACAAACTGTATTGGTTATTTGTAAAATTCCTGCATTAGTATCATAGAATTTTGAAACATTTTTACTAGTTCAGGAGAGCAACCCCTGTGAACATTTTTAAATGGGAAAATGCAATCAACTTTATAATAACATTCTTTGTAACAATTTGCACTGAGATAGTTTCAAGCAGGCATAGTGATGGAAAGTGGAGACCGTCTCTCTTCCAACTGTGCTTTCCATATTTATTTCAATGTAACGTAACCTTCTTTCTGGTTATAGACCTGCCGTCCTGCCCACAGCCCAGCGGCTTGCCCTCATTGACCCATCCTTGCCTATTCACAGACCATTCTTCCAGCCTTCCCTTCATAGAATCTAGGCAACTATATACCCTCCTGTCCCTTTCCCTATGAAATAGCGCCATATGTAAGGGTCTTTAAATGGACAAAGGATGCATTTTTCACTTTTCCACCATGTGAAATCTTATAAGGAAGTTAAGTTATTTACATTTTAGAGAAAATTAGGGTATCACAATAAGGATTTAGTAGGAGAAAATGTGATTCGGATTGTGGGTGGAAAGGAAGTTTTCTTCAATGGAGAAAAAACTATATATGTAATTGTGTGTGTTGAGTACCTTACTAATAGCGTACATTAGCTTGTCTATTTACTGAAATTACAAACTATCCAATTTGCATTCTGTCATCCCCAAAACATCTAGTATAGTGCTACACTCTAAGGAGATGCTCATTAAATAGACAGAGATAAAACTTAATGGAAATACTTCTTTTCTCTTTTCAGCTTATGGTCAAATGATTCCTTTTGGCAGTCATCTCGAGAAAATAATTATACCATACCTCACCCAGGAGCAAATGTTGTTATTCCTGAAGGTAAATGCATAAATGTAAATAAATAAAATGCTGTGTTTATACCACAATAGTTAGCAGTTAGGGTAGATACCTTTATGCAGCACACCTTGGAGAAAGAGAAGATGTGAAGAGATGGATTCAGTTGTTGTGTCCTGGATGTCAGACGTCGCTTCTGGGTTTTATGTGGATTTAAACCTGAATATTAAGAATAATGGATTTTCTGAGAGAGAGAAGAATTAGTCATTGTGTGGAAAAAGGCTCACCAACTTCTAAATTAGGACTCACTGATAGGGCTGTCAGTGTTTTATCTATAGGCTATAGTCTATGGATTATGTTATATTCCATATACTAAAGTCTTGTTTTATAGGAACATGGATTGTGGCAGACACAGATATTCCACCAATGGAAAGACTCGTTATTTGGGGGGTTCTAGAATTGGAAGATAAACATAATGTGGGAGCTGCAGAGTCTTCTTATAGAAAAGTTGTTTTGAATGCTACCTACATATTACTGCAGGTAAGAGTGACAGTCTTATAATTTATACCCTTATTAGCCAAATGCTAAAATGTTGGAGATTTACTAAGCAAATTATAAGAAAGCATATGCACCTGATGTGATTAAAACACAACTGGCTCTACCCCATGAAATGCAAGCCTAAGTTCAATATATTTCTGCTCTCCTTTAAATATTAATGACACATTCCTAAAGCAGTAATTATCATGCTACTTTTTAGTGCGAGGTTTGCTCCATTTCAATCCTTTAGAATATTTGTATTATTATTAGGTAAATTTAAACTCACAGCTTGCTGCTACTAACAGAGAATCCACTGGAGTTCTGAGGAAAAAAAATTAAAAGATTTCAAGCCTTTTTTTTAAGAAAGCAAACAGTATTTCTTAAAATGAATGGATATAGGTGGGATTATGAAAACCAGGAGCAGACTAATAAAAATATTTCAGTTGTTTGGAATAATCACCTCATTCTGTCATAAATCTCAGATGGTCTTGAACATGTAATAGTTTAGTCAATTTAATTGTTCTGTCAGTCTTTTATTGGTGTTCATTTAAAAGAATAGCTTAACCAAAAAGGTATTAAGCACCACTAAAGAATAAGTGGGAGCCTTTCTTTCATAAAACTAGGCCTTTAATGCTTTAAAGGTGTTAGATACAGAGCTTAGAGGTAAATTAATGCTATAATTGAATCCTTACCTCACTGTTTAATAGTTTGGTAACAGGTTACGTTATCTGACTTCTTTCTGCATCAGTTTTCTCACCTATGAAATGAGAATAGTAATTCCAATTCATGGGTTTAGTGTAAAGGTTAAATGATATAAAATATGTAAAACCTTGCATGTTATGCCTGGCATAGAATCAGCAAGCATTTAGTAATAGCAATTTTTATTAATAGTGATGGCTCATGAATAACATAGCTTAGATATAAATAGGAGAGTATATTTTATATATGCCGCATTATTTTAAAGTACAGTGTGATCTGTTCAAACAGCACTAGTTTAGGTTTTAGGAGGTCTCAGTTTCAGGTCCAGTTCTGACAGTAAGTAGATGTTGAATTTGACCTTGGAAAAATCATTTAAACTGCCCATCCCAAAGTGGATGGGTTAAATTAAGGTCACTTCTAGTTACAGTACTGTTCTTTGTAAAACAAAAATTCATTCATTTTTACTAGGGGAGGCTTCCAGTCTTCCTAATTCCTTTCTTATGGGGAAATTTCTCCTGCTCAGTTTTGAAGTATTAACAATTTTCTGCTTCACTACAGGGAGGTAGATTAATTGGTGGCTGGGAAGATAACCCTTTTAAAGGAGAATTACAGATTGTTCTTAGAGGGAATCATTCTACTCCAGAGTGGGCTCTTCCAGAAGGACCAAATCAAGGATCAAAGGTCCTAGGTATGTGTTTCCAGATACCAAAAGAGTCATGTTAGTTTTGCAAATCTACTTTAAAACGTGTAGCACTGAAAGACTTGTTATGAGTTCATGATGTTATGGTTTCAGAAGTTTTTACAGACATTGATTTGTAGTAACAGGTTATAAAAGTTGCTGAGGTTTTAAAAAATTAAATCATGTCACATTAAAATAGATACAGATGTGCATATTTCCAAAATGTAACTTATTGCAACACTAACATTAGTGAATCACTCCATATGTATATTGTTTCTCTAATCTGGTTTTCTTCGTAATCTTTCTTTTATATAAGCAAAAATATTTTTCATATTTTAGTACTTTTCCCCTAAAAGGTAACTTTCTTATGCATTATTCCTACACAGTATTAAAAATCTGTGGATCAGTTGGCTCTGCTGTTGATCTCGGGTGTTGAAGCAGGGCTTTGGTTCCCCGCCAGTGATTGAGGTTGTGTCGCAGTGGTGAGAGCACCAAACCCTAGCCACTACACCAGTGGTCAGTGACAAGGCCCTGGCCCTACAGCTTTACAGAAAAAGAATTCCCACAAAGACGGAAAGTAGTGAAACAAGTAAAGTGTTATTAAGAGAAAAAAAGAGTACAGTACTTTTGGATAGACACACGGGTGAACTCAGAGAGAGAGTCGTACCCTCGTGGCAGTTTGAATCACTTTTATGGGGCATTTCTTCCCTGTTTCCTTTGACCAATCATTTTGATTTGCCTGGTTCAGAGTCCGTATTTGGTGTATCTCAGGATTTTCCCATGTGTGCGTGTGCATCTCTTAGCCAACATGGATTCTACCGAAGAGGCCTATGGGTAGTGAGCATTAGTTGCCATCACTTAGAATCACTCCCTTTTGACCTCCAAGGAGCCTTTCTGCTCATGTGTAGTCGGGGAGGTCTCCTGACTTCAAGAATGAAGAATATGTGGTCTCTTATCTTCTATCTGGGCAGGACCCAGCCTCCTCTCTCAATTGTCCTGTTATTCCCACCGCGGAGTATCCGTCCACAAGGAATGAACTCAAACCATTTGTCCTGGGGGCCCTTATGTCTCCTGCCTCGCTATCAGTTATCCAGTCATAACTGTTGCTAAGTTTTAATTTTCCGGTTGCATTTGTGTGGCTGTACATATTCCTATTCGAGCCTAGAAATCAAAGGACCTGAGAGGGTTTAATTTGGTCCTAATAAATAACTGCTTTTATTAATACCACTGCACATTTATTTAAAAGACACATAAATGTGCTTCAGTTGCTCCCATGTACAATTTCTAAAACAGTGACAATAAAAAAGGGGATTAAAAAGTGGCTTAAAATTGAATTAGCTCTTGCGAGACAGACAAATTCAAATCTTAAAGAAAAATTTCCTGAGGCAAACAAATTCAGTCTTAAAAAATTTTTGTTTGCTTTTATGTGTTTATTTTTTTATTTCAAAAATAACATTTCTAGCAACACAGAACCATATCAAGAGAAAACATACATCTTCTACTCTCCCCTTGAGGAAACTAACATTAGCAATTTTTACATGTGTTTTTCGTGCTTTTTATCTATGCCTGTATTCATATTACATAAAATGACTTGTGGTGCCTTATACAAAAACATGGTCAAACTAAATATATTACCGTGCAATTTTCTTGTTAACATATTATGAATATCTTTCCAGATTGATACTTAACATGTAACACTCTTCATTTTTATAGCATATTACACTACAGTATTAGTAATATATTCTAATTTACTCCTTCATTCTTATAATGATATACATTTGGATTAATTCTAGTTTTTCTAATATTTCCAAATAGTGTTGTATTAAACATCCTCATTGATGTATCCTTGTATACTAATTCAATTTATAGAGACCAGATTCCTAGAAGTAGGGCAAAGGGCCAAAGCCTTCTTATATAGCCCTGAGCAGATAACCCCAATTCTTTCCATTCATTCTAAAATGTTCAGTCGCTTATTAAAATATATCTACTAACTGTTTCATTTTATACTAGCACGTAACTCAGTTCTATGCAGTGAATAAATAGGAGTGTGTTTTTTTCCTGTAGGGGTGTTTGGTGAGCTGGATCTTCATGGAATTCCACGTTCGATATATAAAACTAAGCTCTCAGACACCGCAGAGGCAGGTTCCAAAGTCCTCTCTCTGATGGATGCTGTGGATTGGCAGGTAGAGGAATTACTATGTGGTGGAAAGTGAAAACACGCCATGGGTCAACTTAAGGTTTCTTCTTTATTCCAATGGACATTTATTTTGTCACATGATTAACCAGAAGAGAAACGTATGTTTTGCAATTAGTTTGCACTCAGAAAGCTGACTTGATAGCAGGCATTTAAAAATTGTGGTGTCAAAGGTTCTTCAGAACATATAAAGAACATTATGTATATATTAGTTATGAAAGGAAAATATGAAAGTTTGGGGGTAAAAAATATTTATTTACAAATTCTTGCAAAACAGAAAAAAGAATTATTTTAAATACCTTTTATTGTTATCTTGGTTATCTCTTTACTTCTAATTTGTGATTTTACATGTTAAGCATTTGGGAAGAAAACAAATCCTGATGCCCAGTGATATTCAAAACATGCCTGAGTTAAATAAGAGATTTTGGTAAAATATGAATGGTGGCAATTCCGATCTCTACTAGACTCCCAGGCTTGCATAGGCCACAGACTCACATGTTTTACAAATACTCTTTTTAATGCAAAAGGGTCAAGGAAATAGATGGATTACTTTTCCGGGCTCTCAGATTTCAGCCAGTTCCTTTCTGCTGAGAATAAGCTATAAGGTCACAGAACAAAGTGAGGCTTAGTCTGAGTAAATGAATACAAATCATCAAAACATATGGGGTTGGCTCTCTTAATGTAGTGTAAAATCAGTAAATAGAAGGAGGATTTGTTGAGAGTTATTATAAGCTACTTACAATATATTCATATTTGTGATAGTTGAGGTGTGATTACTTTTTAAAAGGTGGTTAAATGATTTAAATATCCCTATTATTCATCTAATTATCATTTATTAGTATTTATCCAGTTAATATTTTCTGCATATTATTTATATAATTAATATTTAGCCTAATGTCAGATATTTTCTAGGCATAGAGGATTCATTTGTGAAGAAATTGGTCAAACTATAGGGGAAATTGCATTGAAGTGGGAGAGGCAGACACTAAATGAACAGATAAATGTGTGTTATTTCAGATTATAATCTTTGTGATGAAGGAAATAAAACAGGGATGATAGAGACTGCCATGGTAGAGGGTGGCAGATAACATTAAATAGAGTGGCCAGAGAAAGCCTCTCCCAAGGGTATGACAGGGTTCAGGACATGCTACCCCAAAATATGAATAGTTTAAGGGAAGAAATTTCTGCACGTGCAGGAAGGACTTTCTGGCTTTCCCCTGAAGCAGGTCACAAAACCTTCATGTGAGAGTTGCCCTCCTTATACCCAGAGGAAAGAGACATCCTCAGCTCTGAAGACAAAGTGACACAGAGAAGAATCTGAATGGCCAACCCTTGCTGTTTCTCCCAGTTTCCTACACTTAGCTCATACCCTATCACAATTTTCCTCTACTCTCCACTCTTCCATAAAAATGCTCAGGTTTAACCATTTCTTCAGGGCTTCATTTCCCGTGTCATGTAAAATTTATATTGAATAAATCTATATGCTTTTCTCTTGTTAATGACTTTTGTTACAGGGGTCCCAGCTGAGAACTTGGAAGGGTAGAGGAAAAAGTTCTTTTTCGTCCCCTGCAAGTACTTTTGAGCAGAGACTTGGTTGACAAAGAGGAGCTTGTCATATATGATATACAGAGATTCTAAGACTTGACCATGCTCTGTCACTTATCTCTGCCTTTCTTACCCTTCAGGAATATCCAGTGATAGTTAACTGTGTAAAAAAAAAAAAAATCTGGGGGAAATTTTTTAAGTCTTAAGGGTATTATCCTGAGCAATTTTTAATAAAAATATGAATGTATTTGCTTTGATATATCTAATTTTAAAAATGTATATCACCTGTGATTTTATTAAGTGACTGAATTCAACTTAAGGAAATGTTGAGATAATTCAAAATATAGAATTCTTGCTATCAAACAAAAGCATATTTATTTTAGAGACCTAAATGTATGATTTGTTCTCGCTGATAATACCATGGTTGTAACCAATGTAAGTTAAATTAGAATTATTTAATAGTTATTAAGAAATATAAACCTATTTTTTAAAAATTGTTCTTGAATTTGGCACTTGAATTTTTCTAAGGAAGGAGAAGAGATTGTGATAACAACCACAAGCTATGATTTCCACCAGACTGAAATTAGAAGTATCGTTAAAATCCTGCATGATCACAAAATTCTCATTCTCAATGATACCCTTTCCTATACTCACTTTGGTAAGTGGCTGTTTTTTAACCAAATAGATATATAATTTAAATGTCTCGAAATATTCACAGTTTAGTGCTCTCCTCTGTAATTACAGTCATTTGATGAAACATCTCAGATTTTTAGAGGAGCATTTCACTTAGATTGGCACTGGTACCCAAAGGATGCTACTGTTTGTGTGTTGGCTGCAAAGAGTCCCTGCTGTGTGTATTAATTCATTCAGCAAATATTCAGCAGTGACCATTACATTCTACGGGATAAGGCTGACACTTTCTGTTTTAGGCAAGCTTCCAGAGATTCTTACGCACACTGAAATTTGAGCACCCTTGATCCAAGAGCATCTTTGTCCTGATTTGTTTCATTGACACATTCCTCAGCGGTAACTGCACTTAGACAAGCTGCAGCAAAATGGTAAAACTCTAATTCTCAAGGAAAGAAGGAATTAATCAGAATCGACTGAAGATGATCTTTCAACTTGTAGGATCAGGGCTTTCCCAGCACCCCAGCCTTTCCCCATTTCACATGCTACCTTCATCTGAATCCCAGGAAGTGGAAGCTGACAGGAGTGTAACGTTAGAAAAGCCATTCAGATACTTCTGATGCTCCTGAGAACTACAGCTAAGGTGGCATTATGCACTGGTGGATATCAGACCTGCATGAAAAAGAAACTTAAAAGAACTTTTTAAAGCA
This sequence comes from Globicephala melas, assembly GCF_963455315.2. NCBI lineage: Eukaryota > Metazoa > Chordata > Mammalia > Artiodactyla > Delphinidae > Globicephala > Globicephala melas. The sequence goes on from NC_083330.1 coordinate 51,974,928, forward strand.
GTATTTTGATAGAAGCACGTGTCTGTCATTCTATATCACATATTTTTTCTTTAAATCAAAAGAAAAAGGTTTCTTTGAAGAACACTTTAATCGTAAAACAGTGTTTGAAGTTCAACAGTATAGATTCTTTCATTTAAAGTACCAAACACTTCTCTCTGCTTGAAATGTACCTGCTTGTCTTAAAGTTTTGGGTAAGACTTCTAGAAATGTAGAATGTAATTTAGGTTCTGTTTTTTAAAATTTTATTTATTTATTTTTGGCTGTGTTGGGTCTTTGCTGCTGCACGCTGGCTTTCTCCAGCTGCAGTGAGCAGGGGCCACTCTTCATTGCGGCGTGTGGGCCTCTCACTACGGTGGCCTCTCCTGCTGCGGAGCACGGGCTCCAGGCGTGTGGGCTTCAGTAGTTGTGGCACGGGGGCTCAGCAGCTGTGGCTCGCGGGCTCCAGAGCGCAGGCTCAGCCGCCGTGGCGCACTGGCCTAGTTGCTCCACAGCACGTGAGATCTTCCCGGAGCAGGGCTCAAACCCGCGTCCCCTGCATTGGCAGGCGGACTCCCAACCACTGCGCCACCAGGGAAGCCCCTAGGTTCTGTTTTAAAATTATTAAGATGTAAATGTACAGACTATGTTTGATATACTACTACATATTTATAAAGAATTGTAGTTGGTACAAAATATGTCACAGGAAAAGAGGAACAAACCAAGGTTTAGGCATCAGGAGAGGTAATACCTACGTATTGCTGACTGTCTACATGGCCCTGGGCAAGTTCATTTACTTCTCTATCTCATTTCCTCATCTGTTAAAATTACAGTAAGCTTCCCAACTTGTCTCGAAGAGTGTTTTTGTGTATAATTTGAAGTGTTTGCAAAACACCTATGAAGCAGTGAGTTTGTAAGTGCTGATTATAATAACCTTTTTGCTGTAAATAGGAGAAATACATTTGATTATATTTATTTTATAAATAAAAAGGTATAATTTCCAACTGCCATCTGTGTACATTTAAGCGTGTAACTCTAATCAATTCACGTATTTGTGTTGACTTCTGGCATATTAGAAAGTTACGTGGTCTGTGAGCTGCAAAGAAACTAATAAAGACAGGTATTTCTTAGTGTTGGTAGTAATCTAACTGTCCTTCCGCTGCAGCTGGAAGATACCTTGTTCCTGAAACCGGTCAGAGCTACACGTTAGCAGCTGATGTTGGGATACTGAATAGGAACATCAAAATACTTGGTGAGGATTATCCAGGTTGGCTGAAGGAATCTTTTGGTGCACGCGTCCTAGTCAGCTCATTCACTGAAAATATGGTGACATTTAAAGGTTAGTACAAATTCAGTTTATTTTTCTAAATGAAATGTAGCAGGGTCTCTTCCGTGTTTAGTTCTTAAATAATCCTCACTCCTTTACAGGATCATTTGTGTTAAAAAACAAAATCCAACTGAGGAAATTTTAAAGATCTTACTGGCTTTATTCAAGGATTCATGAATTGGGCAGCATGCAATCTAGCTGATACAAAGGAGCGTCAAAGAGCTGTGCAAAATTAAAGACTTTTATAGGCAAAAGGGAGCAGGAACAAGGTAGTTTTACTAGGCAGAAAAGAGGATTGGTTATTGCAAGGTTACTTCCCGTGTAGGGGGCAGAGGTTTATCAGGCAGATTACCTAACCAATGCTGATCAGGCAATTCGTGATGGACCGGTTTAAGGTTCCATTTCAGGAGAACTGAAACTGTAATTAAGTTTGTTTGATGATGGAGGGCTTAGCAAAAGTGACTCCATTTTGGGCGTGATGTCTTGTTTTTAACACATTGAAAAATAAAGGCTTGAGAGGGATGATGCAGTCAGGTACCACCCTCCAGAACCAAATTCCTAACATTATTCTACTAATTTTATCTTTAGAGGCAAAATAATTATCAAATTAACAAGGACCTTAGGTAACAGCTAGCCCAACCTTGCCCTCAAACAGAAATCGTTTCATAACAAGCGCACTGATCTGTTATTTTTGTTTGAAGGAAATTTTCAAATACATTTCAAAGATAGAGAAATGTATAATATAATGCTTATCATCACCAATTACCACAGGTATCAACTTTGGCCAGTCTTGTTTGATCTCTGAGCCCACCGACTTTCTTCAAGCCCACGGATTATTTTGAAGCAGCAAGCATATATTTTTTAAGATATATTTGACATGTAACATTGTGTAAGTTTAAGGTCTACAATGTGTTGATTTGATACACTTATATATTACAATATGATTACCACAGTAGCATTAGCAACATCTCTATCATGTCATATAGTTATTATTTTTGTGTGTGTGTGGTGAAAACAATTAAGAGCTAGTCTCTTAGCAACTTTGAAGTTTATAATATGGTATTTTTACTGTATCCCTAAGTTGTACATTATATCTCCAGGACTATTTATCTACTAGTTACAAGTTTATACCCTTAAACAGCTCCCTATTTCTCCCACCCCACAGGTCCTGATAACCACCTTTCTACTCTCTATTTTTATGAGTTCAGCTTTTTTAGATTCCACATATAAATGAGATCATACAGCATTTATCTTTCTGTCTCTGACTTATCTCACTTAGCATAATTCCTTCAAAGTCCGTCCATGTTGTCCCAAATGACAGGATTTCCTTCTTTCTCACTCATGGCTGAATGATATGATATATGTATACACACAGTGGAATGTTTTAGATAGATAGATAGATAGGGAGGTATCTCACATCTTTATCCATTCATCCATTAATGGACATTTAGGTTGTTTCTATATCTTGGCTATTATGAATGAAGCAACCATGTATTACTTCATCTAGAAATATTTCAGTGTGTAAATCTAAAAGACTTCTTTAAAAACATCTCTAAGAATCAGATTTTCAAATGTTAGTAATAATGTCTAAACATCAAGTGATTGTTCAGAATCCTCCAGTTCATTCCTTCTTTCCCTTCCTTCCTCCCTCCTTCCCGCCTCCCCTTTCCCCTCCCCCTCCTCTTTCCTTCTTTCTTTCCTTTCCTTCCTTTCTTTCTTTCCTTCTTTCTCTTTCACTGTCTTTGTTCATCGGGGTCTAAATAAAATCCATGTTGCAATTGGTTATGAATCTTAAATCTCTAATTCATTTCTCTTTCCTTGCAATTTATTTATAAAAGAAGTTAAGTCATCTGTCCTATAGTGTTTCCAATAGTCTGAATTTAGTGATGCATCCCTAGAATTTAACTAGTCCCTGCCTCCCTTGTATTTTCTATGCATAAGTAGCAAATTTAGAACTAGCAAATTGACCAGACTGGGACTCAGTTTTTAGGCAATAATTCCTCATAGTTGGTTGTTATTTTTCCATTAATAGGCATATAATGTACGATTGTTTTTCCTTTTGTGATGTTAGCAGTTATTATCATCGCCTGGATCTATTGAATCACTGAGATTTAAAATGGTGATATTTTAATTCTACTATTCCCTCCTCATTTATAATCTCAAATATTTCTCTAAAGAGAAGCTTCCCCAGACCACTGTTTGACTACCCTGAAGGGTAGTTTAGATAGAAAAAATGTTTGATTCTTTCCTCTTATTAACTAGTTTTCAAAACAATGAGTTGGTTGCCAAGAATCCTCCAAAGGTAACAAGGGGTTTTTGTTTTGTTTTGTTTTGTTATTAGTATCATTATTAGTTCCATGGATTTAAACATATTTGTTATGTTCTAATCCATTGTGAACGTTACCCTTATTGATACTGAAAATGCCCTCTCGTTGACCTTCAGAACCTTTTCATGTTGGCGCCTAAGCCCTCCGCCTTATGACGGTTTTTTTTTAATTACAAATTTATGTATGTATGTATGTATGTATTTATTTATTTATTTTTGGCCACGTTGGGTCTTCATTGCTGTGCACGGGCTTTCTCTAGTTGTGGCGAGCAGTGGCTACTCTTTGTTGCAGTGTGCGGGCTTCTCATTGTGGTGGCTTCTCTTGTTGTGGAGCACGGGCTCTAGGCACGTGGGCTTCAGTAGTTGTGGTGCGTGGGCTCAGTAGTGGTGGCACAGGGGCTTAGTTGCTCTGAGGCATGTGGGATCTTCCCAGACCAGGGATTGAACCCATGTCCCCTGCACTGGCAGGTGGATTCTTAACCACTGCGCCACCAGGGAAGTCCCTGACTGTTTTGGGTTTTTTTTTTTAGCTTCTTCACTTTCTGATATGACAAGCACATGTTATAATTTTTTTTTTTTTTCCTTGCTGAGACTGGGAGTAAGTTCTTCCTCCAAGTAACCCTGGTTCTTTTTATTGGAAGCTGGTGTTTCAATCTCACAATCTGGGTACCAGGAGTAATCCTCTATTCTTGACTTGAATTGTTTCAGCAGGAGCTCACTTGGTTACAATACTGCCTATTCCATTTTGCAACAGCTCTCATTTTAGAAAATCTTTATATTGAGCAAGCAGCTGTCCCACTATAACTTCTACCTATTGGTCATAATCTGCCAACAGAAGCTTAACTGACGAGGAGAATAGTAATGAGGATCATAAAGTAATACAAGATTCCAGACACTGTGCTAAGCACTTAACACATATTATGTCATTCAGTCCTCATAGTATTATGGCATAAATATTGTCCTCTTTTTAAAGATAAAGAATTAGATGATTAGAGGGATGAAATTACTCTGATCTTGGATACTTAAAGCCCCATGATGGATCCTATTCACATGTCAACCTTTCCTTGCTCCAATAAATTATTTTGTGATGTAAGTAAAGAAAAAGGATCTATAGCTTTTGTAGGTCCAGGGTCAGTAGTAATCATTTCTTCTCTGTATCTATCTTATTAATCTTATGTTCTCCACCATACACCTAATCGCTGGCTCATGGATTTCCAGACAGGCTTTTCCCTTCTAGTGTAAAACAACTCTTCTCCAATGTATTTTATTAGATATCAGTTTTTGAAACAAGGAATACCCTCTACTGTATTTTTACCAGCCATGAAACTCTGTGCCTCAGTTTCCTTGTATAGAAGACAGGAATTATAAAAGTTCCGAAGTCACAGATGTTGTGTGAGAATTAAACCACACATTGCCTGTTAAGCACTTAGTACAGAGCTTGGCACAGAGTCATGGCTCATGGATTGTTATTGCTGTTCTTAATAATCTATGAAATTGCCTTTTGTCACTTCAGTGGCACTTAGGACAAACTCGATCAGCAGATACTTGGCAATGCATATTCTGGAAAAAATTATGTAAAGATTATGTCCTTAACAGCTCTTTAGAGCATCAAAATTGAAATGTCAGGTAAATTATAACTTGTGCCTCATGCCATGCATTCTCAACAGGGACTGTATCACTACCAATAGGTGAAAATTGACTCTTGGGGGAAAAAAAAAACCAGTTTGTGGTCCTCCAAAGGGCCTCCATACCTTGACAGATATGTAGTATATCTGTGGTATTAAAATGTCATGGAGAGGGAACGCTATTCAGAAAGAGAAATGTCTGAAAAGGTTCTTGTGAGGGGCAGTAAAAACACAAATTCAGAGACATTGCCTTATTTGGATTAAAAGGGCAAAGAAAAATGAATACAATTTTCATGAAAAAGTTGAAAACAAATTTGTCATTTGGAAAATTACAAAAACTTTAGCAGTTTTTCAAAAATTTTTATTCAGCTTCAAGGAAAAAAAATGTGTAACTCTTTTCCCCACTAGGAAATGCAAGAATAAGTAATGTGGAATTTTATCACAGCGGTCAAGAGGGCTTCAGGGATAGCACGGATCCAAGATACGCTGTAACATTTCTTAACCTGGGACAGGTTTGTACTTTATTTTAATTTTTTCATATACCCAAAATTAAGTATTTTGATTTGATTTTCATTTAACTTTACTAAATGCCCATATCTTAGAATTGCTAAGACTATAATCTAATATAATAAAACTTTCTTAGATGTATTTCTCATTAACATTTTTAGACTACAACAGTATTTGATGCCAACCATTTCATGCATTATTTAAGGTCAGTAAAAAAAAAAAAAAACGGAAAATGGAGCATAAAAGGTGAAAGAATTGAAGATCTATAATAGTATTTCACATTTCTACTTTACTTTACAATGACGAAAAATATTTCCAAACAGTTACTATTAAACAAAGTGAGTGTTGCTTAAATTTCTCAAATGAAAAGCATGTCTGTATATCCATGCCTCTGTCAAAAGTGGGAAAATAAATATGCTTAGAGGGCTGCTGATTTAAGAAAAAATGAGAAAGAGCATATTTCTTATATAGAATTTGAAAAAGAATAGATACATGTATAACTGAATCACTTTGCTGTACACCTGAAACTAACACAACATTGTTAATCAACTATGCTCCAATATAAAATAAAAATATGAAAAGTAAATAAATAAAATAAGATTAAAAATATATATATTATGGAGGGGAGATAAATTGGGAGTCTGCGATTAATATATGACACTACTATACATAAAATAACAACGACCTACTGTATAGCACAGGGAACTATACTCAATATTCTTGTAATAACCTATAATGGAAAAGAATCTGGAAAAGAATAGATATATATGTATAACTGAATCACTTTGCTTACACTTGAAACTGACACAACGTGGTAAATCAACTATATGTCAATAAAGATAAATAAATAAAAATTTTAAATCATGTAGGTTTGGAATTGAAACCCCTAAACTACTTATTGACTGTTTCCTACAGACATTTGAATTGTAACCCCTGCCTTGAGTATCGACTTCTGTGGTTAAAACAAAAAATCCCTGCTCATCATATAATAAACTGTTATGAAAAATAATTTTTAGTTCCTTAGCATTTTATAGGTAATGATAGAAATATAAATGCATAGAAAAGCACTTGAGAATTTTTAATTCACATTTAAAATAAGCATTTCTTTTTTGCTCTTTTTAATCATAAACCGAAGGTATATGGACATTTCCCAGCATTAAAAGGTCTGCTGGGAAGTCATCTTCTTTCATGGAATGTAAATTGAGTATTTTGTTTATCAAGATTTGTTTTCTGAAAACACCTACTTCAAATTTTTTTCTTTAAATATCCTTTAACTTTGTTTTTAAAATGTTCACTGAATCCTGATGTTTTATAGATTCAAGAACGTGGCTCATCTTATATTCAAGGCTGTGCTTTTCACAGTGGCTTTTCCCCTGCAGTTGGTGTATTTGGGACAGATGGATTGGACATAGATGATAACATGATTCACTTTACAGTGGGGGAAGGTAATATGATAATATTTCAGTCCAATAACATGTCTTCTGAGACAGCCTTGTCTGCAAACTCTAGAGCCAGGGTGTCCAATTGATCTTTCTTCAAGAATGGAAATAAAGGGTCTATGTTTGTGCTAACATGGTAATTACTAAACTGCATGTGGCCATTCAACACTTGAAATGTGGCTAATGTGACTGAGAAACTGGATTTTTAATTTTAATGGTACTTAATTATGTTACTTTACATTTAAGTAGTCACATGTGGCTATGGCTGTCATATTGGACAGTATAGCTCTAGAAGAATTATTTACCAGACCATGATCTTATGTGAGTTATTTAATCACCAATAGTTTAAATTCCTGACTTTTAACATACTTCTCACATATAAAACAAAAAGATTATTCACAAATAAAGATAATTTTTTAAAAATATATATTTGATTTGATTTAGGGGGTTGTCCTTTCTTGAATATCAGTCTAAAGCATAATACAAATTCATTTAAGGTGTATAAAATTTGTGTGTATATTTGTTAAAATCTAAGGTGGAGCCTGTGAACCCACATATTTAACAAAAGATTTTAATTCAGGTAGTCTATTAAAGAGGTAGAGTATCAAAGAGTTCAGAGGGTTCACTCTAAAATCAAAAGGGTTTGTTTGTCAGGTTCAAATGAGAAAACTAATTTCATGGAAGAAATGAAAGACATTCCCTATAGTACTCATTTGGGGGAATTTTCTTTTTTTCCAGGCATGAGAATATGGGGGGATGCCAACAGAGTCCGAGGAAACTTGGTTACACTTTCAGTTTGGCCAGGAACCTATCAGAACAGAAAAGACTTGAGCTCAACTCTCTGGCATGCAGCAATTGAGGTAGTGTGAACAAATTTAAAATTATAAGTAGACAAAATTATAATTTGTAATTCTCTTATTGAAGATTATAATTTCTGTAGAATTTGTAAATCTCAAAATGTCATTGAAAATGATTTCTTCCTTAGATAAAGATTGTGGATAAAGTGAGCTGATTAAAGGAGTGAATGAACTTTCTTTAAAGATGTTGTGAGCTCCAGTAGCCATTGGATTTTTCTCTGTGTTGACGTCCATTGGTTTAAATAGTTCTCTTATTTACTTGCTTCTCCAACATTAATTATTGCTTTCAAGTTCCATTACAGGGTCTCTCTGCTTCTAATTGACTGAATGCCTTACACATTTTACTATTTAACTCTGAATTTAAATGCAAAATTATAATGATAGACTATAAAATCTCTAAAATCCATTTCTCATCTAAAACTCTTATGATTCTATATGCAAGGTTATTTACTCTTATTGGATATTACTAATTGGACCTTTCTTGTTTCCCATGAAGTTTCTTCAATTACTATAGGTATTTATTTAGATGTAGAGTGAGATTGTAAGCAAGAAAATAGGAAGTACAGAGAGGATTTAGAGGAAAGATAGCTTCCTCTTGTTTTTATCTTACTTACTTATACCATAGGAAAGAAAAGGAATTTAAAAAGCTCTCTTTGAAAGATAGGGTAAGGATTGAATTTTGTTTTTGTACAACTATTAATAATTACCTTAAAGCAAAATCTGAAAGCCTGGAACTTAATATACATTTATAAGGTAATAATGTTCTCTTTTTGTCTATTTATAGATGTTAGAATTGAATCAAATGCCAATTCCAAATCTTTAAAGTTATCTATATCTTTTGAAAGGCATTTTTTTTAGTTTTATGAATTCCATTTGACTCTATTTTTATCATAATCTTTAAAAATAAGGCTGTTTAACATGCTTTAAATAAGTGAGATTTGGACCGTTTTGCTGATTCTGTGTAGGCAAGAACTAAACCTTCTGTGCTCCATACTTTTCATTTTCTACCACTCTGATTTGGCTCATAAAATAAATTTGTTTAGTAATTACCTACTTGTTCTAACCCAGTTTTTTATTATAGCAGATTTTCTTTAATGAATGCCTCTACTGAATTTTATGGTCCACTGTAATTGCCTTAGTTGTCTTTTTCTTAATAAATCAAATTGGTAACAGAATATAACCAAAAAAGAGTGATAAAATTTTTGTAGCCTTGTTATAATACTGGAATTTTGTCTATGGCTTGTTAATATTCAACCACGTCCAGTGGATTCTGTGACAGAAATGAAAAGTAATCTCTTTAATGTAATGAAGAGTATAATGAAGTCTAAAGTATAGTATCTAGTGGTAGGTTTACACCAAGAAGCTAAGGTAATTTCAGTACTTCATTTGTATTATAAATTTGAATGGGGTGAATGTGAATTAAATTTTTACTCCTGGAAGTATCGTCATAATTAGTTTTCCACTGTATGTTGCATACCTGCTCTCATTGCATAATTGTGTAAGAGCCTGACCCAAAGCATTTTCTTTATCGTTATACTAGATAAATAGAGGGACCAATACAGTCTTACAAAATAACGTAGTGGCTGGATTTGGAAGGGCAGGATATCGCATCAATGGTGAACCTTGCTCAAGTAAGTCTTTGGCATAGAGTCACTAAAATTAGGAAATAACTTGTCCAAATTTGTTCGAAACAAATAATTATTGCTTGTGAGTTGAAAAGTAATATTGCTTCTTCCTGGGCACTGAAAGAACTCAACAAACTAAATTATTTCCATATAATATTGGGTTTAAAGAAAAAATTAAAACCAATTTTCTTCTCATCCTTCACCCCATCACCCTTCTCCAGCAGCCCCAGGTTGCCACGCTTTTCCCTGGCCCTAGGACACTGCAGCCCCAGGTCCTCTCTTGAGACCCTGTCCCCATCCTCACCCTCTTGAGACCGGGCCTTGCTGCTCCCCAGGCCTCCCCTTCACAGTCACTGCCTCAGGGAGGTCCCTGAGCCCCAGGCTGAGGAAGGTGACCAGCCCTGTCCTTGTGATACCCTCATGTCCTTCTGTCCAATCCCATGCCACTAGCTGTGCCTGCCACAGCGTGTTTGCATTCCTGATCCCACTGGACATGAGCTCTTCCTTGACAAGGGTATCTTTATTCTATCCCTGTGACTGTAGAGGAGATGAGAAGGAAAGAGAAAATCAGAGGGATAACCAGGGAGACAGAGTGAGCCAGAGAGTGTAAGGGAGAAAAAGAGGGGGTAAAGTAGAGAATGGTGGACAGTTGGGTCTGATGGACTTGGGAAGACACAACAAGAGTGAGAGAGAGTAGTCCGGGCGAGAAGCAGTGGGATGAAAATAAACAAAAGGGATCAGCAGAGAGATGGGGGAGGACAGAATAGGATAAGGTGTGTTGACTAATAGTATCAAGGGAATAAAAGAAGGATAGATCCTTTAAAAACAGGCTTTTAAGATAACTATTTTCCATGTTTATGATCCAAAAACTCTTAACAACAGCTTCAGTGCTTGTTTGATGGTACTGAACAGTGATTATCTTATCCCACCATCACTTTCCCAAAAGCAACTTGTAAGCATAGAGATACATGCCTACAGGGATATGTCACTACTTCATGCTTCCGCTTTAAAGGAATACATGCTCACTATTCATATGATAAAGCCTGCAAGCATGAAAAAAATCAAAGGACATGAACAGAGGGTTCTCAGACACATTTCTATCAGATTAGTAAAAATCAAGAATTAACTGAACAACTGCTCTCCTGACAAGGCTGTAGGGAAATAGTAACATTTACACTTTGCTGGTTGAAGGACAAAATGATATAACCCCTACAAAGGGGAATCTGGCAATAGCTACCAAAATTATAGAGGCATTTACCTTTAACTCAGCATTTCTACTTCCTGTAATCTAACAGTTGCCTCTACAGCAGTTAGAAAAAGAGTTGTGAACAAGGTTATTCATCACAGCGTTGGCCTGTACTGGCAGAAAATGGAAAGCTACCCTGTGTCCAGTTCCTGTGGGCTAGTTGTATAAAGTCAAACACTGGAACACTGGGCCCCTCTAAAAAAAAGAAGGAGAAAAGATGCATACTAGGTATTAATATGGAGAAATCACCAGAACATTCTAAAATGATAAGTGGAGGTTACTTAGAAAGGGAACAAAAGAATATGTATGGTATATGCATTTACATAAAGAAACACTGAAAGTGTAAAAGCAAAAAGTCATTGAAGGTGAGTAGGAACAGGGTGACTGGTCACTTATTACTGTATAACTTTCTATAAACTCTTGACTTTTAAACCAGATAACTTAATTATTGAATCAAAAAAGTCAAAGAATGCTAGACCTGCTGGCTTTACCTCTTGGGAAACTTAGCTAAAGGAAATGGAATTTTCTCTGAAAAACGTATAGCCCTTCTACAGTTGATTTTTTCAATCTCTATAGGTATTTTTGAAATTCTTTGAATAAGCATTTTTTTCTGTAAATTCAAAAATTGTTGGACTTCAGCTAACTTTTTTCTTGTACAAAGTACATTTTGAAGGAATAAAACAACTTCGCCACAGATATAACTGATTCCTCGATGTATGCTCTTTTTAAATATTTTAGTTCCCAACAGCTTAAAGTAGCTTTTCTTTGACTTAAATTTTTAAAATATAGGGCTTCCCTGGTGGCACAGTGGTTGAGAGTCCGCCTGCCAATGCAGGGGACACAGGTTCGTGCCCCGGTCTGGGAAGATCCCATACGCCGCAGAGCGGCTGGGCCCGTGAGCCATGGCCGCTGAGCCTGCGCGTCCGGAGCCTGTGCTCCGCAACGGGAGAGGCCACAACAGTGAGAGGCCCGCATACCACAAAATATGACCTGTGAATATGAATATTTACTAATATGTATAATGCCACGTAATGCATTTTTCACTGAATATATTGATCTTCCTAAATAATCGGGAGTGTTTATAAGGAGCAACTGAAATATGAGGCGTCACAGAGGAACTGAGGGTTTAAGTTCCCGGAATGGGACATCAATTTACACAGTTCATCTCCCTAACAAGGGACAGGCTGGGATGCTGGGAAGGGAGCTCTGCCACACGTGGGTCCAAAGGTGGAGCCATCCTTGTCCATGGGGCTGCATTGTGCAGAACCAAGGTGTAGCCATGCAGACAGCTTCTGAGGGAGGAAACAATAGAAACCAGGCCGACGACCATAGGTGAAATGTCAATCTCAAAGGACACTAGGAAGAAGGGAAAAGCAATCGAAGATGGAGGAAGTCAGATCCCGGGGAACTTGGACAAGAGAACTGGTGCAAAGTACAGTTTAGGAGGCAGTGCTGCTCTTTATGGGGAATCCTCAAATTTATGCATGGTTGGGACGAGTTTTTAAGGCCACTGATCTGATTTGTACATAAGTAAAACTTTCGTGAAAATCCACTTTAATTATCCTGTATATTAATAATGGGTATAGCTTCCATTTATTGAGGCACTTTATGTGGGTTATTTCATTTCATTTTGAAACAACCCTGAATTAGACATTATAATTTTTTATATATGAGGAAACTTAAGTTATAAAATGTTAAGCAACTTTCCCAAGATCATGCATACATTAATTCAAGAAGTATTTGATGAGCACCTACCTCTGCATTACTTTCTAGGCTCTAAGAATCTGGCCACGAAGGAGCTAGACAGTTTCTTCTTTCATGAAGCTTACGTTCTTATAGGAGAGAGGAGATGAATAATTCACAAATAAGTAGTAATTAAATATCAAAGTGAAAAAAATTTTAATTGCCATGTTAAGTGACTGAGGTGCTAACTATGAATCCGGTAGTCAGAGAAGGCCTTCTAAGGAAGTGACACTTAACTTGAAAATGGGCTGACCAGAAGGAACCCGTAACATTTATAGACAGCAAGTGGTATCATTGTGTTTTTCAAGTTTAGCCTTGTTTGAATTCAAACTTCATAATCTTTCTAAAGAAATTCATGTTTAATCAGATATAATAAGTTAAGGGTGCTAGCACAAAAGTAAACTTTTGCAAATGAATATACAATTATTCTGAGTAACATTGAAGAGACAAATTAGATAAGAGAAATACTAAATAGAATAAACTGTAAGTAGCTGAACCATACAAATATTTGATCATGTTATTAAAATTTGCATCAGACTCATATATTTAACTTTTAAAAGAATTTCAACTTTAACTGATACTGCTTATAACTCTATGACTTGATTCATAATGTTAATTTACTGGTTCCATATTTCCTTCAAAGGTCAGTCTTATTCTCTGGAAAAGTGGTTTGACAATGAAGCCCATGGAGGTTTATTTGGTATCTATATGAACCAAGATGGCCTTCCTGGATGCTCTCTTATACAGGGATTTACCATTTGGGCATGCTGGGATTATGGAATTTATTTTCAGGTAAATGGATCCCAAAACAGTGATTGTTTATTTTCTTTTATGATTATATTTCATACGATGTAACCTCCAAGTTCTGTTACAGACCACGGAGAGTGTGCGTATCTATAACGTGACCCTGGTTGACAATGGAATGGCCATTTCTTCAATGATTTACACGCCACCTGCTGTATCTCACAGAATTTCCAGTAAAACAGTGCAGATTAAGGTAAGAATTGAACGCAGCCACACAAAGCAGAAAGAGCAACTCTGACAAGGGTAGAATTCTTGAATACAGATGATTTTCTTGACCTCTTTGCCCTACTAGCCACACCTCCTGCCTCTGTGCTCATTGCCTTCTGCCAAGAAGCTCTCCGTCCTTCCCTCTCCCCTCTCCTTCCCTCAGCTCTTCTTGCTTATCACCTGCTAATCTTGCCACAATTAGTTAAATTTTCACTATCTCTATGAAGTCTTTCCTGAACCAGCTTAGGTAGTTTTGACACTCCCTCCTCTTTTTGTTCCTACTTGCCTTGCACATATTCCTATCATGGAAACATAACATCTCTTTAAATATAATTATTTACATGCCTGTCTCCCCCCTCTGACTTTGAATGTCATCCACTTGGGGCAAAAATCACATCTTTTTTAACTTGGTTTAATGAATGATCCACTTCTCAAAGTTATACAGGTTGTGTTTTGCTACAGTGGCATTCATTACTATTCATTATTATGTTTTCTTTTAAGAAAAGTTATTATTAAAGCTTACTGTTTGAACTTTTTTTTAAAATAGAACTCATTAATTGTTGGAAGTAGCCCTGAATTTAATTGCTCTGATGTCCTAACTAATGATGATCCCAATATTGAACTTTCTGCTGCCCATCGAAGTTCTAGACCTCCCTCAGGTAAAGATTTTAGAACTTTTAATTTTGGGGTTCATATGAGTGCATATTCAAATTTCATTAACTTTCTTCTTTTTATAAAAGGTGGGAGAAGTGGGATTTGCTGGCCTACCTTTGCTTCAGCACATAACATGGCACCGCGGAAACCCCATGCAGGGATCATGAGTTACAATGCCATCAGTGGTCTTTTGGACATCTCAGGCAAGTTTAAACATAGTCTTTGAAAGTCTACTCAGTTAAGTTCTGTGAAGAATACGTAGAATATAACTAGTGATGTTTCATTGTTAGTTAAAAAAAATAATGATTAAATTAATCTGCTCAATACGACAAGCAAAGAAACCAGACATCAGAGTCAATTTCAAGAATAGTTCCCTGGCAACATTCATACATATAAAAGAACTGACATTTCATTTTCTTTTTAAAACAACAGAAAAAGCACTGGTCTAGTGATTTAATATTAATTAGTTTCTCTAAATCGTAAAGCCCTTTTATATAATTAGGGTTATATTTTATTAGAAGCTTTTATGACTGCAGAAATTTTAGTTCATAGAACTTAAATGTTTTGCCAAACTCCCACAGCTGCTGGCAGAACTAGGATCAGAATCAAGATCTCTTGACTTAAAATCTGCTGCTTTTTCACTGAACCAGGCTGCATCCTTAAAAATGTAAAATAATTAAAATAGATGTAGTAAACATACCAAGTATTTTCGCTTTGCCCATTAAATACGCTGAGCCATTCTCTATTTCAGTTTAGCAAATCTCCCTTTCATGATAACTTTAACCAGTGTCACCTGAAAGAAAGCAGTTCAATAAATTAGACATCTAAGTTCTGACATATTATTTCTCATAACTTTAATTCCCAGAAATGCAGAACAAATTATCATTTTTTAGTGTTACTTGTAATGATACCCCTGCCAAAAATTATTTAACATGCTACATAGGTTTAGGACCAATAAAGGAGATCTACACAGGGAACAAACCGCATCTATTACTATAGTATTTTATTGATGCTCATCTACAGGCTTATATTCATGTGTATACAATATTTTCTTAGGAGAAAATACAGTCAAGCAGGGTAGTATATAGCATATAACTAATTTAAGAATTTTTTGGACTCCCTTTTTGCTGTTTTCAGTTTTGAGTTACTGGATTTTAAGTGCAAAAGGGATCGTTTTTTGATCTAATCAGTTTTATCTTTTGACCACATAATATATGCAATAAGACCAGGAGAGCAATAATATTTCAGTTAGCCTTTGCTGCATAACAAACCATCCCCCAAATTCAAAGCCTCTAAACAACCGTTTATGAGCTCATGATTCTGTAGATTGGCAATTTGGGCTTTGTTCAGCTCTGTGATTCTTCCGCTAATCTTACCTGGGATTATTCACTGAGCTGCCATCACTTTACAAGATGTGTAGGGGCTGGTTAGTCTGGGACAGTCTCACTTCTGTGTCTGGTGGCTGGTGCTGGCCCTTGATGGGGTAATGAGAGTGCCAAATGTCTCCTAGGCA
Organism: Globicephala melas; assembly: GCF_963455315.2. Classification (NCBI taxonomy): domain Eukaryota; kingdom Metazoa; phylum Chordata; class Mammalia; order Artiodactyla; family Delphinidae; genus Globicephala; species Globicephala melas. Next base: position 51,990,777 of record NC_083330.1, read on the forward strand.
TATTCACATGCTGGTAATCACAGAATTCCCCAAGAACACCAAGAGAGAGTGAGCCCTAATATGCAAGCACTTTTCAGATCTGTTTATACTACAATTGCTCTTGTCCCATTGTCCAATGCAAATCACAGAGAAAATATGCCAAGCTCAGAGAAAATATGGGAGAGGACTACTCAGTGGTGTGGATACAGTCCACAAATAGTGGTGGACTTATCTGCCACATAAGGTAAGAGTTCCATGTTCAAGGTAATGTTAAATGATGTGTTTGGTGGAATATACATGAAATGAAACTGATTTTACCCTTTCTCTATAGGAAATAATTGTGTTTCTATTATTTATGTTTTAGGTTCCACATTTGTTGGATTTAAAAATGTTTGTTCAGGTGAAACTAATGTGATATTCATTACTAACCCTTTAAATGAGGATTTACAGCATCCAATCCATGTGAAGAACATACAGCTGGTTGACACTACTGAACAATCAAAAATATTTATACATAGACCCGATATAAGGTAAAATATATGATAACTCAGTTTCTTCTTTTCTGTCATCACAGTTTTCCATTGTTTTCTTCCCCTGCCATGGATCTGAGAAAGTTGCTAAATTTAAAGTAACTGTTTATGTCTATGAAATTTCAATCAGCATTATGAAAATTAAGAGTATTTAACATATCTGTGTCTTCAGGTAAGTTGAAGAAGCTAGGCCTTAATATGTATATTTTCTCATACTTTTTTTTCCCATGTATCGTACATAGCACCATCATTAAACATAAAAGATAGAGAATGGGTCAGAAGTATATTTGTACATTAATATCTCTCCATTAATAGTCATTAGGAATGAAAGTCATGTCTATCATTTCTTCCCTTTCCCTTCCCTCTTTTGTCTCCTTTTGCTTTACAAATATCTTATTATATGCACCCCAACATGTACTTGGAAATTAAATGGGAATCATTATAATCATTGTGACTAAAAATATGCAGAAACTTTGAACAGTGATTTTTTTTTCAATCACAGAGGTTAGTTGGTGTCAGGATATTTCTAGAAGCTGAACCACGTAGATTCTAAGTCTTGAAAGAATATAGCCAATAACTGCTACTCTTCAAAAAATTTACATAGAAGACAATATTGGAGGAAAGAAAGTTTCCATTAGAGCTCTTTGACCATTTTCAGTATAGAGAGAAGACAAGAAATAATGCTAATTAAATATGCATCTCTTCAGAGAAATGCAGTGTTTCATAAATAGTTTGACTTCATCTGATCTTATTTTGATGACAACCCCATACCTCCTCATTTAATAATTGTTGAACTGCAGTGTTTTTTGGCTCAGTAGAGCTTCTCCCCACTAGAAAGCTGTTACCTCCTATTTAGTTATCATTGAATCTTTCAGATTTAATATATAATTTTAACATCTACGTCATGAAGAAAGTATTACATTTAAAAATATGTCTTTGAGTCCTGTGCTTTTATTGGGATACTGTTAGCACAATCCCAGATCTCTTTTACTGAGTAGCTCACCCAGTCCCCAGATGCTCTAAATGTTGGCCAATAATGACCTACATTTGCCTGCTTTTCCGGAAGATTGCTCTTAGCCAAACAGGAATAGCTGTGAGAGGCTAAAACTCTCCCTACCACTGCCTTCTTGTAGTCCACAAAAAATGACGAATTTATACAGGAGGACGGAAGGCCAGCCCCCTTGTCTCAAAGTGGAACAGCTCTGGGTGTAGTTCGTGATCAAGAGATTCTCCTGGGATCAGATTGAAGCTAGTCTATAGACCATAGTCATCTCCCTTTTCTTTCCCTTGCCCTATATGGCTTCTCTCCTTCCCTTTTCTCTCCTTCCCTTATTGAGGACTCCCTTAAAAACTCACTTGAACAAAAATCCACATCTCAGGCTCTGTTTCTTTGTAACCTGAAGTAAGACAGAGCCCTAAACCATAATGTAAGAGTGCCACTGGGCAGTCTATTCACAGACTTGCTCACAAAAACACTCTGCACACACTTGAACACAAAGAACACATGACCCACAGAAATATTTACTCAAATCATCTCCAAAACTAATACAGTAGAGTAAGGGATAAGTTATAGCTTCATGTCTTTCTTTGCAAAAATCTCAGATCTATTAGATAGTATTTTGCTGCTATAACTGTAGAATGAATTTCTGTTTCCCCATGGTGTATATCATATAGTGTAAGTATGCTGTATACTATATATAATATACAATGTATAGTACATTGCAAATTAAGCAGCCATTTTATTATTATAACCAGTTAACAGTCAACACTCCAGGTAGTTCAGAACGAAGGCAGAATACCATCTACGATTGAACTGCATGATGAGTTTAGAGTATTTCATCTCTTACAGTTCAGGTGTCTACAGAATTGTTATTAAAATATATAGCATAAAAATCATAATTTAAGTATATCTGTTTGTATATATATATAGGCAAAAGTCTACAAGAATATATACTAATCTGTAATTGGTGATGAGCCTAAGAGCTTATGATAGAAAGGCGAAGGGGACTGAACTTATATTAAGTATTTAGATTATTTTATAAAAAGCATATGATACATTTATAAATATTACAGACCCATTAAAAAAAGAGAAAGAAGGGAAAAATATAAAGACTTCCCTGCTAACACAAGGATTTTGTATGTCTGCACAACTGAGTAATTTACCTGCTCTTTGGGCAACGTTAGTATATTTTGAGCAATGCACAAATATGAAATCTATCATTTGACAAAGTATGGAATAGCAAAATGGAATTCTAATTTTATTTCCCACAGGTACAATTTGTCCTTTTGAAATGTTAATGGATTCATAATAGTAGACCAAATCAACACAATGGAAAATCAGGCCTCATTACAATGCTAATTACATATGCTACTTGGTCCCACTTTGAATCCTTTCTGAAATAAGATTCAATCAATTAATTTTTTTGATACTCTTATCAAATGCGCAAGTATATTCAAATGCTCTCTAGAGACAGGGAGGTATACCAAATCTAAGTATTCATGCATTTCACCTTTTCTTCACAGTAAGGTGAATCCATCTGATTGTGTAGACATGGTTTGTGATGCCAAAAGGAAATCTTTTCTTAGAGATATGGATGGCTCCTTTCTGGGGAAATCTGGTTCAGTGATACCTGAAGCAGAATATGAATGGAATGGAAATAGCCAATTTGGAATTGGAGACTATAGAATTCCTAATGTGATGCTCACATTCCCGAATGGAAGTAGAATTCCTGTCACTGAGAAAGCACCTTATAAAGGTTTGTTGGATCTGATTCTGTTAGTCCTCTGGTTCATGAAACAAAATACATCTTTTATTTTTAATGATTGATGTACTCAACTAATTTATATTTTCTACTTATTAATGTTATGTAACAAGCAAAAGATAGTATGTGGAAGCTTTTGTAAGGAGATTCTGTTTCATTTCAAAATGTGTATTCCTGTGTTTCTAGGAATCATTAGAGATTCAACCTGTAAGTACATTCCAGAATGGCAGAGCTATCGGTGCTTTGGGATGGAATATGCAATGATGGTTATTGAAAGCCTGGATTCCGACGCAGAAACTCGCAGACTCTCCCCAGTAGCTGTAGTGAGCAATGGTTATGTTGATCTCATTAATGGTAGGTATTCAATGTAAGCAAACTAGGGTTACTCAAGGCATTCACTATTTACTGCATTCATGGACGTGTCTCATAAATTATCTGTCACGTAAAACTAGTAAACATAGGGATTTCCTTGCCTTCTGTTTGTAAGATCTATGTGCAGGAGGGAGACTTGACTCTTCAGCAGTCCCCCACATTAGAAAGCCAGGACAATTACTCCAAATAGACCATTAGAAAAAGAAGAGGACATATGTATATGTATAACTGATTCACTTTGTTATAAAGCAGAAACTAACACACCATTGTAAAGCAATTATACTCCAATAAAGATGTTAAAAAAATAAAATAAAATGCATTAATATCAAAAAAAAGAAAAGAATAAGAAGAGGAGGAAAGTTATTCCTTGAGTAATCTTTATAGGTATGAAGGTGGCATAAATATATTTAAGAAAAAATTGATCCAAGAGTCTGCAAAAAAAAACAATTTTCTTTACATAAATTTAAAAAATGATAATATGATATTTGGAATACTTGAGAATGAATATTCTCAGCCTGCTTGTTTTTCATTCTCATGAATACTTGGAAGAATTAATCTTGAATCAGTGTGTTGTGGGGTTTTTTTGTTTGGTTGGCTTTGGTCTTTCTCATTCCTAATTCCTTTGACTGTCATGACTATCTTGTCAAGCTCCACAGTCTAGGTCTCTTCCATTCTGGTCCTTGGTGGCTGTAGCCCAAGGAGAGGCAATGGTCTCCATGAGTCTTGTCATCCAAGACTTTTTGAATAAATAGGTGAACTTCTAAAAGTTACTGAAAACAGAGGGCAGGGACTCATTGTCTATTCCTGAAGTGCCACTGGGGGCTCAAAGATTAGTCCCTAGTCAGGCTTAGAGTCTTTGAAGTGCTGAAGAGGCACATAACCTGGATCTGAAAGGTCTGTCCTGACGATGTCACAACATGTACTAAAATATTCTAAGATTCCCAAAATAGTCAATACCCTACAAGTTCATTTCTTTTTAACTCGTTGAAGAGAATAGAAGGAACTAAATCAGAAGTGTCTCAAAGTTACATGATTTTAAGTCACTCCCCACTTCTGCCCCAACATGCAGTCTGCCTGGTTTCTATGACCTATGATCAACCCAATTTCAAATGCTGCCTTTCAGATCTTATAAAGCAGAGACTGTGGGAAGAATGTTAGACCAGTCGGTGAATAATGAAGATGTTTTCGAATTGCTCTGTTTTATATGGTGGAGAAAGGTTTCGTTCTATTTTTTACATTTTCCTTTTCTGAAAGGCCATATGAGTTTTCCATTTACAATAGTGATATGACATTTCTCTTTTAAATAAATTTAAATTTTTAAGATGTCTCAATTTAATGAGAATGTAATTTAATGATAATGTAAACGATAGAAGCATGGCAAAAATTATGTAGGTGTTAGAAGGATTATTGAAGCTTGGGATGCACTATACTAGGTGGAAAGAAAAATTCCCAAGATAAAATTTGTACATACCACTCGAGTTTCCCTTTAAATTTTAGTACTCAATTTTATTTTTAAAATATGGCTTTTATCACTCTAAATTTTTCATTTTATACATAGAAATTTCTATTTTCAAAACCCACAATGAAGGTTTCTTCAAAAGTGGGATTTATATTTTGGATAATAAAGGATAGGTTATGCTCTACTTAAGCTTCAGAAGTTTATATTGGTTTAAAATTCAATCAAACTTCATTTATAAATATTGATAATAATTCCAAGCAAGCTAGGAAATTAAGCAAAGCTTATGAATAAATACATCAAGAAAATTCATCATTCCATGTCTCACTCACTGTTTTATACTTTAAAACTGAGTGAAATAGAGACGTTTTCTATAGCAGTCATGTTACATGTGTTCTGGAAATGTCTGGATTCAGGTGCAAAGCATCCACTTTCTTTTGGTTTTCTAGAAGGTTTAATGGAGTGTTATTTCTCAGATTGCTTCAGTTATTTAATGACGTTGACCCTCCAATAGTACCTATAATCACAGTCTTTAACAAAAATTTATTAATATAACAGTGGAGGAAGGTTAAAGGCAATAAAAAACCACAAAAGAGTTTGTTGAATTTACAAATTAATGAACAAATGAGTGAAGGACATAATTAATAAATCAGTGGTTCAGACATACAAATGTCCCTGTTTTCTGTGTACAGGCTTTATTTTTAACAAATTATCTCTGTTATAGCATAGTTCTCAGCAAAGAGTCTGAGAAAGTTGGTTCCCCACCCAAAGTCACATTTGTTAAACAGGAGAAAGCACCAAGCATTTTCTTCCTCTCCATGGGGCCTGGACTTAAATGATTATTAAAGTAGAGATACAAGTAAATCTATTTCCTTCAATGACCTTCCAGCACAAATCCTCAACATAGACCCTTCTGACCCTGGGCAGTCTAAAAGTAAGGATAGTAGAGAGGGAGTTGCTTCCCTGCCTTCCTTTTTAAGGCAAGGTTTGAGAAATAGCTTAGATCACTGAATGGATGGGTGGATGGATAATGGCTGTAAATGCTGAACTTGACCACTGCAATTTATTTTTAATACAATTACTCTTCTGGCTTTGCACTAATAATATTCATAGCACAGAACATGAACTTTCATTTGTTTGGATGTAGGCCCACAGGATCATGGCTGGTGTGCCGGGTACACATGCCAGAGAAGATTGTCCCTGTTTCATAGCATCGTGGCTCTGGGCAAATCTTATGAGGTCTACTTCACTGGCACTAGTCCCCAGAATCTTCGACTGATGTTACTTAATGTTGACCATGACAAGGTAAGGCAAGATAGAAATTATTTCTTAAGAGTAATTGGTTTCAGGTGCACAGGCAAGTGATTGATTCAGTTATACTAATACATGTATCTATCTGAAACTAACACAACATTGTTAACTACACTCCAATATAAAATAAAATTTTTTTAAATAAAAAAAATTATTGATAGCTATGTGAAAAAATAAAACATAAAAATTATCTGTTTCATTTATTGACTGTCAAGAAATGCACTTTGTCATTCAGTAATTCTATGAAGATTATTTCTGTTCAATTATTTGAAGTAATAAATTTTTTTAAATCTAAAAAAGAAAAAGAGTTATTGGTGTTATGTGCATATATTTCTATCTGCTAAGGACTTCATCTCCTTCCCTGTCCTCTGGAACATCGTCAGCCTTACAGCTCATTTTCAAGGACCAGTAGGGTACCATAAAAATACTGTGAGTCCAGACAGTTTTCATCAGCCTGAGAGCACATATGAATTCCAAACACCGCTCCCCATATGCACTTGTTTGTGCTTCTGCATTTGAGGGGTAACAGTGATTTCTGACTTGTGTGATTAGCAAGCACACCTGAACCTTTACATAAAAATAGCATGCATCTAAAACTGGTTACTCGGGATTATATTTTCATTCTTCCATGCTGCTATTATTATATATGTCAGAAATACACCTTTGGAATTTACTTCAGAGATCACAGCACATTATCTGAAGTATCTTCAATAATGTCAACTCTGCTATAAACGGAATTCAGCCGGGATGATTAACTTTATATACGCTATGTCAGTGGAAAAAGAGTATGAGGTCAAGTAGAAGTCTCATAATATAGATTTTCTTTTCTAAGAGTATGAGATTTGAAAGTCCCAGAGTAGAACGTGAAGAAAGGACACTGATAAGAGGAAGCAGAGAGAGGAGTAAGGAAAGGAGACACCTGAGAACGGCGATAGCAGTTCCATCCTCTCAGCTGCTCAAGATAAAACCTTGGAGTCAGTCTTTGTGTGTGTGTGTGTGGTACGCAGGCCTCCCACTGCTGTGGCCTCTCCCGTTGCGGAGCACAGGCTCCGGACACGCAGGCTCAGCGGCCGTGGCTCACGGGCCCAGCTGCTCCGCGCCATGTGGGATCTTCCCGGACCGGGGCACGAACCCGTGTCCCCTGCATCAGCAGGCGGACTCTCGACCACTGCGCCACCAGGGAAGCCCTGGAATCACTCTTGATTCCTCTCTTTCTCTCACATTCCTCATCTAGTCCATCTGCAAATCCTGTTGAGTCTTCCTTCAAAATAACCAGAATCACCATCACGTCCAGCACTACCATCTGGTTTGAGCCAACATTTACTCTTCCCTGGATTAAGGCAGTTGCTTCCCAACTCCTCCTCCTGCTCTGCCTTTGTTCCCTCTGCTGTCTGTTCTCACCTCATTAGCCACCGAGATACCTTCAAGACATAAGTCAGAGCACGCCATTCCTATGCCCCAAACCCTGCAATAATTTCCCTGTTGGCCTTTGCACAAGAGCCAGAGTCCTCACAATGGCCTACAAGGCACCCTGAGACTCTCCCCCAACCCTTAGCTCTCTGACTTCTTCTACTCCTCCAGCCATACTGGGCTCCTTGCTGTTCCTCAATATACCAGACATGCTATCACCGGGGCCTACGCTTCCAATGGTAGTCTGCCTGGAATATTCTACTCTGGGTGGCTGACTCCCCCACCTCGTCAACTCCCATTCTCCTCCGTAGGCCTACCCTGACCACCCCTCCCTGCCTGGCTCACCCAATTACTCAGACTCTGATCTACCTTTTCTTTTTTTCCATAGCACTTATCACCTTCTAACATGCTTCATACTTTAATTTTTATTTTTTCTTTTATTTATTGTCTCTCCTTATTCTAGAATGTAAGCTCAAATAGGGCAGAGACTTTTGAGAGTTCCTAAAATAGTGAATGAAAGAGAATATTTTTAATTTTAAAAATAAAAATGGTAACTCTGAAGTAACGTGACTGTTAATATTCTGAGCCTCTGCAAACAATCTCAAAAGAAGATTCCAAAACTACCTGTAGCTTATTAGATTCCTTATAAATTCCTCCCCACCTTTGCAAAAGCTAAGTCTCCTCACTTTATGATTATACCTGATAGCATGAAATGTGGGGAATGAACATGAAAAATGACCAAAATTTAATGAGGATAGTTTTTTGACTGACTTTTTTTTAGTCTTATTACCAAAATCAGAGATAAGCATTTTTTTCAACATTAAGTGCCTAATTGTGTGTGGTTGCATTGTACAGAGCACTGCTAACTCTCCTGTTTCCCCTGCCCCTAGAGTTGAAAGCCTGTATTGAACATTATCTTTTAAAGGAACCCTCTCTTTAATTTAGAGATTGTCCTCTAATATTTTTTTCTTACATTACATTCTTTTCTATGAATGGTTGAATGTAAATCTGTTTAAAATTTTTAACTCAATATGTATCCTGAATCCATAAAAGTTAGTTTTAATATTCTCCAGAAGGCATGTATAAAGGATATTTTTTAAGTGCTAAATTCTAAATACTCTGTTTCATTGTTCTCTTAAGATGCAAAAATGTTGTTTATTTTTAACAGGCTGTTCTGGTGGGAATTTTTTTCCCCACACGTCAACGTTTGGATGTCTATGTGAACAATTCATTGGTCTGCCCCCAGAATACAGTATGGAACTCCCAAAAGAAACACTGTGAACTTAATCGACATGTGTATACAGGTATTTCCTCAGAAAAATACAGCATACCTTGTATATGTATACTTAATTATGCATAACATTCTTTATAATGTTTCATTATAATATTTTTAGTTCCTTAGCCCTTGACAAATATAAGAGAAAATAAATTTTTACCCGTGGTCCACCAAACACTAAAATGTGTTCATTTATAACATGTGTGTCCTGAAAGATCACTCCAGATGGAATTCTTACCTATCTGCACACATGCAGATAGAAGTTTGTGCGTGTGACGGATATTCCTTTGCCTCCTGAGAACATTTACATTCTGCACATTTAGTTCACTTATCCCTGCGTACAGGAGAGATTTTTTTGCTTAAAATTTTCACCCTATCTCTGCTTTACTTCTGTTTCATAGAGGTCAGAACCTAAGTTCATTGGCAGTCACCAGAAGTATTGCCAAGAAAGCTAGCATAACCTTAGTTGAGCCCCATGAGGTAAATATTATGACGTAAACTCTGGATTTAAAGGAAATATATGGAAGAAGCTAACTTACCCATTTACCAGTGTTGCGAGACCAGGATTTATCTCTATTCATTGAATTTTTTTATTAAACAGGTACTAATAAGGCCAATCCATTCCTTTCCACATGTGCTACTTATCATCATTTTTTAGCTGTGCCCCATAATCCTGGCTAACGATTACATAAATGTGTGCTGTAGATCATAATATAAGCTTGACGGGAGAGTGTGAATGGATACCCATATTCATTACCATCTGTGAAGCAAGTCCTACTTCTACTAATAATATGAACATCTGATATTTCCAGAGACATTACTATGTGTCAGGCACTGTTCTAAGTGCTTTGTATATAATAACTAACGGTTACTATATCCTAATAACACTTTGAGGTAGGCGCAGATGAGTAAACTGAGACACAAGGGAGTGAAGTAGTTTGCCAAGCTTTGTCTTAGCTTGGGCTGCCATAACAAAATGCCGTAAACTAGATGGCTTAAAAACAAATTTCTTTTCTCATGGTTCTGGAGGCTGCTAGTACAAGATCAGGGTACCAGTATGGTCTGGTTCCAGTGAGAGCACCCCTCCTGACTTGCAGGTGGCTGCCTTCTCACTGTGTTCTCAGGTGGCAGAGATAGAAAGTGAGGGAGAGAGAGAGAGAGAGTGCTCTGGTGTCTCTTCTTATAAGGGCATTTATTCATCATGAAGTCCCCTCCCCACCCTCATGACTTCATCTAAACCTAATTATTTCGCCAAGGCCCCCATCTCCAAATACTGTGACATTGGGGGTTATGGCTATAGCACATGAATTTTGGGGGGGCACAGTTCAGTCCAGAGCAGTATCGAAGGTGGTAGGGGCAGAGCAAGGTACCGATCACAGAGAGTCTAGCTCTAGAACCCACGCACTTAGCTATTATGCTACATTGCCTCTTTAGAAGCTAAGAGAGTGTGTTATTTTTACTTACAAATGATTGCACGTATTTACAGCTTAATTTTCATAAATTTTAACTCTTTTTTTTAAAACGGTGCTTTTGGTACAAAGTACTCTATCGTTCAAGTCAAGAAAATAAAAATTATCTCAACAGGCAGAATTTAATACAAGGAACTGGTTACACAAGTCTGCAAAACAACACCACCACTGCCCTTTTAGAATTATTTTTTTCTGAAATAGCATTGCTTTTAGATAAACATTTTTCTTTGATACTTGGAATGGAAAATAATATCCCTGTATTATGAATCTATACCTATCTTTTTAGATTACCCAAAATGTTTATTATTATCTATATCTCTGATTCCTTCCATTACTGTGAAGACATGAGAAAGTTAGCTTGGATAAGTGGTGTATGCACCTGTAACAGTAGCTTGAGAGCAGCTTCAATTTATAATACAAAAACACATTTTTCAGATTCACAGAATGTTTAAGCCAAATTGCATCTAGAACTTATACTAGAAGATATTTTTTAAAATGTAGTAATAATGAAATGGCTTCTTAATGCCATTGCCATGAATATCTATTACATTAATAAGAAATTACCTCTTTTTTCTAAGATTCTAATTTCTTTTTCTTAGTAAGCCTCACCATGAAATGTGGTAAGAAGCTACATGTCACATTCCAGTCTTACTATACTGTCAGACTTTGGGCCCAATATGTGTTTGTGGATTTATTATTTCTTGGATGTTGTTTATACTCTGCCCTGAAATCAGTAATATTTATTCATTACATACATATATATGTATATATAATCTCAATCACTTTTACAAAATTCAGTGCCCTAGTAGAATTTGTTTTGTGTTGACCGTTTTCAGGCTGAAATGTAAACTTCTTTTATTGATGTAAAAGCCTTCTGAGATGTTTTAGTATATACTTCATTTGTATTACATACTTTTGTCCTTAGTAAAAATAGAAGCACTGAATCATTTTTCCTTAAGAGATAGCACTGCATAAACTAGATGGCTGTTAAACTTACATTTTTAAATTACCAAATGCCTTTGGTCAAGGCTTTAAAATTCTGAAAATATAAATAGTGTTACAACATAGGCTCCTGGTTCATAATTAGATTTTATTTCTCATTTGTACGTGTCTATAGCTAATTGTTTTTTAAAATAAATTTCATGTATAATTATTAATGGTATTATTTTTTAAATTGACTTTAATTTTGCATGTCAGTTCTATAAGTGTTTTTGTTTTTAATATGCACATTTTCCTATGAAAGAATGATAATGTTGAACTTTTTTGAAATTTCCTAGATTTAAACAAATATTAAATACTGCATGGTAATTATGATAATGTAAATAAATTTAACTGTGCTATTTTGGCTTTTTTCGTTCATAGAGCAATTCCTTCCTAACCTGAATTCCACTGTCCTTGGTGAAAACTACTTTGACAGAATGTACCAGATGCTTTACCTTTTGGTTAAAGGAACTATACCTGTTGAAATCCACACCACCTCAGTCATATATGTCTCTTTCCAATTACCTGCTGTAACAGAAGATGACTTTTACAGTTCTCATAATCTGGTTAGAAATCTTGCCTTGTTCCTAAAGATATCAAGTGACAAAATCCGTGTCAGCAAAGTAATACGAGGGGAGAGTCTGCGAAGGAAGAGATCCACGGGACTCACAGTTGAACTGGAGATTGGAGATTCTCCCCCTCAGTTCATAACCAGTGACACTACAGGTATGAAAAGTAGACATTTGAGACAGAGTAATGTAATTCAAAACCACATCCATAAATAACCCTATCAAGGCTTGGTAAACCGGGCCTCAGGAAATCCCACCAACCCCACATCCTGAACCCTATAAGGGCCTAGAGACCCTTCTCCCTGCTCTACTCCCAAACTATTTTTAATTATGAAGGAACTTCAACCTCTGTTTTGTTATTGTAGCAGTTAATTACTTCAAAAGAAGGATTTGACCTAACATAAAAGATCCTAGAGGTGACCTAAGGAAGTGACCTTATAGCTGAGAGATTAAGGGTGAAAGGAGCTGGTCAGTGAAAAGTGGGAGGTGAGAGGCTGGAGGCTGAGGAAGTAGTTGGTGAGTTTGGTACATTTGAAGAACTGGAATGGACCCAATATGTCTGCAGCAAAGGCATCAGGAAGGACAAGCTGCCAGAGACAAGGCTGAGAAGGAGGCAGATGCTAGGTTGTGGGAAACCACAAGAAGTTCTCCCCTTTGTAAGCGAAGAGAAGGACAGTGGATGTTTTCCTAAGGGACATAATAGACGATTCTGAGAGGTCGAGTGGTGGGTTAGATTTCCAGAGTAAAGTCACATATTTATACTAACAAGTGCAAATGTACCAGAATATGTTGTCTTTAATTTCTATGATTGACCTAATCAGCCTTACCAGCCATCACCCCTTTCTCTGTCCCTCACTCCTCATACCCTATTTCCTTTTTTAAAAAAATTATTTACTTATTTATTTTTGGCTGCATTGGGTCTTCGTTGCTGCGCGTGGGCTTTCTCTAGTTGTGACGAGCAGGGGCTACTCTTCGTTGCAGTTTGCGGGCTTCTCATTGAGGTGGCTTTTCTTGTTGCAGAGCACAGGCTCTAGGTGCATGGGCTTCAGTAGTTGTGGCATGTGGGCTCAGTAGTTGTGGCTCACAGGCTCTAGAGCACAGGCTCAGTATTTGTGGTGCACAGGCTTAGTTCCTCCACGGCATGTGGGATCTTCCCAGATCAGGAATCGAACCTGTGTCCCCTGCATTGGCAGGCGGATTCTTAACCACTGCACCACCTGGGAAGTCCCTCATACCCTATTTTCTAGGTATCAGAGATAAAAATAAGCTCAGCTATCCCATCAGAGGAAATTTTGTTGGCTTAAATTATGATTTCCTTAAGGTGACTCAGTTTGGTTGGGCATTTGGGTAAATGTTCAACCCTTCAGATTTTCTTCCTCTCCATCTGTTCAAGTTGGTATCTGAATACCAAGGGGCTTTCCTGACCTCAGGCCCTCTTGTTGCCCTCTTGTCTTCATAGTCTTTGCGACAACATAGGTGGTCTTCTCTGCTCTGTATCAGCCTCTCTTGTGGTGCAACTGAACTTTTCTGGCCTCTTGACATGGAATTGCATCCCCAGCTGCTAATTCCCAACTGTACCGTTGTCTCTAGTGGTCAAGCACAAGTACTCTCACCTAGGCATACCCCTCTCCAAGAAGACGAGATCTGGGTCTCTGTCAGAGGAATATTACCATCCAGCTAATGAAGCTTAAGATAAAAGACCCTTTACTTGTACAAGTCCTGGGAGGGGCTTTAACTTTCAAGGCCCTGGGAGAAGGGTCCACTTAATAATGTGGTCAAATAATTGACTATTACTATAAAAGTTGCACAAATAAGACTTGTTCATAAAGAGAGCCTCCACACTGTATAAATTTCAGACTCAGAAAATCCTGATCTACCCTATTCCTGTCCAGCATCTTTTTCATTAAACTCCCAGGCTCTCTTATGTGTAAACTTAGGTACTGGGTGAAGTTCTCATCTTCTGCCACTGGGGGTCATCACTCATTTCTCCAGGAGGTTTGCTTCTGAGCTTTAACCCCATGCATCTGCCACATTGCTGTTCTGGAATTCTACCAGTTAGGCAGGCAGTAGGTTCTTCCCTTGTGGCGATAAACCTGTGAAAAGTCTTGCGTGAATGGAATGAGGTGCTCATCAACTCTCTTTGTTGAAGGAAACAGGAAGCATAGGCTTGTGCTGCAACCAGATCTTACAGTGATGTTCTCTGCCCAGTCACAGGTTACTTTCCTTCGTCAAACTTGTATTTCCTTGTAGCTACAGAATCAGGGCTTTGGGCTCAACATAGTCTGTTAATTTAGTCTATGAGTTGTAGCAGGTCCATGCCATATATATAGATTGCGCACTGACCCTTAGAAATCCCTGGTAAACTCTTATTCAAACATAGTTTTGGAAGTTTTAGCCACAGCAATCAGAGAAGAAAAAGAAATAAAAAGAATACAAATCGGAAAAGAAGAAGTAAAGCTGTCACTGTTTGCAGATGACATGATACTATACATAGAGAATCCTAAAGATGCCACCAGAAAAATACTAGAACTAATCAATGAATTTGGTAAAGTAGAAGGATACAAAATTAATGCACAGAAATCTCTGGCATTCTTATACACTAATGATGAAAAATCTGAAAGTGAAATCAAGAAAATACTCCCATTTACAATTGCAACAAAAAGAATAAAATATCTAGGAATAAACCTACCTAAGGAGACAAAAGAACTGTATGCAGAAAATTATAAGACTCTGATGAAAGAAATTAAAGATGATATAAATAGATGGAGAGATATAGCATGTTCTTGGATTGGAAGAATCAACATTGTGAAAATGACTCTACTACCCAAAGCAATCTACAGATTCAATGCAATCCCTATCAAACTACCATTGGCATTTTTCACAGAACTAGAACAAAAAATTTCACAATTTGTATGGAAACACAAAAGACCCTAAATAGCCAAAGCAATCTTTTTTTTTTTGCGGTACGCGGGCCTCTCACTGTTGTGGCCTCTCCCGTTGCGGAGCACAGGCTCCGGACGCACAGGCTCAGTGGCCATAGCTCACGGGCCCAGCCGCTCCGCGGCATGTGGGATCTTCCTGGACCGGGCCACGAACCCGTGTCCCCTGCATCGGCAGGTGGACTCTCAAGCACTGTGCCACCAGGGAAGCCCCCAAAGCGATCTTGAGAACGAAAAATGGAGCTGGAGGAGTCAGGCTCCCTGACTTCAGACTATACTACAAAGCTACAGTAATCAAGACAGTATGGTACTGACACAAAAACAGAAATATAGATCAATGGAACAAGATAGAAAGCCCAGAGATAAACCCACGCACATATGGTCACCTTATCTTTGATAAAGGAGGCAGGAATGTACAGTGGAGAAAGGACAGCCTTTTCAATAAGTGGTGCTGGGAAAACTGGACAGGTACATGTAAAAGTATGAAATTAGAACACTCCCTAACACCATACACAAAAATAAACTCAAAATGGATTAAAGACCTGAATGTAAGGCCAGACACTATCAAACTCTTAGAGGAAAACGTAGGCAGAACACTCTATGACATAAATCACAGCAAGATCCTTTTTGACCCACATCCTAGAGAAATGGAAATAAAAACAAAAGTAAACAAATGGGACCTAATGAAACTTCAAAGTTTTTGCACAGCGAAGGAAACCATAAACAAGACCAAAAGACAACCCTCAGTATGAGAGAAAATATTTGCAAATGAAGGAACTGACAAAAGATTAATCTCCAAAATTTACAAGCAGCTCATGCAGCTTAATAACAAAAAAACAAACAACCCAATCCAAAAATGGGCAGAAGACCTAAATAGACATTTCTCCAAAGAAGATATACAGATTGCCAACAAACACATGAAAGAATGCTCAACATCATTAATCATTAGAGAAATGCAAATCAAAACTACAATGAGATATCATCTCACACCAGTCAGAATGGCCATCATCAAAAAATCTAGAAACAATAAATGCTGGAGAGGGTGTGGAGAAAAGGGAACACTCTTGCACTGTTGGTGGGAATGTAAATTGATACAGCCACTATGGAGAACAGTATGGAGGTTCCTTAAAAACCTACAAATAGAACAACCATATGACCCAGCAATCCCACTACTGGGCATATACCCTGAGAAAACCATAATTCAAAGAGTCATGTACCAAAATGTTCATTGCAGCTCTATGTACAATAGCCAGGACATGGAAGCAACCTAAGTGTCCATCAACAGATGAATGGATAAAGAAGTTGTGGCACATATATACAATGGAATATTACTCAGCCATAAAAAGAAGCGAAAGTGAGTTATTTGTAGTGAGGTGGATGGACCTAGAATCTGTCATACAGAGTGAAGTTAAGTCAGAAAGAGAAAAACAAATACCGTATGCTAACACATATATATGGAATCTAAGAAAAAAAAAATGTCATGAAGAACCTAGGGGTAAGATGGGAATAAAGACACAGACCTACTAGAGCATGGACTTGAGGATATGGGGAGGGGGAAGGGTGAGCTGTGACAAAGTGAGAGAGTGGCATGGACATATATACACTACCAAACGTAAAATAGATGGCTAGTGGGAAGCAGCCGCATGGCACAGGGAGATCGGCTCGGTGCTTTGTGACCGCCTGGAGGGGTGGGATAGGGAGGGTGGGAGGGAGGGAGACGCAAGAGGGAAGAGATATGGGAACATGTGTATATGTACCACTGATTCACTTTGTTATAAAGCAGAAACTAACACACCATTGTAAAGCAATTATACCCCAATAAAGATGTTAAAAAAAAAAAAAAAAAGAAATCCCTGGTAAGCCCTTACATGTATTGGAGTCCAGTATTTACCACACTAGCCACTCAGATGTCCAAAGAAACTGTGATTTATTTCCTATATGTGATCTAAACTGCTTCACACACAACTTCTCCCACTCTCTACTCCCTTAAAGCAGTTTTTTCTTGTTAGATTTGTCCAGATATAGGCATAATACAGTCTAAGAACATGGAAATAGGGGCAGGAGGAAGGACAGATCAATGGCCTGTTTCCCAGACTTAGATTGAGGTAGGGTTTGAGGTCTTGAGGAGAGGCCTACAACCTGGCAAGGGGTGACATCACAGCAAAGTATTGGGAAGCGGCAAGAAAGATGTGCATGTATTCATAGTAATACTCCTAACTCCCCACAGCCTTCACATAGTGTCAGGAGATCCAGAAGTTCCCAGATGTCCTAGAAAGCAGTTACTTAAGTACTGAGGGGACCTCTGGTTAAAGAGTCATGTCAGGAATAAGAGCTCTTCAAGTTAAGGTCTTTGGTTTCTACAAGGCAGTCGGCAGAAATGGATGCCTTCACACATCCAATGGTCAGAGAGAACCTGTTAGTGCAGCCTGGTCAGACTGGCCACCCTGCACCGAAAACCAGTGAGGAGAGGTGGCAGTAGTAGTGTATGGACGTGAAGCTCCTTTGTACTGCTGCTACGTGAGCCCGCCTACCTGGGAAGCCATCTTGCAGGAGGAGAGTGTGTGGAGGGAGTGGCGGGGGGAGCCCGCTAGACTGCCATTTACCCCAAAGAGTCTGAATCAACCGAAGAGACCTTTCCAAGGGACAGGGACTGAAATTCCCCAAGGGTGTGATTTTCAAAGTGTCACGTGAAACCTGCTGCCCAAGAGCGTTGCCTCCTTCTTCCCGAGCGCACTAAGCTTCAGGGCTTAGCCTTCATGGAAGAAACTCAATGATTGAAGTCCGTAAGGCATGACTCTGGATGTAGAAGGTGCTAGAATCGTAGGAACAGTACACCAAAACATCCTGGCTGCGGTTTCTTAAACCATCACTCTGACTACACTGTATGGAACGGAGTGCAAGAGGGAGAGAATGGATACAAGAAAGCCAGTTTAAAAGCTGTTTTAGTATCTCTGCTGCTGATGGGTTAACTAGGATTTGCGCAGTGGAGGCAGATTTAGAAATTGAGAACTGATTAAATGGTGTGCGAGAGAGGTGAAGTAGAAGAAGGGTTCAAGCAAGAGTTCCAGGCTTCTGACAAAAGGAGTACAGCGTGTAGAGGTGTCCCTTCATAACATAAGGAGTGTTAGGGGGGCAGTAGGTTTAAGAGGAACTGCCAAGCTAGAAAAAGGGAACAGAAACTACCTACCATGTTAGAATTAACCTTGAAAATTGTCAATGTCCAGAGCAAATAACAATTTTTTGTTAGTAATTTAATGCTAACGTTAGCAACTGATTAATTCATACTATAAATTCGATGATGTTAATTATCCTTCCATTCCACAATTAACATTCTATTTTTAAAAAGTGATATGCGATGATAGACATACATGATAGTACTTCACTTCTAAACAAAAGATGACATAGGAAGGTAGTTTTCTCAGCATGCTCTCACTCATTTTTCTTGAATTTATTTTATCTACCTTTGTTTTTTCTTTAATTCCAGCTTAAGAAACATATTCTACTGAGTTTTTTATTTTCCTGACCTCCTTAGTATGACTTAGGCATGTTTAGCTCATGTACAGTTAGAGAGCTGTAAAATTCTATAATTTGGATGGAGCAAGCAGCACAAACAAAAACGAAAGTGAGGTATTCTCACATGCTCCCACTATTCCATATTCTTATAATCCTCATGTCATAACACTGTTTCCTCATAGGTCACATGCTGTTATCCGAACTCCAAGAAACTGCTGCTTCTCTTGGACAAGCTGTAATTTTAGGAAAAACCAGTAGTATCCTTGGATTTAATATCTCTTCCATGTCTATTACCAGTCCTATCCCCAGCCCAAGTGATTCTGGCTGGATTAAGGTAAGAAAATGTGACTAGAAAAATGCATTTTAGCTATTTAAAACGTTGCTTATTTCTTATTTTAACTATTTTTCTATTTCAATACAATAATTTAGAGGGCATGTCTTTCTAATTTATTGTTGATTTTTTTTTTACAGTATTACTAAAATGATAAAGTAGTTGAAAAAGGAGCATATCTTCTAAAAATTATGTATTGGTATAAAATGTGCTTTGCTTTGACTATTTACAACAATGCTTCATAAGTTTGCTCTAGAGGAAATATTATAATAATATTGACTTAATGTATTAAACATACTTTTAAATAAACAATGATATAACATTTAGCCTGGCTAAGAGGAGTTTGCTACTGAATGTAGTTTATCATATGAAAACCACTTCATCACTCATGACCATTTACAGGTGGCTGCCCAACCGGTTGAAAGGTTTGCATTTCCTGTTCATCATGTGGCCTTTTTGTCCTCGCTGTCAGTGATCACTCAGCCGGTGGCAACACAGCTGGGACAGCCATTTTCTCAGCAACCTTCCGTAAAGGCAGTAGATTCTGATGTAAGTTATAACTCAAAGATTTATTTAAGTGGAAGAATTAAGCTATAAATTCTGGAGGGTGAACCGACTTCACTAATCCTGGTAGACTGGCAACCTAAGGATTGCACTGCGTTTTCCAACTTGGACTAATATCTATGACTATCACCTTTTACTGTTTTAAAAATGTTTCTTTTCAGTGAACTTGCTCCACTGCCCAAACTCTTTGTGCAGGAAAAGGAGCTTCTATAGATCTAAAATTTGAAATGAGGCATTAAAAAAAATAAAGTTCCAAATATCTTTCTTAAAAAAAGCATGGGAACAGGACAATTGTTATAATTCTCTACTATTGTTTTCTTTAGGGTAATTGTGTATCAGTTGGGATTACTTCACTGACTTTGAAGGCCGTACTAAAGGACTCCAGTAATAACCAAATCAGTGGTCTTAGTGGAAACACAACAATTCCATTTAGCAGCTGTTGGGCCAACTACACAGATCTTACTCTTCTTAGAACAGGTGAGTGTACTATTTTGGTTCCTCACATATATACCCAACTTTGGGACAATTATAATTTGCTTTTAATGAGCAAAGCAGTCTATACTACACTGGTCAATAAATTATAGAAATCAAAATGTCTGGCTTACAAAAATACATTTAATATGCAAAACAAAGTGAAAAATAAAATAAGCAATTAAGGGAATTAAAACAGGTAACTTGGGCTTCCCTGGTGGTGCAATGGTTAAGAATCCGCCTGCCAATGCAGGGGACACGGGTTCGAGCCCTGGTCCGGGAAGATCCCACATGCCGCGGAGCAGCTAAGCCCGTGTGCCACAGCTACTGAGCCTGTGCTCTAGAGCCCGCGAGCCACAACTACTGAGCCTATGTGCCACAACTACTGAAGCCCGCGTGCCTAGAGCCCGTGCTCTGCAACAAGAGAAGCCACCGCAATGAGAAGCCCACACACCACAACGAACAGTAGCCCCTGCTTGCTGCAACTAGAGAAAGCCCGTGCGCAGCAACAAAGACCCACCACAGCCAAAGATAAATAAATAAAATAAAATAAACAGGTAACTTGAGGATGTACATCAAAATTATATCATGATTCGTATTTTCTTCTTTATCCACGTGTGTACTTTTCTAAATTTTCTCACTATGTGTGTATTACATTTATAATAAGAAAACTTAATATGTAGATTTTTCAAATTCAAGAAAAGAAAGGATAATATAGTGTCATATAATTTTAATGGCCCATGCAGGAGTTCAGAGTTGGGCTGGAAGGTGGGTTCTAGTCTTTCTGAAAGCCAATGCAAAGGAGAAAACATGAGCATTACCATGATTCACAGTCCTCTGCAGATAGACCAGTTGCTGTGGAGAATCACAACTTGCTCTGAGGTCAGAGCAGATGTCTCCTATGAGTTCTCATGAAGTATACTCATGATATCGCCAACACGTAAATACATGATATCTTCAACAGTAAATACAGTCATAACTTCCACAGTGAGGTTTCTTATATTATCTTCATGTGGATTGATGGCATAACTCCAACTGGTAAAAGCCTTTCTACCAAGGCAAAAATATGTCCACAAAACAGGTCTCTACTGATGATAGATTATTCAGTATCGAAAAGAATGAAATACACCATGAGAGAAAACAGCCTTATGATGATGCTTACCCATGGAAGGCAGAAAAAGCAGGTCATCAAGGACAACACAGAGCCACTGGATCAACCTCCTCTGAAGTTCAAACAGTCCCCAGATTTAACAAATTTGACCTCATCATTAAATAGCTACAAACTGAAAAAAAAAGAGAAGAATGAAATAGACTCCTTGTACTGGAGACAGGCCTCCATTAATCTGTTTACCTCAACCTTTATAGGCCCTAACTCCTGCAGAAGTTTTATGGTGGTCCTCACTCTTCTAACCACTGTTATTTCAAACACACACACACTACAGGTCAGAATAAAAGCCAAAGTAAAGAGTAAGAGAAGTTAAAGAATATCTAACAATAATCTGGGGTTTTTTTTCCCATAAGAACTAAATATCAAAAGCCAAAATCATTCCAAAAGAATTTTTTTCTTATTTGTTGTTTCCTCGTGCTTTGATGATGCCCTACACCAGAAAAGTTTGATCTGCCTACTGGGCAACAATATCTCAACCTAGAGTTTGATGGGAATCCAGTGGCAATGAGTTCAACATTGTGCTCTGGGACAAGTACCTGAAGTGTCCAGTAAGCCTGGTGACTAAGGACAGAGCCTAATTCGTTAACAGTCAGCCTAAATGGCGGTAGGACTGGGAGCCTTTTATGGGAAATGAGGAACTTGACAAGAACCCTGCCTGAGAGAAGGTTACCCACCTCCCCAGGAAGGTGGACTCAAGAGGTGCGCAGTGACAAAGACCCAACCTGAGGATCAAGGTCTCCAAACTACCACTTCCAAAGGCAATGTTCCACAGTAACGAGGGTCACTGGAGTGCTGAAGCAGTAATGTAGGTTTTGACGTTTTTATGATAACAAAATAGTGCTCTCCTTTTATCCAGTATATTTTCTTTAAGAGTTCAAAGCTTCCCTTGGAGTGTCTATCTTATTTGCTATGGAGAACAGTCATTGTTTCTAATTCCCTTCCTTCCTTCCTGCCTTCCTTCCTTCCTTATTTCTTGCTTTCTGTCTTGCTTTTTTTCCATCAAGTGTAGGGTTTCAGTTCTCTGGTTGTGTATAGTAAGGAAGGTCAAATATAGTCATCTCTTTATTATTTTTAAATCAATTAGCCGGTTTTTAGATTAACTGTAAAACTGCAGTAACAACAAAGCAAATGAATAAAGCGTCTTGTAACACTTTCTAGTAGGTATCCCACTTAATTACTGCACTGTGGGAAATCCCCTTGCAGATTAGGTGAGCCTGACCGTGTGGTACCACACCCTCTTCTACTTATAGCTCCATACAGAGCAAGGCAGGGGCCACTGGGTAGAGAAGGCATGGGTCTCACACAGAAAATAAAAATGTGAGAATTAGGTAAGAAAAAAGTGCAAGAAGAAAATAAACAGCTGAGACTGCATCTTTTGAGCAATCTGGATTCAAATAATATTACTAAAGGATAATAACATTGGGGACACGTTTATTTAGCGACCTATGTGATACACAGCGCTTGTTTCAGTTTCTAATGCTACTTAACAAACCAGCCCTAAATCTGATGGCTCAAAACAACAACGATTTCATTTGCTCACAATAACGAGGGTCAGGAATTTGGGATGGTTCACCTCTGTTGGATGATGTCTGGGCCTTCAGCTGGGATGGCTTGCTTGGAGTCGTGTCACTGAGGTTTTGATCTTGGATTTTGGCCGAGTTCTTCACTTCTCCTCCATGGAATGGCCTCTCCACTAGCCTACCTTGGCATTCCTCACAATACTGCAGGAGAAAAAAACATAAAAACAAAGCAAAAATATCTAAATTCTTCACACATCAAAATCTTTAAGAAAATATATACCTGCCACAAAAATTCAGTTTTTTCAAACTGAAAAAAAGGAAAGACTTAAAAACACCATTGTCATGAATTGTAACAGTGGCAGAATATTCTACGGAACAATGTCTATCCACCTTGAAAGTTATAGAACGCATTCCTATAGAAAGCACAATGTGGTCAATACATTGTCTCCTGAAAAAGAAAAGACGAATGAAAACAGAAATTATTTTTTTTTAAGATAATAGAAAAAAAACAGAAGAATGAAAACTTTGGAATTATGCCAAGTATGGCACCTTCTGCTCTGTATGGTAACTACTTTTTTTTTTTTTTGGCAGTTCATTTTATTTTTATTTTATTTTTTTTACATCTTTATTGGAGTATAATTGCTTTACAATGTTGTGTTAGTTTCTGCTGTATAACAAACTGAATCAGCTACATGTATATATATATTCCCTCCCTCCCTATCCCACCCCTCTAGGTGGTCACAAAGCACGGAGCTGATCTCCCTGTGCTCTGCGGCTGCTTCCCACTAGCTATCTATTTTACAGTAACCACTATTAATGATAGCAGTAGTCCAAGAAGAAATTACGTCATGGAAAAATATATTGGTTAACTGATATTCAAAACTATGGGAAGATTTAACATATGGATTAAGAAATATTTAGATGCGTGTTTCACACTCTAAATATATCTAGCATGTGTTTCCTCAAGCTTGTCTACCTTGGGTAAAAGGAAAGGGATCACTATCTTGCAACACGCAAATAGCATCTGACTTAAAGCAAATGTGGAAAACAGTTAAAAATTGCTGAGTCTAAGTCGAGGGCATATGGGTGTTTGTGGTACCATGCTTTCAACTCTTACGTTTGAAGTTTTTCAAAATAAAAAGTTCAGTATCCATCCCCACCTACCCCAACTGAGGCTGCAGCTTCTTCACTTCTCAGTCAAGTGTATGGGGATCAGACAGAGGTTCAGCACCCTCACCTCCCTTCCCTACTGTCCTTCATTTCAAACAGCCTCTGGGCACTAGGAAAGAACCCCTAAGAAGTAGGTACTGATGCTGCAGAAAGAAAATCTACCCAGAGTCCTCATGCCCATAGTTGTTGGGCAGATAGAACTCTTCTGACTCTGAGACCCTCTCTACACTTGTTTATACTTTAATTTATTTGACTCAATTTCCAAAACTACTTCGTTAAGGGTTACACAGTATTTGTAATGTAAGTCGATGAAAACCCAACTGGAATTGTACGAAAACAAACAAATAATAAAAGGAAGTCAGACACTGTGATGATTTTTTTTTGCCCTAGGAAAAAATTTTAAGATTGAATTTATCCTGGATGACATCGTTCAGGTGGAGTCCAGGACTTTCAGCCTAGCCGCGCAGTCTGTCTCTAGCAGTGGCAGTAGCGGCAGTGGCAGTGGCAGTAGCGGCAGCGGCGGCGGCGGTGGCAGTAGCGGCAGCGGCAGTGGCAGTAGCGGCAGTAGCAGCAGCAACAAAAAAGTGTCTACTGTGGGCACAGCTGCCCAGATAGTGACTACAGTAGTTAGCTGTCTGGTGGGAAGAGTGTTGCTCTTGGAAATATTTACGACTGCAGTTTTGATTTTGAACTGAATTCTCGGTAAGCACAGTTCACTTTTTCTATGTTTGTCTACACATACTGAGGTACCAGAAAATGTTTACTAAATAAAGACTGAGTGCAGCATAGCACCACAGACAGAGAGACACGATCTCAGCCATTGAGAAAGTTAGAGCTTCGATGGTAGAGACAAGACCACCCTATGGAAATGTTATTCACACTGTAGGATGGCGTATAAGAGTGCGGGGGAATGAGAAATGCAGGTTACATCGGACTCTTTCAGTTGCAAAGGGCAGAAGCTCAGCTCCAATTGGTAGCTCCAAGCTCAGCAATAAAGTGAACTCACTTAATTGAGAAGTCCAGAAGTAGTCTGATTTCTGCCACAGTGAGAACCAAGGGCTCAAATGACATCATCTAGAACCTGTGTCTCTCCGTCTCTCAACTCCATTCTTCTTGGTGGCAGATTCACTCCCAGGCAGACTCTTCATCAGGCGCCCCAACCCTCATGGTACAGGTACCACCAGCATCTTCATGTTTACAGTCTACTGGCCCAACAGCTAATCCAGAAAGAGCAAACCTCTTTCCCAGCACTTCAGCAAAAGTCCCAAAGCTATGTCATTGACCTGGCTTGGGCCACATACCCATTCCTGAACCATTCGCTGTGGCCACGAGGTGCCGTGAATTTGAGATGGGGTAATAATTTAGAAGAATACTGAAGTATTTCAGTAGTAGAAGCCAAGACTAGATTTTAAATTTAAAAATAAAGAAGGTCAGGATGAAAGGAAACAATAAGGCTGGTTCTGGGAGTAGCAGAACGACTGGAGGCTGGGGCTTCAGGAAGAAATAATCTGTTCTTCCTTCCTCATGGTAGAAACTAATTAGAAACCAGCTGTCAAGGGAGAAGGACGGTTTGAAGAGACCCAGCCCTGGCCTCTTAAAGCTAATATAGCAGGGTGGGTTTGGAGCTGAGGGACGAAAGGTAAAGACCAACACACAGTTATTGTATTTTAATGCCTGTTTTCCTGTCTCCAGAATTCTAATAAAAGTAAAACTTGTTGTCTATTTTATAATAGCGTGATAGGTATTGCTTAAGTTCATTTGTTTCTTCCCAGAAGCATTAAAATATAAGGTATAAGTACTCCTTATTATATATTTGTTCATTTTGTGTTTCCTCATTAAATGCATTTTTTTCCTAATTATCTTCACTGACTTTCTTCCTACTCGTACTTGACAACTTTGGGATTTTACAAAATTCAGAAAATTCTATTTTCAAGTCATTAGTAAATGATATTCTTCTTAGTGTTTTTTAGGACATTTTTTCCAGATAAAAAGTTAATCAACAGCTTCCCCTTTGCTACTAAATAATCTATCATTCTTCAGTTAAGACATAAGAAGACTTAAACACTATTGTCTTAGTCCTTTCAGGTTGCTATAACAAAATACCAAAGACTGAGTGGCTTAAAAACAACAGAAATTTATTTCTCACAGTTCTGGAGGCTGAAGTCTGAGGTCAGGGTGCCAGCATGGTCAAATGAGGCCCCTCTTCTGGGTTGCAGACTTGTCACTGTATCTTTACATGGTGTAAGGTGGGGGTTCTGTGGGGTTGCTTATAAAAATACTAATCCCACTCATGAGGGCTCCACCCTCAAGACCTAAGCACCTGTCAAAGGCTCTACCTCCTAATACCATCACATTGGACATTAGGCTTTAAAACATATGAATTTGGGGGTGGGGCATGTTCAAATCATAGCCCATTGATGAAATGAAATTATGGGTTTTTTATAACTTTGCATTCTGAATTAACAGTATTTTACTTTTAAGAGAGTTATGAAATTACACTAAATAAAATGACAAAACTTGAATGTGAAAAATACAATATATAAGCACCACTATTCTCTCTCCATGTTACCACACAAAAGCACATTAAATTGGTAAACTCTGAAATACTAAGTTTTGCCTTATTAACCATACCATGAAATATTAGAAAAAGTTAAAATTAATAAAACATACTTTAAAATCACACTATATTTTCTTAAAAATATTTGTATTGTTTTCGCTTTTCAGGAAGCGACTGAAGTGCTATTCTGAAGAACAGGTTGAAAACACAAATACAAGAACTGCTTATTTAAGAAGTATTTTGTTGCACAATAAAAAGTCTGTAGCATTTTCAAGAAAATATACTAAAAGTATTTTTGTAATATATAAAATGTATTACTTAGTTTTAATCACAAAAATCAAATTTCTTCAAAATACAAATTTCTTTTGATTCCTTATGATTGTATGTACTTATTTCATCAAAAAAAAAAAAACTTTTAGAAATCTTTGATTTGTAAGCAGATATACCACCTCCAAGTTGCTGTACCAACAAATCATGAAATACTTTAAATAGTTGAAAGAGCTTTCTAGTTTTGACTTAACTTCTTTAGATCAGATTGGAAGCATTCTGAATTTTTGTATGTACCGGGGGATCTGCTTTTCTCTATCCATTCATAAGACTCTAATTTTCATAGATCTAAGCCATTTTCATTTCTAAGGATTTTGGAGAAATGAGATTGTTTTAGACGATCTCATTTCAGATTGTCTAAATTGCTGTTTTTCAGATCCACAGGAATTCTAAATTATCCTAGATTTCTGGGCCTGCCAACACTGGCTAGTCGTCTAAGAAGAGTTTCATTGGTGTCCCTTGTTTGAACAAGTCCAGACTCCTCTGCTTACCCCTCCTTCCCACTCAAAACTGTCACTACTAAGAGTGTGACCTCCTGCAACCCAAGGCTACACCAGAAGAGATACTTATTTTCAAGAGGATAAAATTAGGGAATGCAAAAAAAAAGCCACAAATTAATGTAGCTAAACTAACCAAAAGCTCTCATACTATAAAAATTGGAAAGAAAAGTTGAAAAAGAAAAATTGAAATAGAAAAGTCTAAAGGAAATGCTATATTTAGAGGAATAACACCAATCAAAGCTTTGTGGCCATGTCCTGAGCAAGTAGAGTTGGTATTCACAAAAGTTACCTTCCAGCAAGTGACACTCAGGAAGCATTTGGAACAGCTGAGAGAATTCAACGAAACCCAGAGCTTTTTCTACTGTGTACCGTTTCCTAGAATGCTCGCCCCAGGTCATTGTTAACCTTGCTTAACAAAAAATTATTAACATTTACCATGTAGTAAATCCAAATATCTTTGTAGATATTTGGCATTTTGTTCAGTCAAACAAACATCTATTTAACATTTGCTAGATACCAGGCATTCTAGTGAGACTGCAAGGAATAAGATGCTGTCTTCACCTTCCAAGGATCTACAAGGTAGTTGAGGAAATAGTGGTGGAAAAGGTGATACACAAAACACAGAGATACAGTATCGTATGTGAGAGAAAGAGACATAGGGTGCTGTAGGGGCACAGAGGAGGGGCACGAGCATCCTGTGAGGATGGAGATGGACGAGGGACAGATTGCAGAAGAATATGATGCCTGAGATGAGTGGTAAGGAATAAAGCATGAGATTAGCCAAGGAAGAGTGTCCTGACAGAAGGTGTGGGGGTGAGAACAAAGGCTGAAATACCATTAGATAGTGAGTTCCTTGAAGGCAGTAAGGCTCTTCCTTAGTAAGCATTTCTCTTGCCCTCTTACGAAATGTCTGGCATTAGTAGACGCAGACTCACTGTTGCGTGGATGAATGAAGCATGGAGCACGGGGGAATCAAGAAGCCGTCTCGTTACTGGAGCACCAGTACACTCCCTCCAGTGGGAACAGCTTTCATGTCCAGAGAGCACAAATTAGTCCACACCACTGGTTAATTGAGGACTCTCATACTTCCCTGCGTTCCAACCTTAGAGGTATGGGGAGGAGGACAGAGAGACCCAACAAGAAAGACTTAAAAATCAAGTTTTCTAATGCAAATTCAGTTTACTCTCCATTTCAGGACATTTCCTTTCACTGAGAAAACTAAATTCCAAGAACTACAATTGTAGCATCTATGGAACAAATTCCTACATTCGGTTTCTGGGAGATGCAAAAATATTCTTCACATCTGAACACTGTGAAAGCCACAAAATTGGCCACTATCTGTAGTCCTTCCTTACCTCAAGTTTTAATTCAGTCCACTGGAAACTTCTTGTCAGAAATTTTCCATTGGGGCTTCCCTGGTGGCGCAGTGGTTGAGAGTCCGGCTGCCGATGCAGGGGACGCGGGTTCGTGCCCCGGTCCGGGAAGGAAGATTCCACATGCCGCGGAGCGGCTGGGCCCGTGAGCCATGGCCGCTGAGCCTGCGTGTCCGGAGCCTGTGCTCCGCAACGGGAGAGGCCACAACAGTGAGAGGCCCGCGTACCGCAAAAAAAAAAAAAAAAATTCCATAGATTTTTAATAAAGAACTTTTCAAACGTAACAGAGCAAGGGCTTGTGGGCCTGCAGCACAAAAAGCCAAACTCTGACAGGGGATGTTTGCTGCAAAGTAAGGATTTATTTGCAGGGTGCCAAGCAAAGAGAAAGGGCAGCTCAAAAGACTCCCAAACTCCCTGATGGCTTTCAAACAAGTGTTAGGGGAGAGGGTCTTAGGATGCCTGATCAGCTCCAGGACATTCTGGCTCATTGGTTGGTGGGGAGGTGATGTTTCCGGAATCTCATTGGTCGGTGGCTCCAGTCAGTCTGGGGTGTATGTGCTTGTAGTCAGCACGTAGTCACCATCCTCCACTGGGTGGGGGGTGGGGGTCTTAGTTTTTACTAAACAACTCATAGATATGCATCTGATTGTTATTTATATTCCTTCAGCAGGAACTAGGGGTCGAGTCTTGTGACTCTTGTTCTAATGATCAACCGCTCCAGTCTGCTCTTTGGAACTTAGTAAAGGCCTAGGAGACTAAAGTCTTTTTTCTGCAAATAAGAAATGGGGGACATGGAGGGACTTTTGTACCTGGGAAGGCCCCACAGGGTCCTGCTTGGTTTCAGTCCCCCTTTTTCTTTGATACTTCTCCATCCTGAGGGGAACAGGGATGGGACAAGAAAGGGAATAAGGTTTTAGATAGATTAACCATAAACTTCGCAGGGGAGCTCGGTTTTAAGGGGACTGGGTTTCACTAATACAAGTCATTTGAGAATAAAAGGAATTTCTAAATTTTTGCTTCTTAGCCACAGACTTTGTTAAAAAGTTCCTGATTTAACTTCTTTAGGTTTCTGGCTGTCTGCTTTTAAAATTTTTCTAAACTTATTATAGTACATACCCATAATTATTTATGCCAGATAAATTACAATTTTAACTACTAGTTTTTTTTTTTTTTTTACAGCTTTATTGGAGTATAATTGCTTTACAATGGTGTGTTAGTTTCTGCTTTATAACAAAGTGAATCAGTGGTACATATACACATGTTCCCATATCTCTTCCCTCTTGCGTCTCCCTCCCTCCCACCCTCCCTATCCCACCCCTCCAGGCGGTCACAAAGCACCGAGCTGATCTCCCTGTGCTATGCGGCTGCTTCCCACTAGCTATCTATTTTACGTTTGGTATTAACTACTAGTTTTTAAAATGCCTAATTGTTAAAAATCCGTGGGCAATATGGCTTCACATAGCCTTCATTCACAAGCTGGCCACTTTTTTTTTTTTTAATAATGTTTCTCTGAACAATCCTGCCTTAGAAATTTGTGTTTAAATTTTTAAAAATACTTCTAAACGTAACAAGTGGGTATTTAGCTATTGAGCAAGTCATTTAAAAATACTTTGTGTGTTAGTACTGTTTCTCCAGGATCTGAAAGATTCATAAAGTAAATATGATGTTCCCATTTTGGTCAATATAAGGAAGAGAGAATAAAGAGGTAGTAAGAATATCTTCCTGTATTTCTGATAAGTAAAACGTTTATGTCTTGTACTATTGTCTCTACTCTTTTCTCAGCTGCATCACCTTCTGATCATTGCAATGATTTCTAGGTGGTCTACGTACTTTTACCTCTTCTCCATTTTATCCTGAAGAGTGCTAGCTAAAATACTGCTAGTACTACTACTAATAGTAATAACAATAACAATAATTAAAGATTTACCACATCTTTACTACATTGAGTGTTCTACGTGGACTCTTTCCTTACATTTATGCTATGAAGATATTATCCCCTTTTCCAGATGAGGAAACAATACATAAAAAGATTAAATTAAATGCCCCAGTTCATAGAGCTTTTAATGGTAAAGGCTGGGAGTCAAATCTAACTCCAGATCTCAGCTCCAACATTTAATTGCCTCCCACTTTTCCCCAAGCAGGAGAAAGTGTTTCACTGTGAAGAGAGTTTTCAGAAAAACATATTTAGGTCCAAATTCATGTTCAAATTCTAGTTTAAATTTTACCACCTCTATGCCCTCAGGCAAGTTCTTAGTCTCCTTTATTTTCAGTATCTTCACCTATAAAATGTGGGAAATATCTACCTTGCAATGTGGTATTTGAGGACCGATTATCATATATAAGGCACCTAACCCAGTGCCCAACAGGTGGTAAGCTCTCAGTAAAAGGTAGCCACTCCTGTTATTGTTATAACCATAATGTTGCCTATATTATGTCATTCGCTGGCCCATAAACCATTAGGCTCCTTATTGTACCAGAACAGTACCTAGCATGTAATGAACACAATGTGAGTGTTAATTATTAGAAACACTGGCCAGGTACAGGGCCATGAAGAACAAAGACTTTCTCAGCAGTGAGTGCAGCGAAAAATGACCAATTTGTGTACAGTGAGGTTTTTGTTTTGTTTTGTTTTGTTTGTGGTACGCGGGCTTCTCACGGTTGTGGCCTCTCCCGTTGCGGAGCACAGGCTCCGGACACACAGGCTCAGCGGCCATGGCTCACGGGCCCAGCCGCTTCACGACATGTGGGATCTTCCCGGACCGGGGCACGAACCCGTGTCCCCTGCATCGGCAGGTGGACCACTGCGCCACCAGGGAAGCCCTGTACAGTGAGTTTTTATAAACAATATTGTGGCATATTCTAGGGACTTTCCTTAAAAGATGGCTATCATGCATCCCTTTGCCCTTCTGCATCCTTTCCTGTCTTTCCCGCCTAATGGAGCAAGACGTCTCCTTGCACCAGGAAAACAAATGCCAGCCCCTTTGGGGAGGGTATAGAGAACTCAGGTAAAAAGAGTTTGGGCCCCTGACCATACCAGCCTTTGCTGTTTCAGGGTTTCATTGCTACTCTGCCAGAGTCCTAAGCCTAACTGATACATCTCCTGGTTTCATCAGATTCCTGAGGTGGCAAAACATGGAAGGAACAAGAGCATAGGGAATTCATCCTTTCTACAGGGGAAGGTGGGCAGAGGCAATGCCAGGGCAAGGAAATTGTTTCAAACAGCTCATACTTTTTTTTTTGGCTGTGTTGGGTCTTGGTTGCTGCACGAGGGGTTTCTCTAGTTGCGGTGAGCGGGGGCTACTCTTTGTTGCGGTGCGTGGGCTTCTCACTGCGGTGGCTTCTCTTGTTGTGGAGCACAGGCCCTAGGCGTGTGGGCTTCAGTATTTGCACCTCGCAGGTTCTAGAGCGTAGGCTCAGTAGTCATGGCGGCACGGGTTTATTTGCTCTGTATCATGTGGGATCTTCCCGGACCAGGGCTCGAATCCGTGTCCTCTGCATTGGCAGGCAGATTCTTAACCACTGCACCACCAGGGAAGTCCCAGCTCATACACTTTTGAAGTTATTATCTGTATCCTCCAAAACAGAGATGCTTAAACCTTGATCTGAATCCATGTGTATTTGGTTTGGGAAACCCCTCAGAAACCATTGGAGGGGAACTTCTCAGGTGGCCCAGTGGTTAAGAATCCACCTGCCAACGCAGAGGACACGGGTTTGATCCCTGGTCCGGGAAGATCCCACATGCCGTGGAGCACCTAAGCCTATGTGCCACAACTACTGAGTCTGTGCTCTAGAGCCCACCAGCCACAACTACTGAGCCCACTTGCTGCAACTACTGAAGCCCGCGTGCCTAGAGCCTGTGCTCTGCAACAAGAGAAGCCACCGCAATGAGAAGCCCGCGCACCGCAACGAAGAGCAGTCCCGGCTCGCCGCAACTAGAGGAAGCCCGTGCACAGAAACAAAGACCCAACACAGCCAAAAATAAATAATTAAATTTAAAAACATTAAAAAAAAAAAAAAGAAACCATTGGAGGGTCACACCCTTCTTCCATTCTCATCAGTGGACATTTTCAGCTTCCTCAGGTTGCCACCAGCTGACAAGAAGTGTTCAATCTCTAGTGAAAGAAACATAAAGATTTATCCCTGCCAACTTTGCCTCCCCAGAGAGTAGCTACAGGCACAATGTGTAAGACCAAAAAAGAAGGGGCCTGCTGTCAGCGTTATAGTAGGTATTGATACTCGAATACTTGTGGGCAGTCTGCCCAGCTACAAACCTCTTACCACATTAGTTGCAGGCTCTGATACACTACTCTAGTTATTATGATCAGATCATGCTAAAATTAGAAAGCTCTTTAGGAAAAACTGTTCTTCCAAGAACTCTGTTTACCCCTGACAAGCTGATTTTATTAGGGAAATTCCTTTCAGTTAAGGGCTGTGTGTTCTATTGATTCCTCTAACATGCTTAGCACACACTGTGCCCATGGTAAGTGTTGAGTAAACTGTTTAATTAAGCAAGTGAATAGACAGCATGATGAAACTTTTCCTCTATGAGATTTTTGAGATAAAGAAACCCTACCAAAATATAACAGAAATTGCACTTTACCTTGACTTACTGCCTTAACATTTCAAATAACAGTGTATAAAATTCACACCCAGTTAGAGACCACTAGTTACGATTGCCATGGTAATGGGCTCTGTGCCTGTGAGCAGAAAAAAATAATTCCTTTTGGGCAGGATACTTATGAGTGTGTCTGGCTATGTGGCAAGATATTTTCCTTTGGTTTTTCTTGAGAGTAATGTATGTATTTAAGCAGATGATCCTTTATACATGTAAATTCTCCCTAGGAAGAGAGAAAATAAATAAGTTCTTTATACTGAAAACTTCTAGGATGATTATAATATGGATTTAATTCTCACTTATAAAGGGTTTAATTTCAAATAAAAATTAGAGCAAGGAATACATATTTCACTGTGAGGAGGTAATTTTCACTGTATGAAATGTACATCTTATACAGACAAATACCTTTAACAAGAATTGCTGATATGTCTAATATTGTAAAGGGCCAGAGGTGGTCAGAGAATGATCCAAGAGCAGCACTTTGAAATTAAGAGATTAAAAAGCAAGTCAAGGGACTTCCCCGGCGGTCCAGTGGGTAAGACTCCTTGCTTCCACTGCAGGGGCCGTGGGATCGATCCCTGGTCGGGGAACTAAGATCCCACAAACTGCGCAGCCAAAAAAAAAAAAAAAAAACCAAAAGCAAAAATCGAGACAGTATCCTCCTAAGTGAATTTGCATTAATGGACAACAACAAATCTCTATTTTGAACAGGAGCATTAGCATGAAGAAGTATGTGCTTGAAAAATATTTCTATTAATCATGCAGTGATGTACTGAGCTGAACTAGAGGATCAAAGATGATTATGATAATCCTGGTGTGCTAAAATAATAGACACTGAGAAGAAACAATGGACGAAATTTGGCAACAGATAGTATTTTGAGAAAAATATCCAGTGAGTAGTGAGAAACAGCATGAAGAGGGAAGGGTAGGGCTGTAGGTGCTTTTGTTCTAATAGCTGCTCTTTCACCCTATATCTTTAAAGCAAAGAGGCAAAGGAGGTGGGGGGTGAACTCAGAGCACAGCTTCAAAGTTGAGTGTTCCTTCCTCTTTTCCCCTTTTTAACGTGTTACTAATAAATATGTCTATTTCTGCTTGCTGGTGACACAAAATTCACCTCTGTTTTCCTTAGAAGCACTATTCCTTGTTGTGAGCTAAAAGAAGATTCAGGGACTTGAAGAGGATAAACCTGTACATCTAAGAGCTTTCATTGATTTTATTGCTTTGTTTCCAACATATTTCCATGTACATTATGCCACTTACTTTGCCAAATAAATCCATAAGGCAGGAATTATTAGCCTGATTTTGCAGGTGAGAAAAGGCTCAAACTTGTTCAAGATCAAAGCCATAATGTCCATCATGCTATAGCTGAATGGAGTAGGCTTTCATTGTTGATTCAGTGTTGCTTTAAGTTTTCAATTCACATGTTAGTCATGTTATAAACTGTTATGTTATATTGGTTGAATGAATCATATTTACTGTTAGAAATTGTAAATGGCATTAGATTGCCAGGTCCACTCAGATCAAGTCTACTTATAATATAGCTGAATTATATTATAGCTCTGATAACAATATGGACAGTGCCAAGAGGTATTACACTGCTGAACGTCACTACTGAAACATAATAATGAAGAGTTCACCCCATTTTTTCATATGAATCCATTTCTGAAAATAAGACATGGATTATTTTTCTCCATTCCTATCCAGGCATCTTCTGAAGGGACTTGGTTAACTCTTAATTATTCTTAAGCCTTGAGTCTTCCTGTATTTAGCAATAAAAATTACTACTAATTGAAGATATGCTATAGAAATAATGATGAAACATATTTATTTAAATCCTTCACAGAATGTTAATTTTCTTTTAATAGAAAAGAAATTAAAAAGCTGCTTCAGGGTTTTTGGTTTCTCTATTAAGCAATTGATCCTAACTATTAAATGGTGATTATGGATATTAAGAAATAAATTATAGTTTTCCATAACATTAAAATGTACTATTTTGAAAGCAAGCAAAATTCTCTAGAAAAGAAAGATCAATAAATCAATCCATTAAAATTATCACCAGATAATCCTTTGCTTTCAAATGTATCTGTTCAAAACTGTCACTCTATAAGCTACAAGGCTTTGTTTTGCTTGATCAAGAAATTAATGTGACTTTACGATCCGTATTCAACCGTGAACAGCTGCTCATCAATAAAAAGCCATTAATGTCCAAGTCAGAACAGCAGGTCTAAGATTGCGCTTAAGGAAAAAACCATTCCTTCAGTGAAAAGCCAGGGAACTGAGTTGGGAAAGACCTGGAAGCCCTGGGCTGTGTTTGCAAGCTCTGCCCTACCTCCCAGGCAGGGATGGGAGGTCAGTTGACAAGACACTACTCAGAGCCAGCTGGAGAATTCAGAACAAGGAAGCCTATCCAGGCTTTGAACTGGGAGAGTAAGTGGTGTGTTGGAAGCTGATAGAATGAAAATAATCAAGCTGGTGATTGGGGATTGGGCAGGCAAATCAGAAGACTTAAAGTGGGCAAAATGGTCCTGACACAGAGCAGGTATAATTAACTGTACCCCATGAAAAAGAGGCAATCCAAAAAGAAATATTTCATATATCAGGTTCTATCCCTTATGCCCCTCCCACTTGACATTTGGTGGTCCTCCTCCCCACTCCACCCAAGCCTTGGGCAGAGAACAGGACTGCAAATTGCACACTGCCAAGAGTGGTCCCCAAGCAAGACCCCAAATTATTGGCACTTATGATCCCCAATTGTGGGATTACTACTCAACAACTAAAGATGATTTTTATTTTATTATTTTTTTTTGCGTTACACGGGCCTCTCACTGTTGTGGCCTCTCCCGTTGCGGAGCACAGGCTCCGGACGCGCAGGCTCGGCGGCCATGGCTTACGGGTCTAGCCGCTCCGCGGCATGTGGGATCTTCCCAGACAGGGGCACGAACCCGTGTCCCCTGCATCGGGCAGGCGGACTCTCAACCACTGCGCCACCAGGGAAGCCCTAAAGATGATTTTTAAGTATTCTTTTATAGGTATTTTTAAAGTAAATTTTAAGTTTGCAGTCTTTAGCAAGCTTTCTGTTTGTTTTGTTGTTGTGCTGGAAAACAAGTATTCACTATTTGTTTCTGGAAAAATATGTACCTTTTGTTTCATTTGCAAATGGAAAATTTAATAAAGAAAACTGAGGAATAGTTAAAAAAGAAAAGGAAGAAAAGACCATAGGGATATAATAAATAACTTGAAGCAAAGATACACATCACTAAGGAAAAGCATTTTGAAAACATGCTCATATCAAGATGTAAACTAGCCTGGATTTTTGATTTTGGGAATCAAAAAAAAATTCTAGAAATTTTGAATTATTGGAATTTAGGCATTTGAAGAGTTTAAGGGCTAGAACAGGTGTTTAAGGGACTGTGGAGGGTCAAGTGGACTTAGGGAGCTGTAGTTACTGGGAAT
This sequence comes from Globicephala melas, assembly GCF_963455315.2. NCBI lineage: Eukaryota > Metazoa > Chordata > Mammalia > Artiodactyla > Delphinidae > Globicephala > Globicephala melas. The sequence continues at coordinate 52,027,393 of NC_083330.1, forward strand.
GATTTAGTAGTAATGTAGTACTAGTAGCAGGCAGTAACAGCTCTTATTTAAGAATGCTTGCTATGCACCAGGGTCTGCCCTAAGAGCTTTGTAAGCATTGCCATGAAGTAGGCACTATTATGGCCACTTTACTGATGAGGAAACTGAAGTTTAGGGATATAATAACTTATCCAAGGTTACACAGAATAATTCCAGAGCAAAGTAATAAACATTCTTTTTCTTCCCCTCCTGAGGATAAACAAGTTAAATTATTAATAGAAATGTGGTAGAGACTGGGGTGGGGGGAGGGGGTGGAGGTACTGGAAATTTAAGTGGGTAGGTAAGTGCTGGTCAGGGTGACAGAACGAAGGTAGTTGTAGCCAAAAAAGAGGTTTAAAAAAAAAAAAGTCTGGTTGAGGAACAATTTGCATGAACAGCTTTCAGTCTTTGACCAACATAAACTTCTAACCTCCCTCACCAGTCACTTTACAACAGTGGAGCAGATACTTTTCTGAGGGCCCCTTACCAACAATAGCAAAGGATCCTAGCCTTTCAACAGCATACAGGATGAAAAGAAACAAAAAACAATCAGGCTTCAAAGACAGAACCATAGAAAAAGAACACCTTAATTTGGAAGAGTGGCTAGCTCGGTAAGCCAGGAACAAATGCAGGGACACGGTGAAGTAACACTTTTTAACTTCCAGTTAAAGGAAATTCAATCAAAAATTACCAGCAGGAGCCTAAATTCTGAATTAAACTCAGCGCTTCGCACCCCTAAAGTTGTGGAATGATTGAGATCTGGCCAGATCCATCATTTTGAGACAGCTACGGCTCCCTCATTTTTTGCAATCTAAACACGTATTTCTCTTGGTCCCATCTGGTAGGGGGATTCTGTGGATTTAAGGAAAGGAGGCATGGTTGGAGCGGAGGCACTGTGTATAGAAACTAGAGCAACACGGGACGAGCCCAGACACTCAGCAAAAAAAGTCTATATAGCTAGCAACGGTCACAAAAACCCTACTCCTGACCAAGCCCAGGCAGCTGCCACGCCGGCCTCCGCCACTCACCCCGCCCCCCAACGCTCATTGGCTCTCAGCCCCGAAGCCGGACCCGCAGCCTCTCGCCTATTGGGCCAGACAGGACCTGGGGCGGGGTGCGGAAACAAGAGTTTGGGACTACTGAGAGCCGCCTTCGAGGGCTAAGGAGAGGCAGGAGGTGGGACTGGGGGAGGGTTTCCCGACGAGGGGGCGACTATGGCAGCTGCGCGGCGGCAGCGGCGGCTGAGACGGAGCGCGCGCCCAGCTTTGAATGAGCGGGGCTGGGACTGAACCGGCGGAGCGCAAGCTCGAGGAAGCGACCGGCAGCGCGCGTGCGCGCGCCCTGTGTGCGCGCGCAGCCCGCGGCAGCTCGGAGCCTCCGCCGGGCGGGCGGGGAGGGGGAGGGGCAGGTGAGTGTGTGCGGCTCGCGCGCCCTCGAGGGGCTTCCCTCCCCCACCCCCATCCCGATCCGGACCGGGGTCTTGGCGGGGGGGGTGTCCTCTGCCCTTCCCCAGTTAGCCCTCGTCTCTGCCCCGCACTTCCCGCCCTCCCACCTTCCTTTTCGGCCCTCCACCCGGTTTCCCCCCACCGAGGCCGACTGCCACTCTATGGTACTGTTTCCGGGTCAGGCTGACCTCTGGGGTGAGGGAACCGCGACCCCGAGCGGGCCCTTGGCGTGCAGCCCTCACCATGCGGGCTCACGCGTGGGAGACCGTGCTGCGGGGCTCCAACCGGAATTCCCGGGTCCCCAGATTCGTCCCCCACAGGGAAATTTGTCCGTTCTTCCTGCCCTTCCTCTACAGGCCTTGCTCCTTCCCAAGCAGATTTTTCTAAAATCCAAGTCCCAGTCCACTTGGCACCCACTTGGAGCAATTGAGAGCGTTTTCACCAAACGCCGTACATATGGCGTCGGATTGTGCAACCTGAAAACGCTCCTGTTGTTTTTCGCATCTGTACAGTGGGTATGATTTTTTATTATCAGACAATTTCAAGTGGGTAATCTGAAGTTAAAACATTTTAGTTATGAATCTCGTTCCTTTTGAGCCTTTCAGGAGACTTTACTCTGCCTTTGTAAGAGCCTCAGTGGTATTTGAGGGCCTGACTTTGAGTTGCCTTAGATGGTCCAGTGTTCGCCCGCTCTCACGTTCTACTTCTAGTTCCCCTTCTCTTGCCGCTACCGAACTTTGGTTTTTCAAATTTAAGTGAGGTCAGGTGGTTTTATTTTTGGAGCCTTGTGATATACCTTAACCTACTTCAGAGATTTACAGACTTAATTTGAGGATATTCTGTACTGTACTAGATTATATGGTGTTTCAAATTTTGGTATTAAAAACATTCAAAAATATAGTTTTAGAAATACAGCAATTAGTGACTTGTTTAGTGTGTACCAACATAGATTTCGGCTTGGCTTATTTAACAATTTGTGAGATAGTGACTCTACTGAAAAGATCTCGCCAGCAGTTTACATGGAATTACAGGGAGGAAGGATACATTTAATCTTTCAGTTTCTAATGCATTTTTTTTTTAATTGTAGGTGAATCTTTTTCACTTGACACAGCCAAGCTGTCACTTCTGTTGACTTCCTAGAGATGTCATTTGTCCAAAAGCGCTGAGGGTAGGTTGCTTTATGGTTCTGAACCTTATTTCGGCTATATCTCAAGTTTTTGTATTTTTGTAGTAAGTTTTAAGGAAACTTTAACTTTAAAATTAGATTATATTAGTATTTCTCAGTTCTAGAAAGTATTTCGACAGAGTAAAAATGCAAGTAGCTTAAGATGTGTACTTCTCAGATTGGTGATCTAGAGAGCGTTTCAAAAATCAACTGAGGCAATGAGTGTAAAATTTAAGAAGAGGTTTCTTAAATGGGATGTGGTGTGGGAAGAGCCTGGGCTTTGGGGTCAGTCTCTTTAACTTCTGGGTGAGTGAATGTGAACTTCACTAGCAGTTGAGCATCATCTGTTAAATGGGAATAGTGAAACTCACCTCCTTTGTTTGTCTTTAGAATTCCAGTGAGGCCATAGAAGGTACATTGTCTAGAACTATATTGAGTGCTCAAGGAATGATAATTTCCCTTCGTTCAACAAATATTTGAGTACCTACAATGTGCTTAGCATTGGCTAAGACCTAGAAATACCAACTGAGCAAGACTGATGGGGCCCTGCCTCCCTAGTTTCTTGCATTGTCACTGGCTTGTGACAGTTGAGCAGCGTACACAGGGTTTCTGTGTACTGGGTCAGTAGTGTTTCCCATCACCTGGGGTAGTATCTGTTACATAGTAGGTGCTAAATATACGTGTGTGTGATACACACACACACACACACACACACACACACACAGAGAAATGAATTGGAACATTAAGTAAATATGGGTCCCAAAGAACTGATTCCTGCCTTTAAGTCAGTGTAATTGATAAAATCAAAAATGTTGCTTGATGGTTAACATGATTGCATTTTCCCCCATTTCAGTTGCAATTGGTTGGAAAATTTATCTTGGAAATTATAATACCATCACTGAATTACTAAAAATGTTTATTATTAGTGAGGTATTCTTGGCTTTTGAATTAAATAGACCTAGATTTGAATCTAGATCATTGGGTGTGGGAACATGGAAACATGAGCTTACTCTCTGCTTCAATTCTATGAAAAGAGAGCAATAACATCTATCTCATAAGATGGTTTTATGGTGAGATAATACTTAAGTAGTGCTTGGCACATAGTAGCTAGTCAGTGAATATTAGTTTTTCTCTTTTATTAATCACAAAAGCAACTTTTCCAGAATGAGGATATTCTTAATTGCTAGGGAGAGAATTCTATTCTGGTGTCAATAATAGTCCCACTTTCTGATTTACTATTGGAACAAAACTTTAAATTTTATTTTTAGTTACCATTAAAGTCATTCAATTTGACAAATACTTATTGAACAATGACACACAGCAATATTTGTGGCAGAGCGATGACCGTTGTTACCAAGCCTTTATATGAAACTTATTCTCAACTCTTCATTCATGTAAATCCTGAGACGGACTCTTTTCCCCAGTCCTTAAATATTAAACGTCTTCTCCCTTCAAAACATCCTGATAGAGTATCTCCTCAACTCTTTCCCCTTTTCTCCCTAATGCCACATGCTCTACGGTCTCTTTTCTAGCTCTTTTTTTGTTTATAATTTTTCTGAAAATTTAGGCTAAATCTTCAATTAAGGAAGTTTGCTTTCTTTTGGTTGAGAGTTTTATTTTTGACAAATTAGCTTTAAAATGAAGCTTTTGTTCATCACCTTAATTGTTCACATCATTCTGCTCGTACTGAAGCAATCAAACCTTTCTTTCACGTCTTATTTTGCAAGTAGTAACCGGAGGTAACAGATGAATAAGATCCTCATGGGAAGGATTGTACAGGATGAATACAGTATATAGAAATAACTATGGTACAAAATAGAAAATACAGGTGCAGTAAGAGAAAAATCCTGCAATTAAAAAGACTTTGCAATAGTTCAGCAAGAAATAATAAAGGCTTATGCTAGGGAGATTGCAGTGGAAATAGGGAAGAATATGGATAGTATTAGGAAATGGAATTAGGTCTTTTTGGCAGTTTGCATGTAAGGGGATAAGAGAAAGGAGGAGTCAAAAACGTTGCATTTTTTGAATCCTTTCAAATTGCTGTTTGGGGATGTTTTGGACAGAAATATTTTAGTTACTTGAACAGTGAAATTGTTAATATTTTCTTCGTTCAGTTTATTTTAGAGTCACGTTCTTTTCATCCTCGCAGTTAGTAGGCCAACTCCAGGCATAGGCATTCAGAAAATCATTCAACGCATATGGCGATACAACTTGCACATGTACAAAATGCATGAGCATTGCTAAGGGAGACTTTTGGAACTCTTCTTACTGAAAAGAATCTACTTGCCCTTTACACCCTTCTAACCCTAGAAGTAGAAAGTGTTTTGCCTTTCTTTAGAAGGGATTGGCAATAGTGGCTCTACAGAGCAGTTTAGGATCAGGTACTGCAAGAGTTAACTGCATTTTCCTTGCTTTTTGGTTTTGTTTCGCTTTTATTATTTTTGTTTTGTTTTGAACTTTCATATCAAGGTATAATACACAAGCAGTGTATACAGTAAAATAAACTGGTGTTGCCACCACTCAAATTGAGATACAGACCTTAGTTCCCTCATGCTTCTATACCACCCCCCCAATCAGAGGTGAACACCATCTTTTATTATGTAATTTTTAACCAGTCAGTGTAATATCTTACTAGTTGAGAAAATTATTACATGCTCTTTTCATGACTTTAGGAGGTTATTGCTCATATCTAGTAATTGAAAGCAAAGCAGTGCTCTCTCCTTTAATCCACTTGAAATACTTTTTAAAATAGCATATTAGTACAGTGATGGTATATTTATCCAGGGAGATTTAAATATTTATGTTATATTTTAAATTTCATTGCTTATCTTATATCCATATAAGATAATTTTAAAATAAAAGTCAGCATCTCAGTTTTGCGTAGATGGAACATACAGCTATCTTTTTAATTTGGCTCCATGATCATTATTACTTAAGTTACATTTTATTCCCTTTTAAGTAAATATGTATAGAACTGAAGTCCAAATATACTGTTGATGTTTTCTTATTTTGGAAAAAAATATTAAATTATGTTTTCTTTTTTTGTTTTATGGAATCACTCTACTCCAAATATTGGTGTTAACCGACTATAATGATTGCTTGGAAACTTTCTACTGATGGCCTAGGAGTAGGATAAGTTTTAGTTGTGACTTTGTTATTGGTTTTTGCCTCACCTTGAACAGAAAAGTTAACTTCAGTGTATCTTAAGTCTGCTGGTTGAGAAAGCTAAGAAGTTGGATGATACATTGATATATTCAAATTATCCTAACGTAAGAATCATGATTCTAAATGCTTACTCAGTAATTTTCCTCTTTTGACAGATGAAAGGCAAGGAAAAGCTAAAACATAAAATTCCATTGTCAGAAACATCATTCCTCTGTGTGTGTGTGTGTGTGTGTGTGTGTGTGTATACATACCTGTAATTTCTTGTGACTTGATTTAACATGTGATCTACTCTACCTCTATACTGGAAAAATAGCCATCTCTCGTGAATTAACAAATTTTAGTTTCCTTTTACCTCTTGTGTATTTATTTTGAGTCTCTGAATGAGGAAACTTATGGTTACTTAATATATTTAACTCTAACTTATGCCAAAACTCATTTTAAGAAATATTTAAATTAGTGATTGTTAGCATAATATATGTAGTACATATATGGTATAGGTGACTAAAATGTGTAAAGAAATATTTGGAAATAATGACCATGTTTAAAAGGCTAGCAAAATGATACCTGTTTTGCCATTTTTGAGAATTTTTTTTGTCCTCTTGTTGCCATGGCTTTAACTAGTTCCCAGTTCCTTAGCATTTCTTTTATATAAATCATATCTTTTGATTTAATCATAGGGAGGCAGTATGAGTGTGATCTTTTAGGACTCAATCATTAGACTACCTGGGTTCAGATTCCACTTTTGTAACTTAACAGCTCTGTGTCTTCGGGCAGCTTACTTAACCACTCTGTGCCTTGGTTTCCCTATCTAAAATAGGAATAAAATAGTACTTAGCTCCAGTCCTTCATAGGGTTGTTCTGAGCATTAAACGAGTTATTACATGTAAAGCACTAAGAAAGCTTGTATTAGAGTAAGAGTTAGCTATTATGGTATGTTGAAATGCTGCTGTGAAATCAGAGTTCCATTCCTAGAGAAATTCTGTAATATGTTTCTTGTCACTAATTGACTTAGTTTCCTACTGAAAATTGGCTCTCCATAGTTGCAACTAATCAATATAAAATAATGGTCTTAATGACTTCTTTTAAGATTCTAATCAGAATCTGAAAACTCATGACATAATACTGTTTTTTTAATGTCTTATTAGATTGTTTTTACTAGATTTTTGAGCTACAGTTGACACAAAATGAACTGCACATTTTTTAAATGTAAAATTTTATCAGTTTTGATTAATATATACACTCCTGTGAAACCATCACCACAATCAAAATAGTAAGTATATCCAGTACCTCCAGTACTCATGCTCCTTTGTACTCCATCCTTCCCACCCCTTCCTGCCCCATCTCAAGGCACCACTGATCTATTTTCTGTCACTAGAGATTTGTTTGTCTTTTCTAGAGCTTTTTTTTTTTAATAAATGGGATCATATAGTATATATTCTTTTTTTGTCTGGCTTCTTTTCATTCAGCTTAATTATTTTGAGATATATCCATGCTATTGCTTGCAGTAGTAGTTCATTCTTTTTTATTGTTGAGTAGTGTTCTATTATATGTATATACCACAATTTGTTTATCCATTCACCTGTTGATGTACATTTGGGTTGTTTCCAGTTTGGAGCTATTAAAAATAAAGCTGCTGGGCTTCCCTGCTGGCGCAGTGGTTGAGAGTCCGCCTGCCGATGCAGGGGATACGGGTTCGTGCCCCTGTCCGGGAAGATCCCACATGCCGCGGAGCGGCTAGGCCCGTGAGCCATGGCCGCTGAGCCTGCGCATCCGGAGCCTGCGCATCCGGAGCCTGTGCTCCGCAGCAGGAGGGGCCACGACAGTGAGAGACCCACGTACCGCAAAAAAAAAAAAAATTAAAAATAAAATAAAGCTGCTATTCAAAAACAACACGTTTTTGAATGGGTGTATGGTTTCATTTATCTTGGGTGAATTCCTAAGAGTAGAATGGTTGGGTCATATGCTGCATGTTGGTTTAACTTTGTAAGAAACTGCCAACTGTTTTCCAAAATGGCTGTATCATTTTACCTTCCCACTACCAGTGTATGAGAGTTATGGTTGCTTCACATCCTTGGCAGTACTTGGTATTTTTAATTTGAGCCATTTTAACATGTGTGTAATGGTTTTTAAGTGTTTTTCTTTTTAACATCTTTATTGGAGTATAATTGTTATACAATGTTGTGTTAGTTTCTGCTGTATAACAAAGTGAAAAAAAAATGGAATGCTTCACGAATTTGCATGTCACCTTTGCGCAGGGACCGTGCTAATCTCTGTATCGTTCCAATTTTAGTATATGTGCTGCCAAAGCGAGCACTAAGTGTTGTTTTAATTTGCATTTCTCTGATGATTAATGATGTTGACCATTATTTCAATGTACTTATTTACCATTGTATATCTTCTTTGGTGAAGTGTCTATTCACACCTTTTGCCCAGTTTTTAAAAATTAAGTTGTTTTCTTACTGAGTTTTGAGAGGTTCTTATGTATTCCAGATACAAGTTCTTTATCAGATATATGCTTTGCAAAGATTTTCTTCCAGTCTGTGGCTTGTCTTTTTATTCCCTTAACAGTGTTTTTGAATTGTAGAAGTTTTAAATTTTGATGAAGCCCTGTTTATCCTTTTTTTTTATGGATTGTGCTTTTGGTGTCGTATCTAAAAAGATATTTGCCTAACCCAGGTCACAAAGATTTTGTCCAATTTTATTTTTCTAGAAGTTTTGTAGTTTTAGTTTTTGTTTTTTTTGTCTGCGTTGGGTCTTCATTGCTGCTCATAGCTTTCTCTAAGTGCAGCAAGCGAGGTCTACTCTTCTTTGTGGTGCTCAAGCTTCTCATTGTGGTGGCTTCTCTTGTTGCAGAGCACAGGCTCTAGGTGCGTGGACTTCAGTAGTTGTGGCATACAGGCTCCGTAGTTGTGGCTTGCGGGCTCTAGAGCACAGTCTCAGTAGTTGTGACGCATGGGCTTAAGTTGCTCTGTGGCATGTGGGAGCTTCCCGGACCAGGGCTCGAACCCATGTCCCCTTCATTGGCAGGCAGATTCTTAACCACTGTGCCACCAGGGAAGTCCTAGTTTTAGATTTTATATTTATATCTGTGGTCCATTTTGAGTACTTTTTGTAAATGGTGTGAAATATGGATTGAAGGTTTTTGGGTTTTGGTGGCTTTTTTTGGCATATGGGTATCCAGTTTTTCCAGCACTATTAGTCAGAAAGACTGTCCCTTCTCCACTGAATGGCCTTCACATGTTCATAAATTTCAGTTGTTCATATTTTGTGGGTCTATTTCTATACCTTCCATTCTGTTCCATTGATCTATTTATCAGTCTTGACTCCAGTACTACATCATTTTGATTACTGTAGCTTTATAATGAATCTTGAAATCAGGTAGTATTAGCTCTTCTGCTTTGATTTTTTTCAACATTGTTTTGACCATTATAGGTCCTTTACGTTTCTATATGAATTTTAGAATTAGCTTATCAAATTTTAGAGAAAAAAGCTTGCTGAGATTTTGATTGGGATTTCACTGAATCTGTAGTTCAATTTAGGGAGATTTGATATCTTAACAGTATCAAGTCTTTGAGCCATGAAAGATCTTTAAGTTAATAAGGGTCTTTTAATTTCTCTCATCAATGTTTTATAGTTTCTGATAATAAGTCTTTCATTAGATTTCTCCCTAAGTACTTTATATTTTCTGTACTCTTATAATTTTTAAAAATTTTAGTTTGTGATCATTTGTTGCTAACATAAAAATACAGTTGATTATAGATTCCATTAAATTTTCTACATAGACTATAGATACAGTTTTACTTCTTCCTTTCCAGTCTGAATGCCTTTTATTTCCTTTTCTTGCTTGATTGCACTGGCCAGAACCTCTGCTACGGTGTTAAGCAGAAGTGACAAAAGCAGATGTGCTTATGTTGTTCATAATCTTAGGTGGGAAGTGTCCAGTTTTTCACCACTAAGTCTCATGTTACTATGGGTTTTTCATAGATGTCCTTGGTCAGGTTGAGAAAGTTCCCTTCTATTTCTAGTTGGTTGATTTTAAGGAGTTTTGTGTCTGTTCATAAGCTACTGGTCTCTAGTTTTCTTTTCTGATAATGTCTTTGGTCTAGATTAGTGTCAGTGTAATGGTAGCCTCAAAGAGTGAGTTGACAAAAAATCCCTCTCCTTCAGTTTTCTGGCACTGTGTATAGAATTGGTATTACTTCTTAAGTATTTGATAGAATTCATTCATGAAGCCATCTGGGCTTGGGGGATTTTTAACTACAAATTCAATTTCTTTAATAAATACAGAGATTTTCAGGTTATCTGTTTTTTCTTGCTGTGCTTTCATAACTTGTTTCTTTCAAGGAATTTGTCCATTTCATCTTGTCAAATATAGGCATAAAGTTATAATACTTTCTCAATATACTCTTCATATTTGTAGACTCTCTAGTAATGTCACCTCTCTTTTATGATATTGGCATAATTTGTTATTAGGGACATGTGTTTTGGGTTCTTATGTACTTTTGATTAACTGACCCCTTTATCACTATGAAATGAACATTTTTATGTCTGCTAATATTATTTTCGCTAAAAATCTACTCTCTGACATTGAAATAGTCAATTTAACTTTCTTTCAATTAGTGTTAGCATGGTATATTTTTCCGTCATCCTTTTGCTTTTAACCTATTTGTGTTTTTATACTTAAAGTACATTTTTTGCATCCTATCTAACAATCTCTGGCTTTAAATTTGCATTTAACGAGATTATTGCTCCAGTTGGGTTTAATTCTATCCTCTTGCTATTTGTTGTTCCATCTAATATTTGTTCCCCTTTACCTTGTTTTCTACTACCTTTTCTATTGAGTATTTTCTATCTTCTCTGTTGGCTTATTAGCTATAACTGGACTTTACCCCTCAGAGAATATGATTTAATTGATTTACTAGGGGTGGGCCCAGTTATCATTATTTCTTTAAATATGTGTGAACTACTGGACTAGATGATCTCTATAGTTCACTTCCAGTTTATTAGCTATGTGCCCATAAGTTATTTGACCTGTCTTAATTTCCTCCTCTACAAAATGGGTATGATAAAATGTATCTATCTAGAAGTTAAAAGTTTTATATATTTTGAATAGTATTAATATGTTCATATGATTCAAATTTCAAAAGGTACAGAAGACTCAGTATATACTGTTTTATACTTTTTTGATTTTTCATTTTTTAATAGAAAAATTATAAATAAGTTGTAAATAGATGATTTAAGTACAATTTAAAAAAACATTCTGAGAGTAGTTTGAAAAGGTTTTTTTTCCTCCCAACTATTCAAAACTCTTCAAAACTTTCTTGTCAATATGATTTACATTTTAATTTTTAAATTTACTGTGTTATATTTGTACTTTCTAAAGGAAAGTAAAAAATATGTCTGATTTTTACAGTTCATAGTAGGACTTTTCAGGTTGACTTCAGAACATGAGTATAGCTTATGAAATCACCTTAATGCATTTATTTTTGTGCTTTTTTCCACAGGTTTTGATTCCCACCATGGCTATCACACAGTTTCGGTTATTTAAAGTTTGTACCTGCCTAGCAGCAGTATTCTCATTCCTAAAGAGATTAATATGCAGGTAAAGAAATTTTATGTTCAAATTGACCTGGTTATCTTCTTGCTGATTTTAGATACCTTCATAACTACAAAAAGGCAGGACATACTATATTTAAGCTAAATATCTTGATTGCAATATTCATTTATTAATCTCTAGTATTTTTTATATTTTTTTCAGATTTTTATATATTTTTTCAGATCTAGAAAGTAGAGGTTCAGTTCTTCTCTTTCAAATTCTTACATCTTCCATTAAAATAACATTCTTAGTACTATAGAATTTCAGAGATAAACAAAGTAACTTTCATTGTTGTAATCATCAGAAAGTTTTTATGTACATAATTGTTTTATTATCAGGATATTTTAAGATGGTTAGGTGGAATTAGGCATAGGTATTTCTTTTTTTTTTTTTTAATTTATTTTTGGCTGCATTGGGTCTTTGTTGCTGTGCGCAGGCTTTCTCCAGTTGCGGCGAGCGGGGACTACTCTTCTTTGTGGTGCACGGGGCACTCATTGCAGCGGCCTCTCCCGTTGCAGAGCACAGGCTCTAGGCACGCGGGCTTCAGTAGTTGTGGCTTGCAGGCTCTAGAGCGCAGGCTCAGTAGTTGTGGCACACGGACTTAATTGCTCTGCGGCATGTGGGATCCTCCGGAACCAGGGCTCAAGCCCCTGTCCCCTGCATTGGCAGGCAGATTCTTAACCACTGCGCCACCAGGGAAGCCCCCATGGGTATTTCTTTACATATTACATTATGAGTGTTATTTTTCTGTTAAAAAAAAAAAACAAAACACTTTAACAGAGAAACCCCAAACAGAATAGATTTTTTTTTTTGTCTCTTAAATAATATTCCAGAATGTACAGGTAGTCCAGGGTAGATAAGTCCTTCTGCTTCAGTAAGTCATTCAGAGACTCAGATTCCTTCTATTTTGTCATACTACCGGACCCTAGAGCTATCGTTCCTAAACTGTATGCCAAGGTACTTCAGGGCTTGCATTACACTCATGGGGTACTGTAGGATACTTCAGATTTTCCAACAAAACACAATGAATGTGATAGTGTCTATTAAACACTAAACAAACTGTTGGCTCAAGGTAGTTCACATTTGCAACATTAGATCCTGCAGTATGTTTTGATGATGTTCCTGAATATTTGAGATAAGTTTTTGTTTACTTGTATTTTGGGTAACCTATCTTGGCAAAGCTAGGTTGTAATTAAAAGCAAGTACTAAACCAAAATTAATATGGAACAGAAAATAAGGGTGAGTCCAAGGCTTGAGGAGCTGTGCAGTATCCAACAGGCACACACATTCCATTAATAAGTAATTGTGGTTATTAAAGAGTGACATCAACATATTATTTTTTCTTTAAATTCATATGTATTTTTTTCTAATGGCTACTAAGCAGATAGGACATACATAAGTATTAAATTGTTTGGGCCTAACTACTTAATCAGTGGAATTGTTAGGTATTTCTTTTGGCCTAGAAGTACTGTGAAAGAAGTACCGACACAGTAAGAGCAGCATAGAATAAAAAAGGAAATGGAGGGCAATCAGCACTTTTTTTTAGTGGATATGATTTAGAAGTTACACACAATTCTGTTCACAGCCTATTATCCAGAGCTTAGCCACCTAGCTGCAAGGGAGGCTAGGAAATGTAATCTCAAGCTAAATGGCCATTTTATAACTACTAAAACTCTGAAGATTAAGTGGCATTGAATTTATTGTTAGAAGTAGTATAGCCAGAAAAAAAACTAGGTTAAAGCAGGATGAGTGTGGGTATTAATGCCAGGAGGCTGGAGGTTAAAAAGAAGTAGTTGTGTTAACAGTGGTGATAAATTATAGGTGCTTTTCTCTTTGCATCTGTTATTTTCTAAAACTTTTGTTGAATATAGATTACTTTTAGTATAAGATACTGCATTTGATTTAAAAATATTAAGGACATTTTTGTTGTCACTATGAACTTCTCTTGTCAACGTAAATATGTTTAGGATTGATTGTATATTCAGTTTTAAAGAAAACTGACCCTTTGTTAGAATAAGCTTTTCTTGTCAGAAAGAACCTAGATCATGTGTTCTAAAATACCAGGTTTACATCATAAATTTAGTAGTAGACTGTATTACTTTTTTTCTTCATCCTTTAAACAAAGTATGATTTCTAAACTTAGCTGATTTTACCAACTAGTTCTAAGCAGATGCTTCATAGATTATTTGAAATGAAGCAAGTGACTAATCATTTATAATAGCTACCATTTTTTAATGTGTTATTAAAAAGCAGGCACAGTCTAGTGTCTAGCTATTTTAAATGTCAGTTAAATCCTTACAACAACCTTGCAAAGGTAGGTTTGAATACCTGCCTTTTACAGATGAGGATACTCAGGCCGAGAGATAGGTAATTCTAACTAGATTCATAATTAATAGAAGTAACATTGAAAACCATGGTTTACACAGATTCCATAGCCCATGCTCTTAACAACTCTGTGACAATACTTATCTTCTTTAATATAGTACTTTTCCCACTAATCCTTAAAACTTGGGTACAGTTTATAGTTCAACCCAGTGATTTTCAAACTTCTTAATAGTTTAATAGTAATCTTAATGAGAAACCAACTATGTAAAGCAAAAGCCAGGCCACCCTGGTTAAAATAGCATAGGTATCTGAGAGCTTCACTTACAGAATTCACAGTACTCTTAGGAGCATGGTTTGAAATCAGTTTGTGTTTTTGTTTTTGGCTTTATATTCTTCCTGAGTTTGACTATAATTCTGAATCCTAAGCCAAAAAGCTGTTGGGTTATCCTGTCCAGTACTTCTAAAATATTTAAAAGATATTTGATACATGCCTTTTCTTTTCATATCTTAACAAATTTTTCTTTTCATATCTTAACAATTGTTAATTATTAAAATAAATAATTCAAAAATTGAAAAAGACCTTCTCTTATAAGCCTTAAGTTACTGTCCGTAGTGCTTTTACCCATGCTTGTTTTGGTAGTTTCTTGAAATAAATTATTTCATTTTTGTTTTAGATCTGGCAGAGGACGGAAATTAAGTGGAGACCAAATAACTTTGCCAACTACAGTTGATTATTCATCCGTTCCTAAGCAGGTAATTTTTTTTTGAATGTTGAATAAATGTTCCAGAACCATATTTTTCAAACTGGATTGCCGACCATTAGTATGTCATGAAATTAATTTGGTAGTCAGGGTCAGGATTTTTATTGTTGTTATTAAATTTTTTTATTCTAAAATTTTTATTTTGTTCTTTAAGATTTTCTGTTACTTTGCTGAGGATTTCTTTTTTTTTTAATTGGTTTTAATAGTGTTTGCTATTGCTTATTGAAGCATTTTTATAATAACTATTTTAAAGTCTTAGATAATTCCAACATTTATATCATCTTGGGGTTTGTGTCTGTTGATTGACTTTTTCCATTCAAGTTGAGATTTCTTCATTGTTCATTTGCAGGTTACTTCATGGTTATGTTGAATATTATGTTTGGGACTCTATCTTATTTAAATACTATAAAGAATGTTATTATTTATTATTTTATCAGGCAATAAACCTGGTTAAGGTTAGATTGCAAGTTCCAAGTCTCCTTCTGTGGGCTGTAGTTTTAATGTCAGTTCAATTTTTAAAGCAAAAAAATTTTCTTTTGTTTTGTTGTTTGTATTTTTTTAATGGGTAGAACAGAATGTCCAACTCATAGAATATTTCTTTTAAACTTTTCATCTAGTTTTGGTATGTGGTATAAAATTTGTATTTTCCCATTGGTCAAAAAAGTTTGAATAACCAATGTTTTAGAAAGCTCATTTTTCTAATAAATGATGAATTAAATTTAGACAGATGTTGAAGAGTGGACTTCCTGGGATGAAGATGCACCCACAAGTGTGAAGATTGAAGGAGGGAATGGGAATGTTGCAACACAGCAAAATGCTTTAGAACAACTGGAACCTGACTATTTTAAGGACATGACACCAACTATAAGGAAAACCCAGAAAGTATGTTAAAGATTTGTGCTTTTGGAGATAAAACTATTAAACCACTCTTCAGATTCCTATAATTAAAATTAGTATAATTGGTATTTGTTAGAAAGCCTATTTCTAATTAGCAATTGTGTTTTCTGTCATGTTAAAGAAGCTTATATATTCAAGTGACCTGGACACAGATCTAGTAAATTGTACCCCCAAGTCTTTTAAAATTGTGTCTAAGCATTTATAGAAATCCTACTGTATGTCAGATTCTAGACTCCAGTCTCTGCTATGGAGACTAAGCTGAATAAGATACAGTTCTAACCTTAAAAGATTAGTTCACAGTTTAGTGATGTCTACAAACTGATAAGTAGTTTCCATTGTTTATAACCATTATCAAACTGATGCAAGGCTCTGAGAACTTAGTGTAATTGTTGTGGGTTTGTGTAGTCATCCACACTTTATTTTATCCCTTTTGAGTTATATAGTTATACATGGACAATCACTTAAAGATGCAGGGAATTATTAGAAAAAGAACAATGGCTGAGTATTTTCCTTTCTTTTTATCAAAATAGTACATGTACATTTGAAAGTTGTTTCTAAATATCTTTCTTTTTTTCTTTCTTTCTTTCCTTTCTTTCCTTTCTTTCTTTGTTGGGTCTTTGTTGCTGCGCGCCGGCTTTCTTAGTTGCGGCGAGCCGGAACTCCTCTTCATTGCGGTGCACGGGCTTCTCATTGCGGTGGCTTCTCTTGTTGAGTAGCATTGGCTCTAGGTGCACGGGCTTCAGTAGTTGTGGCACACGGGCTTAGTTGCTCTGTGGCATGTGGGATCTTCCTGGACCAGGGCTCGAACCCATGTCCCCTGCATTGGCAGGCAGATTCCTAAGCACTGTGCCACCAGGAAAGTCCCTGAAAATTGTTTTTAAATCAAAGAATATAGAAGAGCTTATAATGAAAAGCAATAGGGCTTCCCTGGTGGCTCAGTGGTTGAGAGTGTGCCTGTCGACGCTGGGGACACAGTTCGTGCCCCGGTCCGGGAAGATCCCATATGCCGTGGAGTGGCTGGGCCCATGAGCCATGGCCGCGGAGCCTGTGCTCCGCAACGGAAGAGACCACAACGGTGAGAGGCCCGTGTACTGCAAAACAACAACAACAAAAAAGAAAATCAATAGACTTCTGCCCCATCATTCTTCATACCAGTTCTACTTTCTAAAAGCAGCCACCCGTAACTTTTTCTGTTTGGGCTTCTAGCATTTTTCATCATATCTGTATATAGTATTCTTATATTGCTATGTCTTGATTTACCAATCACAGATATTGTCCACTGACTGCATACTATGGTAAACGGGGGTTTATTTCATATCCTCTTACCCCCTTTTCAAATACGGTAATGTTTTTATTCCAATCTACCTCATCAGTCATCCTGCTGTTTTCAAAAGAAAAAAATACTTAAAGTTCCATTGTTCAATCAAGCATAGAAAATATTTTTTATAAATATACTTATAAAATGAGGACATTATTTATTCCACAATTCTCTAATAGGGTTTTTCACCCTCTTCTACCTTCCAGCCAGTTTCATCTGTATATTTATTTTTAGATTTTCAAGGCTGATAACATTTACATGCTGTAATCATAGTTGTTTTTGTTGAGTTGTCCAAATGCATTAAGTTATATATTTTTCAAGGAGTTTTAAGTGAATTTCTTAGTAGATGAGTACCTTTTATTTTGAAAGTCTATTTTGCTGCTCTTAATAGGAACTCAGTATATTGCAGTAGTACCTGAATAAATTAGTTAGAATGAAAATACTTTTAAGCTACAAAACTAATACTACTGGCCTGAAAGAGTTAATGTATTCATAGATACCCACATACTTAGAGAACTGGTTATACTTCTGGTAGGATATGATACATGTTCTTGTTTAATACAGTGACTAAAAATGCCTAATTATATTTTGGGGGGTCCAGGGAAAGTAGGGAAAGAGGAAAGAGGAAGAGGAAAATTTATTGTTTTAGAAAAAAGTGAAATATAGTTTTTCTTAGTATGCAACTGATTTGTGTGACAGTTGCCTAAGAATTTTGGTGCTCTATATAGACTTTAAAAAAAATTTTTTTACATTGTAAATTTTAAAAGAAGAAAGGTAGAACATATTTTAAATAATTATAAAATGCTTTGGTCAGTTAATTTGTCTGTGTTTATATAGTGATGTGTAAAATGTTCCTATAATTCTCTTTCGATTAATCTTTCAGATCATTATTAAGAAGAGAGAACCATTAAATTTTGGCATCCCAGATGGTAGCACAGGTTTCTCTAGTAGACTAGCAGCTACACAAGATATGCCTTTTATTCATCAATCTGTAAGTATGCTAATGGTATCTAGGCAAGAGCTTTTTTTTCATTTCTATTTTCTTAAAAGAAGAAAAAAATTAAAATGAATTGAACATAGTATTTGTATTTGTATGACCTTGAAACAGGTGTAGCAGATCAAGAGAGGTTACCAATCCTGTCCTTTTATGAGATTATAAATTATATCAGATATGAAGATCAGGGTCCATTGTACACATAAAAGATAGAGACAAAAATGTTATTGAAAAATATGACCTTTACATTTTTAAGTCTTTTGTCATTTACAGACAGTTCTGGGTGTACTCTGATGCTTTCGCAAAAATGTTCCTATAAAAGGGTTTCATCTTCAAGGAATTCATGGAAAAGACTCTGACAAGTACAGGTTTCTGGTAACTGCCTATACTGCTGAACTGAATGAATAAGCATTTTCAGAACTCTAATGGAAAACTGATGAATTCATAAAAGTGCTAACAAAAGATCAAGATGGAAAAAAAATTACATGGGACTGAGTGAACTGATGAGGATGATTATAATTTTTGTGACTTTCTGTTTGAATAAAAATAAAAAAATCCCACAAGGACTCAGAGGCAAAAGATATACAAATCAATTTTCACTGCAAAGTAAAGGACCTGTTACAGTGGAGGATTACTGGACTGAATGTCAATATTGTGACATAGTGTGAGTGTGAGTGTTTGTTAATTGCAGTCGTTGCTTTTGTTGTGGTCATCCATTTGCAATGCTTGGTGTCAGTTTATTTATCTCTTGTAAAAATAAAATACAATGTGTGTGTGTGTGTGTGTGTGTGTGTGTGTGTGTGTGTGAGTGAAAAAAATATGACCTTTAAAGAGATTACCACTAAAATTTAACCTTAATAGCAGGTTATTTTTAAGTAAGTTATGAATTGTTTCCCTAGTAGAGTATATTTACATTTAAAGTGTGGTTTAACTTAAAATAGATTTGACTTAAATACAACACTTCTATGGACAAAAGTAGTGAGGAAAGTATATAGCTGTGATTTTCAACCTTGGAGGCTATCAGAATCAACTTTGAACTTTTTTTTTCTTTTTTTTTTTGTTGATACAGAGATGTCACATTTAATTTATTTGAAACAAATTAAAGGGAAAAATCACTGTGGAAACTCTCCTATAAATGACTGAAATTCTTATATCAAACTAAGTCATTTTTTTATCTGGTGTTGATATGAGAAAACTCTTTTCTCAGTAGAAGTGCTCTATTTCTTAAATTAGCTCCATAAATCTCTACATTCTTTCCAACTGATTAAGACAAGTTCACATTTGGAATATGAGGAGTCTGAAATGGAAGTCGAAGGTACTCAAAAGTATATATATAGTACTTTTTAGACTAAAAGCTTTCCTTAGAACTGCGATATAAAAAGCAGTGACTAAATATATAAAACGATAGCCAGATTACCAATAAGTGTACATCTCAAACACAAACCATTACTTTGCATTTAGGGAAGAAAAATATTAAATTCTTGCATCTTGCTTAATGTTCAATCTGCTTATGTAAGTAGATATTGGTTTTTTGGGGTTTTTTGTTTTATTCAAATAGTCACAAAAATTAAAATCATCCTCATCAGTTCACTCAGTCCCATGTAATTAATTTTTTTTCATCTTGATCTTTTGTTAGCACTTTTATGAATTCATCAGTTTTCCATTAGAGTTCTGAAAATGCTTATTCATTCAGTTCAGCAGTATAGTCAGTTGCCAGAAGCCTGTACTTGTCAGTCTCTTCCATGAATTCCTTGAAGATGAAACCTGTTTATAGGAACATTTTTGCAAAAGCATCAGAGTACACCCAGAACTGTCTGTAAATGACAGAAGACTTAAAAATGACCACGGTTAAAGATTTGATGAAAGTTCATGATAATACAATTGACAAGGAAATTTAGTTATTTCTGAGATATACATTTTAAAGTAATAACTAGGATTATGACTTATAACATTCTACCAGTACATATAAGATTTTTAGGAATTTCATGTAATGTCTGAAACATTTATATTAATATATTTCCATACAAATAACCCAAAGAAAGTTTAGTATTAGTTTTTGTTTTTAATAAATTTATTTATTTTTGGCTGTGTTGGGTCTTCGTTGCTGTGCGCAGGCTTTCTCTGGTTATGGTGAGTGAGGGCTACTCTTCGTTGCAGTGCACAGGCTTCTCATTGCGGTGGCTTCTCTTGTTACGGAGCACAGGCTCTAAGCACGCACGCTTCAGTAGTTGTGACAAGTGGGCTCAGTAGTTGTGGCTTGTGGGCTCTAGAGCGCAGGTTCAGTAGTTGTGGTGCACGGACTTAGTTGCTCCGCAGCATGTGGGAATCTTCCTGGACCAGGGCACGAACCTGTGTCCCATGCGTTGGCAGGCAGATTCTTAACCACTGTGCCACCATGGAAGCCATTTTTTAAAAAAAATTTTTTAATTTAATTTTATTTATTTTTTTATGCAGCAGGTTCTTATTAGTCACCAATTTTATACACATCAGTGTGTACATGTCAATCACAATCACCCAATTCAGCACACCACCATCCCCAGCCCCCCACGGCTTTCCCCCCTTGGTGTCCATACGTTTGTTCTCTACATCTGTGTCTCAACTTCTGCCCTGCAAACTGGTTCATCTGTACCATTTTTCTAGGTTCCACATGCATGCATTAATATACGATATTTGTTTTTCTCTTTCTGACTTACTTCACTCTGTGTGACAGTCTCTAGTTCCATCCACGTCTCAACAAATGACTCAATTTTGTTCCTTTTTATGGCTGAGTAATATTCCATTGTATATATGTGCCACTACTTTATCCATTCGTCTGTCGATGGGCATTTAGGTTGCTTCCATGACCTGGCTATTGTAAATAGTACTGCAATGAACATTGGGGTGCATGTGTCTTTTTGAATTATGGTTTTCTCTGGGTATATGCCCAGTAGTGGGATTGCTGGATCATATGGTATTCTATTTTTAGTTTTTTAAGGAACCTCCATAATGTTCTCCATAGTGGCTGTATCAATTTACATTCCCACCAACAGTGCAAGAGGGTTCCCTTTTCTCCACATCCTCTCTAGCATTTGTTGTTTGTAGATTTTCTGATGATGCCCATTCTAACTAGTGTGAGGTGATACCTCATTGTAGTTTTGATTTGCATTTCTCGAATAATTAGTGAGGTTGAGCAGCTTTTCATGTGCCTCTTGGGCATCTGTATGTCTTCTTTGGAGAGATGTCTATTTAGGTCTTCTGCCCATTTTTGGATTGGGTTGTTTGTTTCTTTAATATTGAGCTACATGAGCTGTTTATATATCTTGGAGATTAATCCTTTGTCCGTTGATTCG
This sequence comes from Globicephala melas, assembly GCF_963455315.2. Lineage (NCBI taxonomy): Eukaryota > Metazoa > Chordata > Mammalia > Artiodactyla > Delphinidae > Globicephala > Globicephala melas. The sequence continues at coordinate 52,048,406 of NC_083330.1, forward strand.
TTTGCAAATATTTTCTCCCATTCTGAAGGTTATCCTTTCGTGTTGTTTATGGTTTCCTTTGCTGTGCAAAAGCTTTGAAGTTTCATTAGGTGCCATTTGTTTATTTTTGTTTTTATTTCCATTACTCCAGGAGGTGGATCAAAAAAGATCTTGCTGTGATTTATGTCAAAGAGTGTTCTTCCTATGTTTTCCTCTAAGAGTTTTATAGTGTCTGGTCTTACATTTAAGTCTCAAATCCATTTTCAGTTTATTTTTGTGTATGGTGTTAGGGAGTGTTCTAATTTCATTCTTTTACATGTAGCTGTCCAGTTTTCCCAGCACCACTTATTGAAGAGACTGTCTTTTTTGCATTGTATATCCTTGCCTCCTCTGTAAAAGATTAGTTGACCATATGTGCCTGGGTTTATCTCTAGGCTTTCTATCTTGTTCCATTGATCTACGTTTCTGTTTTTGTGCCAGTACCATATTGTCTTGATTACTGTAGTTTTGTAGTATAGTCAGAAGTCAGGGAGTCTGATTCCTCCAACTCCGTTTTTTTCTCTCAAGACTGCTTTAGCTATTCGGCGTCTTTTGTGTCTCCATACAAATTTTAAGATGTTTTGTTCTAGTTCTGTAAAAATGCCATTGGTAATTTGATTGGGTTTGCATTGAATCTGTAGATTGGGTAGTATAGTCATTTTCACAGTATTGATTCTTCCAATCCAAGAACATGGTATATCTCTCCATCTGTTGGTATCATCTTTAATTTCTTTCCTCAGTGTCTTATAGTTTTCTGCATACAGGTCTTTTGTCTCCCTAGGTAGGTTTATTCCTAGGTATTTTATTTTTTTTGTTGCAATGGTAAATGGGAGTGTTTCTTTAATTTCTCTTTCAGATTTTTCATCATTAGTGTATAGGAATGCAAGAGATTTCTGTGCATTAATTTTGTATCCTGCCACTTTATCAGATTCATTGATTAGCTCTAGTAGTTTTCTGGTGGCATTTTTAGGATTCTCCATGTATACTGTCATGTCATCTGCAAACAGTGACAGTTTTACTTCTTTTCCAATTTGTATTCCTTTTATTTCTTTTTCTTCTCTGATTGCCGTGGTAGGACTTCCAAAACTATGTTGAATCATAGTGGTGAGAGTGGACATCCTTGTCTTGTTCCTGATCTTAGAGGAAATGCTTTCAGTTTTTCACCATTGAGAATGATGTTTGCTGTGGGTTTGTCGTATATGGCCTTTATTATGTTGAGGTAGGTTCCCTCTATACCCACTTTCTGGAGAGTTTTAATCATAAATGGGTGTTGAATTTTGTCAAAAGCTTTTTCTGTGTCTATTGAGTTGATCATATGGTTTTTATTCTGCAAGTTGTGAATATGGTGTATCACATTGATTGCTTTGTGTATATTGAAGAATCCTTACATCCCTTGGATAAATCACTCTTGATCATGGTGTATGATCCTTTTAATGTGTTCTTGGATTCTGTTTGCTGGTATTTTGTTGAGGATTTTTGCATCTGTATTCATCTGTGATATTGGTCTGTAATTTTCTTTCTTTGTAGTATCTTTGTCTGGTTTTGGTATCAGGGTGATGATGGTGGCCTCATAAAATGAGTTTGGGAATGTTCCTTCCTCTGCAATTTTTTGGAAGAGTTTGAGAAAGATGGGTGTTAGATTTTCTCTAAATGTTTGATAGAATTCACTTGTGAAGCCATCTGGTCCTGGACTTTTGTTTGTTGGAAGACTTTTTTTTTTTTTTTTTTGCGGCACGCGGGCCTCTCACTGTTGTGGCCTCTCCCATTGCGGAGCACAGGCTCTGGAGGCGCAGGCTCAGCAGCCATGGCTCGTGGGCCCAGCCACTCTGTGCCTTGTGGGATCTTCCCGGGCTGGGGCACGAACCCATGTCCCCTGCATCGGCAGGCAGACTCTCAACCACTGTGCCACCAGGGAAGCCCTGTTGGAAGATTTTTAATCACAGTTTCCATTTCATTACTTGTGATTGGTCGTTTGTATTTTCTATTTCTTCCTGGTTCAGTCTTGGAAGGTTATACCTTTCTAAGAATTTGTGCATTTCTTCCAGGTTGTCCATTTTATTGGCATACAGTTGCTTGTAGTAGTCTCTTGGGTTGCTTTGTATTTCAGTGGTGTCTGTTGTAACTTCTCCTTTTTCATTTCTAATTTTATTGATTTGAGTCCTCTCCCTCTTTTTCTGGATGAGTCTGGCTAATGGTTTATCAATTTTGTTTATCTTCTCAAAGAATCAGCTTTTAGTTTTATTGATCTTTGCTATTGTTTTCTTTGTTTCTATTTCATTTATTTCTGCTCCGATCTTTATGATTTCTTTCCTTCTGCTCACTTTGGGTTTTGTTTGTTCTTCTTTCTCTAGTTCCTTTAGGTGTAAGGTTAGATTGTTTATTTGAGATTTTTCTTGTTTCTTGAGGTAGACTTGTATAGGTATAAACTTCCCTCTTAGAACTGCTTTTGCTGCATCCCATAGGTTTTGGATTGTCGTGTTTTCATTGTCATTTGTCTCTAGGTATTTTTTGATTTTCTCTTTGATTTCTTCAGTGACCTCTTGGTTATTTAGTAACGTATTGTTTAGCCTCCATGTGTTTGTGTTTTTTTACATTTTTTTCCCTGTAATTCATTTCTAATCTCATAGTGTTGTGGTCAGAAAAGATACTTGATATGATTTCAATTTTCTTAAATTTTCTGAGGCTTGATTTGTGACCCAAGATGTGATCTATCCTGGAGAATCCCGTGTGCACTTGAGAAGAAAGTGTAATCTGCTATTTTTGGATGGAATGTCCTATAAATATCAATTAATTCTATCTGGTCTGTTGTGTCATTTAAAGCTTCTGTTTCCTTATTTATTTTCATTTTGGATGATCTGTCCATTGGTGTAAGTGAAGACCCCCACTATTATTGTGTTACTGTCGATTTCCTCTTTAATAGCTGTTAGCAGTTGCCTTATATATTGAGGTGCTCCTATGTTGGGTGCATATATATTTATAATTGTTATATCTTCTTCTTGGATTGATCCTTCGATCATTATGTAGTGTTCTTCCTTGTCTCTTGTAACATTCTTTATTTTAATGTCTATTTTATCTGATATGAGTATTGTTACTCCAGCTTTCTTTTGATTTCCATTTGCATGGAATATCTTTCCATCCCCTCACTTTCAGTCTGTATGTGTCCCTAGGTCTGAAGTGGGTCTCTTGTAGACAGCATATAGATGGGTCTTGTTTTTGTATCCATTCAGCAAGCCTGTGTCTTTTGGTTGGAGCATTTAATCCATTCACATTTAAGGTAATTATAGATATGTATGTTCCTATGACCATTTTCTTAATTGTTTTGGGTTTGTTTTTGTAGGTCCTTTTCTTCTCTTGTGTTTCCCACTTAGAGAAGTTCCTTTAGCATTTGTTGTAGAGCTGGTTTGGTGGTGCTGAATTCTCTTAGCTTTTGCTTGTCTGTAAAGCTTTTGATTTCTCCATCGAATCTGAATGAGATCCTTGCCAGGTAGAGTAATCTTGGTTGTAGGTTCTTCCCCTTCATCACTTTAAGTATATCATGCCACTGTCTTCTGGCTTGTAGAGTTTCTGCTGAGAAATCAGCTGTTAACCTTATGGGAGTTCCCTTGTAGGTTATTTTGTCATTTTTCCCTTGCTGCTTGCAATAATTTTTCTTTGTCTTTAATTTTTGCCAATTTGCTTACTATGTGTCTTTGTGTGCTTCTCCTTTGGTTTATCCTGTATGGGACTCTCTGCGCTTCCTGGACTTGGGTGTCTATTTCCTTTCCCATGTTAGGGAAGTTTTCGACTATAATCTCTTCAAATATTTTCTTTGGTCCTTTCTCTCTCTCTTCTCCTTCTGGGAACCCTATAATGCGAATGTTGTTGCGTTTAATGTTGTCCCAGAGGTCTCTTAGGCTGTCATCATTTCTTTTCATTCTCTTTTCTTTATTCTGTTCCACAGCAGTGAATTCCATCATTCTGTCTTCCAGGTCACTTATCGGTTCTTCTGCCTCAGTTATTCTGCTATTGATTCCTTCTAGTGTAGTTTTCATTTCAGTTATTGTATTGTTCATCTCTGTTTGTTTGTTCTTTAATTCTTCTAGGTCTTTGTTAAACATTTCTTGCACCTTCTCGATCTTTGCCTCCATTCTTTTTCCGAGGTCCTGGATCATCTTCACTATCATTATTCTGAATCCTTTTTCTGGAAGGTTGCCTGTCTCCACTTCATTTAGTCATTTTTCTGGGGGTTTATCTTGTTCCTTCATCTGGTACATAGCCCTCTGCCTTTTCATCTTGTCTCTTTCTGTGAATGTGTTTTTGTCCCACAGGCTGCAGGATTGTAGTTCTTCTTGCTTCTGCTGTCTGCCCTCTGGTGGATGAGGCTATCTAAGAGGCTTGTGTAAGTTTTTTGATGGGAGGGACTGGTGGTGGGTAGAGCTGACTGTTGCTCTGGTGGGCAGAGCTCAGTAAAACTTTAATCCACTTGACTGTTGAAGGGTGTGGCTGGGTTCCCTCCCTGTTGGGTTTTTGGCCTGAGGCAACCCAACACTGGAGCCTACCTGGGCTCTTTGGTGGGGCTAATGACAGACTCTTGGAGGGTTCACGCCAAGGAGTACTTCCCAGAACTTCTGCTGCCAGTGTCCTTGTCCCCACGGTGACACACAGCCTCCCGCCACCTCTGCAGGAGACCCTCCAACACTAGCAGGTAGGTCTGGTTCAGTCTCCCCTGGGTTCACTGCTCCTTCCCCTGTGTCCCGATGCACACACTACTTTGTGTGTGCCCTCCAAGAGTGCAGTCTCTGTTTCCCCCAGTCCTGTCAAAGTCCTGCAATCAGATCCCACTAGTCTTCAAAGTCTGATTCTCTAGGAGTTCCTTCTCCCGTTGCCGGACCCCCAGGTTGGGAAGCCTGACGTGGGGCTCAGAACCTTCACTCCAGTGGGTGGACTTCTGTGGTATAAGTGTTCTTCAGTCTGTGAGTCACCCACCCAGCAGTTATGGGATTTGATTTTACTGTGATTGCGCCCCTCCTACCGTCTCATTGTGACTTCTCCTTTGTCTTTGGATGTGGGGTATCTTTTTTGGTGAGTTCCAGTGTCTTCTTGTCGATGATTGTCCCTTTGAACTTTTTAAAACACACCACTGTCCAGACCCCTCCCCAGACCCTAGCTTTTAAGTATGTTTTGATTGATTAATTACTGATTAGTAATTATTGACTGCTTGATTACATTAGTTATCCATTGTTGTATAACAACCTCACACTTAGTGGCTTGAACAACAATAAATATTTTTTTTATCTCATAGTTTCTGTGGATTAGGAATCCACAGAATTCCTAATTCTGTGATAGCTCTTTTTATACTAAGGATATTAACTCTTTTCTGTCATCGTTTACAATTTTCACTTTATTATCGGCTTTATAATTTAGTTTGGATGTTTTTAATGGGCAGATGTATTTAGTTTTTAATGTAGCAAATCTGTTAATTAAAACTTTTTCTTTACTTCGAAGACCGTCTCTACTAAAGGATCAGTTACTCTTTTTTTTATGGTCATAGTCATTTCACCTTTTTTGTATCTAAATGTTTTATACACTAAAAGTCAAACACCTCAGTGGAAAAATGGATAAATTTACAAATAAGAAATAGACATACCTGATAACATGAAGAAAAGTTTGATCTTATTAGTTCTCAAAGAAATTCAAAGTAAATTAACAAGACACCATTTAAAATCTTAACATATTAGCAAAGATAGAAAAGAAGGCAATTACCTACTCGTATTGACAAAAATGCAAGGAAACAAGACTTCCACCTACTGCTGTCAGGAGAATAAGTTGGTATAACTTTTCAAGAGAGTCATTCAGTGACTTTGAAAATCCTTTTCTTTGATTTAGCTAGTTTACTTTTAGAAATTTACATTAAACATACAATCAGAAATTTTTTTAAAAAATTTTTTAACAGTGGATTGTATCTCATTTATGGTTAAGAGCAGAAAATTCAACACTTTTTATTTCGGTTTTAGGTCTAAGTGCTCAAAAGAGAATATAATAAATCTGTTCACAGCTTGGTGCCAGTTATTTTATGCATGTAATTATTTCCCCACCAACTAAACATTCTAGAATGAGCATTTTCATTGTTTGTGGAAGGAAAAAGTGAACTTTTAGAGGTCTGGCCTGGGGAATAGTAGAAGGTAGTGTGGCCAGCCTGATGGTATCAAGTAAGACAGGCAAAAGGAAGCACGATATAGAAGTACTCCAATAAATAGTAAATTTTGCCTGACTTGTCATTTTTCCCTGGGACCCAGACAGTAACTGCCACTGAAAAATCTAGAAAATTACTTGTGCTTAAATGGAGATGACTATGCTAGTTTGGAGACGTTGGTTCTTCCAGTTCATCTCCCCAGCACAGAGTAGTCCAGTCAAGCATCTCTAATCCAGCCTGGGATCAGTCTGTCTCTTCTCTTTCCTCCACCCCCCACTCCTTCTTCTTATTGAAAAGAGAGATAACAGAGAGAACAAATGTTCTATTCTTGTCTATTCCAAACTAAAGTAGGCAAAAAAAGAAAAGTTAATATAAAAGGAGTATCGTTTAAAACATAAAATAGGAAGAAACCTGGACTTGCCAGGACTGTTGAGTATGGAAGGTCATGCGTCTCAGGAAATCCCTCAGTTCCAGGCAAACCAGGGGCAACCATTTGAGCCTATATAGGATGTGTTAAGAAAGTGGAGAAGATACAGGGCAATGACAAGGTCTGAGTTATGCTTTAAAAGATACTCTTCTTGGGCTTCCCTGGTTGCGCAGTGGTTAGGAATCTGCCTCCCAATGCAGGGCACATGGGTTCGAGCCCTGGTCCGGGAAAATCTCACATGCCACAGAGCAGCTAAGCCCGTGCACCACAACTGCTGAGCCTGTGCTGTAGAACCCGCGAGCAACAACTACTGAAGCCCACGCACCTAGAGCCCGTGCTTCGCAACAGGAGAAGTCACCACAATGAGAAGCCCACGCATCACAACAATGAGTGGTCCCCGCTCACTGCAACTAAGAAAGCCGCGCGCACAGCAATGAAGACCCAACACAGCCAAAAAATAAATAAATAAATAATAAATTCTTTTAAACAAAAATACTGTCTTGACCACTGAGTGGAAAAAGGATGGCTCTTGACCATTGTAATTTTGCTTTGTTTTGTTTTATTGTAGCCTGAATTAGGTGACTTGGATACCTGGCAGGAAAATACCAATGCATGGGAAGAAGAGGAAGATGCGGCCTGGCAAGCCGAAGAAGTTCTGAGGTATTTGAGTAATATTTACACTGCAGCCTGAGTAGAAGAACTGGTTTTGTCCATGTCGCATTTAAGGTCAAGAAAGCTTATTCTGCCAAATGTTGTATTTTTCGTCATTCTCATTTGAACCTTGATAATATGGGATAGTTTTTTTTGTATTTCAGACTACATATGCTATTTTATATGATTAAAACCTCACAGAAACCAACAATTTAAAGCAATATAGATACAAAAGAATAATTTATTAATGGAGAATGAAACCTTTTACATATATACACGATATTGAACTATATGCTTTATACTTCATTCCCTATAAAATATATTTATCTCTTGAAATGTCCTGCCGTGAAATGTGAGTCACAACAATGTATGTTCTCTAGGTCAGAAGTTATACCTTTAGTTTTGTTTCCCCGTGGTCTGGCATAGTGCCAGCACTGCTCATTTGAATAGAGCAGTGAATAGCACTGCTATTTGAAAATAACTTGTATTGTACTCTACATTTGTATGTGTACTTCAATTTATGTACTTGAAAGCCCTGAGGTAGATAAGATAAGTCATATACTTACTGCCTGCTCTACAGGAAATATTATTCTGGAGGTTTTCAAGTTTGTTTTTGTTGGTTATGTTCTTATTTTTTTGTTTTTGTGAGCAGTAACTCAATTCTTGCTACTACCACATTAGGTCAAAAAGAAAATTTACCTTGAGAGAGTCTGTGACTCATCACTGATGAAAACTCAGATATGTAAATGTATCTAAATTACTTTTGCATTTTTCAAGATGATAAAGTAAAATATAGCAATGTGTTTTTTTCAAATATGGCTTTTATAATTGGGATAGAAAATGAATTACTCTTGGGCTTCCCTGGTGGCGCAGTGGTTGAGAGTCCGCCTGCCGATGCAGGGGACGCGGGTTCGTGCCCCGGTCCGGGAAGATCCCACATGCCGCGGAGGGGCTAGGCCCGTGAGCCATGGCCGCTGAGCCTGCGCGTCCGGAGTCTGTGCTCCGCAATGGGAGAGGCCACAACAGTTAGGCCCGCGTATCGAAAAAAAAGAAAATGAATTACTCTTTATTTGACTATCTTAACGAAACAACTGATTTCATTTTTGTGTTGTCCTTTCCTCTCTTTACCAATAAATTATAATTACCTTGAACAACCAGCAGAGGGTGTAGTTAAATAACTGGGAGTTAAGGCTGACCTCTTTTTGATCTTGTGCTTACTGTTTTCAGCATTTTTTTTTTTAAACAGGAAGGGGTCACATTAGTAAATTTGTGAGAGTTTAAAATATTTAGTTCCTGCTTGATAATTATTCAGTATAAAGGAAATAGTTTTAAAATTGTAAACATTTATGTTGCATGGATTTCAAAAAAGGTGTCACTTGTTTTTTCATTTTTTATTTTTTACTCTGTTTCTTTTGGATAAATCATAGATACAGAAGTCTGGGTATTTTAGAACATTTTGGGGATTCTAATGATGATTGGTGTCATCAACCACAAGGATGATAAAGGAAGGAGCTATTCATTTTGAATCCAGTAATCTTAATGCCAACACTGTAGAGTTTATGAGTTCACAAGTAGCTGAACATTCACTGTACAAAAACCTTTTCTTTTTCACCCTATCTTCTTGCACCCTGAACAAAACAAAACCAAAAAACTCAAACTTAGTGCTTTTGATATGACAGCTTGGGAGAGGGATCCTATTAGTCAGTAATAGACATGTTTCTTGCTTCAGGTTGCATAAGTAGAGCCAAAAACACTTCCATATGTTGTTACCGCCCTCAGGATAACACTGAGAATTTTAAAAGTGTATCCATAATCCATAGCCTCTAACCTAGCCTGTTCCCCATTGCCACTTTAAATACTGCCAGTACTATGATCAGTATCATTAAGGAAAAAGATTCTGGTACCTTAGTGATTCCAGACATGTATCTGGACAGGAAAAATATATTTTGTCTGCATTAATGTCTAAGTTGCCTCTTGTACCAGAAATATTAATTGCTGATGTTTATATATCAGCTAGTAACTAGGTCAAAGCTCAATTATCTTATGTTTGTAACCTAGCCAGCCCTTTTTAATTCTTTTTCTCTTTCTTTTTTTGCCACAGACATTTTGATGTTTTTAGTGCAGATATCAGTTTTGCTTGAAAGTGAGCAGAGCTATTGAAAAGTAGATTTTTTAAAACTATTCTTTTGAAATTTTAGTTAATTGATAATGATGGTCAAAATGTTGCCTAAACTAAGGCTCTCTACTGTCTTGAATTTTGGTCATCCATACCTCTGCTTACTCCCATTTGTAAGTATGATTGAGAAGTGTATATACATTTCACTCACTATAGCCAGCTTTGAGCTGTCCCATATATGGGTAATCCACACTAGATTTTTCTCTATATAATCCAGTGTTGCCTATCTGCTGCCCAGCTGTGCCCTACAGCTTCCTTCCTCAGCCTTGTGTGCTTCTTGACTTACTTTCTCATATCCTAAACCTTCAGACCCAGGACCAACTTCTGTTCTTCTTTCTCCTATTTCATCACCACACTCCTACTCCCACTTCCCATACAAATCAATAAGATAGAGCACTTAGATGTGGAATCTAAAATATGACACAAATGAACCTATCTACGAAACAGAAACAGACTCACAGACATAGAGAACAGACTTGTGGTTGCCGGGCGGGGGTGGGGGTGGATTGAGACTTGGAGGTTAGCAGATGCAAACTACCATATATAGAACGGATAAATGACAAGGTCCGACTGTATAGTATACAGACTATATTCAATATCCTGTGATAAACCATAATTGAAAAGAATATTTTAAAAAATGTGTATATATGCATAAATGAATCACTTTACCATACAGTGGAAATTAACAGAACATTGTAAATCAACTCTACTTCAATTTAAAAAAATCAATAAATATAGAGGGGTTTAGTGATTCTAGATCAGTGGAGTTAGGGAGGGACTGGGGGAAGGTATTTCATAATGTGTAATTAGTAAATACCCACCATTCTGCCCCTTCATTAGTAGAGCTAGTCAAATCTTTAAATAGATTTCTAGCTTCTAGTTGGAAGTCATGTCTTAGGTTTCCATTTTCTCTTTGCTTTGTGCTCTGTACATCTGTGTTCTTGACATCCTTTAGCTGACTATTTTTAACTATTATAATAACAGTATTTAATCCTAAATATCAGGCTTTTCTGAATGGTACCAAAAAGAAGGTGTGGTCCAATGGAAGTAGTGTTTTAGTGAAAATAATCTGAAGAAGAGGGATCAGGAGATGTGGGTTCTTAACCTTAATCTTATAATTTTGGACATTTCACTTAACCTGAATGCCCCATTTTACTTTTTTTTTTTTTTTTTTGTGATACGCGGGCCTCTCATGTTGTGGCCTCTCCCGTTGCGGAGCACAGACTCCGGACGCGCAGGCTCAGCAGCCATGGCTCATGGGCCCAGCCGCTCCGCGGCATGTGGGATCTTCCTGGACCGGGGCACGAACCCGTGTCCCCTGCATCAGCAGGTGGACTCTCAACCACTGCGCCACCAGGGAAGCCCCCATTTTACTTATTTTTAAACCAGAGATAATACCTTTTTTATTTTGTAAGTCATGTTCTAAAGATTAAAAAAATATATACTGTTTTTGAAAATCTTTGAAATTTCAAAGCAGTGAGAAGAATGAAGACTTTTTAACCTTAAATTTGATGATAATAAAAGGGCAGTGCTGTTTCTTTCTGGAATTTATTCACCATTTTACCTGTGTGGTGTTTTCTAAAAGTAAAAATACGAATATGTTTCTTTTCAGGCAGCAGAAGATAGCAGACAGAGAAAAGAGAGCAGCAGAACAACAAAGGAAGAAAATGGAAAAGGAAGCACAGCGGCTAATGAAGAAGGAACAAAACAAAATTGGTGTGAAACTTTCATAACAAAATGTCCTTCAGATGCATAGTGCCAGTGGGAGAAATATGAGCTCCACAACCCAAGCAACATTTGTATGGAGCTAAGAGTATTTCCAGAATACAAATACTCTGCTGGATTTTGATGCATTCATCAGGCCATACAGGACACCAGGATTCTCTCAAAGTCCCTTGAACTCTTGGTGATTGAGACTCAAAGAACACAAAAGACTTGTGAGACAATATTTTCTTCAACATGTTCCAACTGTAAGACCATTGTTTGCTGTAGATAAATTATTACAAATGAAATATATCAGTACCTCTTCAAGCTAGTGTTTCTAGCTGATTAAATGGGTGTAAATTTTATGGTGGGAAAGAACTCTGCTGTCTATAATGCTTTCCTTCATTGTGCATAATGATAAAATAAATAATTTTAAATATTCTTTTGTTTCCATGATTACCTGACCTAAATCAGACAGACTTGCAGAGCTTTAACTTCTTATTTTTGTTGTCAGAAGCTGGTATTGGCACACATTTCCTTTAACTTGAACTGGTATTCATTAGGGATCTAGTAATTTCAGTTTTCAAGAAAATGACATTAAATGCAATAATTTTATTTAGTACAAACATTTTGTACATCATTGTTTTCTTTTAGATGGTGTTGTTATACATATTTGTCATTTATATTACATGTATAAACATATTGAAAATCAGTTAAAATGGCAAATTTGTTTTACATTATTATAACTTGTGAGTTTTAAAAGCTAGTATTAGTAGTTTTTCCCTGTCATTGTAGATTTTAAGATGTTATGGTATCTTTAAGTACCTTAGTTCCTCCCCACCAAAAGGTATTAATTTACAAATGCATATAGCCTTCAGTTTTACTATTTCAAAGCTTTTAGATAATTTCTGTATCAGTTTTATATATCTGACATAATACAGGTTACCTATGTTGTTGACTAAGGTAACATTATTGATTTATTAAAACAAGATAGGAATAATAATACTTCTATTTTCAGATGTTGACTAGCTCCAAAATAGTTTTCAGGAAATAGATATAGACTGTGTTCATAGGGAAAAATGTAGATTTGATAGTTTAAAATCTCATTAATTTTGTCTCCACAATTAAAATACATCCAGCCTGACCTTCTATGGCTTTAGAATTTAATATTTTTACTTTCTTAAAAGCTGTTGCCCAAATGAACATTTTGTGGATTTTGAAAATGTCGTAAATACTCTACAGGCCAAATACTGCTAATTTATTTGAATTAAAGTGATATTTCATGGTAAAATCACAAACTATACAATGAGCTAAGTTCTTACCCCTAAGCTTCCAGACTAAATGCAATTTATTTTTTATTTTTAAAAAATTTTTATTGGAGTACAGTTGATTTACAGTGTGTTAGTTTCAGGTGTACAGCAAAGTGGAATCGGTTGAAATTTAACTTTGATAAAAGAACTTCCTGTTATAGCCCCAAGCTATATTTTCAGTTATGTTTATTAGAGAGTTTTTGCCAGTAAACTCCCAATTAAATAGAATTAGACTCAAATTTTTAATAAAAAATGAATTATCTTATGTCATTTGTATTTATTTTAGTTATTATAGGAATGCTACATGCTTTCTCTAAATTGGGGGTTCGAAAGGATAATTTCTCCTTTAGTACAATCAGTCTTACTGTTTTTCCCCCATAGTTTTTTTTTCTTTTTTTTCCCCCATAGTTATTGAAGTCTGCTTTGGTCATGATTTTCATGTGTGAGATTTTGTTTTTTGTTTGGTTTTTTATTTTTGTTTATTTAGAAATAAAGACTGGATAGAAATTATACTCTGTATAGATTAATTAGGAAGAAAGAGATTTTTCTCATGGAAAGAATAGATATGAATTCTTGAATTTTTTGACCTCTGTTGGTATGTAAACTAAACTCCTGTATTAAATTGGTTATATTGTTCCAAAAGAAGTCATGGAGTTAAATACATATGATAAATCCTTTAGTAGCAAACTGGCTCCTTTAGCTTCTAAATTTATGGTTTCTTAATTTTAGCAAAGGATTATCAGTTTTAGAAGCTTATTAGTAAAAGTGAAAAAGAAATATGGATAGGCATAGACAGAATTAGTGCAGTGCTACCCATCATCTGAATTGTGCATTTCATGTACTGAGATAACAAATAATCAAAAACATGTGAAACTTATTCTGTGTTTTTTATATATATATTTCATGGTTTCTAGCCATCTCCTTTTATTAAGCTTTAGCTAGGGATATCCTCTAATTGAATCCTGGCTCTTTTTTAGTAGCATCTTTAATTGAGTCAATATTCAGCATCTGAATTCCTCAGTTTCAACATGTACTCGCCTCTGGCCAGGGCAGTGACTGTTCCTGGATGAAGATTGGTGGTTGGGAAGAAGGTGGTAGCTCTAGAAACTGGCATCTGGATTGATCTTCAACACCACTCTACAAGCTTACCACTAGAGTATAAATTTAACCACGGCCAATGTTCCAAAAACCCTAAACTTTGTCAATACAGGTAGGTATACCTTGTTTTATTGCACTTTGCTTTGTTGTGCTTTGCAGATACTGTATTTTTAACAAATTGAAGGTTTGTGGCAACCCTGTGTTGAGCAAGTTTATCAGCACCAATTTTCCAACAGCCTTTGCTCACTTCTTTACATTTTGGTATTTTCACAGTATTTCAGACTTTTTCATTATTGTATTTGTTATGGTGATCAGTGATTTTTAATTTACTATTGTTTTTGGGGTGTGAACCATACCCATATAAGATACGACAGTGAACTTAATTGATAAATGTTGTATGTGTTCTGCCTGCTTCACCAACTAGCCCTTCCCCCGTCTTTGTCCCTCTCCTTCCACCTCCCTATTCTCTGAGACACGGCAATATTGAAACTAGGCAAATTTAAAACCCTACGATGGCCTCTAAGTGTTCAAAAGAAAGGAAGAGTCATACATCTCTTACTTTAAATCAGAAAGCTAGAAATGATTAAGTTGTGAGGAATGCATGTTGAAAGTTGAGATAGGCCCAAACTAGGCCTCTTGTGCCGAACAGCCAAGTTGTGAATGTAAAGGAAAAGTTCTTGAAGGAAATTTAAAGTGCTACTCCAGGGACCATACAGATAAGAAAGCTTTATTGCTAACATGGAGAAAGTTTTAGTGGTCTGGATAGAAGATCAAACTACCCACAACATTCCTTTAATCCAGAAGCCTTATCCAGAGCAAGGCCCTAACTCTCTTCAATTCTGTGAGGGCTGAGAGGTGAGGCAGTGGTAGAAGAAAAGTTTGAAGCTAGCAGAGATTTGTCCATGAGGTTTAAGGAAGAAGTTATTTCCCTAACAAATGTGCAAGGTTAAGCAGCAAGTGCTAATGTAGAAGTTGCAGAATGTCATCCAGAAGATCTAGCTAAGATTATTCATGAAGATGGCTGCAGTAAACAACAGATTTTCAATGTAGGTGAAACAGGTTTACATGAGAAGAAGTTGCCATGTAGGACTTTCGTATGTAGAGAGAAATCAATGCCTGGCTTCAAATCTTCAAGAGACAGGCTGACTCTCTCGTTAGGGGCTAATGCAGCTGGTGACTTTAAGTTGAAGCCAATGCTTATTTACCATTCCCCAAATCCTAGGATCTTCAAGAATTATGCTAAATCTACTCTGCCTGTGCTCTACAAATGGAACAACAAAGCATTGATAACAGCATGTCGGTTTACAATATGGTTTACTGAATATTTTAAGCCAACTGTTGAGACCTACTGCTCAAAAAAAAAAAAAAGATTCCTTTCAAAATATTCCTGCTTATGGACAATGCTCCAGCTCTGATGGAGATGTACAATGAGAGTCATATTGTTTTCTAGCCTGCTAACACAGCATCCATTCTGCAGCTCTTGCATCAAGGGAGTAATTTTGATTTTCAAGTCTTATTATTTAAGAAATACAATTTGTAAGGCCATAGCTGCCATTGATAGTTATTCCTCAGGTGGATCTGGGCAAGGTCAATTAAAAACCGTATGGAAAGGATTCACCATTCTAGATGCCATTAGGAGCATTCATGATTCATGGGGAAGGGTCAAAATATCAACATAAAAGCATTTGGGAGACGTTGCTTAAAACCCTCATGGATGACTTTAAGGGGTTCAAGACTTCAGTGGAGGAAGTCACTGCAGATGTGGAAATAGCAAGAGAACTAGAATTAGAAGTGGAGCCTGAAGATGTGACTGAATTGCTGCAATCTCATGATAAAGCTAAATGGATCTGGAGTTACTTCTTACGGAAGAGCCAAAGAAAGTGGTTTCTTGAGATGGAATCTGCTCCTGGTGAAGATGCTGTGAAGATTGTTGAAGTGGCAGCAGAGGATGTAGAATATCACATACACTTAATTGATAAAGCAGCACCAGGGTTTGGGAGGAGGGACTCCAATTTTGAGAAAAGTTCTACTGTGGGTGAAATGCTATCAAACAGCGCTGCATGCTACAGAGAAATAATTCCTAGAAAGGAAGAGTCAATCAGTGCATCAAATTTCATTGTTATCTTTAAGAAATTTTCACAGCCACCCCAGCCTTTAGCAACCACCAACCTAATCAGTCAGCAGCCATCAACATGGAGGCAAGACCCTCCACCAGAAAAAGATTATGACTCACTGAAGGCTCAGATGATGGTTAGCATATTTAGCAATAAAGAATTTTTAAGTTGAGGTATGTACACTTTTTTGACATAATGCTATTGCACACTTAATGGACTACAGTATAGTATAAACGTAACTTTTCTATGCACTGGGAAACCAAAGCATTCCTGTGACTTGGTTTGTTGCAGTATTTGCTTTATTGTGCTCATCTGGATGATGTATTTACTAAAGGCATGCTCTGGGCCACATAGAGCTAACATTTACATTTTCTTCAATCCTTTGTAGTTCAGCTTTGAGATAACCTACTGAAACGATTTTCACACTCCTTAGCCTCTTGTTCAGAGGAAATCTTTCATAAGTGTGTCAGCGAATACAGCAGTTACCAAGGTGGGTGCTTCTGGCTGAAGTCAAATTGGGAGGTTGGGGTGCTCTAGGACCTGCAGATGGCTGCAGGTGAAGGAGCTTCTCCCCTCTCTTACAGGTGAATGGAGGGCTGACGAAGATGGTGGATCCATTAAGAGCTCATTTTAGTAGCTAATAACTTAATCAACTTGTTTTTCCCATTATGCAGATTTTTAAAATTTAAGTTGTTCTCTCCTAATATCAAAGACAGCTTTTTTTTTCTTTGTGTAATTTACTTCCATTTTCTTTACTACAACCAAGGCTGTTTCAAGGTTACATCAACAGCTAGTAACTTTCTTTCACTTTGCTTTCTTTTTTAAAAATTATTATTTATTTATGTTTTATTTTGGCTGTTCCAGGTCTTAGTTGTGGCACGCGGAATCTTCCTTGCAGCCTGTGGGATCTTTAGTTTCGGCATGGGACTTCTTAGTTGCGGCATATGGACTTCAGTTGCAGCATGCATGAGAGATCTAGTTCCGTGACCAGGGATCGAACCCGGGCCCCCTGCATTGGGAGCATGGAGTCTTACCCACTGGACCTCCAGGGAAGTCCCTCTTTTACTTTGCTTTCTTTTTTTTTTTTTTTCCCTTAAATTTGTGTATTCATTTATTTTATTTTTGGCTGTGTTGGGTCTTCGTTGCTGTGCGTAGGCTTCTCATTGCCGTGGCTTCTCTTGTTGCGGAGCACGGGCTCTAGGCGCATGGGCTTCAGTAGTTGTGGCTCGTGGGCTCTAGAGCGCAGGCTCAGTAGTTGTGGCACACAGGCTTAGTTGCTCCGCGGCATGTGGGATCTTCCCGGACCAGGGCTCAAACCCGTGTCCCCTGCACTGGCAGGCAGATTCTTAACCACTGTGCCACCAGGGAAGTCCCTACTTTGCTTGCTATCTTTTATTTTCAGTGTCCCTTAGTCGTGGCCATTGGACTGCTCAGTAACTAGAGTAAGTTTTGAGAGTAGTTAATATGCTTTTTCACCAGAAGCCTCAATCTCCTAAGCTGGAAAGAGACACTATTCTAGAAGACCCCTCATCCTCCACCCCATACGACAGATTTCTACCCTTGCATAACTACTGTTGCAACTGCTAATCCACAATCAGGAGTGTTACAGAGAAACTCACTAGAAGTCTTTGACCACCCAAGACAATCTCAGCCTTTCCCTTCAGGGAACTTCCATGGCTATTTTTGCAGGGACCTTGCCTATATACTGCTCTGATCCATCAATTTTGAGAGCTTCTCAGAGTTCTCCAGCTGCTGCAGAGATGGGGCAGTATTAAACAAATCGCCTGTGATTGCAAATCTTTTGAATGGTGGTGGTGGTTTTAAGGGTTAACTGAGACTGAGTGTTCATTATAGTGCCTGGCAACATATATAAGTGCTCAACAACGGTAGTTGTGAGCCCCTGCACACACTTCCTTATGAGCCCCTGCACGCACTTTCTCATGGGATCCTGTGCACACCTCCCACCTCTCACCACACACTGATGTTGCAGCCCCTTCCCTGAGGAGAGTGGGAGAAGTTGACTGATCTTACAAAATTAATTTTTACACACCTTTAAGTTGAACTGCAAGTTTAATAAGAAAGAGAATCAACATTGACTGTGGCTCGGCACCATCAGAGAATTTTAACTATCAGTGACTCTTCACATCCATTGAGGTGGACATTATCCCCACCTGACATGTAAGGAAACCAAAGCTTAGAAGGACGATTGTGTGCCAGCTTAATGGAAAGGAAAATAGCAAGCTTTGAGAGCAGCTATATTAGTGTTTAATCAGCATTCTAAATGGACTATGAAGGCCTATCTTCACTTGATGAAACTACGAGCTGCCAAAGAGTGAGCTTTTAGTCATTCCTCTCTGGTTCTTAAAGAGCTCAGTGATGTTACAAATGATAGTAGATAATGTGTTTCTAAGAATTTATTTAATAAACATGAAAGAAATTAGCTTGGCTTTTATTTTCATATAAATAACAACTGTGGTTGAATGTCAATGCCATATAATTATGTATTTCCAGGTTACTTGGGTCAGATGTTATAATCAAGGCAAAATGAAGTGTGGTTTATATTCACACATTTGCATAGGCCAATTAGCTCACTTGATTGGGTCACATTTCAAATGAGGCCAAGGTTACAGGTTTCATACATGTGCAGACCAGTACTACACCCAGAGACCTTCCTGCTACAAATTGTGTCCCTGACCTTGTCCGGGTATCTTCCTAACACGTGTCTTCAGGATCTGGTTCAGAGAGTGATTGGCACAAAAAAAATCATCCCCGTGAACGGGAACTCAAAGGACATAGTCTGAGTTGGTGGTGTGTTGAGAGAAATTGCTATGGTTTCTTATTCTTGGGTCAATTTTGGCTCATTATAAGATATTAATATCTTCTTGTAATTGGTTTCATTTGTTAAAATATTCAGACCTTAATTTGAATCCTTAATTTATACAGCAATGCAGTTTCCAAACCTGTTGACTATTCCTGGGTAAAATGAGTGGTTACCTATTTTATGGAGAAAAGTGACATCATCATTAGATATACTGGCCCTTGAAATAAATGAAAAAAAAATTTTTTACTCGGTATTTTATTGTAGTGGTCAATAAAGTAAGCTGTGCATAAGAATAGAGATATGAAGTGTGCCCTATTTAAGTTTAAAGCACACAAGTGATTTTGATTCCTTTTTGAAGCTCTGCAGTGCATCCAGGCCTCTTTAGTTGCCTGTCTTGATTCGAAGGAGCCCTTGTGGAGTAACGTGGTACCTGGGTGATCATCTTTAAAACTTTTTTCCATGCACTGCTTTCAGTGTGAAAATTATTAAGACTGCTTTCAAGTTTTTCATTTTCTCCATACAAGCCAGAAATAATGCGCTGGTTCAGAAGAATTAAAGGTCAGTTTAAAATGCCAGCACCTATTGTTTACTGTAGAAAGTGAGGCTGGCAAACCGTTTCAAACCCTGTGAGCTATCTGATTGCAAGGAAGGAGAGAAAGGATCTTTCTTACTGCACCATCAAATTAGAGAAATATTGCAGTTGTTAGTAGTTTTCATATTCCAGTCCATTAAAGCTACAGTCTAGCAAAAATTTAATTTTTCAGTTATTCAAATAGCTTTGATCAGAAATGCTACTTTCAAGGAACAAGGGTGAAAATATCTCTGAAGGTGGGCCAGATAAGATTACCATGGGAGGAACTCTAGGGCCATGAGGAGGAAAGCTCTGACGCCTGCCTTTAACAGCATTCACTAGAAAGCCTGGACTGTGGGTTTTACATCATCATTTCACATCCATAATCCCAGATGCTTCCATTGCCTCTGGAGATGGAGTGACTCTCTTCCCACTCAAATCAACAGAGCAGAGGCAAACAAAGTTTTGTGAGAAAAGGTTAGAAAACATCTCTATTAAGCATTAATTTGTTTAGGACAGTAGAAGATCGAGTCCAGAGTACTTATTCTTCCAATGAACTGAGAGTTACCACATAGGAGATCTTACTTGAAGTGGCAGTTTTCAAAGAACCTGGTATATAGTGAACTGGTTTTTAAACTGTTCGCAGAGGTGACACTGGAACCACTGCAGGAGATGAGAGGGAGGCAAATGGGAGGTCTCCAGGCCTGGTGCCCTGTTCCAAACACTGCACTTTTATGTGTTTTGTGTATTGGGTTTTTTTATGTTGAAAATTTATTTTTGAGAGAGACACACCTTTTACAAAACTTAAATGCTGCTGAAATATTCCGGTCTTCTAACACAAACTTTTGAGTAGCATTTAAACGTTTTTTAATTTTAAAATTCTTTGGAATCATTGTTATAACCATTAGTTACCACAATCATCGTGATTGAGGGAGAATCAGTAGTCACAGCAGAGAATGTCTTCCAGTGGTTTGAAAATAATTACCTGATATAAACATGTTGTTTATATTCTATTTGGACCTTCCAATTGTTTTTTTTCTCCCAGGACCATTGGGAGTTTGTTGACATTCTTTCAAGATTTGATTTCTGTAAACTGCTATTTTTAATTGCCTAGGTTACTGCTTCATTGTACACATTTTGCCTGGTAAGACTGGGAATAAGTGAATTTTGTAAAAGTGCTCACTGAGCCAAAATGGAAGTCGGAACCTACCCCCAAACTTTCAAAATCCTCAAGAGAAAAACATATTGGACCCAGCCACTACTTAGGCAGGGCCTATGACAAATGCAAATCACAGACTTCCTTTTTCTCCTGCCACAAATGTCAGAAACACTTGGCATCTGAGTGTATTGCATTTTTTTCCCCTTTCTGAACAGCTCAACTTGGAAAGGTCAGCATATCCCTTTGGGAAAAATCTTTTCTCATAAATTGGAATGTTTGCACACATAACTGTAGGAAATGTTTAACATTTGCTTTGATGGGACAGCAATTTATTCAATAGAGTAGAATTGTTCTTCTTTTTCCATCTTCCTGCCTGTTTGTACATCACAGGCACCCAAATTACGGAAAGCAACTTTGAGGCAGTTCTTTCTATGAGATCAGATCCTCCTGTCCACAAAACCAGCCAACGCCTTGGGCTTCCGAAATGCAAGCTATGACCCATCTTTTATTTACTCTGAGGGACTCATTTGTGACAGACTTTGTTCTGAGTAAAAGCAGTAATTTTCCACAATACATATCGAAACCCTGGGAAAGAAGGAGGAGGAAAAGGTGGGGGAAGGAGGCAGGGAGAAAAAGAAAAACAGAATAGCCACTGCCAGGGTCTCCTGTTTTACCTTCACACAGATTTGTTTCCATGTGTATAACAAGTTACACTACACTGTGTCCACTGTTGCAAATGAGTTAACTTTCTTTGAATCTTCTGGTTTGAGTAAAAGAAAAGATACAGGTCATTAAGACAACAAAGCAAGTTGCTGTTTGGGATCAGCTGCCTCCAGTGTGGTAATCAACATAATCATTTGCAGCTCACAGAGAATTCTTCTTCACCAGCACCCATCTTGCCATCCATCTTGAACTGATGAACAGTTCTGAGTTTATGTGGTTCTATTTGTTTCTGTAGCAACAAACGGATACCAAAAACACGCTTGTAATTTTTCTTAAAAATGCTTAATTTAGCAATGATGAAAAGTAAACACGAGGAGGGAGTGTAAGGAAGATAGCAGTATCTAGGTGTTGGTCTGGGCTAGACTACAGGAAGGAACCTATGTCAGCATGGCTCATTAGTTTGGGAAGCTTCCGATTATTCACTTCCAGAAACAGCTTCCCTTCCATTTCAGCCAAGTCCCTCTGCTGCTGAGCGTGTGCTGTGTAAGAGCCCATATGTGTGCCTGAGGCACGTGTGTATCCCACGGAAGAAACAGCCTATCTGAGACAGCCCACCTCGCTCCACAACTCCATCCTGTCCCTTTGTGTCTTCTCAAGGACTTCCCTCCTTCAATTAATTCTTTCTCTCCTAGATCATCAGTTTCTTTCTCTTCATTGGCTCAATCACAAAAACCTACAAACATTATCTCCTCTCAATATTGAAAAATAAAACAGATCCTTGCAACGCATATCCCCTTGTAACTGCTACCCACTGCCCTACTCCCCATTCACGGTAAAACTTCAAAAAAAATTAGCTGCACACATTGATTTCCGCTTTCTCGCTTCCATTCACTCTCCAACCCACTCCAGTCTGGCTTCCATCCCCATTTTTGCAAAGAAAATGATCTTGACAGTCACTAAGACTTTGTTGTCAAAGCCAGTGGACATCTATCTGTTCTCATGTTACTCAGCTTCCTAATAGGATTTCAACACAGTTGACCGTTCTCCGCTCTTGGTTTTCAGAATATTGCAGTTATCTAGTTTTCCTCCTGCCTTTGGGCTGCCTCTCTCAGGCTGTTTTGTTGGTTCTACATCCTCCACCTCTATCTAGATGTAGAAGTGCCCTTGGACTCAGTCCCTGGCCTTCTTTTCCTCTTTACACTCTCCCTGGATGATTTCATCCATCCCATGGTTTTAAACAGTATGTAAATGCTGAAGAACCCCTGTTTTATAACCCTAGCCCTGATGACTCCTGTGATTTTCACATTCATACATGCAGTTACTCACTTGACATTTCCACATATTTAACAGACTTCTCAAATTTATTGTCCCAAACTAGCTTCTGTTGAACTTTTCCATTCTCAGTAAATGACACCACTATTGACCTAGATGCTCAAGTCAAAAACCTGAGTGATCCTAAATTTCTCTCTTCCTTAAACCCTACCCCATCTCCTCCCCACATCCCATCTATCAGCAAATTGCACCAGTACTATTTTCAAGATCTATCTTTAATTATTCAACTTAATCTCTATATCCACTTCTACCTCCAAATTGTCTTCACTCATCTGGACTATTACAGTGGTCTTCCTGCTGCCACTCCTGCCTCCGTACAATACATCCTGCCCATAGCAGCCACAGAGTCAAAAAAAGAAAAAAAAAGAAAGCAAGGAAGAAATCCAGATTGTATCATTGTCCTGTATAAAGTCTGTTAATATTTCTCATTGCAGTGGGAATAAATTCACACCAATCCTACCATGGTTTACATGGCCCCATATGAACTAGCTTCTCTTCCACTTCTCCAGCCACCCCCGTGCCCCTCACTCTGCTCTAGCTACGCTGGTCTCCTTGATGCCCCTCTAACATGTCAAGCCCTTTTCTGCCTCAGGGCCTTTGCCTCTGTTCTTTTTGCAAAATTTTACTCCCCCATATCTTCCCACAGCTGGCTCTTTATCATCCATTAGCACTAATGGTATTTCTTCGGACAGGTGTTCCTGGCCTTTGTCCCCATCAGTCTTGGTCAAAGCATCTGATTCCCTTGGAAGCACTTACACTATCCAGAATTAATTTGTTCATTTGTTGGCATGTTCTGTGTCTTTCACAGACAGAATGTGAGTTCCCTGAAGGCAGAAGCCTTGTCTGTCTCCTTCGCTATCGACGACAGGCCTAGCGAAGTGCCTAACGTGTGAGCACCCAGTAAGTATTTGTTGGATGAATTCATTCAACAGCTATTTTTAGAACCCCTACAATATGCCACCTACTGTTCTAAGTGCTTGACATTTTTCTGTGAACGAAACAGAACACAGATCTCTGCCCTCAGAGACCTAGTATTTTAGTGGGGGAGATGAGCAATAAGCAAGACATAGTAAGTGACAATACAGTACGTTTAAAGGTGATATGTGCTGTGAAGAGGAGTTTCTGGGTGAAAACTTAGGATATTCCCCAGTCTCTTCCATTTGTGTGTAAAGTGGAAAAGTCATTTGCTTTGCAGACCCTTGAAATCTTGGCTTCTAGAGATGAAAGATGAGATCCTGAGCAATCTACCTCTTTAAGGCTCAGCGCCCTTATCTGTAGAGTAATACCCATATCACAAGATCGGTGTGAGGAATAAAGTAATCCAGATTTAATACTGTCTCATCCCTTCCCAGCCACCCACTCTCACCCTATTATTCCAAGGGGAGGACACATACGGTGCAGCATTTTCTCCCTCTCTGAACCCCCAGCATGCTTTAAAACAAAATCAGCCCAACTTTCCTGAAAATACCCAGTATATCCTTACTGAATAAATATGTGGACTAACAAGTGTATGGATAATTTCAGAGCAAACAAACAATCAAAGCTACTTGTCTTCAAAAACAATGCTTTTTAAAAGACAGAGTAGGAAGTCCTCACCTTTCTTTAATAATTATTTTCCCTCTTTATCATTTAATTCCATTTTTACAGATCCCTACTGTTAAAGATGGAAGGATCTGCTATCCATTTAGTCTTTCTTACCATATGTAAAAGTAAAATCCCAGAGATAAATATTTTATAGGAGGATAGAACATTTATTTAAATGGAAACACTAATCTTTATTTTCATCATGCTGAAGTGTGTGGTTACAAACGATTTTCAATAAAACACTATATATAATAAGCAAAAAATAAGTTAATACAATGTAAACCTTACATATAGTTTCATCAATTGACAGGTTTAAGAACAGACAAGCCATTTAAGACTTTGGAGCTACGTCTAGTAGAAAACTGCAAACACTCAAACCTTATCAACCCCAAGTAAGACACTAAAGAGCTATCAAGACTTCTTCAAACCAGTTACACAAATACATTTTTCTTTTTGGTTACAATCCCCTGCTATGCACAAGACCACTGGAATGCTGTAACAATTACACATTTTTAAAATAACGGCAAAAAGCAAAGCAAGGAGATAACATGCCAGCCTTATAGAAGCTGTCTTGAAAGTGCAAACTTTGCATTTTCTCTACCTGCACCACTAGGATAAGTACGGGTACCTCAGACGACACGGCAAGATCGTGAGCATGCTTTCTATATCACACTGGTGGGACATGTACTGGAACCAGGTCTCCATGCCTTCGAAGATACCTCCCGTTTTAAACAGTGAACAGGCTTCAACTAAATATAGTGCAAATCAAATACCGAGGAGCAAAAACGACAGAACAGAGACCGCCACAGGTCGACCCGCTGCTTCTCCACCTAGCGTCAGGCCACACGGGACAGACTGGCACACGGAAGTGACATCTTCTGTCTAGGGTTTGATATGACAGGTGGTGCGGCGGAGCGAGTGCAGGGCCACCATGCAGCAGCCCCGCAGCAACGCCCCGATGTTGTAGATGGGATCCGTTCCCCCCCTCTGAGTACTGAACGCCCACAGCACGGTGGGGACCACGGGGGCCGCCACGGCCAGGAGATCCACCAGGAAACTGCTGCTCCAGTACCGCCCCACGACGCCCCCGCCGCACAGCGGGACCAGGCTGTTCAGCCTTTCCTCCGCGGAGCCTGCAAAATCCAGCTCTCTCATGAGGCGGTTCCCACGTGCCTCCGGACCCACCTCGGCGGTCGGGGTCTCCACGGGAGACAAAAGGATGGCGGAGTTTGGATTTCTTGGAGTTAAATCGACCATGATGGCAGAGATGGACTCCAGGAAGCTTTCCATCGAGTCGGCCCTGGACTCATCCTCAGGGGACGTGGAGCTGGAGGGACAGGGGTCCTGGAGCTTGAGCACATGCCGGATGAGCTCAGAGACGGCAGGGCTGTAGGGCACCACGTCGGTCTGCACGGCCTGCTCTGCCACCGCGCTGCCCTCTTCCTGACCCTCCAACTCGAGGACCTTTGCCCCAGGGCTGGCACGAAGCAGCTCCAGGTCGCCGGCCTCCACGGTGGTGGCTGTCACCAGCTCATCGAACACATCTGTGCCGTGGCCTGCGCTGTGTTCCCCCAGCAGCTCGCTGTTGGCCCCCGGCTCCTCCGGGGTCAGCGCCTCGGCCGTCGGGCCAGAAGCCGTGCTGGGGGCTAAGCCCTTCTCCAGGGAATCACACGGAAAGTCGAGACACAGCTCGTCCCTCAGAGAGCCACTGTGCGCCATCTCCATGCTCTGAAGTAGAGACTCCAGCTTCTTGTTTTGAATGTTTATGTCCACAAAATATTTCTGAATGCCTTTGTCCTTATCGGCCAAGCTGCTCCTCATTGTTTCGATGACCTGTTTGAGCTGTTGGATCTCCTTCCTGGCTTCCTTGAGGGCCAGCTGGGCCTCCACCCGGTGGCATTCTTCCTCAATCCAGTCCTCCCGCATTCGGGCCAGCTGGGACTTCAGCTCCACGATCTCACTCTCCCTAGAGCCAGAGGAGACAAGCCCTGCTCAGAAAAAGGCCAACTGTGAAGCAGGCAGCAAGCAATTCTGGCGCCCAGCCCAGCCCATGCTCTCCCACTGGAAACATACAGGTTAAATCAGTTTTGAAATTTTATTAGCCCTGAACTGCCCCCTTAACTGTAAAACAGCTAAAATAATAACAGTAACTAGAATCAGAATAAAAAATGCTATTATTGTTTGTTTGTTTTTTTCTTTTTGAGTGCCCACCATATGTCTGATATTTCACTAAGTACTTTTCAGGCATTATCTTCTATTCGATACAGACAGACCTCATTTTACTGCACTTTGCTTTATCGTGCTTCGCAGATAGTGTCTTTTTTTTTTTTTTTTTTTACAAATTGAAGGTTTGTGGCAACCCTGCTTTGTCAGACGCTGGTTAGCATTTTTTAGCAATTAAGGTATTTTAAAATTAAGGTTTGTGCACTGTTTTTACATATAATGCTACTGCACCCTTAGTAGACTCTAGTGTAGTGAAATAACTTTTATATGTGATGAGAAGTGAAAAAATGCATATGACTCACTTTATTGCAATATTTGCTTTACTGCAGTGGTCTGGAACTGAACCTGCAACATCTCTGAGGTAGTCCTTTACTTAATATTGGAAATTGTTTTATTGGAACACATTAGTGTCTCTTAGCTTGCTTTTATCTCCATAGTCTACTCTTTCCTATGTCCACAAAACAACTTGTGGAAGGAAAGTCTGTATCACTTTTAATTACCTATCAAAGGCAGAAGGCAGACTGATAAGCTTTAGCAGTGCAAAACAGTTCTGATCATATACCAATGATAATTTCTTAAAAATTTATTTAAATCATAAAAAGCTACATGTTGCAAGGACTTTGTGAAATGTTGATCATTCTGTCTCCTCTCAGGCAGGATGACACTGGATCCATCCTACACTGAAGGGAATCTATTTTTTTTTTAGATCCTTCACAGGACCCTATTTCCAGATATTTGTCAAAAAATTCTTCCTTACATATAATTTCTTCATAGTCCGTGTAAATATATGTCCTCATATTCTCAGTGTTTATGAAGACCAGGTAGTCAGGATCCTGACATATTTGAAGAGATGCTGTAAGTACTGCTTCTTTAAGTTTAGGCTTGACTCTTCTCCAGTTTCACTGCCTTCCCATACCTCCCTCCCATGATTATTCAAACCCTCCCATAGATTCCTCAAATCATAAACCAAAGACTTCCAGGGCTTCCCTGGTGACGCAGTGGTTGAGAGTCCGCCTGCCGATGCAGGGGACACGGGTTCGTGCCCCGGTCCGGGAAGATCCCACATGCCGCGGAGCGGCTGGGCCCGTGAGCCATGGCCGCTGAGCCTGCGCGTCCGGAGCCTGTGCTCCGCAACGGAAGAGGCCACAACAGTGAGAGGCCCGCGTACCGCAAAAAAAAAAAAAAAAAAAAAAGCTGGACACACCCAGAAAAAGCAGAGGATCCCTTCCAACCCAGGAGGGTTCCCTGGACCCCTGAAACAGCAGGATTATAAAATAGCTCTTTTGAGAGACTGATTTAAGAAATGTGACAAAAATTAAATGAAGTAATTTGTCTTCTTTTCTTGTGTCGGTTCATATTTCATTTTATGGAAAAAGAAAATGTCCTAACCCACAGCGTGCAAGGAACGTGGATTCACCTCTCATGCAGTCGGCGCTCAGACTCCTTGAGCCTGGTCTTCAGGTGTCTCACTGTAACCTCTTTCTGCTGCAGAGGAGTCAAGTACTGCTCTGGATTTGGGGGTTTGACACCATGATTTTCACCACAGGACATGTACCTTCCAGATCGTCTGAAACAATCGAAGTAGCGACATGTTACTTTTTCTATAAAAACAAAAGTTAAGGCACAGCTAACAGGTTGAGAAGAAATGGCAGCCGTTTGCTGGGACCTTAAACCCCAGCGGCATGTGACCTCACTTCAGAAGGGGGACAATAATCCACCTGTCAATCTTAGGACTGTTCAAACTGGGAAGATTGGGGGCGGGGTGTTTGTGGAGGGGGCGGGGACGGGAGAGGGAGATTTTCTGTGGCCTAGGGATGATCTCATATAAAACAATGCACAATTGTCCACCGGCCTGCCTGGCAGTTCAGAGTAACAGGCTATTATGTTAGAGGACAGTGAGTAGGGGCAGGTGGGAGGGCAGGAGGGAGCGAGGTGACCTCGCTTCCACACAACGTGCCACTTGCCTAAAGGTCCCGATTGTTGTTAGTTGAATTCAGATTGTTCTGACATCAGTCCCTGGTGTGAGTGTGCTGACTTGGTGGAAACCTCGTTCTTCTGCAGGGAAAAAGGCTAGTCCAGTCTCACCAGATAGGTTTTGTAAGAGAGGCGCCCAGTGCTCTACAAAACTTCCCTTGCTGGAATCTTGGCCCCTCTTAGGCCTGGCCAAGAGTTCCTGCTCTATTCCCAGTGCTTGACACAGTACTGGGCACAACGTGGTGCTCAATAAACATCTGATGTTTGAATGAATGAGCAAACACACGAATGGCTCTTCTCTGTTCGGAGGGAAATGCATAGGACCCTCCTACTGCCGCTCTGCCATTTTTACTGCCTAGCCAGGAACTCCTGGGACTGCGGAACCTTATTAGAAATGAAACTGTGGCTCGTGTCCTTTCTGCAGCAGCCCTTGAAGGATTAGCTGAGTGTGGGAAAGGAAAGAGAAGTGTTGTATGACAGAATAAGGCAGGGCATCAAGAGTTGTATCATTTAAAAAAATTTTTTTTTTTAAGAGAAGCTTACCAAGTAGGACAAACTAAGAGTCATGAATTGGGAGACAGACGGCACTCACCTCATGATGGGGCTGCAGTCACTTCCCTTGTAGGAGCCGGAGTTGCTGCTACTGGGGGAAGAAGGCGCATAACTGGGATGGATGTTAACGGGACTCAGCTGATTCCTGCACAGCATGGACAGAAGGTCCTTCTCCCGTGGGGAGGGTGGGCTGTTGCCAGTCTTGTACGATGAAGCTCCATTGCTCCGCCCGTGGGGACCTCGACTGGGAGAGAAGCATGAAGAATGTTAGAATCCTTGGGGCTGTGGATACCCAAATGCGAACGCTTTGTTCCTTCTTAAAAGCTAGTCACCACTGAGGAAATCCAATCTATAGGGTTGAAAAGGGCAACATAATTATTAGAGCAGTTTGGCTTTATGAGTCGCCTTCTTCCCACCTGCCCGATATTTTCTCTCCTGTGTCACCAGCACAGGCAACCTCTCCCTCTTCTATTCTTTCAAATAGTTTCTGACCATAGATTAAACCCAGCTGCCTGCTAAGAACACAAACCATGTAAAATATTGATTTGGTTTCGTTTCGTTCCAGAGGCCATTTTGAAGATGTGGCTTTTGTTCCAGTATACCTGTTTCTGTGTAAAAATATTCAGGTTTGGCTCACGTTGGGTAAGAAAATTAGGGTGTTTCATTTGGAGGATGGGGGAGAAGGGGTTTGCCCGTAAAGAAGAAGGAAAAAACAGGATAAACATAACCCACATAAATGTATTGTCTATAATTTTAACCACCTATTTTTTTCTTTTTTTTCCCATCCCCAATGACATAGCACAACCTTTATCATTTAACTGCTTAAAATGTTAGCCCCCTTTTTTTCCCTGCCTCTTGTCTTGCCCCTCCAGCAAGGAGGCCGTCCCTGTGGTGAGAGTGGCTTTTCCAATATGGAATTTGAGTATCGCTGGCCTCCTCAAAGCCATTCAGTGATTCCCCGCAGCCTCCAGAATAAAGGCCAGACCCCTTAATACAGCTCACAAGGTCTGACCCCACCACCCCATCCAACGCATCCTCTGCTGTTCCTCCCCCTGCATTCCAGACGATGTACAGTTTCCTGATGGTCCACGCTCTCCATCATCTTTTTATTATTCTCTCTGCCTAGAATTGTTCTTCTGCTCCTACCCTGAGCCTCTGGGTACCTCCTACTTCAAGACTGATGGGAACCTACTCCAAGCAGCCTTCTCTGGACCCCTCACTCCCTCGGCCAGTGTAGGTACTGTTCACCGGCGCTTTCCAACACCCTGTGCAGGCTTCACCGTGGAAATTATCACAGTGCATCACCACAGCACGTCTGTCTGTCTTTTCCACTAGACTAGGGCATCCTGAGGGCAGAAGCACAGCCTGTGCTTTTACGTCCCCACTACCTCCTGGCACATGCTAGGTTCTTCCTAAATGACTGCTAAGGGAATAAACTGGGTTGAAGTCCTGGCACTGCCACTTACTAGGAACTTAGGCAAGTAAGCCACTTAATATTGGGGATATATGATAACTTTCACAAAGTTGATGGGCAAATAAATCAAAGAATGGATGTTGAGTACATTGGACAAGCTGTTAAGGGCAATTCAACTGCAGGGTACTGTTTCTGGATAAACTGTTTGAACCTCCCTGTTAATCTAGTTCCATTAAATTTGATACCCCGGAGTGTAAGGAAGCATCTAGAGAATGTTGAAATTACGAACAAGATACTTTTCATATAGCAGGACTTATTTTTGTCAATCCGTCTTTGCAATTTTGATTACAACTGTATCCAACGGACACATCTCACTGAGAAACATGAGTGAATGTGAGTATGAGTGTGTGTGGGGGTCTACTTGGCTCCAAAATCACAATTACTTACTTAAAATCGAATACAATTTCAACTAGCAGTCAACCCAGTAAATCACATATAAATGAAACATCACCAAATTCTAAACTTAAAAATCTTTCCTTTTGAAATCATCCACATGGACTCTGCCTCCTTTTTTGTGAGAAGAGGACATTTTATATGGAACAGATGGGCTGGTGGCTTTGTGACAAACCAACTTCAGCAGTTCTTTGGTGGGTGTGGGGCAGAAAAGAATATGTACTCTGGCTTGGATGTGCCTCTCTATGCTTCACTTCTGTTGGCCTGACTATTTCTTAATGTGGCTGTGAGAAAGATGGAGAGTCAACCATTACAAGTTAGGAGAAAGAGTAAGGAGCTATCCCTCATGTGGACCTGGGGAGTTCTATTCTGAGTTAACCTTTGCTGAGAACCTTCTGTGACCCAAGCCTTGTTGCAGGTGCTCTATGAACATTGTTTCACTTAATTTTGACCATCATGGCAATAAGGCTTATGGCAATAAGACTGGTACAATGATCATTTCCCTTTTATATTATGTGAAGTACAGGCAGTACTCAGTTATGTGAAATAACTGAAGCTCAGGGGAAAAAAAAACTGGTTCAAGAACTCACAGCTCAACTGGGATTTAAATCTAGGTCTCAACTCTACAGAAATGTCTCCAGCTTTATACAAGTGGAATATATTGTTTGGGTCTTGTAAACAGGTATATTAGGTACTGGCTAGGTATGTGGTTATTACCTGAAGAATTTACCACTGACTTCTTTAGTTTGATGCATGCACTAAGATGCACGATTAGTGACATACAAATTAAATGAGATGAGGATTTTGTAAGAACTCATCTGCTATACAGAAAAGAGCAAAAACTCTTCAGACTATCAAACATTACTAAGGTATAATTGAGTCTTGAAATATATTTCAGGAAATGAGTTATTAGGCTGTTTGTAATAGCTAACTTTAAAAAAAGAAACTACATGCTTTAAATTATCAGTTCTGTTCCTTACATTTAGTTTAGTTCAAATGCTAACATGTGGGTACAAACTCATTGTGGATGATAATAAAAAACATTTGCAATGGAGAAGACAGGATTCCATGTTTGTCAAGGCCGTGCACAGGCAAATCTGACGCTACCTTCCTAGCTCTCTCCAAATCCCTTGGTCTGATGGACAAAAAGAATGCAGCCCACAGAGAGGAGATAGAATTCTGGTACCCCGCCCCCTTCCTGCAAATCTTCCTGCAAAACTGGAAAGTGAGAGAAAGGGAGAAGTGAAGAAGGGATCCTCAGAAGGCTCCCAGGTGACTATTCTCCAGGCATTGCCCTTTCCTTCAGGTAACATCCTCACCCTCACCGTCACCGTCACCACCACCATCACCATCACCATGCTCACCAGCACTATTATGGGCTGAATGGTGTCCTCCCCAAATTCGCAGGTGGAAGCCCTAACCCCCAGTACCTAAGAATGTGACTGTATTTGGAAACGGGGCTTTAAAAAAGGTATTTGTGCTAAAATGAGGCCCTTAGGATGGGCTCTAATCCCAATTTGACTAGTGCCCTTATATGAAGAGGAAATTTGAACACAGACAGGCACAGAGAAAAGACGAGGTGAGGAAACAGGGACAACACAGCCATCTACAAGCCAAGGAGCAAGGCCTCCACAGAAGCCAGTCCTGCTGACACCTTGATCTTGGACCTCTAGCTTCCAGATTGTGAGAAAGTACATTTCTGTTGTTTAACCCCCCCCAGTCTACGGTATTTTGTTATAACAGCCTGAGCAAACTAATACGATCATATTCACCACCATCAGCGGCAACAACGGCAGCATCTTGCCCATTAGTATTATTTTTATCACTGTTGACTAAAACAAGCATGTAATGGCTCTTTTCCTGAGTTCTGGGCACCGTGTTAAGCATTCATATCTATCAGTTCTATTAATCAGTGAGGTAGGTGCCATTATTACCCCATTTTCCAGAACAGGAAACTGAGGCTCGGGGCCCTGGGTCTTGCACCTAATAAGCAATGGATGCTGAACTCAAGCCCAGGTCCATCTGACTCCAAATCCCGAGCTTTTTTTTTTCTTCTTCTTACTTCTCTCTGCCTCTGATTAAGATTAGAGTTTTAGCTTTGTTGTTGTTGTTTTTAAATTAATTTATTTTTGGCTGCATTGGGTCTTCGTTGCTGTGCACGGGCTTTCTCTAGTTGCGGCGAGCGGGGGCTACTCTTTGTAGTGCGCGGGTCTCTCATTGCGGTGGCTTCTCTTGTTGCAGAGCACGGGCTCTAGGTGTGCAGGTTTCAGTAGTTGTGGCATGCGGACTCTAGAGTGCAGGCTCAGTAGTTGTGGTGCACGGGCTTAGTTGCTCCGCGGCATGTGGGATCTTTCTGGACCAGGGCTCGAACCTGCGTCCCCTGTATTGGCAGGCGGATTTTAACCACTGCGCCACCAGGGAAGCCCTAGGGTTCTAGTTTAAGAAAGAGAACTCCTCAGAAATATCAGCAGAGTTGGCCTTCTCTAAGAAGAGATGGTTTATAAATCTTTTAAGTTTTGTTTTTAAAATTGCCTGTCAAAAACATTCCTTCCAACTACCTCTGTCCTTCATTTCCCCCACCCCTTCACCACATGTTCCTGCTAGCCTTCCTCCCAGGATCTAATTCTCCACAAAGAAAATTCATCTACTACAGGAGGAACCAGCCAATTAAAAGGATCATAAGTTATTTTAAAGTTTTGCATGGTACCCGGCCCATCTAGAGGAGCTATCCTCAATGCATGGTCCTGTAGAACACACAGATTACGTGAAACATCTGAGATGCTCCAGACCCGCTATCTACTGATGGTGCTCTGTGCCTGGGTCAGATAAAAAAGTGAGCATAACGGACAGAACATTTGCCTATTTCAATTTCCTACTGAGCATATATCTATTATGCATATATTAGTCTGTTAAGCATATATCTGATTTGCAGATAACTATATTTAACAACTTTATGTTTAACACATCAATTTTTCATCACTGAGAGAATTCATGGATTCCAGACTAGAATATTTTCTCTAAGTCACTCAGTATAACTGACATTACCTTGGAATTTAACCACAAGCACAAATTCCTTTGAAATGCTTAACAAAATTGGCTTGCTCTTCAGGCCGTTTCTTTTTTCTTTTGCCTCTCTGTTCTTTGATGCCTTGTATCCATGGGTATGTGCTAATTTCTTGAATGGGTGAGATAAATGGCTTATTCTCAGAGCAAGCCACGTCTGATTTGTACAGAGAATGTTTATAGTTACATCCTGTGATCCCAGAGGCACTTTATTTCCAAAATAAATGGTATTTATCGATTTTGAAGAACAACTGTGCTTCTTCACTGTGGACTTCACGCTTTAGTTACAAGTTTGTTTGGCTTCAGCTTTAACAATAAAACTCTGCACTGGGGATCTCAGGTCCCTTTATAAGTATCAGCCATATCTCCTGCTCACCTAAGAGAAGTGGGAAACATTTGCTTGCTCAGTCCTGGAAATGCAAGCTTTTAGAAACTAAACAGCTTTTCTTCAGCTAGGAACCTTAAAAATCATGTGGCCCAATCTCCTTTTTACACATTTGGACACTGCGGCCCAGGACAGTCAAGTGACAGTCACCCCTGTGTCGTGTGGCTCACTCCATCGCTTTGTTCAGGTCCCTGCCCAGAGCTCACCTCATCACAGGGTCTCCAGGAACCAGCCTATCTAGAATATACCAAACATCCTATTACCCTCCATATCCTTTCCCTGTATTAAAAAATATATATATTATTTATATGCATTTATTATCCTTCTTTCTCTACTAGAATGAAAATAGTTTTTCGTAAGTTTTGTTTACTGCCATATCTCTAGAAACTGCCTCACAGTAGATGCTCAATAAATACGTATTGAATGAATAAATGAAGCCACTGACGGCAGCAGAGAATCCTGGGGCTGACTAGCTGTCCTGCCAAACGTGAACAGTGGCTCCCATTTCCCTCACAGACCTTCTCTCCCCCAGTCCAAACAGCACCAATGGCGAACACCTGCTGATGTTTCAAGCAATGACCTCACACTTTACCTGAATTAACTAAATTAACCCTAACAATAAACCCTACCAGGTGGGTATGACTGTAGCCCTATTTTCCAGGGGAGAAAACTGAGGCGTAGAGAAGTTGAGCAACTTGCTCAGGGCCACACAGCCTGTAGATGGTGGAGCTGGCATTCAAACCAAGGTAGCCTGGCTCCAGAGCCCTCACACTTAGCTATTCTGTTCTACTGCCTCTTTCGGTGGGTAGGGGGCACCCAGGCCTATGAACTCCAAACTTTCTTCACCCCTTCCCCACGTGAACGTTGGAGGTGGCCAGAGGGTCACTATGCTTCTTTCACAAAGACGAAAAAGGAAGCTCAGCTAGAGGAAAGAAAGGGTGAAGTGAGAGGCTTTGCAGCTAAGAGGACAGATTCATGAAGGGGCGGCAGGGTGGGAAGTGGGAGCCGACTAGCCTGATCCTCAGGTGAGCACACAGGTGGGTGAGGGAAGGAGAGAGATGGGAGGGAAGGCGCCAGGGCTGCACGAGAGGGCGTCGCGGGCGGAGGAACACAGGGCAACCACGTCGTGACCAAGGTAGGTGAGGCTGGGAAAAGTACCAACTGTGAATCACTGTAAAAACCAGCCAAGCGAAAAGCACTCACTGAATAAGCATAAAATCGGAACGCACAGTAATCCAGGTGGTTCTAGAGAAACAAAGTACAGGTCAGTCGGCCGCGTAACGCGTCTTAACAATTACAGAGCAGGGGGCAGGAGGCGGGCCTACTTGCGTGAGAAAGAGGACCGCTTGCTTCCCGCAGCAGACATGTGGACCTCAGGCGCCGAGATGCTGCCCGTGCTGCTCGAGGAGCTAAAATCGGCTTCGCTACCTGAAAAACAAAGGGGGAGAGAAGCATGAAGGAAATGAAACCCGAGAACACGCTGGCCAGTTCCCTGCCCTCCGACGTCCCTGGCTCCCCGCGTTTGCACACGGACTCGGCAAGTGGCCGGGTTCCAGCGCTCCCAGGCTCCCAGCGTTTTCCGCAAAGCAGACGAGAGAAGGCGCAGGCATGAGGGCGTCGTTTCATAAGCACAGCTTGGGAGCACAGTGAGGCAGGTTTCATAGATGCCGGCTTCCTGCAGAGGAGCAGCGGTGACCCGGGTCCGGCCCCAGTGCCCGCCTCTCCCTGTGCGCCAGCACTCCCGGGAACATCAACGTGCCGGCCCCAACGTTCAGCAGAATGAAAAGCCTGCTCGTCACCCCCAAAGAAGTTTTTCCCAGAGAGTTTATCTTTAGGCTTTGTAGTCGTCTAGCCGTACTTGAGTTTGGCACGTTAGGGTCTGGAGATAAGCAACCGTCTAGAAGCTGTCATGGGGAAAGTCTGGGCTGCAGATAACTGCTCCAACCGGCACTATCTGATTATCCACCTTCTCTGGCTGCAGCTGCAGTTTTTCTATGAAGAACAGAACCTTAACAAATAGCAGGAACTGAACATTTCCAAAGAGACTGAAAAAAGTTCACAGTGACAGTGACAGAAGCTGTGAATGAAATTGAAATTTGAATAGTTTTGGGGGTGAGTGGAGGGGTCTATTAGTTTACAAATATCACGTTACATTTGAGCACAGACTAGAGTTCAGTGTGTAATTGGAAACATGCTGTGTGGTAGAATAACTAATATAAATTCACTTTTAACAAAAAAAAATACATAGTTCTGAAATAGTAATAATGAAAACATTCCATGGATTGCCTGGGGAAGTGCAGGGGCCATGGAAGAGGTAACAGAACAACAGGAAGAAGAGAACCAGGATTTTTTTTTTTAAAAGAAGAAATTCCAGATGTTTTTGGAAAAATCAATCTGATAGGTACACAATTTTATTTGACCTTGTTTCTCAACTCCTATGCCACAATTTGTGACTCTTCTGGTCTAAAACCCAGAGCCAGATCACATTTCTGAGTTGAGGAAAATATGAATAATCTAAATCCCTTGCATTTCTAACAAGCAGTGATCAGTAATCCTCATTTATTGATGATCACAAGTCTTTACTGAGAGCACACTAGGTTCCAGGCCCTGTTCAAAATTCTTTCTATACTTTGTATCTGTTCATCTTGACAGCTTTGTAAGGCAGATATTAATCTCACTCTTCTACTATTGAGGAAACCAAAGCTGATTTACTTGTCCAAGACTTGTGGGTGATGAATCCTGTCCAGGACCAGATCCCATAATACCCCTGTGATAACATGTCCTCAGGAAGGCAGTGGTTAGAAGCAGGGGCAGGAGAGGTTCCTCTATACACTGCCATCTCCCCCACAGTCAAGATGAGCCATAGGGACAAGATGCAGCCAGACCAGCCCACTGGTGGACAGGTGCTCTCACTAATGGGGTGTTTTAGTGTTGCTGGAGGGGAACGTCAATGACAGCAAGGCAAAGAGAGAGAAAAATCCCTTCCCTGGTTTCTAGGACCTCTCAGGAAGGTCAGCCTCTTCTGGGAAATAGATCGAGAAGGACCCCTTAGTGCAGATGACAGCAGTGAATCCCAACTCCCGCAGAATTCTGGGAGGATTAAGGTAGCAATTTATCAGAACTGGGACTGGCTATTCCTCCTGGATTTCAGAGACTTTTGTCTAATGATGTAATGAACTCCCAGAAGCTCCCTGAACCTAATTAGTTGCCTCTGAGTAATGTGTTGGCTAACCTGTAGTATTTAACAGTCTCAAGGACTCATGATTGGTAGTGCTATCCAGGAACACACTAGTCCTGACAGCCTAATTCAACCAGCCTTGTCTGCTAGTACATTACCAGGCTGGTTATTAAATGGTAGAGGTGGACAGTTTTCAAAAATAGATCCCATGGTTGCAGCCACCAGGTGTAAGATACTATTTTCTAATGTAAAATTATTACTCCGAAACACCCAATTTTCACTCTTTAAAAGGTATGCAGAAATCCATCAATTACAATTTAACTGCCTGCATAAAAACGGAAATTCTAGAACAGAAACAGACAATTGCTGAAAATCCATTGTTACCTCACGACGCCTCTGACCTGCAGTAATTATGTACCCTGAACTGAAGGGACAACTTTGTTCTAAACTTTATTGCTCATGGCACTCAATATATTGACTCTTTACTGTTTGAGTACTATGATAGTGAAAATTGTATATGCTACTTAACTATTTCTGTTTATGATTTTTAAAAATATAAACTATTTCCAGTTTGCTCATTGCCATGTAAAGTCAATGCACTCTTTTTAAGGGATACACAGAAAAGGCAATTTTACTGTGTGATCTGAATATATTCTCCCCATTTACTAAGAAAACTCAGAATAAGGCTGGAGGCCTGAAAACCTCTTATTTATCTATTATCTGGCAACAAAGACACCGGGAGTGAGAGGCACTCCTTAATGCATTTCCTTTAAACAGTGTATGCAACTAGGTGATTGCCATGGGTGCTGTATGTAGTTCAGTGCTCTTTTGGGTTACTAGAATCATACAAAGAGAGTTCCTAACCTAAAAACATAGGCCCTGAGTCAGATAGCCCAGGTTCAAATTTCACCTCTACTGCTTGCTAGACGTAGGCACATTACTTCACCTCTCTCTGCCTCAATTTCTTAATCTGTGAAATGGAGATTGACGATCATAGCACCTGCCTCGTAGGGTTATTGTAAGCAATGAATATCTATCTGCCATCTTAGAAAAACACCTGATCTGTTGTAAGTGCTCAATAAATGTTAGCTGTTATTATTATTCTGCAGGGGTTAAAAAGACAACTTTTGTTATACTATACATCTCCTTTGTGGAAAATTTAGAAAATAGCAACGATGCAGAGGGGAAAATATAGTCTATAATTCCATCACCAAAAAATAACCTTTTGGCATGTAACTATTCAGCATTCATACTTAATACATTATTATGTAACCTAATTGTTTTTCTTTTACTATGTGAATATCTTTAAAACATGGCACATTTTGTTTTATT
Organism: Globicephala melas; assembly: GCF_963455315.2. Taxonomy (NCBI): domain Eukaryota; kingdom Metazoa; phylum Chordata; class Mammalia; order Artiodactyla; family Delphinidae; genus Globicephala; species Globicephala melas. The sequence continues at coordinate 52,086,780 of NC_083330.1, forward strand.
AAATCAATGAATATGTAGGCTATGTCCAATTTTTCTATCATTAGAAGCAAAAACGATGTGCCAGAAACCATCCTGAGCATCTTTTACATATTAATTCATTTATTTCTCATGACAGGACAGACCCTATGAGGTAGGGACAGCTAAGGCAGAGAAGTTGAGTGACGCTCACCAGGTGTCACAACTAATAAGAAGTAGAGCCAAGAGGGAAACCAGGCCGTCTGACCCCAGCGTCCATGCTCTTTTTTTTTTAAATTATATCTTTTTTTTAAGTTAATTAATTATTTTTGGCGCATTGGGTCTTCGTTGCTGCGCGCGGGCTTTCTCTAGTTGTGGCGAGCAGGGGCTACTCTTCGTTGCGGTGCACGGGTTTCTCATTGCAGTGGCTTCTCTTGTTGTGGAGCACAGGCTCTAGGTGCATGGGCTTCAGTAGTTGTGGCTCGCAGGCTCTAGAGCGCAGGCTCAATAGTTGTAGCTCACAGGCTTAGTTGCTCCTCGGCATGTGGGATCTTCCCGGACCAGGGCTCGAACCCGTGTCCCCTGCATTGGCAGGCGGATTCTTAACCACTGCGTCATCAGGGAAGCCCAGGGTCCATGCTCTTAAACAAGGGCTTAATGGCTAGCCTTGGGCACACAAATTTACATCCTTGTTTATTTCCTTAGAATAAATTCCTAAAAGTAGAATATTTAAGCCATAGTATATACTTATTTTAAGACTTTTAGTATATATTGCATAGGGATTTTTTGGGTGGCATCAGCCGAAAGCAGTTTTGGTGGACAAGGAAGTGTTTGCCCCCATCTGCCCGTGTGTAGACATCTGATTGGTAAATCTCTGATGCCACAGGGAATACTTCGACAAAGCACAGGAAACAGTATTTGGCCATTGAAGAGCTGTGCTTGAAAAGCTGAAGGGAATTTTAAAATATGCATATCCAAGCCATCCTCATCAACACTGTCTCCAACCAGCTGCTGGGGTTGGCGGAGCAGGGTTCCAGGACTAAGCAGGGAGGATGCACTTGATGACCTTTAAGATAGCTGTGATGCCGATGTCCTGGTGATTACACACCCTTCAGCGGGCTTTCCAACCATCAGGGAGCTAAGTTTTTTGTTCAGTGGTACTGCTGGATCCTCTCGAGAGGCTTTACTTTTATTCATAACCTTAGGGTAATAAGCATTCTGTGCATGTGATGGTAAAGCCGGGAATTAGAGAAGGAAGGGTCAATGGAAACAAGAAGAATATGGGCAAAGACTGATAACTAGATGTAGTTTTTAAAAACACTGCCTGTGATTCAGTCTCTTAGGACGTTATTATTTTTGCCTCCTTTCAGGAGACTGTGAATTCCTCATACATCAGAACATCACAGGCCTCTGAGAACAGAGCCATCCTGACGTCTACGAAGCTGTATTAAGCCAGCCTAAACCACTGCTTTAAGCAGCCCCAAACCTTCCTTTATCCTTTGTCACCACAAAGCTATCAAATTAATTCAGGTTGGCCACCTATATCCCCAACTCAAATAGAAGCAGCAAATTAAAACAAAAACAAAACAAAACAGTCCCCCATCAATTCATCCTCCTATCCCCCATCCCCCCCCCACAGCTACACAGATCTTTTATTTAAAGGTCTCTAGGGAGGAGAGAGAAGCCATTTTCACTGCAAGCAAGCAGCACTATGAAGGAGCAGCTGCAGCAGTGGACACATGTAATTACAAAAGGAGCTACTCCAAGTATGTTCAGTAGCAGTGACTCTTAGCTGCAGAGCTTTGCGGGCCCAGCCAAGGAATCCAAAAAAGGCTTCACAGGGGCTTCCCTGGTGATGCAGTGGTTGAGGGTCTGCCTGCCGATGCAGGGGACACGGGTTCGAGTCCTGGTCCGGGAGGATCCCACATGCCACGGAGCGAATGAGCCCGTGCGCCACAACTACGGAGCCTGCGCGTCTGGAGCTTGTGCTCCACAACAAGAGAGGCCGCAATAGTGGGAGGCCTGCGCACGGCGATGAAGAGTGGCCCCCGCTTGCCACAACTGGAGAAAGCCCTCGCACAGAAACGAAGACCCAACACAGCAAAAAAAAAAAAAAAAAAGTAAAATGGAAATGTTATATAAAAAAAAAAATGCTTCACAGCCTAAAGAGGATTTTTGTTTTAGCTTTTGCAAACTATTCCCAGAACCCCCATAGGTGTTTATCTCAGAAAAAAACATATATATATATATATATATATATATATGTTTTCTTGCATATCAGAACATGTCTTTCTGAAAAATTGTAAATACCATTTCCATTTTATCATAATTTCAGAAAAGATTTATCTTCATTCTGATTGATGTCCGTATGGAGCTGCCATCCAGTTAAAAGCATATATGTAGGGCTTCCCTGGTGGCGCAGTGGTTAAGAGTCCGCCTGCTGATACAGGTGGACAGGGTTCGTGCCCCGGTCCGGGAAGATCCCACATGCCGCGGAGCGGCTGGGCCCGTGAGCCATGGCTGCTGAGCCTGTGCGTCCGGAGCCTGTGCTCCGCAACGGGAGAGGCCACAACAGTGAGAGGCCCGCATACCGCAAAAAAAAAAAAAAAAAAAAAGTGATTCAAACTGCCATGAGGGCATGACTCTCTCTCTGAGCCCGCCTGTGTGTCTATCCACACATACTGCACTTCTTTTTTCTCCTAATAAATACTTTACTTGTTTCACTACTTTCTTTGTGGGAATTCTTTTTCTGCAAAGCCGTAGGGCCAGGGCCTTGTCACCGACCACTGGTCTAGTGGCTAGGATTTGGTGCTCTCACCATTGTGACCCGACCTCAATCACTGGCTGGGAACTGAAACCCTGCCTCAAGCTGCTGCAGGCCCAGGCCACCCAAAATCATATTAAATCAGCAAAAAAAAGAAAAAAAAAAAAAACCCACAGAAAACTGGGCAAAGGACATGAACAGGCAGATGGCAAAGAAAGAAAAATAAACAACCAATATACCTGAAAAGCCATACAATCTCACTTATAAAATTAAAAATGTAAATGAAAAAAAGATTTTTTTCATCAGATTGGCAAAAGAAGAAAATCAAAGTTTGATAACACTGGTCTGTTAAGGGTTTGGGGCAAAACACTGATAAGATTTAGCGAGAGTGTGAATTGGTGCAATGTACATAAAAAAGAAAACTATGCTGCTAGGAACTTATCCTGCACATAAGCGTTCAAAAAGACAAGTAAATTGTCCTTCAATACTGACTGGTTAAGTCAGGTGGTACAGCAACCTAAGAGGATACTCTGCAATCATGAAAAGGGGTGACGTGAACCTGTGTGTGCTGAAGTGAAAAGATCCGGAAGACCTGTTTGTTATTAGACAAGAAAAACAAGATGCATAAGGGTGGGTGTGGCATGCTTGCTTCTGTGTAAACAATTCTTTAAATAATAAATAACTTGCTACATGCATAGAACATTTTTCTTGAGGGACAAAATAGAGATTTGTTAATAATGGTTTCCCTTGAAAATAGGACAGTGAAGATATAAAGAGACTCTTCATTTTATAACTTCCTGAGCCATTTGGCTTTTCCAACCATGTGCTTATATTACACTTGTTATAAAAATTATAAATAGGGGTACAGTGCAATTATGGACAATTGACTTTTTTTCTTTTTTCCTTAAAAAAAATCTAAAATTTTTAAAGGAAAATCATTATATAATAAAAGTAATCATGGACTTCCCTGGTGGTGCAGTGGTTAAGAATCCACCTGCCAATGCAGGGGACACGGGTTTGATCCCTGGTCTGGGAAGATCCCACTTGCCGTGGAGCAACTAAGCCTGTGCGTCACAACTACTGAAGCCTGTGCGTCACAACTACTGAAGCCTGTGTGCCACAGCTACTGAAGCCTGTGCGCCTAGAGTCCATGCTCCGCAACAAAAGAAGCCATCGCAGTGAGAAGCCTGTGTGCCACAACGAAGAGTAGCCCCTGCTCGCCACAACTAGAGAAAGCCCATGTGCAGCAACAAAGACCCAACACAGCCAAAAATAAATAAATTAAAAAAATAAAAAGTAATCACATCACATAGTGCAGTATTAAGAGGGCTTTGGAGTGAAGCCACTTGGGTTTGAATCATGGCTCTTCTACTAACTCTCTGGAGCTTTGAGCAAGTTGTTTACCCTCTCCCTGCCTCAGTTTCTTCATCTGTAAAATAGGGATGAAGATATTAATAGCGGGTATTGCTAAGGGATTGTGGGGATTAGGCGAAACATACAAAGAAATTAGAACAGTGTCTGGCGCATAGCAAGCACTCAATATACGTTAGCTTTTATTATTTCTAACTAGAATTACTGGTACGGTGGCTTGAGGTCCAGAAGACCTTTCCCTTAAAAAGCCCCACAATAGGAAATGCCTTACCTCTCTCAAGTCAGGCATTTTTATAGTCACTCTTTACAAAAAGTGGTCTTCCCTCAGTGGAGGGCATGTTTCTATTTTTAACCGTGTGTGTGTGTGTGTGTGTGTGTGTGTGTGTGTGTGTGTACATAATAGAGTATGTATAAAGATCCATGGTTCTGAAACAAACTCCCCATGGACGCCTCCCAATATCTCTAGAGTTTCCCCTGGGTTAATGCACACAGGTTTGCTGCTCAAGTCTCGACAAGGCCAGTCCCTGGAGGAAGGGAGGAAGGGAGCATGGAAGAGGAGGCACAAGAGGGCCGTAAGGTCAAAGACAGCTCCATCATGGTCACTCCTTTATCTCGGCCCGGCTCAGCCACCTGTCCTTGGCAGAAATACAGACGGTCTACCTGCCGACCAAGAAAAGTAGATGAAAGAATTGATAAGCAAAGAGGGTGTAAAGAAACTTCAAGAGGGAAGGAGGAAGTGAATGTTTCAGAGCAAGGCGAAAAGCCTATTAGTCTCCCTCAGGGACTCAGGATCTAACTAGTCTCCTGCCTCACTCCCCAGGAAAATTAAGACTGCACTGGCCAACCTCAGCAGAGTACAGGAACGGAGAATGGGTGCTGTTTGGCTTCATGAATGACCGTCCAGCTTCCCTGGGCCTCCTCTTGTCATTAGTAATAAATAAATAAGCGACCGTGTCAATTCACCAGAGTTGGCCAAGAGGGAAATGCTAGAGAAGAGATCAATCAATTCAACCCAAGGCCCATCGGATGCTTCTGGGGTCCTCCAGCACCGCTGCCAGGCACAACCCAGCATCACCAGAAGGGGGCGCCAGCCTGCAAGTTCACACACCAACAAGCTCTACCCAGAGAAGGCTCTACAAAGCCTGGCTACACCCCTCACTAGCCATGTGTTCTTGGCCAAGTGTTTTTAACCTCTCTAACCCTTAGTTTCCTTATTCATGTATATACGTATATATACATATATATATATATATATATATATATAAAGGATAATTTATTGTTTAACAAAAATTTATTGAGCATCTGCCATGTGCCATGAGTCAGGCCCTGCTCTAGGTGGGTGATTCCTACCTTGTTGATTTGTTGTGAAGTTGAAATGAATGGGAAGTGAAATGCATGGAAAGTGTTTGACATGCTCATAAATATTAATCTTATAATTATTAATAATAATGCAATGATTTCTAAACCTTACTATGCATAAGGGTCACCTGGGAAATTGAATAATAGTGCAGATTTCTGGGCAACACTCACAGAAATTCCACTTCAGAAGGTCGGGGGAACCCAGGAATCTGCATTTTACATAATTACGATATATGATTTTGCAGCAGATGGTCATGGACACACTGTGAGGAGGGGCGCTCCAAAGATAAAGAGCACAGGGAATCTCTCTCCAGTCCAGCCAACTGCAAGAGCTTTCTTCGATGGGAAGTGGAAGGTGAGTGAGCAGAAGTTAAGGCGGCCAGGCTGCCAACACGAGTTCATTCGTTCAAGGGCAAGGTACACAGGAGAGAAGAGTTTAACTTACAGAGTGATCTGTTCCCTCACCGCTCTCCAGAAGCACCTTCCTGGGCTAAAGGCATTTTCAGAGGATTGGAAGGGAAGGGGGGACATACAGAAGGTACCAGTTCCAGCCAAACTCAAGTGCACACATGTTCGTTTGTAAAGCTAGTAGGATACTTAGCAGTTGGTCCATGGTTTGAAGTCCTCATAGTCCTGTTTTAAAGAGGAAGGACCAAACAGTTTGGACTTGGGGGTGTCCAACATCATTCAGCAGAAACACCGCACAATCCAGCCAGCTGTCCTCTGGGGCATCCCATCAGCCCTAACCTGCTGCCTCTGGTGTGGTCAAGGTGTCCCTGGCCGACAGGCTGAGTGGCACCAAAGGAAGCACACAGGCATGCGGAGCCTCCCACACTGAACAAGCATTGGGCACAGGCCCTTTAGAAGGTGGGCTTGAGGGGCAACCCTCTCCCCCACTAAATGGGTCTGGGAAGGGCTGCATCCACAGTGGCCATGAACTTCATCTATATTGATTATCTTGGGGGCCTGGTAATAGCAAGAGCAAATCCTCCTTGAAGAAGTTTTCACTCTTACATTTTCCTCATCTCTGATTTGTCGAATTTACTCAACTGAATTTCTCCCACTTAAAAAAAAGCCAGCTGGTGAGCCTGCTGCTTCTGTTTAAGGAGAAGTGTTTATCCAGTGTTTATCAAAGTGAGGCGCCTGCCCTCCGCGTCTGGGAAAAGTAGCGCTCAAGGGAGCAGGGGTGTCACCATGGGGACAGTTGACAGGGGAGGATGGAGACTGTGAAGGGGTGGGAGAGAGAACTGGGGACTGACATGCCACCAGCACTACAAAGTCAGAGCAGGGCTGGGAATTGTGTCTGGGACTCTAAGTCCAGAGTATAAGGGAGAAGGTTAAGGATGGATCTTTTTCCAAGTCCCCTCATTTTCCACCCTTAGTAAGGCTGAGCCAGTGCTGTCTGAAAGCAGTTTGAGACCATGAATGGAACAGAATCACCCACTTGCTAGGAAGAAGATGACATAATTTATAATTTGCTGCAGAGACATGCAAGAGGGTTCTAAAACAGCATTTCTTTCTTTTTTTTTTTTTTTTTTAAACCTCACTCTGTCCTTAAGCACAGTTTTTAAAATTGACTCCAAGACCTAACAGCCTTGATGGCCTCCCCTATTCCTTGTCACCGTCACGGCTATGTGACGGCCTGCAGGGCACACCATTCAAGGTCTGCTCTCTGCTCACAGGCTCCTGGGGGGCCACCACCCACCTCCCACACTGAAGCCGCAACTCACAAGGCCTCACTCCCTTGACTTTCGCAGCATCACTGACCTTGCCCTTTGCTCCATTTAAACAGTCCACCAGTGGAGTTACATCACTGGACCTTGTCAGCACTTGGCCGTGCTCCACTTCTAATATCTTGACATCCTTTCACCTTGGTTCCTAAATAATCTGTCCTTTCTCTTTCTCTCTCACATTTTCAATCCCCATGAAGTTGTTTCTCTTCACTTTTTATGAGGTAATATAGTTTAGTAGCCTCCGTTACTAGCTGTGTGACCTTGGGAAAGGCACTTAGCCTCTCTGTGCCTCACCTTCTTCTATGGAAGGAGAATGATAACAGTATCCTTCTTACAGAGTTGTTGTAAGGATTATGTAAACTAATATATGTAAAAGCATGTAAAAAGTAGGGCCTAGCACTCGGTAAGCATTTTAAAATATTGCTATTCTTTTTATTTTTCTTCTCACGATTTCCCTCTCTGAATCACATCTGGTTCCCAACACATGAAAGGCCAAAATCGGGAAGGGCTTGGAGCAGAGGCCAGGAGTGAGGTGAGGCTGGTGTGGGGTGTGAGTGGTGAGCAAGGATTCAAAACAAGCAAGAAAATAAACAAACAGAAAAAGATTCTGACAGGAGTGTGGTAAAGATTCTTCCTCATCCCTTTAGACTGTAAATCAACGAGTAAATCCTCAGACTCAGGCTGTATTGACTAAACTCTCCAATTTCACAGGAGAGCCTCAAGCACACTAAACAATAGAGAGCTAATCATCGAACCTTCTCGTAGGGTCTGGGGGGTCACAAATAACGCACTCAGGAGACAACATCTCCACAAGGGCAAGATTTCATCAGTTCATATCTGTACATCCCACAGCTCTTTGCACACCTAGCAAATGTCAAGTTGAGGTGCTGACCCTGTCTTCAGAAAGAGGCAAACGTCTTAGGAGGAATATAAATTAGATGCTAAAAGCGGCCAACAAAGGAAAATACTATTCCCTATTGGAAGGATTAAGATTCCATGGAGATGCCCAGTGAACTAGCTAGCCTTTGAAACTATTCACGACAATCCAAGACTATAGCAGGAGGAGTCAGAGATGGGCGTCCGGGGTGAAAGCAACAGCACGTGGAGACAGCACTGGAGGGAGAAGCAATGGCGGGAATGAGGTGATAAATTCAATTTAGAAGCAGGCTGGTTTAAAATCCTTCTAAGACACAGGCCCCAAAGTTTTATTGGACACATAGATCTTTTTAATTTCTAAAATTCCTACCTTTGCTTCTCTGAGAAAACATGTAAACATGTGACCTTTCTCAGACAGGTGGATATAAAAGAAAAGGAAGCATACATGTTTTTCCTACTCCAGGGATACTAAAACCTTAGTTTTGTCTGAAGTCACTCTACTGACAATCTTTGATGATCTACTGATACCCACCCCCCTCCTTAGTGATTTCCATCTGTAAGCTGTACCAACTGAGACAAGAGAGTGGAGGAAGTGGCCAAGACGTCAGGTCACATAGTGCTGTGTGGAGCCCAAGCATGGACCTAGGGAGCAGCGTTGCATTATTTTCTCTGCAACCCAGAGAGCTATTTTCCCACTTGCCCCCCCACCCATTTTTAAATCTTAGTTTCAGAAGCACAGAACTGGATTAACCAAATTCCTTGGCTCTTGACACACACTCATCATTAGCTCATGTGAGACTATATTTTTACTTACTGACTGGTTTATCTATTTTTGTTTATTTCTTCACACCTAATATTATAATAAATGAAGAAACCAGCCCCATCATAAAAACTAGAACGTCAACACCAACTTACATCTACTTCCTCATCCTATTGCCTGTTCACCACTTCCTGCTTTCATTTTTACAAAGAACAATCACATCTATTTGTATTCCTACAAGGCAGATTTTTTTCTTGTTTTGTCTATTTTTTACTTTTTAATAAACAGGTTATCATGATATGAATAATATTGGGGATGATTTTCACTCAAAATTATGTTGCTAAAATTCTCCATATAGCTGTAGTACATTCATTTGACTGCTATATAACAGTCCACTCTATGACCTACACCGTAATTTACGTCTTAATTCTTCTGATGACGAGAATATGAGTTGGGTTAATTCCAGCTACTCATCTAGCTAGGTTTTCCATTCTGAATAAACATCTACTTGCATTTCCAGAGGCTCAAGTCTTCCAAAGAAAAAAAATCAAAAGAGTAAACCCACTTTTATGTAATATATTCCATGGACAAAAAGCAATGCTCTGTGAATCATTTGTTTATACACATTTGTCTTTATATCCCTTTCCCTCTCATTGTTATGGAGAATCAAGAGTTAAATGTAAAACTAGACTCTGCATTACCCTAATCCAATTTTAGGACCCAACATGCCCAAGGTGACCCTTTGTCCTAGCGTCTTTTTGACCTGGAAACCTTATAATTTCAAGAATTACCTGATGTCCTATTGGATTTGGCTTGGGTCACTCCATGACCTAGCCCCTTAGCTTTGGCAATGAGACCAGCCCATGGACATGAGAAGCTGACCCAGAGTTACTGGACCATGCATATAACCTCACTGAGGGAGAAAACCCTTGTCCCTCACAGGGTAGAGGAAGGGGGACAGGTGGCGGCTTAACGCAGCCCAGAAGGTAGTTAAGTACCTAGTTCTAAGACCAAAGGCTGGGTTTGAGTCACAGGTGAGGGACGTTTCCGAGTCTTAAAGCAGGCCCCACTGTTTAGAGAAGGGGGAGTTACTGTATAAACGTCTCTATGTTAGAAAGCAACTGGCTTGGTTTAGAAATGTTAAAGGCAAAGCAAAGATGTCCATCTTCTTTCGCATCTAAGCCTCTACATGGTAGAGCTGATGTTTGGTCGCTTCAAATCATCTTTGTGAATTTAAATAACTAGGTCTGTGGAGCAGGTCTGCTAATTATAGGGTAGATTTTAAACCATCCTCTGCCCTAGAGTCACCAATCATCCTCCTATTCCTCTAAGACAGTGGTTCTCAAAGTGTTGCCCAAACAGCATCAGCATCACCTGGGAACTTATCAGAAATGCAGATTCTCAGATCCCACCCCAGGCCTACAGAGTCAGCAACTCAACACTAAAGTTTGACAAGAACCCCTATTCTAACGCACCCTCTGACTGAGATCACTCATATATCGGCTTCCTGAATGGCTGCCTCTGAGAAATAGAGCAGCTGGCTTGACTGTGATTTAAAATATAGCTGCGGGGACTTCCCTGGGGGTGCACTGGTTAAGAATCCGCCTGCCAATGCAGGGGACACGGGTTCGAGCCCTGGTCCGGGAAGATCCCACATGCTGCGGAGCAACTAAGCCCGTGCACCACAGCTAGTGAGCCTGCGCTCTAGAGCCCGCGAGCCACAACTACTGACGCTCACGTGCCTAGAGCCCGTGCTCCGTAACAAGAGAAGCCACTGCAATGAGAAGCCCACACACTGCAATGAAGAGTAGCCCCCGCTCGCTGCAACTAGAGAAAACCCGCGTGCAGCAGCGAAGACCCAACACAGCCAAAAATTAAATAAATAAATATATTTTTAAAAAGAATAGTAAAAATAAATAAATAAAATAAAATATGGCTGCGCATCACAGCATACATTTTGGGAATCATTTTTACATATTTCACATTCAAAATGTGTCAGTTTCTTACTTTGCTTGGCACAATACCGAGTGTTACTAGCCATGCTTCATGAAACTGACAATACATATTTAACAGCTGTGGTTAAAAGCAGATTCTAGCATTGATGGGTTCCAAGAGAAAATATCTGATCTTTCAGTTAGTGATAGTGTGGCCTTGGCAATCGATTAACCTCTCTACCCCTCAGTTTACTCACTCTAAAGAGGGATTCCATGCCTATCGCATGGGACCGTTGTTAGGATTCAGTGACATAATGGGGACCGCCGTTAAGTGTGCATTAACATTCCTCATTATTATTATTGGCCTACTTACCCCTATGTTTGGTATGTGTTGCTAAACACTAAGTTTCTCTAAGCATTTCTGCATATGGGCACCATACTTTTTTTTTTTTTAGTACAGTAAGTCCTCTACATACGAACAATTTCCATTCCAAGAGTGAGTTCATAAGTCCAATTTGTTCGTAAGTCCAACAGAGTTAGCCTAGGTACCCAACTAACACAATTGGCTATATAGTACTGTACTGTAACAGGTTTATAATACTTTTCACACAAATAATACATAAAAAACAAAGAAACAAAAAATAAAACATTTTTAATCTAACAGTACGGTACCTTGAAAAGTATAGTAGTACAGTACAACAGCTGGCATACAGGGGCTGGCATCGAGTGAACAGGCAAGAAGAGTTACTGACTGGAGGAGGGAGAGGAGGTGGGAGATGGTAGAGCTGAAGGATCCTCAGCAATAGGAGACGGAGGGAAAGCTGCAACGTCACTCATGCCTGACGTTGATGGAACACACGTTCGCATCTTTCAAAGTTCACAACTTGAAGGTTCGTATGTAGAGGACTTGCTGTACCATGACTTAAATAAGAAGGTGAAGACTTTATTACATGACTGAACTCTTAATATAAGTGATGAGTTTATTACAGGTCACCTGGCTTCTCTCAGTAATGGTCAGAAATGGCTTATTACGTTCGCATACTATTCAATGTGCTTTACGTGTATTCTCATTTAATCCTCACATCAAGCCTATGAAACAGGTACAGTTTTATTCCCATTTTACAGATGACAGAGGAGAGAACAGGTGATTTGCTCAAGGTTAAACAGCTTGTATATAGTGAAGCTGGGGTTTGAAGGTGGGCATTTAGGCTTGAGAAATACCACAATAGGAGATGCATCTAGATATGCCCTGAACACTGAGAATGCACACCTGCACAAAACTTCAACTCTACCTTCCCTGTAAGCGCCTGTTTGCCTGCTCTTGTAAAGGGCTTGCTGAAACCTTTCAAAATTCATGTACAAACCATCTGCAGCGGGGGTCTTAATAAGATTATCACCCTCTGCTCTGCATCCCTTACCAGAGAGCAAACAATTAGCGGACACAGCCCACGCTAGCCAGGAGACAGCTCTTTATTCTTTTTAGCACATGAACCCATGGGGCTGAGCCATTCACCTATTTTCAACAAAAATAATAGGACTGAGCCTTCATTCTGAAATGAGAAGTTAATATATTGTGAATACACTTAAAAGATTGCCATTTTAAAACATCGAATAGATAGGGGTTTTTGGTGGTGTGATCTGAGGCCCATCTGCATCAGTGTCACCTGGATACTTGCTGAAAATAGATTCTTGACTCATATCCCAGATCTGCCCACTGACATTTCCTCAAGTCATTCCTGTAATACACATTTTTACAAATGCCCAGGTGATCTTTTACGACACTGAAGTTTGAGAACCACTACAATAAATGGCCCTGGTTTTCAATATTTAATTATAGATTGCAGCCACCTACTCAAATCGGTCTGTAGTAACTCTGTGATCCGTCTGCTTCTTCCCATCCTGAACGCTCCACCCCAGGCCATGATCATTTCTTGCTGGAACTATGACAGTCACACACTGTGTCCCAGCTGCTCTGTGTGGCTCCAAGCATTCCATCTTCCACGCTGCTCCAGAGCGTAAATCTGACCAGGTGATTCCCCTGTTGAAACCCTTTAATGGTGCCCGTGTCCTTTAAGATAAAGTCCAAACTCCATAGCATGGAGTGTCCGTACAAGTCCCCCATACCTGGATTATTGTCCTGTCCCTCTGGGACTGGCTAACTACTACCTGTTCTTCAGGTCTCAGGTCAGCCTTGATCTTTTACTCCTTCGGGAAAGAGATTAGAAGCCCTTCCTTTATGCTCTCACCCCACCCAGAATTTTAACGAGCATTTATCTCATTGTACTGCAACCGTCTGCAATTTCCCAGCACACTGTCAGCTCCTTGAGGGCTCGGCCATTATTGCATATCCCAGTGTCTAATGCAGCATTAAACACACAGTAGCTGCTGTGGCCTTGAAAGATTTCACAACATCAAAAGTTCCTCCATACTCAGTATTTAGCAATGGCTCCTGGAAAGGCTCTCTACTGTGTTACCTTCCTCTTTCTCTCCTTTTAGGTTGGGTTGACAGCCTGGTGTTATTTACAGTTAGGATAAATATCCCCTCCAATTCTACCTACATCCTATATGCCCAAATCCCTTAAAATTCAAGTTTTCAGCCCAAAACGTAGCATGCAAAAACCATGCAGTCTGGGAAGATCTCTGTCTTGTTCATCACTGTATCGCCCACACCAAGCACAGTGCCTGGTATAGAACAGACTCGGAAGAATATTTATTGAATGAAGGAAGAAAGGTAGTAAAAGAACTTACAGAAATAGTTGTGGAAATACTACCAGTTTTTGAGAAATCACAAAGCAAGAGAGATAGCCAGTTGGAGATGGATGAAAAGTACACAGATTATCAAAGCAGAGGAAAAAACAAATTCTGGAAATCATAAACTGCTTAGTTTGGTGTTTATCTCCAGTAAAATTGTAGAAAAGGTCCATCCCTTTAATAAGGCAAGTAGAAGCCAGCAAAAGTTCACTAAGAACCTATAGATAGAAAAAAACAATTCTCACTTCCTTTCTTGACGAGAATTATGCTTTGGGGCTGCCACATAATCAGCTACCTGGAATTCAGTAGGCATTTAGTCACAACACTTAGGAAAGTCTTATGAACAAGGGTGACGTATGCACTGGATGACGGCACAGTTCAGGACCCAGAGGATGTTGACTAATGGACTGTCTGCCAACCTCAAGGGAAATCTCTAGTAACGTGTCACCTGGCTCCGTCCTTGCCCTTGTCCTATTTTAACATGCTTTATTAATGACACGAATGAAAACATGGACGGCCTAGTGCTGACGGCAGACTAGAGATTACACAAACCTTGAAGGGAAAACTAAAACAACAGATGACAGAGTCAGACAGTAACATCACTAGCCGTTGTGTACTAAAAGCCTACTTCATCAAGGACTCTATCTCTGCTATTTTCTTGAATCTAAAGACGTATGTTCTAAAGACATACAGGGTGTAGAAGAGGAAACTGAGGTTCTGAGTGGTGATGAGCCTTGCCCAAGTCACAAAGCTAGTAACAGCAGAGCTAGCCCTTCTGGCTCCAGAGTTGGCTTTCTTCTTTGACCACTCTTCATGGGACCTCGTCATCAGAATTCACAAAGATCTAAGAACTGGAAACCAAGATGATAGCATTCAATTCAGTCCATTTCAAATACGTATTGAGCTGTGCACAGGCTAAGGCACTGGAAGGGGGGAAAACATGGAGAAGTACAATCCCAGTGCTCAAGGCTCCTTTCAGGAGGAGACAAGCTATAGAGACAAGCAACTAGGATACGAGAGGACATGCTGAGTGCAATACAGAGAGAGGGCACTAAGGTACCACAAAGGAGGAAGAAATACTCTCAGACAGGGTGAGTGGAAGAGGGCAGGGACTATGTCAGGGAAGAGATACCACTTGAGATGGGCCTTGAGCAGCCGGGGGAACACGACCAACTGCTGGGGGTGCAGAAGGAAGCAGATCTTTAGTGAACGGGGGTGGCATGAACTGACACCCAGAGGAAGGAAAACACAGGGCATATTCAGAATATACTGAACCCCTTCTTTGGCTGGAGTACAGCGATCAGATGAGAAAAGGCAGCCAAAAGGGTGAGTTGTAGAGAGCTGAAGAATGTAAAGCTACGCTAAGGGCCTCTACTCTGAAGGCAAGAGGGAGCCATGGCGAGTTTTGAACAGGGTGTTCACGTGAACAGAGTGGTGCTTTATGGAGATCTTGCAGCAGTAATATCTGGAGGAGCGACTGCAGGCTGGAAGGCAAGGCAGGTGACTATTACAGTTAGAAACTGGGCCGTAAGGGAAGGGGGAAAGAGTCCTGACTACAGAGTCCCTCTCCACATAGCTCTTAGGTTCACAAACTTAACCACATAGGTTCAAAATCATTTAAAACCCCAGGTGAACTAAAGGATTGAAAACGGGAAAAGCATAAAGCAAGTTAAACATTAAGAGACACCTCTTCTTATGTTACACACTTGACTGCAGTTCTACCCACATAAAAGAACAACTGAATGGCGATGTGTATATTTTCTGTACAACCAAAGAGACAAAAAGCAAAACAGGAATTATCTCAGTCAAATGCAAGGAAAAAATGTCTCTTGTATGGCCCGAGGACTATGTGAAAAACAGGATAATCTAATCAGAATGGATTGAGCTGCTCCAAGACCAATGCTACATTTACCACTGTGTAATCCATGTTTAACGCAAATATTTTTTATTTGCAAGCACAAATGTCAATCAAATAAAAATAAACAAGCTGGGTAAATTCTGGCCATTTCTGGCATCTGTACAGAGTGTTAGAACAAAAGCGAATGGAGCAATGGAAGGCCTCATGGGGTTTGTTTTAATTCAGACATGTGTTCAAGGAACTAAAGTGAGAACTGGGGAGGCAGGGAAAAATGAAGTCACCTGGAAATGTTTCCAGAAGAAGGCCTGGCAACACAACAGAGAGGATTTCTGGATGAGGGGAGGGACGGGCTTGGAAGAAAGCAGATGCGAGGCAGGTGGACCAGCTCCCGCACTCTTGCCCTGGGACAAGCAAGGCCAGCGAAGCCTGGCATCTCCCAGGGAGGGGACTTCACCCAGACGCCACGCTCCCACTGTGCCTTCAGAGCTGGGTGCTCGCTGGGCAGAGAGGCAAGGCATTCTGCGAACCAGCTGAGCTGCCAGCAGTAAGCTCCCACGGTCACCTCGCCCCACTGTTTAACCCAATGAAGACTATTTAAACTCTCCAGCTTCTGAACGAAATGTTTCTGAATGTCCCTCTGAAAACATTCTCTGCTGATTTTTGTGTGCTGCGTAGCATTTAGAAAGAATGAAGCTCTCTCGTGATCAGATTGTACCCTGCACACAAATTATGCTCTGCATTGCCATGGATTTGTTTAATGGAACCTTCCCTAGGATCTCAACTCAAAATGACATCTGGCACGGAGCACACGTTCCCCGGCCAACACTTGGCTGGCCCAGGTCCTCTACCCCACCCCCAACACAAGTCAACTTTTTTTTTTTTTCCCCCCCGCGGTATGCGGGCCTCTGGGATCTTCCCGGACCGGGGCACGAACCCATGTCCCCTGCATCGGCAAGCGGACTCTCAACCACTGTGCCACCAGGGAAGCCCACAAGTCAACTTTTAATTCAAGTGTACTCGGTGTTCTCTAGTCTCTCCACCTCTCTCCTCCCCACCCCACAATGGTCTAAGAAAAGCCAAAATGGAATGGAAAAGCAAAGCTGATTATTACAAAACTATTAAGGCCACTCTCTTTAGGACCACTGGAGAGTGTTCGCATGGTGATAAAATGAGGAGGGTAAGTAGGAAATGGTAGTCTCGAAGTATCCCCAAACAATTCAACAGTATGTAACTAATTCCTGTGGCCTGCTTCTATAAGCACCCCAAAGAGACAAAACCAACAAGGCTCAAAAGGAACAAATGCACTAAAACTGAATTCCAAAATCTCCTTGGTGTAGAGCATCACAAAAATATCTTCTAGGCTCTAGCAGGGCATATCCATCTGTTCACAAATATCTAGTAAGGACCTACTAAGTTTTAGGCACTGTGCTAATTATGGAGGGCACAAAGGCAAATGGCCCCATGTTCAAAGTTTACCCCTGTGCGCCAACATATTTTTAGGGACACATACCTAAGGTGGTAAAAATTATTTTTTAAATGCAAGGAATTGATAAAACACACATTTGAAGACAGTAGTTACCTCTGGGGAAAGGCAGAGAATGGGATCTGGGAGAGCACACAGGCAGCTTCGGTGGTGGTAATTCTTGAAGTGAAAGGTGGGTCACAGTGTTTGCTTTATTGTTATACTGCATAGCTTACGTGTATGTTATATCCGTTCTTTATCTGCGTCATATTATATACATAATATTTTAAAAGAAATAATGCAGCATAAATAAATTTTAAATAAAAAATAAAATGGGGGTGTGGAAGAAGGAAGAAAGGAAGGAAGGAAGAGAGGAAGGAAGGAAGGGAAGGAAGGACGGAAAAAAGCATGGTCCATGTCCTAAAGAGGCTCACATCCTAGTAGATGAAAGAGCCGTCTAAAAAATAAGTATTAAATACAACATGGTGGGCTTCCCTGGTGGCGCAGTGGTTGAGAGTCTGCCTGCTGATGCAGGAGACACGGGTTCGTGCCCCGGTCCGGGAAGATCCCACATGCCGCGGAGCGGCTGGGCCCGTGAGCCATGGCTGCTGAGCCTGTGCGTCCGGAGCCTGTGCTCTGCAACGGAAGAGGCCACAACAGTGAGAGGCCCGCGTACCGCCAAAAAAAAAATAAATAAATAAATAAATACAACATGGTAACCATGACAATAGAATTTTTTTAAAACTCTAAGGAAGTATACAGTACTAAAGTTAACGGCAATGGCATGTAAAATTCAGATCCCCAAGTGTCTTTGTACTTAAAACCGAGTCTTACCCTTTATAAGTGTCAATATAGCATGACTTCCCCTGGGACTCTTTTCAGAACCCCAAAGTCTGGGTTCCACGGCCCTCCTCTGTGTACTCACGGGACCTGGTACTTCCCCCAGAAACATATCACATCACACATGTACAGGGAGCCCTTGGTTTTACTGTTGTATTTTGGTGCCTGGCTCACTGGCTGGCACATCAATAGTTGCTGAAAAAACAAATGAGTTGAAGCAACTGACAAAGGATTAATCTCCAAAATATACAAGCAGCTCACGCAGCTCAATATCAAAAAAACAAACAACCCAATCCAAAAATGGGCAGAAGACCTAAACAGACAATTCTCCAAAGAAGATATACAGATTGCCAACAAACACATGAAAGGATGCTCAAATTACTAATCATTCATTACAGAAATGCAAATCAGAACTAAAATGAGGTATCACCTCACACCAGTCAGAATGGCCATCATCAAAAAATCTACAAACAATAAATGCTGGAGAGGGTGTGGAGAAAAGGGAACCCTCTTGCACTGTTGGTGGGAATGTAAATTGATACAGCCACTATGGAGAACAGTATGAAGGTTCCTTAAAAAACTAAAAATAGAACTGCCATATGACCCAGCAATCCCACTACTGGGCACATACCCTGAGAAAACCATAATTCAAAAAGAGACATGTACCACAATGTTCATTGCAGCTCTATTTACAATAGCCAGGACAGGGAAGCAACCTAAGTGTCCATCGACAGATGAATGGATAAAGAAGATGTGGCACATATATACAATGAAATATTACTCAGCCATAAAAAGAAATGAAATTGAGTTATTTGTAGTGAGGTGGATGGACCTAGAGTCTGTCATACAGAGTGAAGTAAGTCAGAAAGAGAAAAGCAAATACCGTATGCTAACACATATATATGGAATCTAAAGAAAAAAAAAAGTTTCTGAAGAACCTAGGGGCAGGACAGGAATAAAGACGTAGACATAGAGAATGGACTTGAGCACACGGGGAGGGGGAAGGGTAAGCTGGGACGAAGTGAGAGAGTGGCACAGACATATATACACTACCAAATGTAAAATAGCTAGCTAGTGGGAAGCAGCTGCATAGCACAGGGAGATCAGCTCGGTGCTTTGTGACCACCTAGAGGGGTGGGATAGGGAGAGTGGGAGGGAGAGGTAAGAGGGAGGAGATACTGGGACATATGTATGCGTATAGCTGATTCACTTTGTTATACTGCAGCAACTAACACAACAATGTAAAGCAATTACACTCCAATAAAGATGTTAAAAAACAAAACAAATGAGCAGCATTACTGGGTTCAGGTCTGTTAAGTGGTGGCTGAGACTGAAGAGAAAAGGAAGGGTGGAAACGTTAAGCTGGAGAATCCTATCCAAGACTCAAGAATGCCCCAGCTTTGCACAGACAAAACCCCTTCATTGTCCCTGATAAGCTGGGCTCGGCAGTGCAGAAGACCATAGCACCGCCCGCAGATCCTGAACCACTGCTCTCTATGCACTAATGTTTCTCAGCTTGGATCCTTCGCTTCTTCCACAAACGCTAAGGGGAAAAACATTGGATGTCAGGCAGTAACCCAGTATCAGGTTCAGGCATAGCCTCCATCTCTCAAGAACAGTCAGGCCTGCCAGTCGCCTGGGCAGAAATGAGATCTTCCTGGCAGAGGCTTGCAGAGCCTGCATATCTCAGCCACAGGGGTGAGCACAAGAGGCCAAAGATGCGGGAAGATCCAGTTTCTCTGAATAATGTGTGCTGCCACACAAGACAAGGGGACATCCTTCCCTCTGAAACTGCCACAAACTCCCTCAGATGCAAAAGGACTAGGCAAATAGAACTGTCAACTGAGACCTCAGAATGCTCCTCAGATGTCAACAAAAGGATGTGATCCCCAGCTCATGACAGCAGCACCAAGCACCTAACAAACACTTGACAAATTGTGCACTGTCAGAGCATGTGCCTGTCTGATTAGTAACAATGGAAAAGGAAGTGGGTCATTATTTTGGTCACGGACCAGTATCATACAGATAAAAGGTCACCGTGCCAGTGGGGATATTGCTATGGATTTAACTTTTGCCTTGAAACATTGCAAGAGACGGCTTATTCTAGCTTGATTATCTGAGTGATATTGCAACAGAAATCGTGTTTAGCAGAATATATTTAGCTCTGTGTTTGGACATACAGTGAGTCCCAAGTTCCCAACCTCTAGAGACCTCATTTTAAATTGCATCCTACAAATGTCCTCCCCTTTTTTCCATTCAAGCAAATTGGTATAGCCCTTGTTCTACTTGCCACATTCTTTCCAGGGCAAACAGATGGAAGGAAGAGAACATGCCAGAAAGAAGAAATGGAAACTGAAAATGACATTACAATGAAAATAAAGCTGCAAAATATTATCTGGGTCAACTCTTCATACGTTTTAAAATCAGCACCAGCAGGCTCTGCACATATGGCATTGGTTTTATATTTTTTTGGTTCAGATGTCACACAGGATTAGTGCAAAAGGAAAAATCCCAGCATGGAACCTATTTTTATACAGATTAATCAATCATTTCGCATCTCTTCCTTTCCCATCATTCCCCAAACTTTCAACTTAATGAAACTGCTCTCATTCAAAATATGTCATTTACTGCACTCTGAACGGAAATCCTTTCAGGAAAGGAAGTGGGCTTAGAATTTGAACCTAGGTTTTTAAATGTCACATTTTTAATTCAAGTTATAAATATTAACTAGACTTATGCTATGGCCCAGCCCCTTTTAGCTTATAGCCATTGTGGAATCCTACATACCCATCAGTGGCAGCAAAGCAAATTGGCGAACATTTTATTATGTAGATATAGATATAGCCATTTAACGAAAACAGAAAGCCACACATTTGAAAAGAGAAACCTACTGCATATTTCACGTTTTGTTCTGTTGTCTACATTTTCAAGTACACTGAATGTCATAATTCCCATCGGAAAACCAAGCACACAGTTAGGTTCTTAGTAAGTATTTGCTAGGAAATTTGATAGGCTGAATGGCATCAAACCAAAGAATTGTTCAAGTTAGTCGCTACAGCCTCCCTTAACTACAAGGCATTGTGAAAATGATGATGATGCTGCTTACAGTAATCATAATACAACAGCAGTGACTATTTAGTGTACGTCATGTGCCACTGATGATGTCATTGAATTTTCAAAGCAGCCTTGTGTCACAGGTACTATTATTATTCCATTATACAGATTAGGAAACAGAGAGGAAATTCCGATATTTTGAGGTTGAAAAAAATCCCATACAATGCTGGTTTTCAGAGATGGGCAGGAGAATTGATCACAGACACATTGAAAAAGGGAAATGGAGCCTTATAATACTCATGAGGTGAAAAACTTTGGAGAAAGTGTCATCGACATTGTTTCCAGGTCTCCAAAACCATGATCACTACAGAGTTCATCATGCACCTTTATTTGTCTGCTGCCCCTTTGATGGGTGGAAATTATATTTATAAAATATGAAGGCAATGACCTAAAGCTCGACCTCAGTGACAAAGTCAGAGGCAGAGGAGCCACCAGTAGGTTCACATCCTCAAAGGGTGGTACCTTTTCACCATTTGGGGCAATTAAAATTGAGCCATGACTAACAGTTAGAAGAGATGACATTACACTGGTTGTCCTTTGCATGAATGGTCAGTCATGAGTACAGAAAATAAGAGACATTTACAGTCTAGTGTAATACTCTGTGCTCCCTCTTTTATACGATTAAAAATGAATCTCTCTTTATACCAATACAGTACATGTTCTGCTTTTTATTTAGAGCTGCTAGATGCCAGCTACCTTCTGTGGACAGCCTGAGAATCTAATTTTACACAATTTTAAAGTTATTGAACTAGACTTGGTGTTACCATACACACAGTCTTTTGTTTCCACTAATTAATTTTAACACCACAGGCATTAATCATTTGCCCAGCAAATGAAAATTGCTTTAAGATGACTCATGTGTTTTACAACATTGCAAACCCAACCCTTATGCTCTTGGAATGTACAGTAAAGAGGAAGTATTAGAGCAAATCAGTTAATAAAAAGAAAATTCTTCCACATCCCAATTCCACAGTCATGAAGAGTTTTAGAATTTCTACTGGATGCTACATGAGAAAAGTAAATTAAAACTGGTTAGAGAGATGGTCTCCGAATAATTTCCATGGTGAACTGGCAGATATGAGCACATGAGCGAGATCTCTCTTGAAAATAAGCACATCGAGTTTCAGTCTACACAGAGGCCCACTGCAAACTCTGTGCAGTGCCAATTAGCATTAACTGTGGCTGTGCTCATCTATTCCCATAGCACGTTGCTGGGTAAGGCCAAGCTCTGCATTTACAAATGCAGCAAGCAATGCTCAGAGTTAGAAGAGCATTCTAAAATGTAATCGTCCATGGTCAATCTTTTTCCCTTTGGCTTCGAATGGCAGACTCACAAATGACAAGGGGTATTTAAAACAATATATGTGTGTATTTTTAAAAGTTTAGACCCAGATTCTGCATTCAGAATATCTGGAAGGCGAGTGGAAAATTTGTTTTTAGACTACACTTTTAGCCTACCACAACTAACTTGACACACACATATACACAAAGAGCATATGCTCTGGGATCCAATATAATTATTTACTTACTGTGACTAATATGACTTACTTAGAAGGTAAGCTCCGTAGACTTTCATGGCAAACACTGCCTCTGCAAACAGCCTCCCACCACAGGCTGGGCTATGTCTTGTGCAGAAATACAGTGTGTGCAGCTCAGCTCATCTCTCCGTGGAGTACAGTCTCAGAGTGGGGTATCCATGGAGACCGAGCCTCCTACTTGTGCAGGGCAAGGAAGTTACTCCGCTGGGCACCATAGCAACAGGAGGCAGAGGGGAGGTTGGCCAATCAGGGAAGAGCACAGGAGCTTCTCCCTGGTGACTGCAGCATTTCAAATGAAACCATCGCCCTCATGAATGAACACAAAGCATTTAAGGAAACATCAAATTGTCAAACAGAAGTAAATGCGTACACAACAGTCAAGGCTAATCCTTTGACAATTACGGAGCAACACTGTGAGTCTTTCCACAATGATTAAATCCCAAAGATCAAGGAAGAAATTACATCCAAACCCCACACAGTCCTACATTTAATGGCAAGCATGTGATGCTTTGAGGAAAATACTTGGTGTACTTCGTGAATTCCAGCTATTTAAATATGCAACGCACTTCACAGTGCTTCCCAGGAGACAGGAACAGGAGACATCCATTGTTCTGATGGGGGAGAATGGAGTCGAGCGCTCCCTAGGACAACTGTTGGCATAGCGCTTCCAAACAGGAGTTTGCTTAGAGTAATAAGCACGTTTATCAAGCTTCCAGCAAAGCCCTCCATTGTATCAGAATAATTCTAACTAAGAAGGCATCCATGATAAAATAGGGCCAATGCAGACAAGATGGTGAGTGAACATTCAAATGCCTTGAAGCTGTGCTATTTGTAAACTCTCTTCATTTCTCATTTAATCATGGTAACGATCATTTATTGAGCACATACTGTAGACCAGGCAAATACTGTAACTAGAAACACAACTTCTTACCAGATGCAGACTCTGATCTTTGCAAAGATACAGGATGTGCATGTTTACTTCTTAGTGCTGTGCAGTATTTACTCCACGCATATACAGGCCTATCTCATTTTATTGCACTTTGCTTTATTGCACTTTACAGACATTGTGTTTTTTTTACAAACTGAAGGCATATGGTAACCCTGAGTTGTCAGATGATGATTTGCATTTGATAGCATAAAGTATTTTTAAATTAAGATATGTATATTTTTTAGACATAATGCTATTGCACATTTACTAGACTACAGTACAGTGTAAATATAACTTTTATATACTCCGGGAAACCAAAAAATTCATGTGACTCACTTTATCACAATATTCACCTTACTGCAGTGGTCTGGAACCAACCCACAGTATCTCTAAGGTAGGCCTGTACTCTGTTATATACTTAACATATTTTACGATTCTCACAGCAACCTGAGAAGGATAAGCATTAATTGTTCCTCCATATTATATAAAAAAAGAGAAAACATTTCCTTATGTTTACAAAAGAAACTCTCCTGCCCACTGACTCCCCCTCCCCTCACTGCTGGGCAGGTGACCTGGTCCACCCTATTCAATGTCTAAATACAAGGTGAGGTACCTTCCTCCTTATAT
Source organism: Globicephala melas (assembly GCF_963455315.2). Classification (NCBI taxonomy): domain Eukaryota; kingdom Metazoa; phylum Chordata; class Mammalia; order Artiodactyla; family Delphinidae; genus Globicephala; species Globicephala melas. Next base: position 52,110,650 of record NC_083330.1, read on the forward strand.
TAAAGTTGTTCCAAAGCCTCTTGTTATAGCGCTCTCTCTTATAATTACCTTCTTTGAACAAAAAGTGTCATCTGAAAAAGATACATCAGTCTGAATTGACCTCAGTCGGTGCTAGTTTGGGCCGCCTTCAGAGATCAACTGATGGGATTGTTTAAAATGAAGAAGGCCAAGAAATTCAAAACCAGATTTTGTAATTATTCCTGTCATATGACTTCTCCAACCTTTTAAAGATCAATTTAAATAGCAATAGTCAATGGTTAAGTTGTAGAGACTGAAAAACATATTCTTTGCTAACTAAACTCAGGAACTGAATAGCTTTGGGTAGTGACGGATACTTACATTGCATCTACAGGAAAACAGAAAAACCAGCTGTCCCGTGCTATCCATGGATGTTGTGATAGCCTGCTCTTTGCCCTCCAATGTCCACCTCATTCTCCCCTTCTTCCATAATAATAGGTGCCCAGGTGACTAAGATGTCCTGGGATATAATTGGAAACGACACGTGTCACTTCTGTGCTCTGACCTTAAAATGACTGGGTGAGTATCCCCCGGTCCCTCTCCCCCTTCCTTCTGCCTGGTATAGGACAGCTGACCTGACACAGCTGCCTACCAGCCTCGGTCAACCAAACACTTATGTACTGTTTTATGAGACAGATCAACTCCTGTCTAATTTTAACCTCTGGATCTGGGGGCGTCTTTTTACATTAACTTAACTCATACCCTCACAGTACTTGTAGGCTTGAAAACAATACCCAATAAAAGCACCAGACATGCCTTCGAAACTGCTTTATATTAAACAAATTGGGCAGCAGTGAAGATAATTTGCTCTGGAAAAGATGGCTGAGTTGAAAGGTAGCTCGAACGATAAGCAAGACAATAAATTTTTTATATTAACTATGAATAACAAGATCAATGTTACTAAATTAATAAGAGTATAAATTGGTATGTTTAACTAAAAAAATAAATTTAAAAAACCTATCGGATATTGACTGTTTCATCCATCTCTAAAGGTTTACTCCAGTTAGCAAATAAAATAAAACATTTTTAATCTCATTAGGAAAATGCAGGGCCTTATATTCTGTCATATAACTGTTTCCCTACACTTTGCTATTTTCACTGCCTTCTCATTAATGTACCTGCTTCCAGTTTCATCTCTTGATAATCCGAGTTCCACAGAGCAGCCAAAAGGATCTTGAACATATACATTAAATCGTCTCTCTTAAAACCGGCCAGAGGTTCCCATTGCTCTAAAGACACAAACCTCACCTGCGACAACTCTTCTCCCTTCCTAGGTCACTGCTCTGCCCACTGCCCCCCAAACCCTCCCCAAATGTGAAGGAATATGACTAAGTTCTCAGCTCAACTGTCATCTCCCCAGACACTCCCTGCCCCATGCCCATGACTGTCTATAGCATTACCCTGTTTTCCTTGTCACTATCTGAACTTATCTTGTTTGTCTGCTTGTGTGTGTATCAGCCATCTCCCCCTGTTAAAGGCAGGCTCCAAAAGAATAGGCATCTTTTCCCTTTTTTCCACTCCTCTATCCCGAATGCCTGGAACAGTGGTGTCAGCACAGCGTAAATGCTTAATAAACACTTGTTGAGTGAATGAATGAAAGCTGGTCAATCAATGTATAGCCAGGATTCAAACTGAGGTTTAGCAGAAACCTTACACGTGGTGAAGTGAGGGTTGCCGTCCTTCAGACTCCTACACAGTGATCACCTTCCTGCAATGCCACACTCTAATCCATGCATCTTGGAATGTAAGCCCATTGCAGCCAGCTTCCTGAAGCTTACCTCACTTAACCATGGGCTGCATTCACGTAGCTTGCTGCTGTCCCTTGGCTGCTCTCAGATACAGCTTCAGGTGGTAGTAGACCTTAATTCATTGAATTACCCAAATGAACTTACACGACTTTTGCTCAACACGTAACTTTTGTCAATAACCCTACTGTCCACCCATATGCCACACAACAGATTATACTGGTGAGGAAGAAAGAGAGGTCGGAGTACTTATCCCTCTGCTTCCTTTCTTGTCAGGTGCTTTGTTCCTCTACCAAAGTACACGGTTCCCTCACATGTAGCCTGGGAATTCTCTCCCTCTGGGTCCTGGGTATCTCGACCTTCCTCTGGCCTCTGGCCTCTTCAGGATGGGGGAAGGGCTCCAAGCCATTACCATCGCCTTACTTGTTGGATTTCCTTAATCAGGCCCATTCCTGTGTATGCAGTCTCTTCAATAAACTCTTCTCAATTAGGACAAAAAAAAAAAAAAAGCCCAACCTAAAGAATGTATCTGCATGATTTATAACTCTTAGTTTATAGGTTTGTGTGTAAAAGAAGTTTCCAGGTTTATTTCTCTTATGCTGGTAGTTGATAAATATCTTTAATGGTGGGTGTGTGGTCTGCTGGAGTGTCTGCTACGTATGAGAGCCCCATAATGCTTCGTTCTTAACACATTAGAGCACTTAGCATCTGGCAGGCTCTCACACCGGTAGCTAGAACACTGTACATGCAATAAATCCTCGTAGACCTGGGATCTGGATGGCAGGGCCTCTGGGAAGAAGAAGATTATAATTCACTAATTCTTAGGGAAAAACCATTAGCAGACCATTTGGCACCGTTACATTGATTGGGTGCATCATCAAAAGCACAGATGGGAGAGAGGCATGAGAGTAAATATGTAAGTAATCCTGCCATAAAGATAAATACTCAGGTCTCCTCATCATATTTAAGCTTTTTTTCACTGGTCTGGTCTCTGCTGGGGGGAAGGGATAGACTATAAAATAGTTCACCATAAAACATTCTCTGCTGTATCCTGGGGGAACGTTGTTTCTCTCAGAGTGAAAGAAAGTTTCAGAGATTGATTTCGGTATCAGTGCAAAAGCTCTTGTTTAAGTTGACAAAGCCTAATGATCTTTGTTTACGAAAGTATTTTTTTTTTTTGCGAAAAGTATTAATGACATGCAGGGCAGCACATAAAACATTGTGACAAGTACAGAAAGGACTAGTTCATGATTAAGCAGAAAATCCTGAAGACCTTAACATTTCTTTGATGTTGACATCCTCAGGGTTTATTTTACTGACCTGCATCCAAACAGCCTCCTGTGTTTAACTTTCTGTATTTCATTGAAGTTACACTGAGGTTCACTGATTCTGTTACCAGCAACAGCCAGCATGATCTGTATACGGACTGTATCAGCTAATCTATAGGGCTCTACAGATATTTTTTAAAAATCCCTGTCTTATATCAATACATCTTTCTCAATTGTCACACTCTCCTATTAATTAGGAATAATTAAAATTATTCCTTTGAAGTCAGACCTTAGACGCAGTGCAGTAGTTAAGAGTTAGAAGCAAGACTACCCTGTTTAAAATCCATTTACAAACTGTGTGACCTTGCATGAATTAACCTCTCTATGCCACAGTTTCTCCATCTGTAAAATACGGGAGAATGATTTCACTTTCTCACACTGATATTGGGATTAAATGAGTAAAGTCCTTGGAATTTTGCCTGGGACAGTCAGGGCTCAATAAATATTAGCTAAAACAATTTTTAATCAAGCTTCAGAGTCATGCAAGCCCACAACATTTAATATATTCTTCCAGATATCTTCGGTATCTGAAATAGACTTAAGCCTTTATTTGAGGCTGGGCTTTGCTGCTGGAAGAACTTTGATTGAAACTGTAAGCTATTAGAAAAGTACTGCCCCTTGCCAAAGAATGCAGCATGTTTCCATTTAACCAAAATCTCTTTTAGCACTAAAATTTTAATTTTTCCACTCTATGAAAACATTTCTAAAATGTTCAAGACGTTTTCCTGCCCTCATACACATTATTTTCTGCCAACTCCACCATCACACTGACTCAGTCTGTTTCTGGAACATTAATTATTGCATTAAGTGCTACAAAACATTTAAAGCCTGAAACACTTAGAAGGCCACTACGCTTTTCAGTGGTCTTTTGTCTGCTTTTTCATATTTTCCCATCTCTTTCTTCATTGTCAAGCCAACAGCTGTCAGTTAATGCTCTTTTCAGTGCCCTCCTGTAGCAAACACTCCCCCCCATGTTATGTGAATTGGGAGACATGACCTCCTAGAATTTTTTTTGAAATAAACATATAAGTTCTGTGGACAGTTTTAAGGGTTTTCCTGTAAACAAAGTGCAAGGAATTTCTGATATCTATTTTAAGAGCAACAAATGACCATTCTTAACATTTACTAAGGAGTTACTTTGTGCTAGGTCCAATGCTGGGCATTTTACATTCTTTAATCTGTTTAGTTGTCACAATAACCCATTTTACAGATGCTGAATACCAAGTTTCCGGAAGATAACAAGTAGCTGAAGGGTGCACAGTTATAAAGAGGTGGTATGGAACTGTGAACCTAGTACACTGGGCTCCTGAGTCTGGTGGTTAGAAGGTGTCCCCCCAGCCCTGCCCTCCCCCCACTTTTTTTCTGAAGAAACAAACTGGGTAAGCTGTGAGTCTCCTCTTTGTAGCTCAAATTATTATAAGAATGTATGTCCCACCCGCACCCCATCCTGTAAACTGTCTCTTTTATTTCACAGAACTAACTTTGAAGTGAAAGGGACAATGCTTGTGATAAGCACGGGAACAGCTGCAGGCTATCGGCTGTGTGTGAAAGAGCCTCAATCTACTAAGGGAACCAGTGTTGATTAATCATTAACCCAGTTGGTGCCTTCAGAGTTTTCCAGCAAATGCCTCTGAATGTGGGAAAGCGTCTTCTTAAAGTAACCCATCCTCTGTTGTTGTTGTGAGGTTATTACAGTTCATCTGGCCAGGTCTCTGATTTCAAAAGCCTGGGTGGTGTCTGATGACAAGGGAATACTAACTTAGTCTGAATGCTGATGGCAGAGGTGACATCTTTCAAATGCAGATTTCAACATTTCAGTTTCTAAATGTGGGTTTCTTTTCAATTATAGTGACCCTAACCATTTGCTCCTGACCTATCTCCTTAACCGGGAGGTGTTTTTTTCTCCCTTTCACATTCTCTAAATATTTGTTTAAGTTGTGTAATTCTTCCCCCCCCCCCCCCCCCCCCCCCCGCTCTCCCACAAGCCTTGTGTAGGAAGGATTTAGTACTTGCATTTGTAGAACAATAACACTGGGTCTTTTTCTCCTTTGGGTTAAGATGCTCCCCAAGTAGAAAATCAAGCATTAAAGGAGGCCCAGGAATGTCATTTAATGTCCTAGCACAGAAATCCAATTAGGCCTTTCCTTTCTAGGTGAGAAAAATCTCATCAGGAAAACTGACTGTGAACTACATATAGGAAAAGCACCTGGGAGAAGGAATGGTAGCACCGCAGATCCCTCAAAAAGTATTGGGATTTTATATACACACTACTATATATATAAAATAGATAACTAATAAGGACCTACTGTATAACACAGGGAACTCTACTCAATAATCTGTAATGACCTATATGGGAAAAGAATCTAAAAAAGAGTGCATATATGTGTATGTATAACTGATTCACTTTGCTGTACAGCGGAAACTAACACAACATTGTAAATCAACTATACTCCAATAAAAATTAATTATTAAAAAAAAAAGTTCCCAATCAGAATGCCTTCATTCCCTTCCTTTTAATCTGTACTGCAGCCCAGATTTATTGTAGTTTTCTGCCTTAAACGATAAGGTCCCTAAGAGCAGGGATGATGTTGAGGTCATCTTTGCTTATCTTTCCCATGTTCCCCCCACACTACACATGATTCCTTGTGCACTCTATTCTCAGAGAAGTATTTACTGAACACCTATCTGATGACAGACATTGTATTACACTCTGGAGATTCAGTCTTAAATGTGTGCTGAGTTGACATGAAAAAGGCAAAGCCATTATTCAACTGAACTGCAGGGGTGTTTTCTTCCGCTCTTTGGTGGTAATTTTTAATTAAATCTGCATAGGCATTAAGTGATAGAAGCCAAAATGACAGAAGGCTCACTGCCTCCAAGAAGTTCCAACACGAGTCCTGCTTGGCGGAAAGCAGGGCTTTCATGCTGGGCGCGTGCCACAGTACCCTGCTGGAGAGGTGCTGGCGTGCTCAGCTCACCTTTCACAGCCCTTCCTGGCATCCCGTGACACAGTTCTCTTCTCCTTCTGCATTAGATACTCAGTAAATATTATTAGCTCTTTATCTGAATGACCAAAGGGGCATTTCTATAACTCCCTTCTGAGATGAACAGCAGTTTCCAGAATCTAGAACAACGGACCTAAAATAAAACGAGCCCAGGTTAATGTTAAAGGGCCCTTGAGCATCTGTGTAAGAGACACTAATTGCTTGCTATTTTAATAAACTGGTATTGGTCCTAAGGAGTCGATTTATTTAAAAAAAAGTAGAGCGCACATCAAGAGCGGAAGATGAGTTTAGGCTGAGGGGAGATGGTCACCTGGGGACAGAGGAGGTGGAACATTTTAACCGGAGAGCAGTATCTTCTTGTGGTTTAACAGATTGTCTCTGCATTTTATAATTTTTGGAGTCACCCAGGGGCCTCGGTTCCAGGATTTCCTCTCTTCCTATTTATGAGAATGACAGATTTATTCTGCTGAAAGTTCAGAGAACTATAGGTCACGGTGCAGATTGTTCTAAATACAAAGAGCTTACTGTCCAGAACTGGGGCCCAGTCAAAAGCTCGAGCAATGGTTTTTAGTGATGACATTAGGAATTTCAGGCAACTAAGAAATAACCTTTAGGGACCCCTGTGACCTTGATAAAATGCAAATAAATCAAAAAACCACGAGGTCAGCACTACTTAGGTGATAAGTTTGCCTCTGAGCAATTAAATCAGAAGCAGTTGACAAAGGCCCTGTTTCAGGCTCTGCCTCTGGGCAAGGGTCATTAAACTAGGAGTCATAAATCCTAATAAAGGAGACCCATGAAACCTCAGAAATAGTATGTGATATTTTGTGTGTGTTTTTCTGGAGTATGGGTCTGTGGCCTTCATTATTCTCAAATGATCCATTATCAAAACAGCATGAAGAACAACTCTTGTTTTCTTTCCTCCCTTCTTCCCTCCCTCCCCCTCTCCTTTTTATTCTTTTTGTCTGCATGTTCTTCATGAAAGCATAAGGCTTAAACATTCTCAGCAAGACAAGTAGTTGATCTTTAGCAAGTATCTTCTGTAGGAACCAGACTTGCTGAGGGTGGATTCTGTACATACACATAGGGTTTTAAATCTTTCATTAAGATATGATTATTCTTATTGTGATTATTGAAACAAGGAAGGGCAAGGATAATCTTAACTGCCATTTAAATTTAGGTTGTTCTTGCTGCACCACACTTGTCTCTTTTTTCACTGTTTCTTTGTATTGTCACCACCATAAAATGTTTTTGGAATGGGGCCAGGGGGTGGAGGCATGGTGAATAACAAAAATGAAATAATTTCAGGTTGCATTCAAGTCCTACAATACCTTCACAATAAAAATCTACCTTTTCTTCACAATCCATGAAGAGGACATTCTTTCCTGCAGCATTTCATATTCTCAATCCCATAGCCTACCTTTGCTGTTGAGGTCAACCAATGTTGATTGTGCCCTCGATACACACCGGCCCCTGTGTGCTAGGAATACAAAAAGAGGATGACAGGGCTTCTGCTCTTAAACTCACATCCTGTATGCTACAGAAGCAGACTCCATTGGTGACTGCTCCCAGGTTAAAAGAAAATTGAGAACATTTCTCAAAGGAAGATACACAAATAGCCAATAAGCACATGAAAAGGTGCTCATCATCGGGCTTCCCTGGTGGCGCAGTGGTTGAGAGTCCGCCTGCCGATGCAGGGGACACGGGTTCGTGCCCTGGTCCAGGAAGATCCCACATGCCGCGGAGCGGCTGGGCCCGTGAGCCATGGCCGCTGAGCCTGCGCATCCAGAGCCTGTGCTCCGCAACGGGAGAGGCCACAACAGTGAGAGGCCCGCGTACCACAAAAAAGAAAAAAAATGCTCATCATCTTTAGCCACCAGGGAAATGTAAATCAAAAGCACAATGAAATACCACTTCACACTCACTAGAGTGGGTATAATCAAAAAGATAGACAATAACAACTGTTGATAAAGATGTGGAGAAACTGAAACCCTTATACATTGCTGGTGGTTTGTAAAGTGGTGCAGACATTTGGGAATACAGTTTGGCAATTCCTCAAAGGGTTAAACATACAGTTGTCATATGATTCAGCCATTTCATTCCTAGGTATATACCCAAGAGAACTGAAAGCATCACAAAAACCTGTATATGGATGTCCATGGCACCATTATTCATGATAGCCCCAAAGTGGAAACAATCCAAATGTCCATCAACTGTGAATGGATAAGCAAAATGTGGTCTGTCACCACACTAAGGCAAGATGTTAATAACAGGGGAAACTGGAAGTAGTGGTAGTGAGGGGGGATATAAGAACTCTGTTACTGTCTGCTCAATTTTTCTGTAAACCCAAAATTGCTCAAAAAAAGTCTATTTTAAAATGTGGTATATCCATACAATAGAATATTATTGAGCCGTAAAAAGAACGAAGTACTAATACATGAACCTTGAAAACATTATGCTAAGTGAAAGAAGCCGAACACAAAAGGCCATATATTGTATGACTCCTTTAGATGAGATGTCCAGAACAGGCAAATCAGACAGAGGGTAGGTTGGTGGTTGCCAAGGGCTGGAAGAAAGGAAAAGCAGACAGTGACTGCTAATGGGTATGAGGCTTCTTTTGGGGGAGATTAAAATGTCCTGAAATTGGACAGTAGTGATGTTTGTATGATCTTTTTTCTTTTTTTTTTTTTTTGCGGTATGAGGGCCTCTCACTGTTGTGGCCTCTCCCGTTGCGGAGCACAGGCTCCGGACGCGCAGGCTCAGCGGCCATGGCTCACAGGCCCAGCCGCTCCGCAGCATGTGGGATCTTCCCGGACCAGGGCACGAACCCGCGTCCCCTGCATCGGCAGGCGGACTCTCAACCACTGCGCCACCAGGGAAGCCCTGTATGATCTTTTGAATATGCTAAATACCACTGAAATGTACACTTTAAAAGGGTGAATTTTATGGTATATCAATTATTTCTTAATTTCAAAAAAGGAGAACTGAGCTGGGGGAGGGAGGAAGACAGTTCTGATTCTTGAGTACACAAGGTAATGGTTTATTTCTTGGCTATAATTACAGGACACTCTTCAATTCATTGTCTCTGTCTTAAATATTGGGGGTACCCAACACCTTTTTTACAATGTCCATCTTTCTCTTTTATATGCTGTCTTCTCCATTGTGTACCATTCTCTTTCTTTTTTATATTTTTCCGAAGCAAAGAACTGTTAACAAATTCATCATGACTAACATTTACCAGGAACTATTAGGAAACAGGGGATTTCTTCTTCATACAGTTTAAGTTTTGCTCTCAGACCAAACAACATTCTCTTTGGTTGACCAAAAGCAAGACGAAGAATAATCCATTAAGATATGCTATGCATGTCAATTATTCAGGAAGAACAAAAGCAGAGAGAGATGGAAGAGGACACAGGACCTTCCAATGGCAGCGTACACAGGACCAACCTTTGGCTCCATTGAGATAAAGCCATCTATAGCTCCTTGCACAATAATGATATCACCAAACAAAAATCAGAAGACAAATGTAAGGAATGGGGCTCATGCAAGCCATTAATCTGTCTTTTCAGGCTCATTAATATGTATAGTACAACTGGTGATACTGAAGAAAATAATGCAATATAGGGGTTGTCTCTCAATGCCAATACTCAGGTCCTTTTATTTTCAAGTTATAACTTTAATTTCACTAAAACTATATTTGTTCATATACTGTATATATTTCTGAGATGGAAAATATTTATTTATATATTGCAAATTCTGAGAACTGACCTTTTCTGATGTTCATGGCACCTCATTCACTGTAATAAAAATCTCCATTTCACCTCATAGCTTTTACTATTTTGTAATTATTGAACATTCTATGTATATATATATTGAATATATAGCATCATATTCATATTTAAATCTTTAAAAGCAAATAAAATAACTAGGTCAGCAAGTATGCCCAGCCCTACAGATGTGCATCAAGATAACCTGTTCTTTTCACAATGTGTGCACACTTTAAATGGTCCCAAGTAATTTCTTAGTATAATTTATGCTAGACTTAATTATATAGTTTAAGTGTCTGTTAGACCATTCAGTTAACATTTCTTCAAATTTCCTCCCTTTTTTACATGTCTTTATAACGGACACATATGTCACTATGCATTCTCAATTATTAACAACTAGTACAGAAAATATTCCACTCTATGCTCTACCTCCTTCACTTAAAAAAAAAAAAAAAAGATGTTTCTGGGTGCTAGGTACAGCATTAGTGTTCCCTACCTTGATAGCCAGGTGTTTCATTTCAAATTTCATTTGAAATCCCTCTAGTCATATTGCTCCAATAAGAACATGAAGAGTTTACATACACTCACCTGGCTTTACAAGGCCTGACTTTGGTTCCTTCTTATGTCGAGCTGACTGGATGCTTCCCTCACCAACCATTCCAACTGTGCATTTCTTTCTGATAAAGTCTTCATCACTTCCAGGGCAAAAGCCAACAGGGCTGCTGCCAGCATCCGAGGGCGTTTTCACGGGAGATACTGACTGACTACTAGGACAGCCTGTGTCATCTGGAAGACAAGAATCAATGAGTGTTTAATGAAGAGGGAGGAAATCAATGATGGCAAAGGGAGGGCAGGCAGTGAGCCATGCCCACACGCGCTCACACACGTACTCTGCTCAAGAGGCCCGGGTTGACTCCTGTGGGTGACTTGCCTTTTATTTTCCATATTCTGGCCAATCATGTTAACAAAGGAAATATCAGCTATTATAAAACATATTTTAAGGCAAAACCTTACAAGATTTTGCATCACAAATATTTCTGTAACATTCTTGTTGTCAAAACCTAACTTAGTTTGTTTTGACCCTTGAGGTAGTATACTTTCGGGTCATAATCGTCCATACATTTTTGATGGGGTAGGTAAATAAAACGCTTGCCAGAGCAATTCAGGATTATTCATATGAAGTCTTCGGGGTTGTCGGGGTTAGGAAAAAGTTACTTGAATATTATTGACCACACCCAGTTTTTGATTACTGGGCCCATCAAGTGGTTAACAGAATTTGATAGAGGCGAGAGCTGGCTTTAGGAGTTCAAGAAAGCAGAAGGCAGTGATCCTGTTTTATTATAAAACGCACTCAACCCAAAATACATCAGTCAGATATATTGCTGCTTGGGGTAAATGGGTAAAATAAAAATGATATTCAAATTAAAAATATTCCCTTAACTTTCAAGTTATATATTACTACCATGGTCATTACTATAAGTTAATATGCATGATATGAAGTGACCTGTGTAGATGCTTATAAAGCAAACAGGAAAGTCGCATTGCTGACTCCTATAAATGCTTTCCATATCTATTAAATATTTATAATGGTTGGTTAATTCAGTTATACTGTGGTGAGAACTGTATGGGAATTTAAAGCCAATCAACATTACTTAACAGTATGTCTACTCAAACTAATCAATTAGTGGTAAATCTTCACTGCTAAATAATTCTTTATTACATGGAAATATTTTGATGTCAGAGTTATTTTAGTAACTAAGTGGGCAAAAAGTGAATAAGGACATTTAGTACTAATAACTTTTAGGACTCTTACACTTTTATAAATATTAAAGGAACTAAAATAACTTGCCATCTATCAAAGGCTATCTTAAAACTTCATAGCTTGAATGAAGACAGAAACAGAAGTAGTTCTGAATAAAATATACTGGTTGCCTGAATTAAGATGACTAGAATCCATCTAAAAAGTAATTGCCTTTGCTTCACTTTTGGCCTCTATTTCAATTTTTATTATGAAATATCTAAGTTCCTAGAACAAAGTGAACTTGGCACTAGTAAAATGATGTATTTCTCTTGTATCTTTTTTGACTTTTGGACATATTAGTCTATATAGGACCTCAATGGTCTGTTTCTGGAAGTAAATGGTTTTTAGTGCACGGTTCATACCTTCTGTCTTTGTTGCTCTTTTAAATGTGCTATGTTCTTCCTGAACTGAAGAGACTTTGTCCCTGAATCACTGTGATGAGACTCCTCTTGGCCACTACTGCTCAGCTATTTCGCTATTGTCCCTGGCTTTCTCCTACATTTGCATGTCCCATTGCTTCAATCCAAAGAAATCTGAGTGCAAAGTTGCTAATTACTCAGACAGATTCCAGCACTTTTACAAGGTTCAACAGGTCTGCACATGGCCTTGGGAGAGCCTGCCTGGTTCCTGATTCCTATCCCAAAGCAGAGAAGCTCAAATGATTGAGGTCTAATCATCCAAAATTACCTATTGTCTTTAAAAGTATTTCCCTATGAGTCAGTTCCATAAATTACTTCTTTTAAAAGAGAGATGGCCCAAATTAACAAAAATCCATGCTTCAGATTCTCTACCCTAAAAGGTAATTTTTCTTGAGAACTCTCAGACTCAAAGGGACAAAATTAAACAATTTCCAGTACTGAGAAACATCGTCGAAATTGTAATTTAAGTAAACAGAAAATGAATGTGTTTTGTTTGGTTCTACTATCATTTTGCCAGAGTTAATAAGAAGGAATGTGGATATGCCATGTTTTCAGTACTAGTCATTTCAAGGATTAAGTACTAGGGTCTGATTAAAAATTGGGGACTGAAGTGATTCAGAATGGTGGCAGTTTAGGGAACGCAGTAGCAATTTTTCACCTGGCATGTATGCCTCACCTGTCATCAATATTTACAGCCAATAACTCTGGGGGCAAGGACTGAGGAGATGAATACCTAAATAAATCTTTAACTTCAGGTACCTCGTACAGCAATTTGAATCATTACCTAGTAAACAAGTGTTCATTTATCACCTCTTAACTGTCTGGTACTGCACTTCACATTGTGGGGGAAACGAGAGGGATTTGAGACATCGTCTTTCATTAAACAAATATGTATCAAGTCCTGGCACTGAACCAGCCACAGGCACTGTACCCAGCCCCCATACTGATGGAGCTTATAAGTAAGTAAAAGGGGTTGGTAAATATCACTTCCAGCACATAGTTCCTGTAAGCTGCTAAGTCTGTTAAGGCAAATCCATACCCAAGAAAAACTGAGTTATCAGAGAAGCTTGGGGCATGTGCCTGTTTTGTGTAATGGGACCAACACTAACAAAGGAATCTGGTTTTGGAAAGGGCAGGGCCATTAATTTTCCTACTACAGAGACCACACTTTAAGTTATGCAAAGTAAGCCCCGAGCAAAAGCGACAGAGCTTCAGTACCAGAGAGTCATCTGGTCACCTGTGGCACCTGAGGTATTCTCCTCTGTGCAGCACTGAAGAAGTGGTTATTTTTCCAACAAGTCTTGTTTAGGGCCCCTTCCCTCCTCCCCCTTCCCCTTCCCTCCTCTTCCTCCTTTTTAACTTCATGATCAGAGCTGGAAGCAGACCACAAGCCCAGATGAAGATAATATTCCTTTCCAAAATGCACTGCAAGATACTCTTAGTTCACATTTACTCCAAGATTCTAAGAATAGGGAACCAAGTTGATGTTCTTTGCTTGTTCACGTCTAATCTTACTATGTGCCAAACTACATGTGGATCCAGCACATATTAAAGAGATTTATTTATTAAACCTGATTCAGTGAAGCACTTTGTGTGTGCCCTCTGTTCTTTGCTGCTACCTTGACTGTTGAATTTGTCTTATAGAATTATAGCTTTTATTAGTTATGTTAGTATAAAGAAATTATCAATGAGAAAAACTTCTAATATGACACCATGAGGAAACTGTTTCTGGGCAGGAAACGGCAGAAATCCTGAATGATTTACCCAGAAAAGTGTGGGTTGTTTCAGATTTCCAGAATGGAGAAAAGTAAGAACATTTCAGCCTGGTTTTAGCATAAGGGAAGCTTTCCTCCAAGGCTTTATAGGAAGAGAGTGTAGGAGACTCTCAATTCTACTGGAGAGAAATGGGTTTTTCTTTTAAAACACACTTAAACACGCACCCACACCAGCTCTAACATAGTTGAGTTTTTACATTTCTTTCTCACTATTCATGGTTAAGTATAACTTCATTAAAATAAATACACACGCAATAGGACCATTTTCCATGTTTTACACAGTGTGATCCATTTGGGATGGATCCATACGAGATGATTTCCTTCCAGGATCAACAATTTAAAATCCCATTTACTTGGGTCCGGGATGGCCCCTGGTGGATCTCAGGTGGTCTAAATGATCACCATCTGCACTGAAGGAGACTAATTTACATGCCCTGTTTTATTTATACTGAGGAATAAGTTCTTCCGCTGATTTGTTCTTGTTTATTTGCTTTGAATACGTCAACCCACAGGATTAAGGATAACTGAAGAATATTTACAGATCCAGGAACCTCCAGAAGTTGTGGCCCACCTCAAGTGCTGTAAGAAATATAATACTGACTAGTTTCCAAATTGGTTTTAAGGGAAAAAATTTTTAATGTCTATAAAGACAGATGAGAGAAGCAGACATCTCATATAATTTTGTAGTCTGGAGGTTGTTAAAAAATGATTTTTAATCTACTTTCCTCTCCCTTTACATTACAAGCTTTTTGAGAATACAGGATATAGTTAATAATTGTAAAATGACTCTACTTATAATTCTGAAAAAAGTGTGTATAAGTATCTTTTAAGATAATTTGTATCTTATTCTAAATGGACTAAAGAAACTTGCTAAATTAAAGAAAATCTGTTGGGTTGTTAAAATTTTAACAGATTTTTAAATTATAACAGTAATAATCTTTAATGCAGAAGATGTAGAGCACAGAAAAGTACAAAGAAGTGAAAAAAAAAAGGGGGGGGGGGATAATATTTTCCTATAATTGTACTGCCCAGAAAAAATATTTAACTATTTGGCGTACTTCTTACTGATTTTTATACATAGGATTTACTTGCTTGCTTGCTCTTTGTTTTGTTAAAATTTCAACATACATTATAGTTTCATCACTCTGTTATCGAAAATTTCTCCCTGGAATTTGTCAGGCTAGAAAGAAAGAAGCTACTAAGACTAACAGTAGCCAACACAAAGGGGCCCCACTGGCCAAAGATGGAATAATTTGAGCATCAGAAAGAATAATAAATGCAAATGACTGATAATCATTGGATATACTTTAAAGGTCTATGAGTTCATAGTAATACAAAATAAAACTAAAAAAAGAAAGGCCCTTTCAACTCCCCCAAAATCCCAACCCACTGGAAATCTTTGGAAGTGACCCAGGGGCCAATTCTTTATATTGAAATTTGGCAATTAAAAGGAAAGAAAGAATTAATATATATCCTGATTGTAGAAAATGTTACTGGACAAACTGTATTTCAGGATAACTTAAATCGCTCATTGACATTGGAAAGTTCTCCCTTACAGAAGCATTCTTGTTAATGAAAGTAGATGGAATAGCAGAAAATTACTACAGTTGACCTTTGAACAACATGCGGGTTAGAGGTGCTAACCTCCATGCAGTCAAAAACCCACGTGTAACTTAGCAGTGGCCCACCACATATGTGGTTCTATACCCAAGGATTCAACAAACAGCCGATCATGTAGGACTGTAGTATATCTCCATGTTAAAAAATCTGAGTATAAATGGGCCCACACACTTCAAACGCATGTTGTTCAAGGGTCAACTGTATTCTGCAATTATTTATAATGAAATACTTGATTTAGGCAACAAACGTAACGGATGAAACCATCAGACAAAAGGCTGGTGGAGAGTCTGCAGTACAGGGATCAAGCCTTACCCATTTGTACCAACTGAGTATTCTTAGCATAGCTGACAGTGGGGTAACAGACATTATATACCTTCTGATGGGATGTGAGATGAAGCACACAGCATTCTCCACATTCTCGCCACAAAAAAACTGTCCCTGAATCTAATCAAGCTTTAAAACTAATGTCCACCTTATAAAATAGATGGAGAACAGTAATGGGTTAAATCAGGGGTTGGCAAACTGCAGCCTGCAGGCCAAATCCTGTCAGCGGCCTGCTTTTGTAAATCAAATGTTATTGGAACACAGCCCAATACTTTACATAGTGTCAACTGTGGCTTTCAAGCACAAAGGTGAATAATTACAACAGAGATCAAGTGGCCAGCAAAGCTGAAAATATCTCCTAGCTGGTCCTTTTCAGAAAAAGTTTGCTGGCCTCTGGGTTAAACGATACCATGAGGAAGCAAACGGGCACTTTTGAGACAACTAGGGCTAGTAGTTTCAGTGTTCTCTAGCGTACCAAGGAATTATGTTAAATTCCTTGTTAAATCATGTTAGTAATGAAAATGGCACTGTGATTATGTAAGAAAATGTCTATTTTTTTTAAGAAAGCATGCTGAGGTATGTAGGTAGACATGAAATAACATGATATCTGGATATATGCTTTAAAATGCTTCAGCAAAGTAAAAGAGAGAAGAGAAAAAGGGATGGATGTCGCAAATATGACAGCATCTTGCTGTTAATTTGGACAAAGTGCACAAGCAGCTTATTGGTGTTCATTGTGGTATCATCTCTTCTTTGGGTATGTTTTTAAAAGTGTCAAAATGTTTTATTTAATTTTGCAAAAACATTATTTTAAATAAGTAACTATTTAAAATAGGAACACAGTGTTTCTAAAAATCAATTCCTTCTTGTAGGGTATTTTAGGATGTTTCCAATTTTCTCACTATCATTGAAATTGCTTTAACACCACATTTTACAGATAAATCTCTTGTCAAAATTTTTATTATCTCATAGAACATATCTCTAAAAATGGATTACTAAGACTTCCGAGAAATTTGAGGCAATTTATATTCCTATTATATTGTATGAGAGTATCCCACTTATTAAATTCCTGCCAATAATGAATACTAGTTTGTTTGCATTTTTGCCAAGTTAATGATGCAAAGTGTATTTCTGATGTCTTAGCTTGCATGTATTTAATTATCAGTGAGGCTTAATGTCCTTCATATGTTTGCTGGCCTTTTACTTTTACACTTATCCTATGTATTGTTCATGTCCTCTGACAACTCTTCTATTAAGGTGTTAAGGAATTCTTATTGATCTGTAAGAAATCCTTATACATGAAAGGCATAGCCCTTTGGCACATTTCACCAAGTTTGTTTGCTTTTAGTTTATAATGTTTTTGACAACCAACCTTTTCTAATTTCTAGTTGTCAAATCTCTCCATATTTTCCTTTGTGATTTCTTCCAATGCTTTAATGCTTAGAATGTCCTTATTAACTCCAAGATCAATTAACTATTACCTACTCTTTCTTCTAGATTTTTATAATTTCAGTTTTTATTATATCAAATCCATCTGGAATTCATTTTAAAATGCAGTGTAAGGTTAGATGTTAACTGTACTATTATTTTCTTAATTTTTAGGAAATTTATCCTTTCCATATTACTTTGAAATGCTTTTCTGATAAAATTTTGAAAGCAATGAATATCTTTTGCAAAGCGAGTATATATATACACACACATATATACATCTGTATATATATATATTTTTTAATCCACATTTTAAAATATTAGGATTGTCCAAAGTGTGTGTGTCATATAATTTCCTGATATTTAACTAAAGTGTCTAACACCCAGTGCCATCCAACACATTTGGTGGCAATTAGGATGACCAAGTTCCTACTTCAACTTCCTTGTAACCTAAAGATTACATATAAAATATTTCTTCAAAGTCCAAGAAACATCTCTAGAACTTCTGGTTCACTTCTGAATTTAGATCTCAGAGCTCATTTGTTTTCTGAAACGCTGAACTAAACAATTCCAAAAGACATACTTAAAAATAACATCAGGCAGAAGAAAACGTGGTTTTGTGCCATAATGTCTTGAAACATTCAGTTATGGTTTGATGCTGTTCAATGTTCAGTTGCATAATGTGGAGGAAGAATCATTTCTATTTTAAGGAAACATTACTTTAAACTATACAGAACTCTAGTTGATTCTCATGAATGACAAAAGTGTTTACAGCCTATTTATTCATCCATTCAACAAATATTTACTGAGTATCTACTACGTGCCAGACACTGTTATAGGTGTTACTAGTCTTACTGATCCAGACACTGACATTTTTTAAGATAGTCCAATGGAGACAGATAAAATGTCTATAGCTTAAACTCATGGTTAATCTGAACCCTGTGAAATTCTTACTACTAACCATGCTCTGAAAGGATGTAGGTAGGTAAGAAAGGATGCTCTGAAAGGATGTAAGTAGGTAAGAAAAGTAACGTTTATTAAGTAGCTATCATGTGGCAAGGATACTAATTTTTATCATATAATTTTAATAATATCTCATTTTTATAGGTGGAAAAACTGAGGCTCAGAGAGGTTAACAAATCCAGCCACACAGCTACTAAGGTATGGACCCAAAGATTCAAACTCAGGTTTGTCTGACTGTAAAGTCCTTGTTTTTCTCAGCACCACAAGCTAACTGTTTTCTAAGTTTTCCTACCTATGTTTGTTCCAAGAGGAAACAGCAGAAATTCTGGGAATGCTCAAATTAAAAACAGGCAAAGGAAGCTGTTAGAAAGAAGCCATCCCATCATAAACAGACCACAAAATTTGAGACAAGAAACTCTAGTTGTTTCCAGTTTTTGCTTCAACACAGTAACCATTTAATGCATGTCGTTCAGATAATTTGCATTCTAGGCTTTCAGTAGCCAAATTTGAACTTCTATTCCTTCACCTAATTTTAGCATCTTTTCGGAGTGAGAATTCACAAGTCTACAAGTCTCCACACTAATTTTGATTCAGTATTATACAATGTGACACTACACAACTGCCAATGTTGAAGTGTAGGAATCTCATTCATCCATCCATCCATCCATCCTTCCCACAAATGATTAATGATTTCCTATTGTGTGTCAGACAGTCTTCAAGATATTAGAAATGTAATGATGACCAAGACTCCAAGATCCCCGTCCTCAAGGAGTTCCCATTCTAGTGGTGGAGACAGTTAATGAAGAAGTAACAAAACACACAGAGAAGAAATTTTGATTGTGATGTACTGTTAATGAAACAAACTGGGTGATACTATAGAGACTAGCTGGGTGGGAGGTCGGAAGGTACTTCATTAGACAGGTTGTCATGGAAGGTCCTGAAGAGGTAATTTGAATTGAGATCAAAAAAAATGAGAAGGAACCAATCCTGAAAAAGGCAGGGAAGAGAAAAGTCCAGGAAGAGGGAACAAGGAGTTTGGTGCATTGAGGAAACTGAGAAGAGGCCCGGAAAGCTGAGGGCAGAGAAGAATTGCTGATGAGGCTGAAGGCATGTGGAGGATTATAGGCAGGAAACCTACATTAATCTCCAGTGCAACGGAAGCCATCGTGTGCATTAAGCAGGAGATGACCATGATTGGTCTGTGGAGAACAGACTGAATTAGTGATGTTATGTCTTGCTAATATTTATTGAGTGCCTACTAAGTACCAGGTATGTTTAGAATACTAAGCACTTACTTAACACATTTAGTTAACTTAATCTCTTTGAGACAGACACTAATAAGACAGGCATACAAAACCAGCACTAGAGCTTAAGACACCTCCCTGAGGCCACAGTAAGCCGCGGATATGAGTCCAAAGAGGCTATAACTCCAGAGGCTCCTTCTTAGCCCCTATGCTGTGTGGCCCCTTTAGGAATGAAGGTTTAGAAGCAATAAACCCACGTGGAGACCACTGTCATAGTAGAAATGACAGATGACAGTGGTTTGGGGTGGTAGTAGTAAAAATTGAGAAAAGGAGATGGATTTGGGATACATTTTGGAAACATAATTGGCAGCATTAAGATATGACAATGAGGGCTTCCCTGGTGGCGCCGTGGTTGAGAGTCCGCCTGCCGATGCAGGGGACACAGGTTCGTGCCCCGGTCCAGGAAGATCCCACATGCCGCGGAGCGGCTGGGCCCGTGAGCCATGGCCGCTGAGCCTGCGCGTCCGGAGCCTGTGCTCCGCAACAGGAGAGGCCACAGCGGTGAGAGGCCCGCGTACCGCAAAAAAAAAAAAAAAAAAAAAGATATGACAATGAAAAGTAGGAAAGGGTCAAGAATACCTTCTAGGTTCTTTGCTTAAGCAATGGAGAATATGGTGGTCACTTCTGATTTTGAAGAAAAATGGGTTTATGCGTTTGTGGGGGGTGAAATTAAGAATTCTGGTTTTGATACGTTAAATCGGAGACACAAATTAACCAGGACACTGGAGATATCAAGTAGGCAGTTGGATATGTGAGCCTAAAGCTCAGAGGAGAGGTCGGGCGGCGCGGAGCATCACCATCCTACAAGTGAGGAATTTAAAGGTTTGAGCCCTTGGGGAGGGCAGGAAAAGAGGGCTGAAGACTGAGGCACCTGACACTGTGACGGGGGAAGGGATGGGGTGGAGCTAAGACTCTCAGAGGGCGGGACCTCAGGAGCCAAGGAGGAAAATCTTTCCTAAGAACGAAGCTTGTTCAACCGTGTTGAGTGCTGGGAAATCAAGGAAAATGAGGACAAACAAGAGAACGTCAGATTCGCCAACGTGGTCACTCACGTGCTTGACGAGGGCGAATTACGGAGATAGGATTTTGGAGTTTTGCTTGTGAAGAAGGAGCAGGGAAATAAGATGGCAGGTGCAAGGTGATGAGGGGTCAAAGGGAACTTAATTTCTCTGAAGGATGTGTAAACGCGAGCGTACGTGTGTGCCGATGGAGGTGAGCTTGTTAAAGTAATTGGAACGAAGCCCCTCCACGAAGACATGCAACCCACGTCTATAAAAACCAAGTGGAGAACTGAGAAATTATTTAATGAACGTTTCCCTGGTTTCTTGGAAACAAAATAATCATTTCCCATATAAACATTCCCGGGATTTCTGAGCTATTTTGGAGCCTTGAGTACTCCCATAAAAGTCATTCTGGTGCAGCACTCGGCAGCAAAGGAGCACGTGAAGTGAAGTGAGGTGAGGCAGGTCCATTTCTTCACAGGACTCGTGCTTTCTCTCAAACAAGGGTCTCTACTTGGTTTTCTACCAAGCGCCAAGTTGTCTGATTTGTACGAGCAACCACAGGAGGAATTTGCAGGGGAAAATATCTTGGTTCAAATAGTCAATGTAGTATAATGACACATTATCTAGGAGTTTTGGTGAGGGAGCAGCCGATGCTGAAATTGGGAACCAGGGTGGCTCAGTCACTGCCAGGAGACAGGTGAGCCCCAGCAGGGGGGTGGGGAATTCTGTCTCACAAGCTTTTATTTCTCTTGCTCTTTCTTTCACAGGGTTATGATCTTTCCAAAACAGGGATGTTACTAATACTTCTGATCTTCCCTCTTCTTAGTAATATGAGTTTATTTGCAGTCTCTAAGCCATATCTTTATAAAGATTTGTGGTTTTTTTTAAGGTTCCTTGTTGGGAGAAGATAGCAGAGAGGGAGAAGGGGAGAGGGAGGGAGGCGAGCTGGAAGGTAGGAAGGAAAGAATAGAGACACAGAGACAGACACTAAGAAGCTATCTCTTGATCTCTTGAGAACCTTGTAAGAAGGAAACTGCAAACCACTCTTAGGACACCTGAATTACAGTGAGCTCTTTTGCAGCAATGTAAATCCTTTCCCCCTTCCTTCTATTTTTTCTCACATTGAGAATTTGAAGATAGTGCTTGTCAAGACGGAGTAAGGCATAAAAATGGAGAAATATTAAAGAACATTAAGGAAAAAACAATGCTTATTATACCGTCTGTGTAACTGCTACATGTCAATTTTTTTCTATTTGGAAAAAAAGGAATTGTTTTAGGGAATATATGTGAAGCATGGTATTTACTTCACTTTAAAGAAAAGGTACAAAGAAAGAAAAGAGAGAGAGAAAGAAATACGCTCAGGAACAAGTTAGTTCCAGTGACATTCACAAAATGAAATTCCGAATTTTGAAAGTTAGCCTCAGAGATGAAACGTCCATCCACAGAAGAATGGCTGAATAAATGAAGGCCCTCCAAACAGTGGAATACAAGCTGTCATTACAACGAATGGGGTCACTTCTATGGACTGACAAGCAGTGACAGGTACAGGGACTGCCTGGAATACACGTTCCTGGAGGTCAGGAGTCCTGTCAGGGTTGTTCATCCCTCTAGTTCAGCTCCTAGGATAGCACCTTGCCCACTACAGGTGTTCAGTAAATATTCACTTAAATAAACAGAAAGGGTCATAGGTCAGTACAGCGTGATCTCACTTTGGCAAAAAGCAAAACAAGATAAACCCTATAAATGTGATTACGTCCACTCTGACATGTGTTTGCACATGGTTATTAGGTTTGAGCTGAAAACATATAATAATTAGCATTAAGGAAAAGATAATCCTCACAAACACCTCAGAATACATAGAAGGGCAGGTTAAGGTCCACAGGGTCTCAAGAATTCTGAGAATTGGGTCAGCGTCTAAGATGAATCCTACCTTCAGGGACTCCCACACTAAAAAGGAGAGAATAAGAGGGAGCCAGCCAGGAAAGAGGAGGCGCCCTGTGAAAATTCACACGGAGCAGGGAAAAGTTGAAGGATGGGTTTCTAGGGGATGGGTGTGAGTGCTGGGCAAGCCCCCATCATGGGCACTGGGAAGTTTGGTTTGGGTTCCCTCAAAAGTGGGAGCAGTCAGCCCAACACGACTGGCTTCCTGGAGCCAGAGCAGTGTAACCCGGGCAGCGACTGGAGGGCGGGCGCCACGAACAACCAGCAATGCGCAGAGAAGCTGGGCAGGATCTCAGCTCTGGCAGACGAGGGGCTGGACTGGGTCTCCAAAGCAGGAGATGTCACAGTCCAAGCCCGACAGCAGCAGAGGTTTAGAGCGGTTACTGTGAGCAGACACCAGCAAAGCCACCTTACAATACAGGCACGCCCAGCAGCCTCATGGACCCCAAGTGCATGCATCACCCCTGGGGTTTCTCAGAGTAAAATCCACCTGGGCGGTGGGGCGGGGTGGTGGCCAGGGTCAAGTTGAGTCCTGGGAAACGTGGGTATGTGGCCGAATTCCTGCTTGACTCTAAACTGGGCTGCTGTTATCTAGATGAAGCGGGTACCATTTACTGAGATGGGAATTCAGGGGGGATGAAGAGGTGAAGACAAAGAAGCCACCGTAAGATTTGGTGGAGGGCACTGAGAACTTGGCAGGTGTCACTTCAGTGGAATAGGAGGAAAGCCTGATTAGAGTGGAATAAACAGAGCTCAGGCATCACTTCCTCCAGAAAGCTTTGCTGATACCCAAACCTTCCAGTTCTCCCACCACCAGGCACACAAAACGTGTGCACACCTCACACACTCATATACACTCATACACATGTATATCACTCATGACATATCCACACACACACACACACACACCAATCACACACACGCATGCACCTCACACACACATCTCACACTTACATATACACACAAAAAACTAAACAAATAAAAAATAAACCGGGCTGCTGTTTTTCTCCTGGCTTCCGAGTACCAACTCTTGAGTGGGGGATTTTCTGATTTTCTTAGCAAGAGAGCTCTCTTCTAGCTACCACAGCACTGGAGCCATGGTCCTGTTACGCAAATGACTCTTTTTGACATTTAGAGATGCTGAACTCCTCTGGACAGGAATGTTTCCTTCACTGAATAAACCTATTACATTGAGTACTGGGTACCGTTCTAGTTGTTTTACTTCCCCAGCAACTAAGTATCCTGCTCTCAATGCATTAAATGAATGAAAATATTTCACTTGTCCTGTTCTCCAAAATTATACCTTCTACCCAATTCCAATAAATACTCATTAAGCAACTGCTGTGTGTCAGGTATAGTGCAAGGAACTATAGTGTTCCTGCCTTCATGGAGCTTACAGTCTACTGGAGAGTCAGGTAACTAAATATGAAAATTTCAAACCAGGTCACGCAGTCTGATAGAGGGAGGATAAAGAAGAAGCACCTAACCTAGACTGTGAAATGCATCCTTCAGCTACCTACCCTGACCTATGAATAAACTTACCTATATTCACTTCAGGCCTTTCTTTTCTTTCCATATGTGTCTTTCTTGGTCTACCTTGGTCTTATTACAAAGTTATCACTTCTCTACTATTTTCAATCTCTCTCTCTCTCTTTTCTTGTCTATTTTCCCTCAGCCTAAAAACTTTATCAAAATGTCTCTGATTTGATAAACACCCTATCTTTACTTTAAATGCAACCCTTGTTTTTATTCTATTTTCTCTTTCCCATCCCTGTTAAGCTTTTTTTTTGCGGTACGCGGGCCTCTCACTGTTGTGGCCTCTCCCGCTGTGGAGCACAGGCTCCGGACACGCAGGCTCAGCGGCCATGGCTCACGGGCCCAGCCACTCCGTGGCACGTGGGATCCTCCCGGACCGGGGCACGAACCCGTGTCCCTTGCATCGGCAGGCGGACTCCCAACCACTGCGCCACCAGGGAAGCCCCCTGTTAAACTTTTTAAAAAAGTTGTCTACACCCTATTTTGTACCTCCCATTCACATTTCAGCCTGGTGCAATGTGGAGTCCATCCCCACAGTTTTCTGGGACTGTTTCTACCTAAGATCCCTGATAACCTAGTGGTGTCATCCTTGAGCACTTTTACAAACACACCTTACTCACTCTTGCTGCGACTGACATCTGAACCTCTTGGCTGCTTTCTTCTGGGAACGCACTCGTCCTTTTGGGATTGGAGACACGGTCACTCCTGGCTCACCTCCTCCCCCTCTATTGCCTGTTCTCAGATGCCTCGGTGTCCATTTTCTGCATCCTCTCGTTTTATCTCAGAGTTCTAGCCAGGGTCCTCTAAACTTCTTCCTCCATGTTCCCCCCTTTGGGAATGACAGCCATCCCCCATATTTAGAAAGTTTGCTTTACAAAAAAAAGTTTGCTTTTCACTTTCAGGAAAGACCTACGTTTGCATTGTTTTCGATAACCGAAAGAAATCCAAAGAGAACGTTTGCTTTTATGAAACAACGCAAATATCGAAAATAGCATTCAGCATCTGTTTTGTATCGATCTGTTGTAGAGGTAGCGTGCAGCCCGAGCAGTGAGTGTGGCTGCAGAGCTGGTCCTCCAGGAACTACACTCGGCATCTCAGCATCACGCTGCCAGAGCTTTGAACTGTGCCTGTTGCGTCTGTGCTTTACCTTATTTTGGGCATCCGTTAGCAAGACGTGTCCTAAGATGACTGCTTCTTCACTCTATGCCATTTCTGCTTACAAAAGGTTTCCTAGGATGTTCTACTTTAAGATAGTGGGGAAACCTGTATCACCAAGTCCCTTCACTTCAGCTACCAGCATCTCTGACTTCTCTTCACAGCTCCAGACCTTCATCTCAAATGCAGCAAAGCCTAATCCGAACTCAGTCACCAGACTCATCCCTCTCCCCAGTCCTGCTCCTCTATTTGGGTTCGTCCGGTGGAAATGTAGACACCATTCCACTTGTAATTGGTGATTCAGACACATATGTTCTGGGGCCAACCCTCACACATATTGCTTTATCATTTTTCACTTAGACTGTCACCACAATGGCCTTCAGCACAGGCAGGTTCCTCCCTGTCATTCCCTGTTTCCTCCTATCCACTCTCCAACATGTGATTAGAAAGACTTTTCTAAATTATAAATCTAGTCATAAACCAGACAACCCTTCCCTGCTGAAAACCCTTCACTGGTTCTGAAAGATGTTTAGCAATTGCGAAATGGCAGCCCGTGTGCCGTATCCAACTACTTATGTGTGCTATTTGGCCCAGATAGTAAGAGAAAAAAAAAAAAGCTGAATTTTAAGAATTCTGAATATTGTTAGAAGGGGCACACACTGTCCAGTTCTAGACTCTAATTCTATTGTCATCTATCCAGGTGGCCTCACTCTTTATGTTTCTGGTCCAGCTCCTGTATAGACCCTGGATCTCAGGGGTCAAGTTTTTCACACAGCAAACAAAGCCGTCCCTGACCTGGCCCTGCCCACCTTTCTAATCTCATTTCATGCTTTTAACTCAGGTCTGTTGATGCCAAGGCTCATGTTTATCTACTACACCACACTAATGAATGCTGCTTCTTTGAACCCTTGGGCTTATGAAATGTGAGAGGCCAACGCAGATAATAAATGGAGCAACAAACTCAAATGACAAGGAAGGAGTATGTGTGGAGTGGGTGTGGGTAAGAGGGACCAGACACAAAGTCAGTGAGATAGTCAGTTGTGTGGGAAACGCATCCAAAGATGTGGCATCCCATTTATTTTGGTGTCAGGGTTAAGGCAGTAAAATAATTGATTTTTCCAGTCCCTGTGTTTTATTCATCTTTGTAGCCTCAGCCTGATCCTTAGCAGGCACTGAATAGATGCTTAACTGGGTAATACATTTTTGTGGACATTTGCAAGAAGCTCAATGTCCTGCTACTCCCAGGCCTCAGTTTCTCTTTTTTCCATTTCTCTCAGTATACCTACTGGGTGTTCAGGGTACATTCATGTTGTACCCAGTACACCTGCTTTCAGTGTACCCCAGATAATCCTAATACCAAAGTAAGTAAATGAAAAAGAATTAAAAGTATGGCTAGGGCTTTCCTGGTGGCGCAGTGGTTGAGAGTCCGCCTGCTGATGCAGGGGACACAGGTTCGTGCCCCGGTCCGGGAAGATCCCACATGCCACGGAGCGGCTGGGCCCGTGAGCCATGGCCGCTGAGCCTGTGTGTCCGGAGCCTGTGCTCCGCAACGGGAGGGGCCACAACAGTAAGAGGCCCGTGTACTGCAAAAAAAAAAAAAAAAAAGTATGGCTAGAGATAGTAAATCCAGGGAGAGGATTCCATAGGAAAATAAAGGAAGGAAATGCTTTCTCCTCCCTTTTGCTTTTCTACCACTTGAACACAAGCTAAACCCATTATGTAGACATAAATAATATTATTGCTAAGACTAATGACATAGGAATTGTAAATATAGAGTGAGAAGCTATAATTCCCAGGGAATGTGGAAGCATTTTCCTTGCCTCATGCTATGAGGTTAAACAGCTTGGCTGGCCACCACTTCTGCCATCTTTGATCCTTGTTCATCTTGGGATGCCACTGGGGCATACACCGCCCATCCCTCACACAAAAATCTCCAAACACATACAGAACACAAAGCGTGAGGCTCAGACTTCAGTAGGCATAAGAGTCATCCAGAAAGCCTACAAGATACGGATTCCTGGGCCCTCCCATCCTGAGACAGTAGGCTTGGGTGGTGCCAAGTCATCTGCATTTTAAACAAGTTTTCCTGGGGATTCAAAAGCAGACAAACAAAATTTCTCGGAAATTGCGAAACAATGTCATAAACATGAGTATTGTACAACATAAAAGATTTTCACGTTAAGTACCATGATTTGCTCTCAGGCATGGTCCAATTCCAACATGATTATCTTTTACTGTTCCCATTGCTAAGTAATTTTTTAATTAAATGTCAAAAATTTTGCTCTTGTCCCCCTGATTGCAGTTACCACATCCTCAAAGAAACATTGTCTGTGTGCCCTTCATCTGTAACCTATTTCATTGGGTACTTATCTCTGACACTGAGGCAGCTAAGCACTTGAAATATATATTATGCAACAGTGCCTAGGTCCCACGCTCATTAAATTCATACTAAATTCTTAGGGTTTTTGTTTTTTTTCTTCCCAGCATGTTGGCAGTCATTCACTTATAGTGTAATTCAGTACTGCAGCTCACTCCCATCAGTTCATCTCAATTCTGATCATTATGTTCAAAGGCTTACTCTATCCAGATGCCAAGTTTCCTCAACTGGACAAAAGCATAGCAGAAATATTTCTGTTTGGCAAGGCCAGGCAACTTTTTGGAGGCATTATCATGCCGCGGCAGGGCACCAGTCAGGTTATAATTTGCCGTAATTGTTCTTCCCACAAACAGCAACAATGATTACCTCTAGGTCACTGGCACTCAAAGAAGGATTCCTCCTCGGCCACTGTAACCACCAAAGTACTTTCTGCAAACACCCTACTCAGGATTAGACTGCGAAGAATCTTGGATTCTGTCTTTCAGTTGATTGATCTGGTACATGTTTCTTTTTTTTTTTTTTTTTTTTTGGTGGTACGCGGGCCTCTCACTGCTGTGGCCTCTCCCGCTGCGGAGCACAGGCTCCGGACGCGCAGGCTCAGCGGCCATGGCTCACGGGCCCAGCCGCTCCGCGGCATGTGGGATCTTCCCGGACCGGGGCACAAACCCATGTCCCCTGCATCAGCAGGCGGACTCTCAACCACTGCACCACCAGGGAAGCCCTGGTACATGTTTCTTAATGGGTTAAGTCATAAACTTGACTGTGTATGTGCGTGCACATTAGAAACATGGATATAACTCAGGGAAATCACTGGTCTCCCATAAAACCATCAGCGCACTATATGCATCATTTCCCCCACCTGCCATGTTTACAAGGCACCCCAAGGAGAACTAGCCTAAAACCCAGCAATCCATCTGCCTTCTAGTTCTAAGGGGTAATTATTGCCTCATCTGAGCAAAGAGAAATGTATGTCATGCTGCTAACCACGTCAGGTGACTGCTGTATGTGACAGACTTGCCCAGGTCATTAGCTTTTCTAATAGAGGCTGGAGTTGTGGCACAATGACAAACATGCATAACAATGCACTACCAACAAAAAACAGGGAGAAAAATGCACAGAGGCCTAGATTCAATGGGCCACACCCAGAACACAAATCACAAATAGGGGTTTTATCACTTCTCTGGGCACTTAAAACAGGAAACATGGGGAGGGGGAGTGAGAGGGAAGGAAGATAGGGTGATTTGATGCCAAAATATTGGTTAAAAAAAAAACTGACTAAAAATAAAAGAGAGGACATGAAAGCAGGGTTGTTGTTTTTTTTTCCTATTAACTTACTAGTAACTGTACTTCCTTATGTATTCTTTTTTTTTTTTCCTAAGAAAGCATTAGTTAACATTCATTAAGAACGTACAATGTTTTCCTTGCCATGCACACAAAATAGGGCCTGGTCTCCAATACAATATAAGCTTAGCTGTGCCCACCTGAGGTCATAGTGACTAAGACCCAGCACAAGTTGTAAGGAATAGACTCTTTTAACAGGAGAATGACGTCCAAGTGCAAAATGACACGTGCTGATGAAATGCACAAAACATATGCATCTCTTCGAGAAATTCTGCTAATAAGAAGCTATTAAAAGAAAAGCTCTGGGGACACGCCCTCAATGAATTGCAAAAGTCACATACAGCTTCTTCCCTCTGAAATGAGATAGAGACAACATACAAATTAGCACATAGAATATCAAATCATTAAATGTTCCTCTCAAGGCTCCTGTGGGAAGGAAAGGGAGAAGAAGGCAGTGGAGGGAGGGAGGAAAAAGCAGGTAAAAACAGACAGGTCACTCTGAAAATAGCGCCCGGGCTTTTAATTTCACAGACCAGTAAAAATTAAAGGAAAAGCATGAGGGTGAGGGTGGAGGACATTTCAACATAGAGTTGTCATTTATTTTACTGAAGTACAACTCCAACCACTGTTTGGATTTTTTTGTTATAATACAAACGATAGGAAAGCCAGTCTCTCAAAATAAAGGATAGCCCTTTATAATAAGTAAAGTTAACTTTATGTAAACTCAATGCATTATCCTTCTTTTAAAAACTGAATATCTTAGGACATTTGATGCTCTTCACAATTAATACAGCCTTTGATACAGATTTAGGGAAAGACTCCAGTTTGCAGTTTTAAAACTGTAATTTTCAAATTAAATTGCATTGTGTTTGAGTAACATCTTCGTCTCTAATTTCACTATCAGATTGTAAGAACCCCTCTAACTCTTCATGCCCTCTTTCACATGAATGAATGTGATGATTTATAAAGAAAACAAACTAATGCACAACAATCACAGTAAGGTTATGAAGTTACAGCAGCAACAGACATCTCTAAATGATCTGAGTTTCATTCTAGCAGAGGATGGTAGTTCTAAGATTTGCATGTACCCTGGTCTCTGATCCAACTGCCATGATAACCAACATGTATTGCAGCTTCAGTGTTGAAGTGGCTGGACTAAAACCAGCTATTCCCCCCTGCTGGCTGGACGTGTTTTACAGTCTCTACCTCATTGCCTGCAGCTTCAGTACTCCCCATAGTACTAAACCCATTTATTTCCCATCCATCAGCTGACCTCCTAAAGCATCATTAACATGCCCCCCAAAGACCTTGCTCCTGTCAATTTTAGTCAGCACAGCACTCAAAAGCCATCATGGGGCTTTACCAGGGCTCTTAGGAAAGGAAAGCAAAGAACGACAAGGCATCAACCCAAACCTTGGGGAATAGCCAAGCAGGAAGATGAGACCCAGGAACAGAGGGAGTCCTACCTGGAGGCAGGATTCAAGGCTCAAGATCGAAAGGTAGGTTTATAGACACCCATCATTAGGTGCTTCTGCCACTCAATTCTCAACTAGTTAATGGCAGAAGGATCAATATCTACTTTCAATTTTCATGGACAGCATTATGGCCTTGGTGGGAGACAGGTCTCCTGGGAAGGAGGGTTGATCCAGGAAATGGGTCTTGGAAAGAATGATTCATGGCCAAAACTAACAATTTTATTTGTTTGCCAAATATATTTTCTAAGATCTATTTGGGGATTTTTCTTTTGTTTTGACCAACTTTTTCTTTTTTGCTGGTAACACTGCTCACCGTGAAGTCAGTCAGAGAGAGAATGATTATGTGGAGAGAATTTCAGGAATAAATGTGGAATTGAGTTATGTAAACAAAGCCATGTCAGTGTGAAATGATATTCCCCTGGGTTCATCCACATTCAACCAGAGTGATTCCTGAACTCCAAAAGGGAGTGAAAGTAAACAGCATTACATTCTGCAAATACGACTCTGGGTTTTTGGAATCTGCTCCAGCAGTTTTCCTTTCTCTTTCTTCCTGGGAGAGTGTCAAGCAAACCATCAGTGGGTTTCCATTTTACACTGGATTCAGCAACACGTTTTAAAATAAAATACTTCGATAGAATTTTTTCAAAACCAAGTAGAGAATCTGAAGTCTTGTAGAGAAAAAAATATAAAAATAAGCGGCACAGTATTTCTAATATACAACTTATGCATCGGGTGGAATTATTTTGTGAAAGTATATAATAAATCTAAAGCTACACTTTTAAAATCCCTGAAAATGTAACCACCAATACTAAATACAATGGAATATTGTATCCTGCTAAATTAGGGCATTAATCATAGCACCTTGATTCATATGTCCCTTTTCATGCATGTGTTAACCTTCAAATTACATTTTTCCTAAATAAATTCTAAAAATTATCCTCTGTGAAACATTCTTCATGAATCATAAGACAATCACTCCTTTAAATTTTACCCAAATTCCTAATACTTTTCAAAGAATACAAGTCCTTCTAAGTCATGTGCTTCAATTTGTATAATAGGCTCTATTATACAAACAGGTAACGGTGGCACCTTCAGGAAGAGATTTATGCCTTTACCAAATATACTCACAACTCTAAGGAAACATCCTCAAACATGTATCGAAACTGACATATGTTCTTTGTATTAAGGAACATCATTTATTAAGCACATCTACAGGCCAGGACCTGCACTAGGAATATACTTAGGTACGTGGTCTCTCTCAACCTCTCGGCTACTCTACAAGGTAGGTATTATCATCCCATTTTATGGATGTAACAACTGAGGCTTAAGGAGATTAAGCGACTTGCGCAGGGTCACACAGCTTGTAAGGGTAGAAAGGCCAGGGATTCCGGCCCAGGCCTGTAAGGTTACAAAGCCTGTGCTCTTTCCCTCTAAAATACAAGGTCAGGCTGGTCCTGGGAAATAAACCACCTTGATCCTGACCTCATTCATTAGGAGTTGCTTTATCTTTGAGGATTCCATTAACAGAAGTACACAGGCTTACAAAGATTGCTAGTATAAAATGTAAGCTACTTTTTCCAGATTTAATGGAGGAATATATTTTACAAACAGTCATAGAAGCAAGGAGTTAGATTTCACAAAGTAAATTATCAACTAGAATAACATACAAAAACAGGTATGAAATTTCATTAGGCTGAACCATTTGAAAATGCTGTGTTCGTAGGTCAAAACAGCCAAAAAGATGCAAGCTCGTATCATTCATCCTAATAACTAACGTCCAGTCCTAGACTCTAAGGGGCCCTCTCCAGATGCATTTAAAATGCCAGGCAATGTACACACTTCCTGCCTTCATTCCCGCGGGTGCTGTACCTGAGCAGAAGCTGTTGCTAATGGTCCTTGCTGAGCGCCCAGAGCTGCTGGGGTTGAACTCTCTGCTCTCTTCCTCCGAGAAGGGAGACTCAGACGCTGGGGACACTTGGTGCTGTTGCCGAGGCAGATGGGGCCGAAGAATCAAACGGGGAATCCGGCTCCGGGAAATCTCCTTCTCATGATGCTGCACTCTCTGCTCCTTCTCCAAATTGGACATCAGAAATAAAACAAAAGAACATTTGTTGCCCCCTCTGAACTCCAGTCTGCTTCTGAGCTCAGTTTCTAAGAAGCCACATTTCTGAATATTGAATCTTCACAGAGTAGTCCTTGTTTCAGTAGCTAAAATGAACTCCAGAACTCTTCTACTCAGCTAAGCTTTCTAATTTACTGAAGAGCACACACTCCAGCACGGATGTACTTACACACACACACGCACACACGCACACTTCCAGCCGCTAGCAGAAAGGCTATTCCGTTCTCTCAGGCAGCTCCTAACTCACCTTCTCATTCTGGCTTTTCCTATCACATTTAAGCTTTCCACTCTCTCAAAGGCTCTTCATAACTCACAGCACACTCTGGTTATTACTTGATTTCCTCCAGACTTCCATTTTGCTTTCTCTGAATTAGCTGTGATACTTTCACTTCTGTTTTCCTGTCTCCTCACAAAGTAGACCCCTATACCTGAAACAAGTCTTTCCTGATAGATCATGCAGCCTGATCTTTCAAATCCCCTCTCTTCCGGCCAGGATTTTAATTATTCATTAATATCCTGGTACACAAGGCTTGTTGCCAACAGAAAAGCAAACAAAAATCCAATACCCAGTAAGATGGCTCCACCTTTTACATCACGTTTAGCTTTTGTTTTCCTTACAGGTCACCCATAGGAAGAGATTTTTCTCTCTCTCTCCTTCAAAACACAGAATTAAATGCAGAGGGCCGTGCCTTCCTTGGCTTTAAAAATGCCTAAAAAGCAGCATTTTAGCGATATTTTTCAATTTTTAAAGTGCTTTCCCAACCATTATCTTGTTTAATCTTTACAACCGAGGCCATAGGGAGGACGCTAATTTGTGTCCCTATTTACAGATGAGGAAACTGAGGCTAAAAGAGGCAAAGATGCTTAGCCAAACTGCTGCACATCATCTAGAAGCAGAACGGGCCTGCAGTCTGTCCAGTGCTTTTCGGGGTCACCACCACCCTTCCATATTAAAATGGACTCCTAGGAGGAGCTCTTCGCAAAAAAACCCACTGCTCACTCCAACCTCTGCAATTGAAAAAGGGCTTTGGATTAGGTAACGAACACTATTTGGAAATATGACCTCCTGCTCATTTCCACGCGGCTTACCAGGAAGGGTCGCTGCCAAAGTAAACACCTCTGGGAGGCCCTCACAGTGCATAATTGAAGGGAAAGCCCCAGCCGTGGGTTAAGTCCCGCGGTCGCTCAGGCATCCACCCTATCCAGGGGAGAAAGCCGCACCCAGCCTCGGGGTTTGTTCTGCACATCAGTCACCCAGCAGGTATCACCCGTCAGCCACTCCGCTCGGCACAAGGCAGACCCTGAACCAATGCTGGAGTCCTTATTTCTCAGTCCCCAATACATCAAGTCCTTTTTTATCCACATCACACACAGAGGACATCGACTGAGAGCTAGATCCCAAATCTCCAATTTCAGGGGATGGGATTAACCATTCAGAGTCAGTCTTTTTAATCCTCGGGCCAACCCTCCAAACACAGTATCACCTGCCCATCTCCCAGGTCTCATCACCTGAGCAACTGTCCCCTGCCTTCTCATCGTGCCCACCACCTCCTTGTCCCCGTTTACCACAACTCTAAACGTCACCCCTCCAGCTCTCACCTGACTCCCTTCCCCGCAGTGCACACCACTCCTCTCCCCCCGGCGCTCGCGGACACTGCCATCCGCGCCCGCAAGACGTGCCCTCCTTACCTTGGTCTCCCGAAGGGGTCCCATCGCGCTGCCGCCCGCCGGCTCCTCCCGCCGCCGCTGCCGCCGTCCAGGAAGAGGCACCTGCGGGCACCGGGGCGAGGAGACTGTGCTGAGCCGGCGCGCTCTGCGGCCGCCGGCTGCTGCGGGGCCGACGCGCCGCCACCGCTGCGGCAGCTCGCGCAGGGCCCCGAGGGCACGCCCGGCCGCCCCGCCCCGGACGGACACGTGGTGCCACCGCGGCTCCCGCTCCCCTCCCCCGAC
The DNA here is from genome assembly GCF_963455315.2 of Globicephala melas. NCBI lineage: Eukaryota > Metazoa > Chordata > Mammalia > Artiodactyla > Delphinidae > Globicephala > Globicephala melas. The sequence continues at coordinate 52,145,048 of NC_083330.1, forward strand.
CTCCCTCACCTGCCTGCCCCTTGGGAGGCGCCTCGGCGCGCCCCGCCCGCCCGCCCGACTTCGCCGCGGGCCCTGCCCACCAATTCCGCGCGCCCCTCCTTGTCTGCCGAGCCCGACCCGGAGAGGGCTTGCGGAGGCTCGGAGCATCTCCAGCAGGGTGACGCCCAACACCCCCTTTTTGGCACCTGGTATCGGGTTCGAAGGGGGTGCACGTCGCAGAGAAGAACCCAGAAAAGCTGTGACATCACTGAGAGCCAAACTGTAGAAAGGGAAAGATTTTGCCTCGCGGCTGCTCCCTGCCCTCTCGGTTTTAAGTCAACTTACAGCTCCCCACACAATTACCTCGCAGGAGAGAGACGGGGCGGTCCCCCTCCACCCGGACCCCAGCCAAGCGAAAGCTGCACGACTGACACAGCATCTGGGTTCCGGAATCTCAAAGGCTGCGATTCTCCTTGGGGGATTTGCATCCGAAGGGCCTGGCGATGGCAGCGCAGCACCGCAGGGACAGAACGAAGAGGCCAGTTCCCGCGGGCTTGGGAAGCCAGGTTGCCGAGGGCGAGAAAGCCTTTTTCTCCAGCTCTGGCCCACAGACGCCCGGGAATGAGTACCAGGCACGCTGCTTTGGGGACACCGCACTTGAACTCAGAAAACCAGTTCAAGGCAGCACTCCACTACCTTCTAGCGAAGTGCCTATGTGCCTAAAGTTCTTGACCTCTCTGAACTTCAAGTTTATCCTCGTTAAATGAGGGATAATAATAATAATACCTACGTCAAGGATGGCTAGGAGGATTAGATGAGGAAAACAAAAAAACAGCTATACCCAGCGGATTCAAGAGAACTTTCCAAAGGGCAGTCAAATCACATCCAGCTCTTCCGGTCAATATTTGCTGAATCCTCTTACGTGACAGACAGAAAAAGCATTTGAGGCAGACAGATTTGTTCAAAATAGCTCAAAAACCTGTTCAGCTGAGGAAGTGGAATAGGGATCATCCTTCGTCTGGGTCATGGGCCTTGATTTATCACACTTATTACTGTAGTTTCATCTGATGATGCAACTCTACATGTATAATAATTTAGACGCCCTTTATTTCAGAATTGGAGAATATTCTAAGTAGCAGTGTGGATGGGGAACAGCCCGATCGTTACACCCAGTGTTCTACACGGAAGGACTGTGATCCTTGAAAATGGTATCTGAACCTCCACCATCTCATTTGTCTGCCCTCCGAAAAGCATTTTTCTGAGTCCTCAACTTTCAAATCTAGGAATGTACAGTGTGAGTCTAGAGAGAGCCTGAAATCAGAGGATTAGTGAAAGCAGTTTGCCTCCTCTATACCCATAAAGAAGTTTTATTCCATACATGTTCATGTCTTTTCAATCTACTTAGATTTGTTAAGTGAAGTTGATAACCTTACGATTCTTTATTTTGTGGGAAGAGCTTATTAATTCACACTTGTATACCTACAGCTGTCTCAGATACGGACTTCAGGAAAGTGATGTTCCAGGATGATTCCTACAGTCTATTATTTCCAAAATTATGAGCCTGAGGACATATACTGTGAGATAGGCTCGAACTGTTAACGTCAAACTGTTAAGGTACTTCTGAGGTCCCTCCTGAGAATTAAATCTGGGGGCCTAACAGCAGAAAACACCCTCCACGGAGGTGTCCAAGTCAGAACCTCAGAGTCATTCTTGACTTCTTCGCCCTCATGTGGCCCCGCATAGCAGAAAGCGTGAATGATCTCCACCCTACCCTAGAAATAGTGTCTTGAATCGGATTACTTCTGGCCTCTGTTTGAGTGCATTTTCTTTACTTAGAGCCTAAACCGCAAATATCCTGGATTATTGCAAGAGCGGTCTAACTAAGGTTGTCTTGCTTCCAATCTTGCCTCTTATTCCTGTCTCGCCAGTTTTGCTATTTTTCCACAAGGCCAAATCGAGCCGTGCTTCTTCATTAAAACTCATTAATGATTTCTCGGTTGTCCTCCAAGTAATATTCAAACTCCTTAACGTGGCACAAATGCCTTTCATGATCTGGCTTTGTGTATCTCTCCCATCTCATTTCTTGACACTGCTCTTCTCTGGATCCTCCCTCCCTCACCACCCCTACCCACCCCCAATCCATCGCCCCTGCCACTCCCCCTCCACATACAAATGGATACCCCTTGAACTGTAGCAATTGAAGTTCTCAGGAGGTACCGTGCTCTCTTTTTCCTCTAGACGGTGGCACACTCTGGTCCCTTTGTCTAGAGCGTTTCTTGCACCTCACCCACCCATCCCCCTCAACTCCTAAAGATACATTAAGTTTCATTTTAGAAACAGCTTCTTCCAGGAAACGTCCCCTGATCCCCCAAGAAGATCAGTCCTTACATACTTCCAGGACACCTGTATTTAATTCACCCCAGGAGAGCTGTTACGATCTTCTATCAGAATCCCCTGCTTATTTGTCTGTCTCCACCAGGGATGTAGGCAGTGCCTAGTACAGGTCCTGACACAGTAGACGCTCAATATATAACAGTCAAATGAATGAATGCATGAATAAGTGAATTTTCTAACCCCCTATGGGGCCCATCAGTACAGGATAAAGAACATAGACACAACTTCTGTTTAGAAAATGACTCAGATAAAGCTGCCTCCAATATTTCTTTGTATTTGATGATGGGGTGTGTGCCTTAAAAAAATCCAACATGTGTTAAGTGAAAGCCTTTACTGCAGAAGTGCAGGCAGTGAGAGGCAATGCTGTAGCCCTGTTGTCACCATAGCAACCTGCTGAGGGAAAGGCTGATGATTTAGTGTTCAAACGCCTTTTAGCTCTGTACTTTTGGAACCCAAGCCTGTTTTTTATGCTGTTCTAAAAGGCAAGTTTTACAAATGCTAATATCTATCTTGCCTTTAATTTCATTCAAGTGTTTCTTACGTCATTGTGTCTTATAACGTTTGCATTATACCATCAAAGAGATATAATCTAATACAGTATATTATAGTCATCTTTTATCTGCTTTAAAATATTCTCTGGTTTTGTAATTTTGTGGTTTTTCCTCTAGAAATGAATGTAATGCTGATTTTTTTAGAAAATAAATAATTCAGAAGGCTGGAACCCTTCAAGATTATAAATAATATCCCTGCCCAGACCTGGGAAGAACAGGGGAGATAGGGTATTGTAGGCTGGGAGAAAAGGGATGTATTTATGTAATTATGGCCCCAAATTTGGGATAAATTATTTGATTCTTTGCCTATGTGAAATTTGTAATTAAGCGATTCATACCTTTTGTTTGCACACAACTTTATATTTTCAGAGCCCTTTCACATGTATAATCTTATTTGAGCCTCACAAAAATCCGGTGAGGCACATGTTGTCAATCCCTGAAACCAGATAAGTCATAAAGGACAGGTTTTTCTTGATAGGAACCCCCCAGACTGCAAACTTCACAGAAAAGACAATACAAAGGCACTGCCGAAGAGAAAAGGTCTGCACCATTTAACCAAGATACCTCCCCGTCTCCCGTGTCCACGCCTCTTCTCAGCTCACCTGCGTCTGCTGGGGTCTCTCGCAGACTCAGTCAGGGCTGACAAAGCCCCGGCTCCTAATCCTATCAGCCGTGCGAGCCAGTGCTACCGTCTGTCTCAGTCACCCGATGGTGGGTTATCCTCACGGCAACGAGGAGCAGCTGACGTGCCTTATAACACGTCATGAAGAAAAGAAACTGCATTCTGGGGCATCCTGGGATTTTTTTTTGTGGTGGGGTGGAGACCCGTATTTTTCTTGCCAGGGAGAGAGCTGCCCGTTCTCCCGTAAGAGCATGTGTGAGTGATCCACTCTCCTCTCATTGTATGTGTTGTTGTTGTTACTATATGGTTAAGGGATTTTGATGTTGTAAAACTGTAATGGGTAGAATTCTGCAGGATCACTCCCTGAGAAGGGGGTCCAGAGAGTACCTGAGGCAGACAGGAGAGTGGGTAACTGAGGCAAGGCTGGCTCAAACCTTTGTTGGGTTCAGAGTGTGTCAACTATCTCTGCTCTGCCAATGAGCTTTCAGTCAGAGATCTCTCTCAGATGAAGAACAGGAATGAAGGGAGAGTCCAGGTGAGGAGGTAGAGGTTGGGGGTTGGGGTCTCTGAAGGATGGTAAGGATATAGTCTTCTGCTTGCCTAATGGAGAGCGGACACGAGGTAATCCTCCCCAAAGCCGTCTGCTGTTTGTGGCCTTTTGTCCATTTGTGAGAACAGGGGAAGAGATTAGCCAAAGACACAGGTATGGTGACTGTATTGAGCAAACTGGGGAAACATGGATGGACAAGTCGGTGTTTACTTCTTGGGACAGTAGATTGGAATGATTAAAATCAAGATGCTCTGGAAAGTATGAGTGTAAAGGTTCCATCCAGGTAGGAGGAACCAAGCCTTGACATTTATCTAATGAGATGATTCAAATGATGGGACAAGACAGGGAGCTGTGTGGATCTACAGACTTACAGAAAAGGCAAAGGAAGTTAGTTATCTGTAAGGTCAACATAGGGAGGCCTAAATCCAGAGGCTGAATTCTGGACCTGAGAGAAAAGCACCTTCCTTTCCCAGGAGACCAAGGGACCAGACGGTATGAGAAGGACAGGTCCTCTGAAAGCTACCTGAGCCCAGCGGGGTAGCTAGCCTCCTAGAGGGATAAGGAGTGAAAGCCGAGATTCTCCTCAGACTTGGCAGGGGTAGAACAGGTATCTCAGGTTAGAGGCTCTGAGGGATTCATTCAGCATCCCACAGTCTAGGCTCAGAAAAAAATTTATAATCTGGGTTCTCAGGAAGCAGATCTGTGGCTAGATTTGAGTTACATAAGGATAAAAGAATCTGTTCTCCATTATATGATTTATTTCCATGAATTTGCACTTCTTTTCCCTTCAATTTTCTAGTAAAAATGTTTTCAAATTTTTAACAATAATTCTGCCTTTATTTTTGCTAAAAGATTGGGGTGGAAAGGAGGATTTTGAGATTGTCTACTGGAAGGACAAGAGCAGTATTGCAAAATGGGGCAGAGCGCCCCTAGGGGCCAACTGCTATGATGGCAGCTACAGAAGCCCAGGGGAAACCTGGAAGCACCAGGCAGCTGCACTGCTGGTGGCGGGTGGAGGTATTACCTCTGCAGTTGTGGAGCTCAGGAGACTTGTTTCTGCTTTATTTACACCTCCTAGGCCATTCCTATGAACCATTTTCCTTTATTACCAGAAATCCTGTGACCTACTGATTAAACTCAGCCCTTGCTATGTAGTTGTAGCTCCTCTCAAATCCACAGCAGAAAAATCTGTAGGAAGATAAATCCAGAATTTGGGAATCTGGCTTATGTTGTTTCATCTGCCCATGTGTCCCTTCTAGTTATTTCTAGAATGCTGTTTCATCAAAGAGAAAAAATGCTTTAAAAAAAGGTAACTTTAATATTTTCTTTTTAAAGGTACTAAAACCACATCGTCAAAATTTTGGCAATTAAAAGAAAAATATTACTCATCATCTCATTGCCCTAACATCAATTATCCATATTCCTTCTGTTAGCATTTTCGTGTACTTACTTTCAGGCTTATCTACTGTGCATCAAAATAGCACTATTAAAATGAGAATACGATTCGAAGTAACATATGGCATTTTAGGCCTTTGATGCCATCTCATCTGGCTGTTTCTGGATGGCTAGCACACATACCCACTGTTCTCCCATGAAGTTAGTCACCTTCTGTTTGTCTTCTGATTGCGCACCAATCTGAGATACGAGGCTCTCAGCTCGTTGACCAACAGCTCGGGCTGCTGCTGGAAGCTCAGAGCACAAGGATGGCTTCCCAGGTCTCTGGTGTGAACTGCACTGGCCAAAAGTTTCAGGAAGAGCTGCCGGTGGGGGAGAATTAGCAAATTCCAGACTGGAGAAATGACCTCAATTCAGAAGTTGGTACGAAAACAACTGTGTCCCTTTCTATTCAAAATCCCAGCGTCTGGCTTGCCATAATGTGATGTTAATTCGAGGGAGAGCAGGAAAGTGAGATGAAGTTCCCAAAGTTTGCCAAGAGATCTGTGGTGGAAAAATGTAGTTTAATAAAGGACATGGATTCTCAGGTCCTGAAGGCCCAGATTTGACTCCTTTGCCTCTTTCTGACTGCGTGACCTTAGAAAAGTTGTTTAGCCCCTCTAGGACTCAGCAGGTGATAAGTACATGTTAGTTAAAAAAAAGAAGGAAGGGAGGAGGGAAGGAAAGAAGAAAGGTCAGGTCTCACCAGTTAATGTCTCTGGGCAAATTAACTTCTCTGATCCTCATTTTCTCACATATAAAATGGGCCTAATAACAGTAATCAGTTCATACTACTGTTGTTAAGATCAGACAAGAATACATGCAAAGTCTATCATTTATGTCTGGCACATGGTTGGAGCTTAACAGATATCCTCTCTCCCTCAGGACCAAACCATTCCAACCATTACTGTCGCTACCTGCTTGCTTGTTTTCCATTCTCCTCATCCTAAAGATTTTTATTTGAACTGTCATTAAAGGGAAACAATAAATTTTCCCCAGATGACTTATGATATAATGTGAGAAATGATTTCTCATTAGAAAAGAAGTTGACAGAACTTTTCTTCCCAAAGGTAGATGGAAAAGGTTACAGTAGATGGCATGAAAAATGGCCAGATACCTATCATTCATTCATTCATACATTCGTTCATCCATCGATATTGTTTTGTTCCTATTCTGAGTCAGACACTGGCTTAGACACTGGTTCGAGAGCCTTCAAAGATGAACAGTGTTTCCTGTCCTCAAGTATTTCACAGTCTAATTAATAGAGATATGGGTATGGCCATCAGCTGTCACACTATTCATTGTGTTAACGTCATGACTTGCCAGCATCAGAATCAGACTGGAGTTTGAGATTTCCAGGGGTGAGTTTTGAGATAAATTTTGAGGGATGAAAAGATACTATTATAATTTTGGCTCCTTCAGAATCCCTTTCTCTTGATCTCTCCTCTCTTCTTCTTTCCGCTCCCTTCCCCTCCCTCACCTTGTCCTCCTTCCCCCTCCACCTTATTTCCACTTTGAGAGACTTCTGCTGCCCTAATTGTTAATTAGCTCTATTATTAAAAAATTCAAGAACACCATGTTATACTGCCACCTGTTGGCTCATTAGTAAATTTCTCTTCTGACAGGTAGTTTCTTTGGTTTGCAACAAAGTTTTCAGAACAGACCTTAGTAGTGCCTTTATTGAAACGTTCAGCACTTTCAGAAAACTTTCATAGTTTAAGGTTACACAGAACTGAACACCAATGAATAGCATCAATATTCAGTGGGTAGAGGATAATGTGCATGTGCTTTGCGGTCTGAAAAGACAATAGTCCAAAGCTCCTTTCTTCTTTTGACCTGCCAAGCCACTGTAGACAAGCAAGGTAAGTCATATGCAGTCATATGATAAAGTCATATTCAGATAGTCCCTACCTTATATATTCCAAGGTGTATTTTTGAAATTAATAGACTTTATTATTTTTTTTTTGGGAGCAGTTTTAGGTTTACAGAAAAACTAAGCAGAAGGTACAGAGTTCCCATATACCCCTTCACTAAGGTCTACTTTTTTTACTTTTTATCTTTGGGCACCATCCATTCCCTGTCTACCTGATTAATTAAGTATGATTATATATGATTATACTCTACTTCTAAAGAAGGTTCGAGTAAGTGCCTGTCAAACGGATCTATACGCCTTAGTCTTCCCCTGCCCTACCCATACCCCTGACCCATCTCATCTGGTTTACCTCCGAGGTCTTCTAGATCTCCATGGTTGACTAAACACCAAGACTTATGGATCCTTCTTGGATAGCCTTAAAAGCACGACCTCTCCTCTGGCCTGAAACTGAGCATGGGGAAACCACACAACCCTGAAAATGAATGACATGGCTAGCACTGGCCTTCTAACAGCAGTGGGGTCTCAGGGCTGCCTGCAATCATTTTATGCTCCCTAGTTAACATAAATTCTCTCCTATTCTTTATAGGGTCTATTTGACACCTTCTTTATATTTCAAACCTACCAGCCTACCACCTCATCTCAGGCTGTGCAGATGCCCTTCTCTCCTGACTGACTGACAAAATAGAAGCTATTAAGAGAATTCTCTCAGTCTCCTGCCTCCAAACCTATAAATTCACCTACCTCCATCCCATCCTTTCCATGTCCGGTCCTGTAGAATGGAAGTTGTCCCTCTTCTGTACAAGGGTAGTTCCTTTATCTGGGCTTTGGATCCCACTCTTTTCCACCTCTTAAGCAAAGTTATCCCATCAGTTAGTCCTTCCAACTCCCCAGGTTTCTATTTCCTTAACTGAAAAATGGAATAATCACAGTACCTACCTAAGAGCATCAAAGGAGTTACTAAGCATGAAGAACTTGGAAGAGTGCCTAGTATATACTGAGCATTCAGTGAGTGTTAGCTGTTATTATTAGCTATTATACTTTTTTCGGATAACTTTAACCTACTTTTCCATCAGACACTTCACATCAGCATTTAAACATGCTGAAACCTTTCCCAAGGAAATAAGTTACTCTCTGAACTCTTGTACCTTTCTAGTACTACCCAGTTGCTCCTCCCAATCCCTCACAGAACTTCTAAAGAAGAGTCTGTATTCCTGGGTCTCACATTCCCTGACCCTTCACCCAACCCACTCCACTCATGCACCTGTACCCACCATTCTACCAAACAGCTCTTACCCAAAGTAAAAATTACTTCCATGTGGTTAAATCTAATGGCTAGTTTTTATCTTAACCTTGATCTCTCATCAGTCTTTGGCATAGATAAACACTCCCACATTTCTGAAACCAAATTTCCTTCTGTAACACAGCCCTCCTGTGTTTTCCCACTGACCCAGTATCCTTTTAGGCCATTTCTTAAATGTTGGTGTTCCTCAGCCTAGCCCTGACCTTCTTATGTTTTCATCCTACCTTCCCTCCCTGGGTAATATCTTTCTTTTCAATTGTTTCAATTACTGTTTATACGCAGATCTTCCATAAATTCTATAAATCTTTATTCCATAACTATCCCGTAATCCAACTGGATATCTCAGGGTCCAAAACTCACTATATTCCAATTGAATTCATCATACTTCCTCTAAAAGCTGATCTTTTTTCCTGTGTTCCTTAAGTTAATAAATGCCATCCTCGTGCAGACTCAGGAAGCTGGGTGACACTGTCAACTCTTCTCTCTCTGTCACCTTTACAGCAAAATGGAACCTAACTCATACCTGTTCTACCTCTTAATTATCTTTAAAATGTGCTCATTTTTCTACCATTTCTTGCTGCCTGGATTTCTAACCCTGCGCACAGACTTGTCCCTTCGGTACATTTTTAAACCCTAGCCAGAATGATGTCTTTAAAGTGCAAATCTGATCATCCCCTACCCTGGCCCCAGCTGAAACCCTTCTATGCTCACTACCGCCCTCAAGATAAAGTTCATACGCTAACTTATGGCTTACAAGATCTCGCATGATCTAATCGTTGCATTCTAACTTTGACTTTCACCAATGGTTTTCCTTCTGTTTACAACACTTCCCAATCTCAAACCTCTACCTCCCACCACCACCATCCTGTTCCTATTGCCCTCCAGATGTATTCACTGGAAAATCTGATTTGTTAGAGGCATGCAATTTACTCCAGCCTTGAGTGTGAAATAGAAGAGAATGATTTCTGGTCTTGAAATGCTTTCTGCTGGAACTATATGGGTGTATAGTATTATGGCAAGATAAAGCCATATGAAAGGTATGGTAAACGTAGAAGCTGTGTTAGCTTTGGGGTTTGTTATATGAATTGAAGAGCAATTCAAAAGAATTTTTTAGTGATCAAGTGAAATAATGAGTTCCAAACTGGTATAATTTGAAAAGCTTCTGCCATAGAAAATACATTTCATCTTATTTATTATAAAATATTAGGCTTAGCGTCATTATTTTAATGAACTCACTTCTCTTAGGTGAGAATTCAAAGAATTCTCTTTGCAAATGTACTCCCATGATTCTTTCTTATAGTTTTTCCTCTTGTTTTCCCCTACCACTTATTTGACTTTTATTATTAAAACAGAAAACAATTCTAGATTAGGATTTATTTTTTTAAAAAGACAGTGGTGTTTGTATTTTTAAATATTCATATGGTTGCATTGCTATATTTTTATTGTTATAATAAACTCAGTAAAATGCAACCTTTTCAAATAAATATAAGATTTTAGCAGATCTATTTTGAAACTCGGCAAGATTTTTAATATAATCGTTACTTGGGAAGAGAATATTAGAAAACTCCACATTACAAAAGCTTTTAAAATACACTTGAGAGCAGCCGATTTCCTAATGCTCCAGTTACTAAATATAGAAGTGTGAATTTGTTAAGACCAGTGTGCTTACGTCTCCCATGGTAAACAACTGGGTTTTTTTTTGTATATAAATTACTATTTTTTTCCTGACTGTGCTGATGTCAGTATTTCTCTCCACAGAGTTCTAAATTCAGAAGTATTTCCATAGAAAAGGACTATATTGAAATATTGCAAATGGAGAATAAACATAGACCTAAGAACCTTCTAGCTTTCATTTTTGGCCTTTAATTATGCAATAATGGATATCTGAAAAATATTGTTTTAAAATAAGAAAATTATTCATCACTAGATACAATGGAACCAAAGCAAATAATAATTAGGCAGTTTCTGTAATTTCACCTAAGAATTGCCTTACAGAGTTATACTTTTATGGCTGTAAATCCCATCCTGTGAATTCCACACGTTTTATAAATAAGTGATTTTATTTATTCAACAAATATTCACTGAGCCTTTCTTGGCTATGTACCAAGAACTCAACTAAGAAATTTAAATAGTTTGCCTTGGTAGCAGTAATAGGTGTGATGTTTAATTTCATTTTGTGCCCTTGCACGGGGTCCTAAGTAGGGTTTAGACTGTTATATGGCCATGGAGAATAAAGGTAGAATGAAGAACTCCACCCAAATATTTAAGCCATGCTGCATCCTTTTGGGCAACCTTTAAATAACAAAATAAAATATGATCATTTTAACACTTACAGGATAATGACATGATCTGTTTAACATTAATACTTCAATTTCTATCTTTAAGCTATATTTTAAGAAAGCAAGAATGAAAATACAGAAAAATAACCATGACAAAAGAATGCTACTTATTAATATATGACATATGCTGTATTTTTTTCTTTATAATTAAGAAATACGGTCAAGTGAAAATCAAGCAAGTCTTTTTTTCCCCCTTGGTTGAATCCCTTGAATCCCTTTTCTACAGAGTGCTGCTATTTCTATAAACAGTACAAACTAAATGGACACACAACAACGCTTAATGGTAGGAAATGTACTCACTTCATTTTATTTTGCTCTATTATTACACTTTACTGCAGACTAGTCACTTGTCCATACTTCACAAACATAGGCAGAGATAATGGTGATTTACAGAGGGGGTCTGAGCACAAAATGCTGTTTCTTTTTTATCAGAAGGAAGACGGTTCTCCTTCAAAACTGAGGTTTTCTGATGGTCTTTTGCCAAAGGCTAATTTGTTTGTTCTGGTGAGTTTTAATAAGAAAAGTTTGACAGCACGTCTGCAGTTATATACTCCTGGCATTGGGCCTTCCATAGAAATGTGCATTAGATACTCAAGCCCTGTCTCAAGCATTCTATTCCTGTAACCTTACTTCATCCGTTCCTTTCCACTGTAGCCACTGAAACTGGAAATGACTGCAGAATACAAATCATATGATAAATATTGGGGAATATGTCTTTGTAGTTTTTCAGCACCACTGCCAAACTTCTTGCCTAGGGAGCTGTGGGAGGCTTTTCAACCTGAAACCTGTGAGCAGTCCCATTCTCTGGCCAACTGGGAAGCAGCCACATGATTTTATGGCAGCAGCCCTTCGAAAGGATTAATAAACATTTCAAGTTCTTTGACTGCATATGCTTTTAAGGCATGCTCATGGTTGGGCCTATACTTATGTCCAATCTTTTTAAACACTGGGATGCATCTTCTTTATGAATATCCCCAAAATGTGACACACACAGTTTTAAATAACATTGTTATAAATGAGGTCTCTTTCCCTGAAATTTTTCATCACAACACTATCCCCCATTTTGTCTGATCCTACTGAAGGATACATCTTGGGGTTTCTTTCTGCATTCACCAGTAAGTCACTGAGTGGAAGACAATGCCGTTTGGAGAGTAGGTCTAACATCTCAATGATGAGTGGAGGTATAGGACAAGTTTTGCTAGTTAACATCTTCAGGTAGCACTGGATTCTCACTTGTAGGCCTGAACTTATGATTTTCTCAGTGACTATGCTTTTAAACAGAGGCTCTCACACAGGGAATCTATGAAGGAGGGCTGTGTCTGCCCTGTTTTTATGCTCTAACCAGTGCATTCCATCTGCTTTCTTCAGTGATGTTAAGCAGTCTTTCAGAAAATCTGCTAAAGTTTTTTTTTTTTTTAACATCTTTATTGGGGTATAATTGCTTTACAATGGTGTATTAGTTTCTGCTTTATAACAAAGTGAGTCAGCTATACATACGCATATATCCCCAGACCGCCTCAAAAATATGGAACGCTTCATGAATTTGCGTGTCATCCTTGCGCACAGGCCACGCTAATCTTCTCTGTATCGTTCCAATTTTAGTATATGTGCTGCCGAAGCGAGCACTCTGCTAAAGTTTTTAACTCACGAAGACAAATGGGAGCTGTTTGATATGTTATAAAGAGAGGTAAGCGGGACTTCCCTGGTGGCCCAGTGGTTAAGAATCCGCCTGCCAATGCAGGGGACACGAGTTCGAGCCCTGGTCTGGGAAGATCCCATATGCCACGGAGCAACTAAGCCCGTGCGCCACGACTGCTGAGCCTGCACTCTAGAGCCCACGAACCACAACTACTGAAGCCTGCACACCTAGAACCTGTGCTCCGCAACAAGAGAAGCCACCGCGTTGAGAAGCCCGCACACCACCACGAAGAGTAGCCCTGGCTCACAGCAACTGGAGAAAGCCCGCATGCAGCAATGAAGACCCAACACAGCCAAAAATAAACAAATAAATAATTTTTTTTAAAAAAAGAGAGAGGTAAGTGTGGCAAAAAGGGCAACAAAGCCAGTGTTTTACAGGCGTTAGAAGCTCCTAGCTCTCTAAATGGTGACTAAGATGAAGGTATTGAAACTCAGAAGGGCATTTTCTGCTTCAGCAGGTCAGGGACTTCTCCATTTGGAGAGTAGAGTTAATACCCATTAAACCATTATGCTTGTTATTTACATCTCCACTCCAAGCTCTGAGACTGTGTCAAGAATTATATTTTCTTCAAACCTTGTATTCACCTGCTTGGTCTCTTTTAAACTCAATAACTTAACATTTGGCAAAGGAGTCTTACCCACATAGAATGTATACATCATTTCATGGTCACCAAGCACTTGTGTTTTCAGACCTGTTAATAAGGATGGAAAAGTACTGGGTTTACCGAACAGTGAACATTAGATCATGCTTGACAACTTTCTCAATGATGTGGATGAGCCTTATGTGTACTTTCAGCAAAGTAGTCTTGCCCAAGTCTACTCCATGATGGACTTCCATTTGGGCAATGAGAGGAAATCAGCCAAGGGAATTTCCAGTTTGGCCGTTGTGTAGGCAATAACAAACAACTTGACAATGTGCTGCCTTTTGTTTGTCCCGACACCGATACGACTTCTAGTCATGATTGCCAGTTTGAGGTTCTCCAGTGTAACGGGGTAGAGACTTTAAAAACTGATAGCTCTTTGATGCATTTCACTGCCTATGTGTTTATTTACATTGTCCTTTTTCAGTGAGGAGCCCACGATGTCAACAAAGGCAGCACTGTGTTTCACAGGGGCCCATTTTGAATCTGTTCCTTTGTACACAGAGAACAGTAAGTTTTACCAACCACAGCCCCATCCCCAGATGCATAAGAGCTCTTCACCTCTGCCTGCCATTTCTCAACCTCCCCACACGAAGAGCCATTCTGCTCTTCCCTTCTACTCCTGTTTTTCACTTAGTAATTATCCTCTCTTCTAAATCTTATAGATCTTCTGTGCATGAGAAAGGGAACATATATATTTACTATTAATTCGCTTTAGAAACAGAGGTGGGTGTTTTAGTAAAGCTGTTTCTCAAAGTCAGTTTTTTAAAAATTACATTGATAAGAACTAAGTACATTTTTCACGTGAAAATATAAGTGCTACATGGAAAAGGACAAAAAAATAGTTCTGCTTCTATATCAGCCTGAAGGTTTATGAATCAAGCAGCCAATTAGTCAATTAGCCAAATAGTTCTCATGAAATGACTCTAAAATATACCGAATTCTGAACCGTCTTCTGGCAGTATCCATTTGGCTTCATTTATTTAATAAGAAATATAGAGAAAGACATTTTTCCACATTGATTTGAAATTTAAAATAAAACCAGAACCATATTTTTGGTTTCCAGATCCAAACGTAAAAGCCATTTTTCTTGTTAAGCTAGGAAGGAAGTTGGTCCACAGTTATCTGTAAATTCTTTCATATTTTTCCCCCATTTACAGTTATAATGAATGGGTTCCATCAGCATGATAGTGAGAAGTTACAAGTTATTTTAACAGCTACCTCATTATTTATATCTGTTGGGAAGATGAGTGTAGCACCAACTTTCTGGACTGTGTACTTGGCTCTGTTAGTATCGTGTCTTTTCTCAAAAAATCCAATTGGGGTTCCCAGCTGTTGTCTGATATTTTAATATTCACACTCACCATTTTTCAGTGTTAAGGTTTATTTTCTATGGCTCAAATGAGAATATATTTCCAAGTCTAGAGTGGCCAGTTTGTTTGTTTGTAAGAGTATTATCTGTTCAAACAGAAGAAAACCTTTAATTCAAGGTTAAAGAAAGCAATAAAGTGATTTAACATGAAAATATAGGAATTAATAACAGGAAAATATAGGAATATAGGTTATTAATTAATAACCTAAATAAATATAAATAAGACACATTAATTACCACTATTTTCTACTCACTTGACAAGGATTCATAAATATTTTTGACATTACCATTTGACTCTAATCTCCAAATTATTTCTCACTAAGCAAATGTTTATTGGGTATATATTCTGACTCAGATACTACTTTTACTTTTGACATATAAAAGGGAGGTCCTCATTCCATAGTGGGTGGAGGTTGGAAAGATATGAACTCCTTTGTTGAAATATACAAAAGGAAATTCTGGAAACATACAGAGAACATAGACCTGTCCACATACAAATTGAAAGTAGCTGACTCTGTAAATGCTATGAAATTCTCCATATCACATCCCAAGAACCATAAGAAAAACAGGAGAAAGTTGAAGCTAAAGTAAAAAAAAAAAAAAAGGAAACCTAAAATGGTACAACAGGGGTGAGGACATTGCATGAGGAAACTAAATCTACAAGGGTTCAAATCCAGAAAGGGAACAGCTGAGTAGGTTTTGGACAGAAGTGTGTACACCATCAAGTGTACAGACACAGTGATCTCAGACTTGTCCACTCAGCACATACTGGAATATGAGTATTGAGGTAGCACCTCCTGACTCCTGAGAAAGTCAAGACAAAGTCAGGTGTCTTTGAAGGGCAGAGAAGTTCCCTGGTTGGGGTAGAGAACAGTTAAACTACTGAGTGTGGAAAGGAAATGCTTAAGTGACAATTTGTACATTAAAAAATATTTACAAATACTTATTTGTAAATAAAAATTATTTACAAATATTTATTATTTGCAAATAAAAATATATTTAATATATGGAATGAAACCAGTGCCATTATTTAGCTCCTAAATCAGATGTCTGGTACCACCAATGTAAATGCAGTGAGAATGAGAGATCCATAATGCGGGTTTAGGCCGTGGTGCCCTTCTTTCATGCCCAGTGCATTGTAACAGAGTGTGTTTTACATGAGCCTGGATAATATAGAATAGTTTTAACTCAACAGAATGGAGAAATGGCTTTTAAAAGTCCTCTGCCAAAGGACTGCAGCCTGAAGTTCATGCTGGTAGTTCAAGGAGAAGCAACCAGAAAATCATACAGTTGCCTCTTCCTCAGTATGAACTCTTCATCAGCTACCTTACTAAGTGAAAACAATAAGTTACACATACCAAGGGTATATGCTCAGAAGTTTTGTTATAATAGAGGTGTGTGACAGACCACTGATCTAGGGTCATATAACATGAAATACCAATATGCCTGCTTAAAAAGTCATTACCTCCAAGAAGTAATACCTATGGAATAATTGCAATCTTTGGTACCTCGGCTGTATGCTCTTCTCCTGAGAACTTTTGATTTCACTGTAATCCTTACTGTAAAATTTAGATCTCCAGTTTGTCCAAGCTGAGGTCTTTCATCTCCAAATCTCACCTGGAGATGTCTACTTGGAAATACTGTTGTCCCAAACCCAAATTAGCTTCTCATCCCAAGTTTATCATTGTCACCCTCATTTCTTTAGGGTGTGAGACAGAAAAAAGCATAGAAGTTAAGAGCATGGTATTTGGATCTAGGCTGCCTGGATTAAAATTTCTGCTCAGCTATGACTTTCGACAAATTACATTCTTTCAATGAATTTTTGTTTCCTCATTTATAAAATGGGAGAAGCATTAGTACTTACATCAATAACCACATCATGAAACTCTGGAAAATCCACACAAAGCACTGTCTGGCACACAGCAAATGTTCAAAAACATTAGCTATTATTACTTTTTAATCTGTGCTCAAAACCCTGGGGTCATTTTGGACCATCCCACCCACATTTTTAATCTCCTGTTTCCCATCAGTCACCAAGTCCTGTCTGTCCTCCTCTTAAAAGCTGTTCCTGGTCTAATCCCATGGCCACTGCCCTAGAGAGACACTCATCCTTCCAATTTAGGTTAAAGCCAACAGTCTCTGGTGTGGTATTCCTTAGGCAGCCTCTCCCCAACTCTATCTATATATGAATCTAATCTATATACGACTCCAGAACAGGATTCATTAGCACATTAGCATAGGATTCATCTTGTAGATCCTCTCCTCAGAAATCTTCTAGGGCCCTCTGGTCTCTACCAGACATTGTGTAAACCATGCCCTTGGCTTTAATAGCCTTCAAAGTTGGCTTTACTTTGCAAACTTCCTTTGTATCCCAGTCTGCTTTCATTTCCCATTTTCTGAAGTATGTGTTTCACAGAATTTAGCACCAATTCTCCATTTGTTGTCTAATTATATGTTTGTCTTTCCTTCTCAATCCTGAAGGCAAAAGAAGTATGTATTTTACTTTCTTTTTACCCTCCCAAAGTACCTGGCCCCAAACATAGTAAACAGGTTGTAAATATACACTTATTGATCAGTTGATTAAAACATATGCAATATCGGGACTTCCATGGTGGCGGCAGTGGTTAAGATTCCGCCTGCCAATGCAGGGGACACGGGTTTGAGCCCTGGTCCGGGAAGACCCCACATGCCACGGAGCAACTTAAGCCCACGAGCCACAACTACTGAAGCCCGCGTGCCTAGAGCCCGTGCTCCAACAAGAGAAGCCACCGCAATGAGAAGCCCGCGCACTGCGACAAAGAGTAGCCCCCGCTCCCTGAAAATAAAGAAAGCCCACGCGCAGCAACGCAGCCAAAAATAAATAAGTAAATTACAAAAACAACATATGCAATATGGAAAAGCCATGGATGAGATTTATCATGGGTTATTAATGAAAACTTGGATACTGAGATACACTCTTGATTTTTTAGGTGGAAATCAAGAAAACAGCTACTCTCTTCTTCAATATGATATTTAACACCACTGTCTGGGAGTCCACAAATATAAATGAATTATGCCAGGCACTAGAAATACAAACAGGCAGAAAACAGAGTCTTTTCTCAGTCTCCTTCATTCATATTCTATCTGGGGATGGGAAGGTCAAGTTCATAAATATATATGAATAAAACAAGGACATAAAGGGCAGAGATAGGGACAATAAAAGATAGAATGGGATAGAATAGTCTCTGGATCACACCTAACGTGACATTTCTTAGGCATCCTGTTTAACCCTTATGACTGGCTTAAATATTCTAATTTTGATTAGTCAATGCATGTGTGTATAATAGTAACGAATCAATTAGGGTTTTGAATTTGGCCACTGAGTGCATATTTTTGAAAAAAAAAATGAGTTGTCATTAACACATGGCAAACTGGTGTCTGATGGAGGTGCTTTTTACATCACAATTAAAATGTTTCTGGTGGTACTTTATTATTCATCTTTGGCTTTCCTTCTCCCTAGTTCATTTTTTACTTGAAGTTCTCTTTTTTACTCTCATTTTCTAATCTTCGATTTGACTCCCAGCTCATATTCTCCAGAGATTTTACCCCTTTTGACCTCAAAAGGTATTTACCTTTTGACCAGAGGTATTTATTGGCTTTGTTTAGTGTTGCCGATACTTTTCCACACTCAGCAGGTTAGAATGTCCTGCACTTCTAGCACTAATTAGAGTTTAAATTTGGAAGTATTGTGCAAGTATTGTGCCAAGTAAGAACTATAAGGTTTAGTGCACTGGAATGTCCAATTAGTATCGCTCTTAGCATTAACAGGACTAATTAATACAAATGAGGTATGATCACTTGATATATTAAACTAAATCAACAGGTAATTTTACAAAGCACTAACTAAGATTATTTCTGGCTTCGATGAATCACATACAGTATATGTTAGGAAACAACAACTAAATTTTGAAAATTTAAGTAAAGGCATATGATTTATATAATGGCTAGAATCAAGAGGGAAAAAAAAGCCCCAATAGAATATGTGCTGATTAGTGTTATATGCATTATTTTTCAAAGTGTGTTACTCAGTAACTCAGTCCTATAAAATGCTTGGTGAAAAAAATATATACTCCATTGTCAAAAAGGACTGGGAAATGCTATATACCAAGTGGCTCTTTAAAAATTCCCAATACAGATTAAGCTATTAAGGGCCCTGAGAAGTCCTACAATAAACAGACCAATTTGACTTCCTTAAGTCAGTATTTCCCTAATTCATTTAACCATGGAACTTTTTTTCTTAGAAAACGTAACTCTGGCAGTCCCAGTGTCGAAGAAGCACACTTCGAGAAAGGCCGGTACAGATTAAGTGCTAAAGAGTTCAGAAGTGAAAGAGGCCACTTGCAGTTGGGGAAAACCACCATGAAGAAGGCGCACAGTCTCCGGACTCGCAGGCTCAGCGGCTATGGATCACGGGCCCAGCCACTCCGCGGCATGTGGGATCTTCCCGGACCCGGGCACGAACCCGTGTCCCCTGCATCGGCAGGCGGACTCTCAACCACTGTGCCACCAGGGAAGCCCAAGAAGGAATGTTTCTGAGTTAGATCTTGAAGACTGTGGTGAAGATGAGGCAGGGGAGGCATCTCAGACAAAGAGAACATTGTGAGCAGAAAGATATACAGGAAAGAGCCCTGTAGGAAAGGCGTAGGAAGGAAGGTTTGGAAGAACCTGTCTGCAGGAAGCAGAAGGTTCCTATAGGGCAGAAATGGGCGCTAACACTAGGAAAATGATACTACATAGTAGAATGGTTGGCAAACTATGTATTCTTATGCATTTTCCCCTCATATTATCTTAATTTCTTACATGCTCATTTGATCATGAAAGTGATTACTTAATTAAAACTTGAATGGTCTAGGCCAGCACTAGACCATGTCCAATAAAAATAATCAGCTACAAATGTACTTTTAAACCTTCTAGCAGCAACATTTAAAAAATAAAAAGAAACAAATTAACTTAATTTTAAAATATATTTTATTCAACTCAACATATCCAAAATGTTATCATATCAACATGTCGGAATTCCCTGGCAGTCCAGTGGTTAAGACTCCGTGCTTTCACTGCAGAGGGGGCCTGGGTTCAACCCCTGGTGGGGGAACCACGATCCAGCAAGCCATGTGGCCCAGCCAAAAAAACCCAAAAAACATGTCATCAATATAAAAATTGTTAATGGAATTTTTCTCTTTTGGCCAAGTCTTCAAAATCCAGCTTGTATTTTACAATTATAACCAATTTCAATTCAGCCTAGCGACATTTCAGGGGCTCCATCATAACCACATGGCTAGTTCTACCATATTGGACAGGACAGGTTTATACACTAGCATAAATTAGCTGGATAAAGCAGTCAATTTGGATAGCTTTTCAGTAACTTTAATTATGATTGAAAGTTTTAAATTCTTGAAGATTAAATCGGTAAGACATATTTGCTTTACCGGTTTTTGAAATTTATGTTTTATCTTTTGGCTGGATTTGAAATAGGCAAATTAGGTGTAAGTATAGATTAAAAATGAAAATTTCCATTTTCCCTCCAAATCAGCTTATTAATGGAAATAAATTACCTTCTAGCTCTCTTATGGCTCTCTTTCAGCTACTAGTAAGTTAAGAGAAGTCAGTAGATTTGTGAAAGTTAAACATGAAGGCTCTGCTACATATGCCAGTTGATTTGTAGCCACATACATGCTCTATGAAACTATTTTTCAGAGTTTGAAAAATTTTAAATGATTCCTCCTGCTGGTGCAGTTTCTTTACACTTCATCACATTTCTAAATAAGTGATCGTGTAACTGAAGATTTCATGTCCCGAAGGCATTATACCAATAGTTCCAAATGTTCCTACTTAAAACACAAAGCAGTTTTGTTCACACTTCCCATTTTTGATTGCACTAAAGCCATTTGGGGCGGGGGGAAGGAAAAGCTTGACACCTGCTCTCCTGTTTTTGTTTTCTACAAATTGTCTTTACTGAGAGGTTGTAAGTTTCCAAAGCACAGGAATACCCATCAGAAACTGACTGAATATGGCACATTCTTTAAATGGAAGCCCTGGAAAATCTGCTGTTTTAAAAAGGGAAGATGAATGCCAAGGCAACTGCTGTTCTTCTTAGTAGAGAGCTCTTCTCTAAACCACCAATGTGGACTAGGAATAGAAATAGGAAAATATCCAAGGACACAACATAGTCTTTGAAAGTTCACGGCTTTATTCCAGGGTTTCTGAGCAGCAGTGCTATTAACATACTTGGCCTGATAATTCTTTGTTGTCGGGGCGGGGGGGGGGGGCGGGGGGAGGATGTTCTTTCACTGTGTGACGTTGAGAAGCATCTCCAGCCTCTATTCACTAGATTCCAGTAGCATCACCACCACCCCCCCCCCCCGCCCCGTCTGTCCTCAAACAGGTCTTGACAAATCAAAAATGTCTCCAGACATTGCCAAATGTCCCCTGGGGCACACAATTTTCCCTGATTGAGAACTACTACTCTATTCAAAGTCTGAAAATTATATATTTACAAGTATTAGTGTGAGCTCCAGTTTCAGAGTACAAATCCATTAATATTATTATCTATATCTGCTTTTCCTAAGAGCATGTAACCTTTGGAAAATAGATTAGATTTACATAATAATCTCTCGTGTCCCACCTCTTCAATCTCAATGATCTTGTTTTAGCTTGCTCTCTAATTTAAAGTTAAATATCCCACATCATTTTTACCGGGAACTGATATACCATAATGATAATGTAGACTTTCATACACAACCATTATATGCAATAGAGAGTGAAGAGATGTAGCAGCTTGAAACCCCTTAGATATATTTCAGGGTATTTATTGAAATTGTTTTTGTAATGACCTGCACTCCCTAAATAAACAAGAAAGGGACTAAAACTTCACTACCATCAACTTGGTAACTTTTGGTAGTACCACAAAGAAGATGCAGTAATTCATGTTTTAAATAGACCTTGAAACATTTTCAACCACATAAAACACTGTGTATGAATAAAATGCTTCAAAGCAAGATTTATATTTCTTTTTCTTCTTTAAGACAGTTCAGTAATAAAGCATTTTATACTTAGTAGAGCCTATTCCCTGCCATATGTAAAATCTGTATATTTAAGAATAGTGAAAGCTTATTCCATGTTTTTAAGCTTATCCGTTTATTCTGAAATGACAGAACAGGTAGACAGATGTATTATGAGGACAAGAACATGGTAATGTCACAGAGGCAGCACCTGGAACAATGTATACAAACTATTTGTTCTCTACTACCCTCTGGTGGCTTGTTTAAAAAAAAAAGTAACAGTTTAAAAAAGAAAAAAAGCCTTAAAGAACCATTGCTCTTATCACTGGTAATATCAACAGCTAATATTTGTTGGTAAACACTATAGTACACTTAATGAAAATTCTCTCATTTAACCCTAAACAGTTGCTTGAGGTGGGTATTATAACTCATACCTGAAAATTAAGAAAACTGAAGCTCAAAGTGTTGACGTACTTTGATATAAATCACAGCAAGATCTTTTTTGATACACCTCCTAGAGTAATGGAAATAGAAACAAAAATAAACAAATGAGACTTAATGAAACTTCAAAGCTTTTGCACAGCAAAGGAAACCATAAACAACACGAAAAGACAACCTTCAGAATGGGAGAAAATATTTGCAAACGAATCAACGGCCAAAGGATTAATCTCCAAAATATATAAACAGCTCATGCAGCTCAATATTAAAAAAACACACAACCCAATCCAAAAATGGGCAGAAGACCTAAATAGACATTTCTCCAAAGAAGACATACAGATGGCCAAGAGGCACATGAAAAGCTGCTCAACATCACTAATTATTAGAGAAATGCAAATCAAAACTACAATGAGGTATCACATCACACCAGTTAGAATGGGCATCATCAGAAAATCTACAAACAACAAATGCTGGAGAGGGTGTGGAGAAAAGGGAACCCTTTTGCACTGTTGGTGGGAATGCAAATTGATACAGCCACTATGGAGAACAGTATGGGTGTTCCTTTAAAAACTAAAAGTAGAATTACTATATGATCCAGCAATCTCACTACTGGGCATATGCCCAGAGAAAACCATAATTCAAAAAGACACATGCACCCCAATGTTCATTGCAGCACTATTTACAATAGCCAGGTCATGGAAGCAACCTAAAAGCCCATCGATAGACGGATGGATAAAGAAGATGTGGTACATATATACAATGGAATATTATCCAGCCATAAAAAGGAATGAAACTGGGCCATTTGTTGAGACGTGGATGGATCTAGAGACTGTCATACAGAGTGAAGTAAGTCAGAAAGAGGAAAACAAATATTGTATATTAACGCATACATGTGGAACCTAGAATAATGGTACAGATGAACCGGTTTGCAGGGCAGAAATTGAGACACAGATGTAGAGAACAAACGTATGGATACCAAGGGGGGAAACCGCAGAGGGGTGGGGATGGTGGTGTGATGAATTAGGAGATTGGGATTGACATGTATATACTGATGTGTATAAAATTCATGATTAATAAGGACCTGCTGTACAAAAAAATAAATAAAATTAAATTAAAAAGTTTAAAAAAAAAGAGAGCTCGCCTGACACCAGGAGCCCTGTTATTTAAGGAGGCTAATGGGCTTTTTGGCAAAACTCCGAAGTCTTTTCATATTCTCATTTAAATCAATCAAAGTCAACTATTCAATCTGAGAGAGAGAGAGAGAGAGAAAGAGAGAGAGAGATTTTTAATAGGGTAGGCATTTTCCAGCTTAGGCCTGGGAGTTAAAGCGAAATGGGAGATGTGAATTTGCTATTTCTTTAGTTCTCACATCTCACTGAATCATGTGTGTTTCTAGTATATAAAGACACAAATATTTTTATACAATGGTTCTAATTATAAACCAAGAAGTCCATCTGTTATTTAACCAAAAATGTCCTGTTCTGATGTTAGAAGGAAACTGGCTAAATGGTGAACTTACGGCCATTTTATAGAATTTTCCAAGATAATTTGAACTTCATTATTATTGTTGTTGTTGTTGTTATTTACTTTGCATGCTTTCTTCAAAACCTCAACCCAGCATATAGTGTGATTCTACTACCTTTGTACGTGTGTATATGTGCTAGGAGAATGGGGGTAAGGCATGGATTTGAGGGGGATGTCACTCCACAATTTTCCAACAAGAAAAATGAAACCAAAAAACACACACTTCATGAATCATTTAAAATAGCAAGTGTATCCTGCTCTTTAGGACCATTGCTGGCAAAAATGAATATATTTTAGAGAGTCTCGAGATGTACGCAATTCATTGCCCAGCCCAGACTGAGCCAGGGCAATACTGAATGGTAAATGTTTTATTTTCAAATTGGACAGTCCTTCAAAAAAGTCACAGTGAAGAAGACTGTGCTGATAACTCAAGCTCAGTAACTTATAACTTGAAATTCCCCTTAATCTTTGTTATGTGTATTTTGTGAAAAATAGTCAATATGTGTGTTTAATTTAATTAGATTAGATTTCAGGTACAAATGGACTGAAATTCATCCACATGACAAATATTTGAGTGCCTATGAAAGGAGCAAAATTTTTGTCAGTGGGTGGAAATGCGGACTTATTTCCTTGACTTATTTAATTACTCTATGAAGCAACTGATCTATGAGATTGAAGATATTTATTGGCCCTGGCATAAAATCTGATTGGGTAGATTACGTTTATGCAGTATTATTATATAAAACATCAACGTGTTGAATTCTAAGTGAAAACATTGTCATTTCTGATTTAATACTATTTGAGGTTTTATTCAAACACCATATATTTGAATTTCTGGAGTGCAAGTTAGAGATTCTACCAATGAAAAGCTTCTTTGGGTTGATTCTTTCCTTTTCCCAGTTCTCTTCCCCAACCTGTCCAAGAAAATGCAAGGCAGCCAGAGGCTATTACTGATAAGAGAGAAGAGCACGTCCGTTGATCTTACAGTTTCTATATGAAGAACATTTATTTGTTAGCTTAAATAAGTTGCTTATGCCTTGATTACAACTGTCGTTGTGTACGTTCTGTTGACTGAGTCTGGATCCTAGCTACATATGTAAAACATGGGAAATCCATACATGCTTATGCAGTCAAAGCACTTTAATTAATCATTTAATAGCTGATGAATGCTCATCATAGGTACATTTATTTTCAGTATAAATGTAGGGGATTAGTGAGTTTAGGCCAAATGAAAGAAAAATTAGTAATAGTAACAGAATTATGAACAGAACTCTAATAAATAAATAAATTTCCATGATGTAGAAATTAACTTCTGTTATTGGCTATTACCAACATCTATATGTATGCATCAATATACCAATAAAAATATCAAAACTGAACATTAAAAAGGTAAAATTCTACTTTAAAGAAATTTTAAAAATCAGGCTTTTCGTATTTACAAAATGAAAATTCCAGAAAAATACATCTTTAATATTACCTTATATATTTTAGTTTTACAAATCATTTTCATGTATACTAGCTCATTTAATTTCTAAATGCCTCAACACTTACTATAACGTTTTTCCTATAATACTATTTTTTAAAAATTTTATACGTGTACATTTAAATTTAATTTTATTTATTTATTTATTTATATTTGTTGGCCACACCGCATATGGCTTGTGGGATCTTAGTTCCCTGACCAGGGATTGAACCCACGCCCCCTGCAGTGGAAGCACAGAGTCTTATCCACTGGACTGTCAGGGAAGTTCCTATAATACTATTTTTAATGAACCTATTATATAATTATTGTTTTGGTTTTGTGACTACTATTGAATGAAGATATAAATGGTGGTTCACTTCTATCATCGGTGTTTAAATAGACTATCTTTAAATAAAATTTTAAGTTAAAGAACATTTGCTTTATCTTTGCCAGGATATCAGTTTATAGCAAACAGCCCTGATTCCTTCCTTTTTTTTCTCCCTCTGCCTCCCTCCCTCCTTTTCTTCCATATATAATATAATTTGGGGTATAAAGCAATTATTTTCTGTTTTTCTCTAAAAAGAGAGCGAGCGAAAGAGAATTTCTTTACTTTAAGATTCAAAAGGAATCTTAATATAGAATTTCTCCTATTTGTGCTGTAAGGGATAACAGAATCTACAGGTTCTTTTAAAAGAACTGATTGAGATAACACCTCCCAAATTATAAATTTCCTAGATGATGCTACTGGCTCTTTGCAATTTATAGCATAGTAATTAAGTATGAAAATCCTGACTTCAAATATGATGCTGGTTTTTCTCCTCATAATAATTCCTTTTGATAGAGTGAACTCAAATTTATATGCAGAAAACCATTCTTTATGGTAAAGTCATATTAAGTTCAAGACAAATTTTATTTCAAATTTCCCAGGTTTTCTTCTTATCACGGGTGTGGCATAGTGTTTTCTTAAAAAGAGAGGAAAGCTATGGGAGTGCATATTTCATAAGCTTCTTATTTATTATTCATACCATTAGAGATAGAAGGAATATATACACACAGAGCATTCTCTCAGATGTGTCCTCTGAGAAGTACACTCAGCCTAAACCTCAAAGAATCTCTTTCACTGGGGGCTGGAGGGAAGCTCAATGAAGATGGCAGATGGCCTTCCTCAGACATATTCTTATAGTAATGCTCCAGAGGGTAGCAAGTTCCACTTTACCCTGGTAAAAAGTGGTTTACTTGACCGCTATTCCAATAGCACTTTACCCTAAAACAACTGAAGAGTAATTACAGCATTTGAAAAGTTTCAAACTAGTTTTGTTTATGTGTTTCAGAAATATTATTTTCTGAAATACGAAAATAAAAGCTTCTCTAATTCAATTTAGGGAGGGTTCATGTCACTTATTTATTTACTTATATAAACTGGATTTATGTTTCTTGCATAAAGAAGCTGATTTAGGCTTCTGAGTTAATATGCACTGAAGATGCCGTGGGTACTTTATTAATATTTAATTTTTAAAATGAGCATAGTGTGTTCCTCCCCTATTAGTGTAAACTTTTTTGAAAAACTCATTGATGAAGTCAAAATAAACTTATAAATTGAGTGCTAAAATGTACTATGTAATTTAAGAATAGTAATGAAAACTTTTTTTTTTTTTTTTTTTTTTTTTTGCGGTACGCAGGCCTCTCACTGCTGTGGCCTCTCCCGTTGCATGGCACAGGCTCCAGACGTGCAGGCTCAGTGGCCATGGCTCATGGGCCCAGCCACTCCGTGGCACATGGGATCCTCTCGGACCGGGGCACGAACCCGCGTCCCTTGCATCGGCAGGCGGACTCCCAACCACTGCGCCACCAGGGAAGCCCAGGAATAAAAACGTTTTTCCTTAATATCAGATTGTATTCTTCCCCTGAACCATCTATTTAATATCAGTCATGAGTGAAATATTAAAAATAAAACAAAGAAACAAAAATAAATTTTAGAAGTAACCTCTTCCTGTACCCACTTCTGTCTATATCTGAGATAGATTCAGTTAGCTGTTATCTCAGGATGACAATTACTGACATAATAAATTAAGTTCTCGTGTAGTTGGTTATTATAATGAGAAAGGATGTTGAGCATGTCTGTCAGTTCAAGGTTGCTGTGCATGTAATAAACTGTAGTCGAGCAACTTAGATTCTGGGGTCTTAGTATCAGTAGCAGTGGTCTAGCTCCAATTTCACAATACAGAGTCAGGTTTTTGATACATGAATTCGAGAATTCAACTGAAATAGAAAAAGTAAAGTAATTTCTGTATTAAGATTTATAGCTTGATGTTCAGAAGTTGTATGATTAAAAATGACTTAAATATTTTCTTAATAAATTGAGCTGTGTAGTGGTACCCAAGAGGGAATGAGATTTTCTGTATAATTAAGAGCGTGTCAGTTTGGCATTTAGTGGATTGCTTTGGCAGCAGCCAGTTGTTACCAACATTTACACTGGCCAAGATCTCAGAATATGCGTTGTAGGAAAATCCCTCTCTCTCTCTCTCTCCCTCTCTCTCTTTTCCCCTCTTTATTAAGGAAGATTAAGGAAAACAGAGCTAGAAATATGTACTCGGTTGGACAGAGGCAAGTGGTGTACCTATGAGTTAAGATTTGAGTTGGAAGCCTTTTAAAGAACTTGTCTCAATAAATGATAAGGGTCGTTCACAAAACTAAGAAAACTGAAGGCACTTTAAAAACAAAATATACAAATTAATCCCTGGAAACATTTCAATAAAAAAAAATATGAGAGCACTCACATAATTGTAAATGCTTTCTGCAGTATATTTGCCATTATTACCAAAAGAAGGATGCATTTTAGTCATTTCCTTTTCCTGCTTTTAATAACATTTAGGCAAATTAATAAACCTTGCATTTTCTGCATGATTTCTTAGTTACTCTGAATTCCTTTAATTGTTCTGAAATGAATTAAAAGAAATATACACCATATTCCAGGCAAAGCTATGAATTAATCCACTTAAAAAAAAAAGGAGGAATTAACATACTATATGGGACATAATAGTTTTTCCATACCTATTGCCTGAAGGTTAATCTGGGATATTTTAATGTTAAAATAAATAATCTAAAAAAAGAAGGGGAAAACTAATTTAGATTAATCATCTGCTGTGTGTCAGGCACCATACTAGACATTTTAATAGTCATTACCTCTTCAATTCTCTCAGTAGCCCTGTAAGTAAAGTACTAGTTCTACATGAGGAAAGTGGTTTGGGTGTTTCCCAAACTACAGACTGAAATGGGTCTCGGGGATAGAAGTGTGATAAGCATTGCTGAATAACTCAAAACACTACTTTGTATATTTAGTTATAGATATGAGACACGGAAAAGTAAAATTGAACACTTTTTTATTTTACTTTTCCATATCTGACTCTGAAAACACCAGCATTTAGATAAAACATCTTATTTTGCATTCTCAAAGCTAAACACATTTTCAGCCTTATGAATTTTATTTGTCACGCCTTGTAACTGAAGATTGTTGGGTTAAACTTGATAACTTCCCTCCCCAACTCCTCAAAAATAGATAAATCACTTTAGTATCTGATATTGCTGTCTGGGGTAGATGGGAGACCATTTTCAAAGGACTTTAAAAAATTATGCAGGTAATAAAGCAGTGGTTCTCAACCTTGACTAAATCTTAGGATAACCTGGGAAACTTAAAAAAAATTAATGCCCAGGGGCCACCATGTGATTCTAATATGCAGCTAAGGTTGGAAAACATGGCTCTTAGCTTCCATCCACAACACAAGCACTATTTTTTTGCAGTTGCTTTGCGATTGCACCCAAGTGACTTCAAATAAGATGAGGTTTGAGGTACCAAGTGGGTGTGAAGAATTAGGGACAGCACAAGTATGACAGCTCTTTATGTTACAAGCAATGAGATAACTCGAATAGTAACAATAATCACCATCCCTTTGGGATAGATTTCTGAACTTCTGCAAAACAGTATAAGCCTTATTGGAGAGAAAGCTGCCTTAGGACAGCAGGAAATAACCCTTCCCCCCTTGCTGAGGTGGGAGCTCAGTTGACATCCACTTAATGTCAACTGGTATTGGAGCCTATAGGAAAACAGCTATATTTAAATCCAGCTTCACTTGCAAGAGTCTCCATCAACTTGTAAATCAGATTATTAAATTCATGGTAGTTATTTTTGAAAATTTGCATACTACATAGTTTAGCATAAATAATACAGCACTTCTACTTAACAGCAGAAAGACACTTTAACCCTAATATCTGACAGCTGCCAACCAGAACAGCATGTATAAACTCTCATACGCTACAGAAGCATTCAATTTGTACAATCTCAAAACAACTAACACATCACACTCAAATTAACTTAATTAAAATGCTTCTAGGGCTGCCCTCGTGGTGCAGTGGTTAAGAATCTGCCTGCCAATGCAGGGGACACAGGTTCAAGCCCTGGTCTGGGAAGATCCCACATGCCGTGGAGCAACTAAGCCTGTGCGCCACAACTACTGAGGCTGCGCTCTAGAGCCTGCAAGCCACAACTACTGAAGCCCACGCGCTAGAGCCTGTGCTCTGCAACAAGAGAAGCCACCACAATGAGAAGCCCGAGCATCGCACTGAAGGGTAGCCCCCACTCACCACAACTAGAGAAAGCCTGCACACGGTAACAAAGACCCAACACAGCCAAAAAAAAAAAAAAAGCTTCTAGATCAAGAGCATTATTTCTCAGTTACATTCTAAAGCAAAGCCTGCAGTATAAAATTATCAAGTCTGTAATAAACTCTGGATAGAAACTCACTGAAACTCAGTCACTCACTCAACTGCTATCTAGTTGGCAATTGTAGGAATGGCTATATGCCACTCTAGTTAGCAGTTCTCTCCTTGTCAACCAGATCAGAGTTACTCACGGTGAAGAACACAGGAAGTAATTTTATATGACTTGATAAAAAGAAAGCTATCTTCTACCGAAGTGACAAATAAGGATTAATTTTCATAAGACATGATTTTTAATTTCTTTGCAAGAATCATTAATCAGGCAGTGTAAATGCTTCACTGTTTAAATTCTCACTTGGAAACAAATTTTCTACAGATTTCTTACAACTTTAAAACAACTAGGCTTCTCTGGAAAAATAAGCAACATTTTATAAAATGTGGTTTAGCTAACCACACCTTCCTTAATATTTTTATGACAAATCCTTGACCCAAAATATAACTCCCTAGCAAAACAAATATTCCTCCCTCATCACCACAAGCAAACTTACCTATTGGGAAGGAGAAGTAATCAAAAAGCACTGGCTCAGGCAAATATAAAGAGCTATCTGAGCCAAGGTTTGGAGACACGTTTAAATGAACTCAAGAGTCAGATGGCTGTGGCTACCCTCTGTGCGGAAACCAGAGGAATCTGCACTGGTGTGTAGTGCTTCTGGGCGCCTCCCTTTGTTCTAAGTAGAATGCTAATGCTAAAAGCACAGTTTGCATTCCTGCTAGCTCTGGAAACACGGATGCAGTCTGACAAAGCTTCCAGCTTAAATACCTTATGGGGAAAAAAATAAGTTCCAGAGATAGGACCTCCCTTGTGTACTAGTAAAACAAAGCACACAGGACTGTGTCAATCTGAACAGCTGGAAATTCGTGGTCACATTAATGCTATCTCATCTTCTTTGAAAGATATATTAGAGACATTGAGAAAAGAAATTTTCCACTTCTTGTGAACACCCATTAAGGAAGTCAAGAATGTGTCTTTGAATTTTTTTCCCACCTCTTTCTTCTCCCTAGTGTGCAAAATTTTCATTGGCAGATAAAAGCAGGAGGTAAAAAGAAAAAGAAATTCCGTAGGGCAGTGAAATCTAGATCAAGGCATAGCATAATGGGAAGAAAACTGCAATGAAAAAGTTAAGGCCATGAAGAGAAAAAATAACCTAACAGTGTAATTTATTCATGTGTTAACATATGTTTTGAAGTATAGGAGAAGTTTAACATCAAATCATTTTTAATGCTGTTTTTCATTATACAAGAGGAATATAAAGCAAATGATTACTATTTAATCTTAATTTTTTAAAAATAATTTTAAAATGTCTTGTGTTATCTCGTCACTGTCTACACAGTTGATGACACTTGTTTTCCTCCCTTTATATGTGAAAATTAGATAACAGATTACATAGTTCAATAACTGGGGCCAAACTCTTTAGAGCAAGTGATCAAGCCATCATATATTTAATTTTCAAGTCTCTGTAGATATTTACCGATGAGCACATCAATAATATATCAGTCACTTCATCTATTGCATAACTTTATCATTACTTCAGCAAGGAAAATCAGATTGTTTTTGCCTTTTCCAAGGAGGAAAATGAATGTTTAGGTATTGCCAGGACATGGAATGTTTTTAGCACTACTGGGTTTCATTTACTTTTCATTTTTAAGTTTCTTAGCTGTATATCAGAATGCAAATTTATGAATGGTAAGAATTGTATGTGTTTAATACAACTACTCTACTATATCTATTTTTCTAGTACTCTTTTATGGCATGTGATCAATACTATGACTTTTGAGTTGAGTTCAAGATGGTTGATGAATTTTCTGGACAAACTTCAGTGATGATAAGTGGTGACAGCTAAATAATAAATGCTGGATTGAAAGTTTTGATCTCAAAAATGCAACATAAATACAAGAAATATGAGATTGGGAAGTAGTGTGAGAAAATGACCTAATAGATTTCTTAATGAAACCGGTAAATAAGTTTAATATAATTGTATAAAAAAGAATTGGTCTACACTCCCAATTTGTTTGATATTGGTCTTGCTGGAAAAAAAAATGTCTCTTTCCCTGGAACATTTTTCCTCAAGACTTTGGCTGAACCCCATGCCACAGCTACTTCACTACAAAAAGAAGTAAAAGAGAACAGACCAACAGCCAGAAAATTATCACTGTTCTGTAGCCCCCCACTCCCCCAAAAAACGCATTCTCAACTGGGAGCAGAGGGTAGGGAGGCCTAACTATTCTTTTTCAACTGCATCATTTCTTTCTCTACTTCCATATAAACCCAAAGGATTCCTCTGCATCTTGGCTCTTGTGCTTTACCCTGTGAATAACCTTTCTTTTTGCCACTGTAAAGAGGGAGAAAAGTGAGTTCTTCACTACAAGCTAGAAAAGGAAGGTTGTGAAGGTAAGAAACCTTTCATAAACAGGTCAAGAGAAAGATTTCCAAAGATCTAGAATTTATATGATGATATGGAATTTACAAAGGCCCTTGAATGCTCAAAAATAGGTTGGGATTTTGGTAAAGTAATGGCTAAGAGCTCAGACTTCGTTCTGAGTTTTGGTTCTGCATTACTATTGACTAGGTTACTTAAGAAAGTCATTTAACTCTCCTCATTTATAAAAAGGGAATTATAATAGTTGTAGTGGAGTGACATAGATAAGCACTTTAAAAATGCCTCACACTTAATGCATACTAAAATGATGTTAGCCATTATTTTTGCTCTTGGTAATTTAATGCATTGAGAAAAATAGATGAATGTATATCAGTTTCTATAACTTGATAACTGGAGCATGCGTGCCTCCTCTAAAGAAAGTAACTGTAAATCAGTGACATCTGATTGGTGCCACGAATTCTAGCTCTTTTTGCACTTATTCATTCATATTCTAATTCATTTAACAAATATTTATTGAGTGCCAACTCTGTGTTAGGAACTGTGTTACATACTAGAGACAGAGCAGTGAAAATGCCAAGCAGATCCAGTCCCTCAATTAGCTTAAATTTTAATGATATATACTGCTTGTGTTATTTTACATGTACATGTAATAATTATTCAGTTTTAGGCTTTTCAGGGGTAAGAGCCATGTATCAAAATTCTCTGTAATCCTTATAACTATATGTATTAAATATTCATTGACTTAAATTGTAACTGATAATAAATGTTCTTTACACTTATAACAGGTAATTCAAATATTGGTCCATTATTTGAAGATATATAGCTTTTTCCTGTGGTTTGAAATTGTATGAAGAATGCCCAAAGTGTTTATTCTAATAAAAATCAGATAGAAAGCATTATTATGGGCTTAAGAAAATCCAAAATGAAGTTTTTGAAAAACAAACAGAAATTGACAAAAGTTAAATATCATTGCTATTGGTGTACTTTAACGAATAAAAGAAGTATAGGAGCAAAATGATAAAAATTCCCAAGCTGTACTTCAAATAGGTTAAAAACAAATATTTGCCAATGTAGCCTCCACTTTGCACACTACTCAAATACACAAATTTATAATATGTGCAAATTTTCTTGCTATGCTGATTATAAAGTTGAACAATGCATTCATTTTAAAGTCAATATTTGTATTCTTGTAAGTCGTTAACTGGAAGAAATATCAATCTTTTTTTTTTGTTTCCTTTCTGTCTGTTCCTGTGGTGGGGTCACTGAGGTAGAGCCAGTTTCAGAACCATGGACAAAGCATTGAGAGTGCTCAGCCTTATGAGAGATACAGGAAACATTCCACTTAGGTTGAAATATAAGAAATAACTTTATGGTAACCATCTTCCATTTTAATGTTTTAAGGGCAAAATAAATACTAAAGAAGGTTCAGCTGGATAATATAAAGTTTACAGTTTCAAATCCTTTCTATCTTATGGAAAAACATAATGGCCCTTTTAAAGACATGCATCACTGTGATAAATGCATTTAAGTGTCATTAGGTTTAATGGCTCCTACTCATTCAGACTATTATACTGTACCTTTTAAAGTTAATTTAATGCGTACTAATGGTGTGAAATTGATGAAATTATGAATTGAGTCTCCCTGGGCACAGGTTAAACCAAGGAGGAAAGGAGAGGACAGGTTAATATTACCTTCCACCCCATTCTTCATCTGTCCTACAAAAAGATGTCAGTTCTGCCCTTGGGAAGGAAATGCTCAGTGTTAGTAAGTTGAACTTAAATTGATTTTTGTGGTTTTAAATTCAGGTAACTGTCTGTGGTTGGGTCACTAAAGGTTTGCAGTTCCCTTCAGGGAATAAGAAAATATGTGCACTTCTGAGAGTAAGTTCATATTTTATTCCACAGTTTCAGAGAATTAGATAACTTGTCACTTCCTTTCCTTTGTGTATTCATCTTACAGATTCAATTCAGAGGGTCACTCAGGATATTATTTTGTAATCTCTCCCTCACATCATCAGCAGGTATCAGACAAAATAATGGTGTTTAATCAATTTAGAATCTGAGCTAACTATTATGATAATACATACTGTTATTATTATGTGAAAAATTGAAAACTCCAACATTCTGCTCCCAAGAACACTTGCTACAGCAAAACTTTGGTTCTTAGTGTCAGGAAAACTGGAATCCAGTTTTGAACTATGACTTGCAAAAATATTAAGGATGAGAAAACTATTCACTTTAATTATGCTTGAAGGGAGAGGAGAAAGAAAAGTATACACTCACTACTTATTGCAGTTCGTTTAATATTGATGGAGGGATGGCTAAGAGAAGACAGAAGTTTGTAGCTACTCTTTTGCTTCTCTATCAAGTAAAATGATCTCCAAACTAAAAAGGATAGAATAAAACTTTGTAGAGAATACTAAAGCTCAGGCTAATTAATGCTACTAGCTTCTCTTAAGGCATTTAGTTCATTAGTTTATGTCCTGGGCTTTATAATCTCACCCTTTGCAAATAGGATTATAAGATTGTTAATGTCGTTGAAGAACCTGGAGATAAGGAGAGATGCTAAGGAGACAGAAATCTAGAAATGAAGTATATAGTTTTGATTTTCACAAATTATAAGGAAGAGTCTCTAAAACAGTGTTTGGTGAACCAACATAAAATATTAGGCAATATTCTGAAACAAATTAATAAAAAGATGGCTTCTGAGTACTTGAAAAAGAAAAAATGATATTCAGAAATCAGCTTGGTCGTCAAAGAATAACTTAGCAAGCACAGCATTTTTTTTTTTTTTTACAGATAGGGTAAAGACTAGTAAATCTGAGAAATGGTCAGGACAGAAGTCACAAAAGCAGAAGTTTACTTAGACAAGACAATTAACACAAAGGAGCTGAGTGGCCTAAATGATGTTATTTTCCCAGGGAAGCCAGAAATCTGGGATTTTTATGTGAATCATTGTGATTTTTAAAAATGTAACTGCAACTTTTTATTAATGAATATGCTCCTGATTCTAAAACAAAACAAAATACATCTGTAGAATGAACCTGGCCCATAGGCTGCCAGCTTGGGACACGTGGCAAAGCATATGGACCTTGGTGAGGCACCTGACAAGGTTTCACATATCATTACTGAGAATTTCTGCCTAGGGGGCAGTACAGACATTACAATTAGATGAGTTCAAATTTAATCTCAATATAAGGAAAACTGGATCTTCCCAGTGATGGCATGGGCAGCCCTTAACGCTAGAAATACTCACCTTAACCACCATTTGGCAATTCAAAAGACCATATGGGAAAATAACCTGGAACTGAATTTTGAAATTAATGTTAATATTTTCTCATAAATGTGAATACACTATTGTGTATATACATGTCTTCTTTCATTCACTCATTTATTTGGAAACATTTATTAAAAACCTACTATTGCCAAGCACTGTTCTAGGTGCTGAGAGTGCCACAGGAACAAAAATCTTTGCTCTTATGGAGTTTACATACTATGTTTGCCCTGTCTGGACATTAAGTTATATGAGCACTTTACAAATGTGTATTTTTGTGTGCTAACTTCATTCTGGAGGTTTGCTCTGTATTAAGCATAAGATATGAAGTTACTCGGTGAAAAGCACATGACACTGTGATAAATGGGTGTTGTTAGCTAGTACCTTTATTTATTCATTTAAATTTTCTTTCTAAAATGTTTATTATGCACCTGCCATTCTGCTAGGGCAACATGCTAAACTAGATGGGATATAGAGTCAACTAGTATAGGCTGGCTACGTGGTCACACTCCACAGGCACCAACATTTTGAATACTTTGGTAACTCAGCAGCCCAAATGCCCTACCTTACCTTTGATCAGCTTTCCACAAACTAAACAAATTAGAAAAGAGGATGAAATCATCTGACACCGGCAGTGGTTGTTCCAACATCAGTATAGAAGGGAAAATACCTTGCCTTTGTTTTTAAATCCCATCATGCTGTGGCAAACTAATTCCAAAACGAGGTGGCAAACATGCTGAAGTCCAGTACAGACCCATGAAAGAACCTATTTTAGTATAATTTTGGGCTTTTCTATCCATATTGGTGAAGGGATAAGGAAAATGATTTTAAAAAATTACCATGTATTCAAAATAATCCCATCTGATTTTTTATTTAAATTAAAAAAAAAAAAAAGGTCAGAAACAACTGGGGGAGTTAGGTTGTGACTGAGTTTATTTCTCCTTGTATTGATTCAGCCACAGTCAATGAATCAATATTCTTTTCCCCCAAATCTGGATCTTGCTGGCTGGAAGGTTTAGGAAGATATTTTTCAGTTGTCCAAGAGACATGCCTATGTTTCTTGAGAAGCAAAGTTAAAAACAAGGCGATAGGTCATTTTTATGCTTGAAAATAGATTATTTAAAGAAAAAAACTCATGGCCCTGAAGAATGCCTTTGTAAGCCATATATTGTTATAGGAAAATGTTTTCTTTTTTTTTTCCCCTTTCTGATGAGTGAACATTCTCACTGAAGTTTGTTGGTCATCAAAGTTCATTTTAGAACTAGTAGAGGCACAATGAGTTAAAGTTTCTTAAAAGCATTTTTTTAGGAATGCATTTTAATAATGTTGTTATGGTATTATTAAAATAATATGGTATATTATTTTAATAGTATGGTATACCTCTCTACCTATCTTTTTTTCATAGAGTTTTTAAAAATTCACTTTGAGAATGCCAAGGTTTTCTCATCCCTTTTTTTTCCCAAAGGGATCTCTACAGCAAACCAAAGGCCATAGAGTTTAAGCAAAATGAGTTAATGTGCTCTGAAAAGAGAGACAGAAAAAGCCCACATATAGATGACTTGGTGATTAAGCCTGGGAGACAACTTGAATAATCATTATCATAAATTATAGAATAAAAAGCCAAATATAGCTTCTAGTTTCTACAGAGCTAAATATATTGCTGAGATGTGCCACTCTGATAAAGACTTGAAGTAATTTTAGGAATATTTTATAATTTAAAAAGCTTAATGAAAATTGTCTTTTTCTAGAAGGAATGATAGGTCGTTTCTCAGATGGCAACTGGGATGTGCGGTGACCTAGTTCTCTCTCTCGTACCACTGGTCACAAGCTGTTCTGCAGAGCTGGGCTTGCCTTCCTCACCACTTCCTGGAGCACCTCCCAAAGCCTTGCCATTATACAGCACACCCAGTGTTGGGATAATTGTAGGTGAATAAGTCTCTTTCAAAGTTACATCTTTATTTTTACATATTTGGAGACGTAACTAACCTCTAAACCTGGTATTTCATGGATATTATTCCTTAGATGAAGGCTAAGTAAAAAAAAATGTGTGCCAATTTAAATGATAGTATTAAGTAAAGAGTATTATAATTTGTATTTAGAGATGATAAACATTGACAAGGATACTAGAGTAACTGAAGTTCTGGAAATAGTGTCTTCTCCCATGGAGAAAAATGCTTTGGAATTTGATGTACTTACAAAATGACTTTTGAAAAAAGTTTTTATTTTGCAATAATGATAGATTCACAGGAAGTTTTAAAGAGAGTACAGAGACGTCCCCCCAATGATTATATCTTACATAGCTATAGTATAATATCAAAAGTAGGAGACTGACATTAGTGCAATGTGTGTGTATAGCTCTATGACACTTTATCCCATATGTAGATTCATATAACCATCATGATAATCAAGATACACAGCCTGGGCTTCCCTGGTGGCGCAGTAGTTGAGAGTCCGCCTGCCGATGCAGGGGACACGGGTTCATGTCCTGGTCCGGGAAGATCCCACATGCCGCGGAGCGTCTGGTCCCGTGAGCCATGGCCGCTGAGCCTGCGCGTCCGGAGCCTGTGCTCCGCAACGGGAGAGGCCACAACAGTGAGAGGCCCGCGTACCACACACATACAAAAAAGATACACAGCCTTTCCATCATGACAAAGATCTCCCTCATGCTACATTTTTATAGTCACAGACCCTTTCAACCCCATCTCTAAGCCCTGACAATCAGGGCAATTGTAAGATTACTCTTTTATGCTTATCTGCTACACGCTGTTACTAAAATGTGAGAAAATCACAGGACTGGGTGTTAGGAGAAGACTGGTTCTAAGTTTGCCACTGGTTAATTCATGTTCTTGGGCTACTTACTCTCTGCCAGCCTCAGTAGCTCATCTATAAAAATGAAGATTTGCACTTTTTTTTTTTTTAGGGCACCAGCATTTAAGAGCTCATATGATTATTTGGTCTCAATTATGATACCACTTTAAAGACTACTGCATGCAAAACAAGTTAATAAAATTTGATTTAAATATGTGGAGATCAACCAGGATTGAGCAGTGTGTTATAAACGTATTCTGCATTAAAACAGTGTCATTGTCACATAACTCAAGAAACCAAGAGCTGCATTATGATAATATATTGCTGCTCTAAAATCTGAAGCAAGTAAAAAACATCATTTCAACCATCTCTCAAGGGGACAAGTGCTGCTGTTCTCCCAAATGTACAGGTGGAGAAAACTTGGCACTGTGATTACCTGACTTCCCTTGCCCCAAAAACACCTTTGGAGGAAGAAGCAGCAAACATCTCTAATATGTGCCCAGCCAAGTGTCTGAGCTGGCAGTGCTGCAGTAGAAACTTTAAGTTGAAGATTTTAAACTGTGGGGTTCCAATTTGGCCCTTTTCTGAGAAGGGAGATTCAGACGCTGAAGCTGCTCTTTGCTTCTGCTGCCCAGGGTCAGGGGTCAGGACCAGAGGACCTGCCAGGAACCTAGCAGTGGAGTTTCCTGCTTTCCTTGATGTCACTACTTACTCAACACTGGAGAACAAGAGAAAAACAACAGGAAAGCCGTTTACTCCAAGTGGCGCCTTCCACTTAAAGCTTTAAGAATCTCTTCCCACGCACCAATTCAACCTTACAGATCTCTTCCTCCCTACAGTTCACTCCTATTTTAAATTCACCCAGCATGAGGATGTTCTGAGCTCATCAGCTGAGCCCTTCTAACATATTGATGAAAAATGGGTCCTCCCTCCTCACCTCAAATAATCTGGTGAAAAATTCCCAAGGAAGCAGAAACTTGAAAAGTGTCCTCTGGGGACTCTGGACCATCCACGTCGTGGGAGAGATCTACCAAAGCTTTCTTTCTGGATACCATCAATTCTTTACTGAACCTTCATTATCAAAAGGCACCATTTCCAAGCCCCACTCTCACTCCCAAGGACAATTACTAAAGGGATACATCCCCCCACCAACCGACGGCCTGGTCAACCGTGCCTGCAGCAACGAGGAGTCCAGCTTGACAATCTCAATCACCAGACAGGAACACTGTCCCCTCAGCGTCCCTCTGCTGAGCGTCCCCATTTCCCACAACCTTCTTCTGTGTGTCCCCGAGCACCCTGGATAACGCCCCCGCCCTGCCGCCACCACCGGAAGGAGCGGTCCCGGGGTCCGGAGCATCCATCTCGGCCCTCATTGGACCACAGAGGACCAGTGGCCCTCCCGCGCCCGTGGGAGCCCGCACAGACGCCTGCTCTCTGTCCGCAGAGCCCGCACAGACGCCTGCTCTTACCCTTGCTCTCCCAGAAGGGCCCCATCGCGCCGTCCAGGAGGAGGCATCCACGCGCGCCCGGGAGGCCGGGGCCCGGCTGGGCTGGCGTCGGGTGTGGATGGGGCCCGGCGCCTCCGCGGGTGTGCGCTCGGGCTCGGGGAGCCGGGCACGGCCCGCTCCGCCCGCGCCAGCCCGGGCCGGACACGTGGTGCCTTCGCCGCCCGAGCGCTGGGATCCGGGTGGCGGCCCCTCGGCCTCTGCAGCCGCTGGGCCGCGGCCGGGGCTGCGAACCGAGCGGGGAGAAGGGCGGGGACCAAAGGGCCGGCGCCGGTAATGGGGGCACGGCGACGCGCTCCTGCTCCGGGGGATTCCCGACCCACAGGCTCAGTCCCAGTCGCCAGGGCCCCAGCCGCCTGCGCTGCAGGCTCGGTTTCCCTAAGCCTCTCGGGGTGCGAGCGGCGCACTACACAGGCTCCGGGCTCCAGCCAGCGGAGGGATCCCGGGCTAAGGGCGGGAAGGTGTGCGTTGCACGACCTCCCTCTCATGCCCGCCCAGATCCGCCGGGTCTCTGAGGCTGGAGTGCGCCTCGCGGTCTTCACTCACCCCAGTTAACCAATGCCCTGTCCCCGCGCAGGAGGCGCAAACCACTGAAAACCGCAGCGTGGAGCTGAGGTGTCTTTTCTCCCCGGGAAAATTTCTCTGGCGACCGCAGCCTGGGTGAGGCAGCAAAGGGAACACTGCCCAAAACTCAGGGTGAAGACTTAGCCACAAGCTCTTTCCGACTTCTCCGGTGACCTTGGGCGCCTCGTCTAAACAAAGTGTCTCCGTCCGAATTTCCTGGTCCTGGGGATAAACGTGGCCATTCACTTTCTAACTCTCAGGACACAAATAGCAATTGCGCTTAAAAAAACAAGGTAAAATACCCTAGACTTCTTTAATATAGATATAATTTGCATCGACTTTAGGCAAGGCTGAGGGGAACCTCGGCACTGGGAAGAAAAGGGTTCGAATTTGTGAGTCGCAATGCAAAACTAGTCCCACTGCCTGCTTTCCTGGGAAGGTAGGTTTTTGAAGAGATTGGCGGGAAGGTCCTCTCTTCTCTCAGACTTGCCAAGAGCCCCCGTTCGCCCCATCAAGAACATTCAGCTTTACTAAAGAGCTTCACGATGGAACTGGTTGCGTCCTTCTGGCCAACCATAACTAAGGGTCAAAGGGCAGTCACCACCTTCAGGCTAAAGGCTCTTCCAGGTAAGTTTCTTGTTATGTAAGTTGTTTACTCTTAGATTAATCTTCGTTTTTACCCCTAAGGGGAGCTTTCTGTACAGAAGACTGCTTTTGGAAAATAGCATCCCCGTCCTTACCCTGACTCCCCCCCCACCACCACCCCTTTCCCTGGCTCCCCTTCTCACCATATTCAGGAGAGCTTAGCCCACACAATCAACTTACAACAGACTTCTATTTCTGTGTGTGAGAACTTGGCAGTGCAGAGTTTATACAATTGAAACCCATCAGTCTCACATTACTTAATTTGGCACATGTTAAAGGTATGAAGCATTGTAGTCTGTCGTTTCAGCTCCTTTTCCTCTGGTGATCCCTTCTACTTCTCTCTGATCGTAAAGGCTTAGACTCTAAGATTTCTTCTCTCTGGTGTTTTCTAAGTCTTGGAAACCCCTTCCTCCATGAAAAATGCAGATTCATAACATAATGGAACTCCCTCACAACAAAAATTCTTCTTTTGACAAAGCTTGACACTACTAGGTCTTAGTATGTACCTTGTGCTGCGCCTCTCTCTTCACCTGCATTCAAGGTCACTAGTGAGTTGAAGCCTTCCTTGACTTTTTTGTAGCAGAGATCAATCCATCCCTTTGGCTCCTTGTCAGAACTGCTATCTGCATCAGCATTTTCTTCACCAGCTCATGGTCTCTTGGGACTGTGTCCAGGGAATTTGGTTTTCTCTCTTCCTTCTCTCCATAATCCAGGATTCCAGGCCCTCTGCATCACATATTCCTGGGTTATTTCCTTTGAATCCCTTATAGTTTCTTAGAAGAATATTGTGAAGCTAAAAAAAGAAAGTTAATATTAGAGTGCCATGGAAATGTAAGATAATGATAACGTGTCTCATGCCCTTGCAAGTTTACAGCTTCCTTTAAAGGAGGGATTCCCACCTTTTTTGGAAGGAAACGTCATCATATTTTTATTCTGAAGCCTTCAGAGCACTGGGAGTGTGTGTGCATTCGAGGTGGGGTGGGATCGGTTGGGTATGGGGTGGTAAAGTGGGGGAGAGGGAAGAGTGGTGTGGCACTGATGTTGATATTCTGAGTGGGAAGTGTCACGTGGACCAGAAGATGGGAAGAGGAGAGGGGAAAGTCCTGATAGGAATGGTTTTCATCAGAGTGGCTGCAGTGCTGACTGCTGTGGAACAATGGGTTGGGGGAGTTGTCCCCACGAGCTTACTTTCTTACTCATGGTCAATATAAATCCTCCACAGTGCATCTTCTGTAAGATGACCTTCTGCAATTAAGGTTACAATAAATACCTCTAGATGAATATCAAAGCACAAGCCACTGAATTCAAACTTACCTGGGCATATTACAAAAATACAGTGTAATTATAGAAACTGCTGTAGAACTCATTTTAAAAGAAAGGGTTAAACCAGGGGGTTTATAGAATCTTGGCGATAGAAGGGACTTTAAAAGATTAACTAGTCCAGCCTTTGAGATATTGTGTCAGTCATGCTTCCTCAGTTCTTGGGTTAAAAAAGTCTTTCTCTCTTATCTACTTGTTTCTTCTTAGATACTAGATTTGAATTAGACTAGAGAAAATTCTTGTATGGTTTCTCTAGACTTGAGAATAAAGTTAAATAACCAGCTCACAAGTTGGGAAGGTTCAAATGATGCACAGAAGCCACATGGTCCTTTCAGAAACCCAGAGTTAAAGGAAAACACATTCAGTTAAAGTGATTGCAAAGAAATACCAACTTTTCTTTTCTGGGGCTAAACTGTAATTGTCTTGTGCTAAGAATATTTGAAGTTTAGTTCTTCACAGCTTTTATCAAAATATATAGAGCTAGTACCTGTCTATAATTTATTTATTCATTCAGCAACATTTACTCAGTACTGTATTCCAGACCTATTTTGTTTTTCCTCATCCATTTTACATTTCCATAAAGCTTATTTAAGTTTTATTAGATTGATATGTTACCTCTAAGTTACCAGAATGGGGAAAAACTCATGTTTGCTGAGTATGTACTATGTACCAGGCACCAATTCATATCATCTAATTTAATTATTACATTTTCCTTAAGAAGTTGTCACACTTTACTGATGAAGAAAAGGAGGTCAATGACTTGTTTACAATAACAAAGCTAGTAAATGTTGGAGTGAGGATGTGAACCCAAATCTTTCTGACTATTCTGTATTCCTGTTCACTGCTGGGGCTTTCTGGAGGCAATGCCTTTATTCAAAGGAATAGTCAAATGGGAGAAATATTAGATGCTGCTGAAGGATGAACAGGGAGTGGATTTGGTCAACTTATGTCACTCAACTCAAACAG
The DNA here is from genome assembly GCF_963455315.2 of Globicephala melas. Taxonomy (NCBI): domain Eukaryota; kingdom Metazoa; phylum Chordata; class Mammalia; order Artiodactyla; family Delphinidae; genus Globicephala; species Globicephala melas. The sequence continues at coordinate 52,188,494 of NC_083330.1, forward strand.
AAGACAAGTAGCTTTGTCTTTTCTTGTAGAAAATCTAATCAAAATCCTTGGGAAGGGGCTTCTCTGGTGGCACAGTGGTTGAGAGTCCGCCTGCCGATGCAGGGGATGCAGGTTCGTGCCCTGGTCCAGGAAGATCCCACATGCCGCGGAGCGGCTGGCCCCGTGAGCCATGGCCACTGAGCCTGCGCTCCGGAGCCTGTGCTCCGCAACGGGAGAGGCCACAACAGTGAGAGGCTGACGTACCAAAAAAAAAAAAAATCCTTGGGAAGATTGGAAAACTGTGTTAGTCTCCCTTAAACCACACATATGATGATGAATATTTATTTAAAATATTTGGAAGAAAAATTATGTATTATAATTCCTATATCTACACTGTGACTATAAAATATTTAAAGTATTAGCCAAGCCAACAACTTTTATTCATAACAGATTGTGTTAGTGAAAGGAGATGCATGGTGAGTTTGAACAAACTGTATACCCTCTCTGTGTCTATAGTTCTTCATCTGTTAAATGGAAGTAGTAAGTATAATGCTTCAGGAGTTTGAGGTGCCAAAGGAAATAATGGAAACAAAAATGCTTTGAGAACTATGGCTACATATGCATTCTTGTATATGACAACAAGAAAGGAGCTAAATGGAAATCACATAGTGAGCTTAGTGGAAAAGGAATATTTTATAATTCATGTAAGCTTTGATCACAGTTATGAAGTTTTAGCCTAAATGGAAAATGTGTAGGTTATTTAATATCTTCCATCTCATAAATGAGGAAACAAATGCTCAGTGGAAATAAATAGTCTACAGTCACATCACATTCTTAAGAATATTGTTGAAAATTCTAAAATAAGAAAGTGATACCATCGGACGAGCCAGAATTAGTCAATAACTATTTTTTGAGTACCTACTCTATATCAGGCACTGTTTTAGGTGCTGGAAACGTAGTGGTGAACAAAACAGTTTCATTTCTGCTGTGCAAAGTCTGATATTCTAATGGAGTCAGGAAAAAATATATGAACAAACAAATCGTTTCAGGCATTGATAAGTGTTTTAGAGAAGTTAAAATAGACAATGTGGTTATGATGCCAAGGTTTTTGGTCAACTGAGTGAATGGGGGTGCAATTTACTTGGATGGGGCAAGATGTGATTGTGATGGTTGGGATGAGAATGGGAGAAATGATTAGCTCTGTTTTGGTCATGTGAAATGTCAAATAATAATCAGGCATCCAAATGGAGCTATGGAAGCTATGGAAGTCTGAAGCTCAAAGGTTGGAGATAAACATTTGAGAGTTTTCATCACATAGACAGCTTCCAAGCCACGGAGTTTTTTAAAAAGTGGGTAATTTGTTCTTAACTGTAAAGGGCTTTCTTTGGTCAGGTTGCTGTGTAAGTGGGGTAGTTCTAACATGTCTTAACTTGTCCCCACAAACCAAAGCCACCTGAAGATGTTCAGCTATAGGCTAGCAGACCATCACCATAGCAACAGTGTCTTCTCAAGGCAGATGGGGAATCTTTTCTCATTTTGAGGTTCAGTCATGTCCGCCATTTTAAAATGAAGGTGTTCATGACCACACTGTTATTCCTTTTATTAAGGCCCAAATGTGTACCTCAAATCTATTCAATAACTGTTGTGATGAGAAGGGACTATTGACCTCTCTGCAGAAACGGGTTTTCATTAATGCATTATACCCCCAACTTCTGAGTTGAACTTAGGTGACATAATTCTGTATTTAAGAAAGTTGTGTAAAGCCATCATTCAATTTAGATTTTCTTGTCAAAATTATCTTGAGAGCCTATTTTTGTGTATCTTTTAATTTTTGTGGAAAAAGATTTATTTTCCACTGTTTTCACAATAATCTTTATTTAGTACTCTGGGAGCAGTTGCTATATCTTGCCCAAAGGAATTTGTTCTTAGATAAAAATTCTTTTAATTTACAGGAAGAAATAATGAGGCCAGAGATTAGGCCTGAATGACTTCAGGTATTCAGAGTGAAGTCTGTGACCTAAAAGGCTCTCTAATGCCCCCAAATACCCAGGTTTCACAATGACTTACTGTTCTACCTTTGGAGAATAATTTCTGTTAGTTCAACATTGGATTTTCCTTGTAGTTCTGTTTTATTTTTTACAGTAAAAATGCACAAGCATATTATAGAAAATTTAAAAATATAGAAAAGCACCAAGAAGAAAAAAAATCATTCATAATCTCTCAAAGATAAATACTAATAACATTCATGTGTATATTCTTCTTATATAACTTTTAAAATAAAATGAAAAATACTGAATATACTATCTTTTAAAATAATACCTTTTACTGATCACAAATACATTATAGAAAATTTAGAAAATACGTAAGTGCAAAAAAACCCAGAAAAATAAAATGACTTCTATCCCATTCTCTGAGGTAATCATTATTATAAAATTTCCTGCATTTTTTAAAAGTTATTCTTTTTAAAAAAAATTTATTTATTTATTTTTTTGCCGTGTTGGGTCTTCGTTGCTGCGCACAGGCTTTCTCTAGTTGCAGCAAGCGGGGGCTACTCTTTGTTGCGGTGCGCGGGCTTCTCATTGCGGTGGCTTCTCTTGTTGCTGAGCCCAGGCTCTAGGCACATGGGCTTCAGTAGTTGTGGCGCGCCGGCTCAGTAGTTGTGGCTGGTGGGCTCTAGAGCACAGGCTCAGTAGTTGTGGCACACAGGCTTAGCTGCTCTGTGGCATGTGGGATCTTCCCGGACCAGGGCTCGAACCCATGTTCCCACATTGGCAGGGAATAATGCGTTCTTAACCACTGCTCCACTAGGGAAGTCCCAAATTTTCCTGCAATTTTAATGAATGTATGTATTATACATATACATATGTATAATGTATGTATTTTTTGTTAAAACTTTACAACTTGATTTTTCCACAGAACTTCATATATTACATCATATGGCTGCACTATGCAGTTGTCTGCTAAAATGTAGATACTCATGTACAGTGCCATGTTTTCATGCAAAGGGGGAGGTTCACATCAAATTAAAATGAGTGTCTTTAACAATTTTATGCAAAATAAATCAAGAAAATAAGGCTACCAAGGTCATTGTTAAGGGGACTATAAGTAGGAAAATAGCAAGTTTCTAAGATATAGGTATGAAAGGATTAGGGCAGCCCCCAAGATTGTTGATTATGCATGTGTGAGCATAAGGGTGTGACCAAGGCATTGTATTGTAGGTCAGTTATAGTTACAAAGATTATTCAAAAGGTATTGAACAATATTAAAGCATCCATGTATTTTACACAGTATGGTTATACACACATACACACGTAGATATAGATACAGGAACAGATATAGGTATAGATATAGACCATCATCACCAAATTGTTGAGGTTTATGGGATTAATGTTTTCAGTTTATGGACTATTTCAAACTGGCACTGATCAGGGAGGCCTGGATGGAAGAACACCCTAGGTATTCACTTTTTTGGAGACTAGCAGACTGGGAGCCAGTAAACCAGGTTCCTACATTTTATACAACCAGTGTGGCTCTTTGACAGGGTTAATAATGCGTTTTTCATAGTGAAGTTCATAGACCAGTACTGGCTGCAACAGAGATATTTTGGGGCTTTAAAAATTTTGATTTCTGGAGCCCATTCTAAACCAAATAAATCAAATTCTCAGGTTAAACACACTTCCCAGGAAATCAAATCAGTATTAGAATGATTGGGAATTAATTTAAGGAATTGAGAAAAAAATGCCTGTGAGCTCCCTTAGCATTAGGGATTTCTTTTTTTCTTATATGTATCTCTGGTACCTAGCATAGTGCCTGGCCCATGGGAGGTGATATTTATATATTTACTATATTGACCATTTTAAAAAATACTTGTAATAAGCTCTTGCCTTATACTGTAACATGTTTCTCCAAAACATCTTGTAACAACTTTTCAAACAACTTCTCATAATCTCTGTGATGGTGCCTTGCATACAGTTGGAACCTGATGAATGTTGATTACATGAATGGGTAAAATGATGTGTGGTTACACATAATCACTCTTAACCTCAGAACAGGTGGGCTACCCCCAATAACCTAGGACGCTGCTTTTGTCCTTGGAAGTATCAAAACTGGGAGTCAAACCCTCTGCATTTAATATCTGCCAAAATGGGCCATGGTTGAACCACTGCTGAGCTCCGCTTTGAAATCTATAAAGTAAAGGAAGTTGTGAGATTCAGTGAGATAATATCCATGGAGATACTTTAGATCAATAAAGTGCTTTGCAAATGTAAGTTATTGTTCTTCTCCATCACACTGTAAAGGTTGAGTGAATGATTTAGTTACAGCAGACAATTCCATGTGAAATTTATTGGCTGCCATTCTGTTTCAGGGTGTTGGACTAAACCAACAGTAAAAGATATATATTTTGAGAATAGACTAAACATGGTTAAAAATCAATCACGTATTACCATGGAACAAATAGAAACATTCTAATGTCATGCTAAAGCTATTGAATTAGGAATCTATAAAATTCCATGGGTTATACAGGATGAATCTTGTAAAACACATTCATATGCTTTTGAAAATGCTATTTATTATGCTGTATAACTGATGTGCCTGGTCACATATATTCTTGGACCTTAACTCATGGGAGATTGATTCTTTGTAAAACTCACATTCTATTAAATGGAGGCATTAAACTTTTCTTGGAAATACTTATGCCATCTTATCATCCTCACAGTCAAGGTTTAAAGCTTTCCTCATATTTGTTTCAGACTGATATTTTATTTAAAAAGTTGAAATTCTTGGGTTTCAGTAGATACATTTATTTTTTTTATTTTTTAACATCTTCATTGGAGTATAATTGCTCTCCAGTGGTGTGTTAGCTTCTGCTTTATAACAAAGTGAATCAGCCATACATATACATATGTCCCCATATCCCCTCCCTCTTGCGTCTCCCTCCCACCCTCCCTATCCCACCCCTCTAGGTGATCACAGAGCACCGAGCTGATCTCCCTGTGCTATGCGGCTGCTTCCCACTAGCTATCGATTTTTCAGTTGATACATTTAAACCAGTACACAGGCCCTCTTAGTTCTTGCCGTGTGAAATAATCAAATCAAACAAATATGGAAATGGAATTTGTAGTGATATTATATTCCTGTGCCTGTAAGTGAATTTAATTCATCCTCTGGTCCTCTGACCTAGTTGGTGAAATCACTGGCCATAGCGGATCTGCATGCTTGTTCTTTACAACTTTACATTCGCCCTTCTAGACACCAACTCTGGAAGCAAATTTCCTTTTTTTTTTTTCCCTAGAAAAGTTCATTATATTTTCCTTCATATAATACTAAATGTTTAAGGAAGAAAATAAACGTGATATGAGAACCTTTCTTTTCCTGAAAGTATTAAATGTGAGAGGAAGCTGGTAATGGTCAGTGCCTGGCAGGTAGGAGCCCATCAATTATCGCTGCTAGTTAGTGCTGCTTCACTACAGAGTCGTCTTCAAATTTTCAGTTCTGTAAGCTCCTAGAGGCCACTGACCGTGCCTTAGTAACCTTTGTGTTGCTGCATCACCTAGCACAGTCCCTCACACATAGGAGTTTTACTAAGTTTTGGTGAAAAAAATGAGTGAATCTGTGAATTAAAGAGAGAATTGAATGAGACAACATGTGTGCAAACAGCCTGTAAATTATAAAATGCTGTCTAATAATAAGGGATTACTATTGTTTTTACTATTTGGAGTAATTAAAAAAATGTTTTTGAAGTATGACTACCTGCAGAAAAATATAAGATCATAAGTGTGAATTTCCAAAAAGTGAGCCAACCCATATAACCAGCACCCCCCCCAAAAAAATTCCCAACATTGCAGAAGCCCCTCTTATGCCCCCTCCCAGTCACTGTCTCCCCCAGGGGTAACCACTGTCTGACTTCTGACATATAGATGTGTTTTACCTGTTTCTGCATTTCATAAAATTGAATCATAACAGAATATACTCCTTTTGTGTCTTACGTCGCCTCACCATTAAGTTTGGGAGATTCACTCATGTTTTTGGATGTAGTGATAGTCTGTTCATTCTCATTTTTACATAGTATCCCTATGTATGAATACATTTCAGTTTATTTATCCTTTCTACTGCTGAGGGACTTTGAGTTGTTTCCAGTTTTTGGCTATTAAGAATAATAAAATAATATTCTTCCATATGTCTTACGCCGAAGATATGTACTCATAGAAGAGGAATAGCTGTGGGGTATAGATACAGTCAGGTTTATCCGCTGCTGCCGAACAGTCTTCCAAAGAAAGTACACCTCCTTACATTCCCATCAACAGCAGACGAAAGTTCTATTTGCTCTTCATCCTAGAACAGGACTTGGCATGGCCTCGCTTCTTCATTTGAGCCATTCTGATGGGTATGAAGTGTTATTACAATGTGTTTTAATTTGCATTCCTATGATGACTAATGAAGTGGTGACCCTTTTTATTGGACGTTTGGATATTCTTTTACAAAGTGCCTGTGGAGGATTTTGCACATTTTCTAACGTCTGTCTCTTTAAAATTTCTGTAAGTGTTCTTTGTATATTCTGGGTATGGGTTCCTTGTAAGATACAGGTATTGCAAATATCTTCTGTGTGAATAATTTAAATCTGCAGTCCATTCAGTGTGAAGCCTCCGCACAATTACCAGCGACTGGTGGTGTCGGCATGGTGTGCAGTTGAATCCCCTGAGTGGATTTTATGAGGTACCGGCTCTAGGGCCTTATTCCTGAACAAATGAATCAGAATCCCTGGGGGTGGGGACTGGCCCTGCACTTTGTTCATCACTGTATCCCCAGATATTGAAACAGATATTTAACATTTAATCTTTAGTTCAAGATTCAGTGTTTCACCAAACCATATATATATATATATATATATATATATATACACAATACAATCTGAATGCATTTTCTCACATGATTAAAGTAAATTACACAGTTTATAGGACTTGATAATAAGGAAAAATAAAAATTTATTTTTACATGTTTACTCTGTATTCATGAGGGTAATAAAATAAACTTTCTAATAGAATATTTAGTAATAGCTCATATAAAAATGAAAGAGTCATTTAAAATTACTTTTAACTTGTTCCTCATAAAACAATGCCATGATTTAAGACGTTTTTAAGGGGGATTATGTGATTTTGTATTTTTCGCCAAGGAGGTTTATAGCTCAAAATCAGCTGGGTTCTGTGGGTCTGGAGGGGAAAATGGGTAGAAATGAAAGGGCTGCAGGTTGTGTGGCTCATGATTAAGAATATGAGGTGACAGCTGCCCAGCAATGCAGACACCTTTCAGGAGGCTGTGAATGACCCATTATGAAGAGTAATCACAGGGAGTTTGAATTTCCATTTGGATGGAAATTTCCACAGTGGGTCAGAGTAGATGACCTATAACAGTACCTTGCAGCTTTAAACTCTATATATTTTTGCAATGTGACCCCTGATATAATGCAAACACAGTTCTTCCCCTGGAGGTGAAATCCTCCCAAACCCTGTTGCTCTTGACATTCTTGACCTGGATGCAGGGGCATACTTCACCTTAGGGTTTTGAAAGTCACCCTTTGAAGTTTTCATCAAAAGATTTTCCTGTCATTGATCTAGCAGACAGGGTCTTAACAGACTTCCATCCTCCTTTTGGATTTATTCTTGCTCTGTATTTTTAGGGACCTCCCTCAGCTAGATCCAAGATGCTCTGTGAAATGGAAATACAGCTGAGTGAAAAGCAAGATTGACAGTGAAAATCCTCAATCTGCCATTTACGAAGGATAATTTTTCAACATTAAATATAAAAAGCTCTGCCTGATGGTTGCATTATAGCCAGTGGGGAGTCTTGTCAACCAACGTGCTGGGAAACAGGTTTATACAACTCATTCTTTTCAGTAATGATTGCCTTTAAGTGAGAGCACCCAAGCACGTTAAATAAGACTTAGTTTGTAATTGTCAGATATTAGTGTAATGGATTCAGCTAAAAGGGTTTTAGACATTTGGGCCAATTTGGCCCACTTTTCTAGAAGCAGCGTGGTATGAACCTCCCCCTTGATGAGAGGACAATGTGAAAACCCTGGATGCCTGGCTTTATTTATGAACTTTTCCAGACTCACTTGTTACCCAACCCTGCAACGCTGGCGTAAGGCAGGCCTGTAACAAGCAAAAACATTGGTGGGACATTGCTGACTCCAGGCTGCATTAAAATCCGGAGCTTAATTCTCAGGCCGAAAACCCACAATCACAAATATTTTCAGTTGGCTTCTTAACTCGCATTTCCAAGTGTTATGAGATTCGTTAGGCATCTTTTTAGTCTTATGTTAGGAAGCATGCTGTGTCTCAGTTCCCAGGATGTGTCCTGAACTGTTCAACATATTGGGCCTGTAGCAAAGATTGTAGAAGTTTTGGTATAAAGAAACATGACACTTCAAGTTAGTCTTTTCTTGGGTCTCTGATACATAGGGTGTAAACCTACAACAGGGAAATCGCATCAAGTCTGTTAGTAACTCAATCAGCTCGTCAAGGCTGGTCCTAAATTGTCATATCTCGGTGGGGTTGGCATGTTATTTACAGAGTTAGGAACCATTTGAAGATCTCTTGTAATATTGCCTTGGGAACATTTGGGGGAGATTCCAGAGAAAACGTGATTATTTTGATAAACAAATATCCAAGGCCTGTGGTCTTTAAGCACGTAAGGATCTTTGACTTAACATCAGAGAAACTTTGGTTGGGGACAGAAGCTCCCTGGTGGGAATATTCATTTTAGAAATCCCCTTGGTTATAGGGGAATCCTTGAGTCTATGAGAATATTCTGTATCACAGCCATGCCCAGATTCTGTCATGGATGAACCACATTTTTTCCATCTTTTAAAAAGTACTGATTAGTTTTCACAGGTAATACATGAATACACTACTGTGGGAATATTTCGAGCAAGGAAGGACTATAATCAGGATTAAAGAGTTAGTCTGTCTTCACTACTGCCTCTAATTCCACTCCAGCTGACCCCACCCTAAAAGTAGTCACTATTAATAGCAGAGTAGCATTTAATGATCTTTTAAATGCATTTACATGTATGAACACATACAGATACATAGTTCGGCAAATATTAAAGGAATCATAGAGTATGCCTTTTTTTTTTTTGCTACTTGCTTTTTCATTTAAAAATGTAAATTAAATTATGTTTAACCAGAAACCATTAGGATTCGGGACTGTTGTCCCTGTTTACAATCTCAGAATTGGAGTTTTCCAAAGGGCCCCCTCACCCGTGGACTGTACTGTTTCATTTCACCCCCCCCCCCCGCATTGTCCTTTCCATTGTCTCTCAGTCCAGCTGCATCAAGAGGAAAAACATTTCATTCAGTGCAAAAACTCAGAAAGCCTTGTTTGTGTTTTCAGATTAAAGTATTCTTACGATTTGAGCCAACAGAGTGAGAAAATGGAAAGACTAACAAAGATTTCAATTTAAAAAGCTAAACTGTCTACATAGATAGGCTGCTTAAGCAGCAAAGGAATATTTCTCATAGCCTCGGAGATAGAAATGGGATAACTGCTAAGAAAAATGGGTCAGTCTGACCTGTTATCCTGTTTCTACCAAATTCTAGTAGCTTCCCTTGTCCCTTCTTTTATGACCATTTGACAACTGAGCAGAAGGCAAGAGCTCTTCCTGCAAAAGTTGAGCTTGACTGCTTACAATTTCCTCCCTCAGGGGGTTCCCACCCCTCCCTTGATTAGGAGAAATGGCCCCCTGCTCATGCTGTCAAGACTCTCAGGCTGCACGGTGAAAACGGGAGAAATCTCATTTTGGAGACAAGCATTTTCTGTGAACTCTATTAAGCAACAAAGCAGCCAGGCTTTCCCGGGGTCAACATTTCCAGGATATAATCATCAACTTCTTGGGGGCAACAGAAGGCTCCTGCCGGAGTCCACTCTTTCCATGTTCGTCAGCATGATTATTTCATGATAACAGCTTTCTCGAGGGAGTCTGAGATGCTTTCTGCACATTTTAATGAGCCTGTCATTCTGCCTCAATTCTTTCCCTTAGTCTTTATTTCTTTCCTGATTCCTTTCTTTCATGTTGTGAGCTGCATGTATTTGGAAGACCGAAAGGACACAGAGATTTTAAATGTCATCCATCATGGGTGGAAATCCATTGTCTTCCCTTCTTGAAATTTAGCAATATTGCATTTTCTTGGTTTAACAGGGTTAAAGATATTCTATATCTGTATTCTGAGAAAAAAAACTGTATAATTGAGCATGGAATTTCAGTATGTTCCTAAATAAAGAATAATCTTAATTTTCAGGAAGAATTGAAACACATTAAGTACAGTTATAATTAAGAGCATTACAACAAACATCCCTGGTACTAAAAGATTTCAGAGTCCTATCCAAAGACCCAGCAAATTCAAGATTCCATAGTTATGATTTTGCTGGAATTCATTAAAAGAGACTATATATAGACCCAGTGGTTCTAACACTAACATTTTTGTTTTGAGGTATTACTTAATTTAACAGCAAATACTGAACATGGGATTCATAAAAATTTGGTTTTTATTTTCAAGAACAGAAAATAGATAAAGGAATGGTCAGAATATTTGATTTCATTTCTGTTACTCATGCCATTCCGTATTTTCTAAGTTTATACTTAATTTTTAATATATTTAATAATTTTTCTCACACTGGAGTTTGATTTTTATAACGAAATTTACCCTGGGATTTAGTATAAAAGGATAGTACAATAGGATTTGATTTTATAAATAAGTTTACTTTGGGATTTACTATGTAAGAACTGTAGATTAGTGTGTGTATTTTAATAGATTTCAACTACCCATTGATGATTTTTTATTCTAATTTTTTCAGATGACTTTTGTTAATGAATGATGTCTGTGACTAATGCTCCCTGTAGCTTCACCTATTTAAATTAATCTGGCTCTTTATCCTTTGTAAACATATGTATGATCTGCTTCAATCAGATTTTCTGAAAACAAAGGAAAGTATTCCCCATCTTTTCCCAGGAGGTTTACAAATGATATGCATTGAACTAATCCAATTGGACTAATATGATTATTTTTGTGTGTGTATGCAAAAGGGCAAAGATTGCTCAATAATATATGAGAAAAGAGAGACGACTATTCTTAGGCAGTTTCTTTGCATCTGGGTCTGGGGGAGAAGGTATCTGTGGACTCAAAACCCAAACACATGTGGCTGCTGGGCTCCAAGACTTTGCCTTAGGAACAGGGCTCGCTCTTCCTCTGGAAATGAGGATACATTCTCCAACTCAGACAAAGAAGATGATGTGTTGCCTCACCTCCATTCACACTTATTTTTCTAGCAGTGATGAGGGGTTTATAGGCAAAAGCTCAGGCTCCCACCTGGCCACCACGGTGGCAGAACCGACGTGTGGGCATATCCAGGCCGGTTGGCTGAGAGAAGGACACACCCTCAGTATGAGCCTGCGTGCGGGTCCATGAGGCCGCCCTGGGTCACCTCCATGATGCGTGTTTTGGTCCGTATAGGCTGCTATAATAAAATATCTCAGACGGAGCGGCTTATAAACAACAGAAATTTCTCATAGTTCTGGAGGCTAGAAAGTCCAAGATCAAGGTGTCAGCATGGTGAGAGCCCTCGTCCTCGTTCATAGCAGGGAGGTTCTTGGTTTGTCCTCCCATAGCAGAAGAGGCTAATCGTTCCCTCTCACGACCTAATCGCTTCCCAAAGGCCCCACCACCTAATACCTTTGGGAGTTAGGTTTCAACGTATGAATTTGGGGGGACAAAAACATTCAAACCATAGCAGTGTGCTTCCTTCCTCTACCCTTCCTTCACTCCCTAATATTCCCCAAGTTCCTTCTTTGGTTCTTCTCTTTTCATGAGACATAAACTCCCTGGTAATGTCACCAAAGCCATGATTTTCATCATGTCCTGATGACTCTAAAAAATATATCACTAGCCCAGACCTTCTCCAGAGATCCAGACTCTATTGGGTATTTTCATTTGAATGTATCATTAGTTCCCCCAAACCGTCAAGTCGCAAGGTGAACTAATTATCTTTATTCTCGAACATTCTTTGTGTTTCTGATTTGAGGGAGTGACACCGCTCCCACAACTGCCATAACTGGAGTCATAATGTATGCTTCTCTCTTGTCACCTCTCACATTCCAGGTCACTAAATTCTATAAATTTTATCTCCTTAAGTATCAGTATATCTCAGATTCTTCCTCTGCTTTCCATGACCCTTTCACTATACTAGATCAGTTAGTGGATTTTGTTATTGCTTTGTGGAGGAGGGAGGTGAGTGCAGAGGGAGATGAGCATTTCTCATGGATGTGGTACCCACTCTTTGCAGGATGGGTTAGACACTGAACCTAATAACATCCCATTTTCTTTCTTCTTACATAGCTTTCCTGAATATAATTTTAAAAGACTGTACATTAGTTCAAGTTTAAAGACAAGCCATTTACCTGCTGAGGGTATGTTCTTTGCATCAATTTATTCTTCCACTAACATTATGTAAAAGTGTCCTTTTATGCACACGCTTGCCAACTCTCAATATTACCAGTTTTTTTAACTATCTGATGGGCAAAGAGCTGTACTTCATTTTCTTAAAGTCATATTTTCATGATCCTAAATAACTTCTGGTATTTTCATATATTATTATTCCTTTCTTTTTTTATTGTGTGAATTACCTGTTCTCATGAATTTTTCATGATTGTATAATAAAATTTAAATAATATTTCTGTTGAGTTTGAGGAGCTCTTTATGTGTTAAGGATATGAACCCTTTCTGGGAAGGTGGTGCATGTGTGGTAAATTTTTCCTTTTACTCTGCCACTCACTTTTAATAGCTTTTTTAAAATTAATTAATTTTTGGCTGTGTTGGGTCTTCGTTGTGGTGCGCGGGCTTCTCATTGCAGTGGCTTTCTTCATATGGAGCACGGCCTCTAGGTGCGTGGGCTTCAGCATTTGCAGTGCGTGGGCCCAGTAGTTGTGGCTCGCTGGCTCCAGAGCACAGGCTCAGTAGTTGTGGCACATGGGCTTAGTTGCTCCGCGGCATGTGGGATCTTCCAGGACCAGGGCTCGAACCCGTGTCTTTTCCTTTATGTCTCCACAACATTGTTCTAGCTGGTCTCTCTGGTCATTCAGAGTTACTTGGATATGTGTTCATGGATTCAGTGTTACTTGCAATAGATATGAGAAAACCATAAAAATAAAAACATAACTACTACAAAAACCTAACTGCTTCTGTAAAATCAGCTTGCATATCAGTAGTGGTACACATGCTACCTTTTGGAAAGCACTGCTCAGTTCTACCACTTAACCAAATTATCCAACCATAGGCTTTTAAAGAGAGAGATTTTCTGAAGAAGATTTACAGATTGTACTACAATTATAGCTTATAAAAGAGACACAAAGGGTTTAAACAAAACTTTAAACAATCACATTCATTTCTAGTTATTGTCACAGTAAAAAGTGTTACTCTTATCCAAGTACAAATGAAGCAAGCCTTGGTTGACTATACACTGAAGTCTAAACAGAGTGTGATGGAGAGCTTTCAAAATGTTTCTTAGCCCATCTTTCCTATGGCCTTTGTCTTAATTCAGGAGGGAAAATACTACACACAGATTTTTAAAAAATGAGATCAGCAGGACAGTGAAAATGGGGTGTTGTGCCTCAGGGAACAGATGTCTTTACAAAAAATTGTCTGTCAGGCTGAATTTGTTAGATTTGTTAGATTCATATGGTAGGATGGATATGAACTTAGAATAAAACACAGCATTATATTTAGATTTGGGAATGGTTGAGGACTGTTGCTAGACTAGACTTAATTACATGTGTCATTTGACTTTGTGGCACTCTATATTCATAAAAATCTCAAAGGGGTCCATTATTTATCTTAAAAGTTTAAATATACAGTTCACCTTACTTTTTATTATTGTCTTTTTCTTTTCATCTCTGTATGTTTAAAAGAAATGCAGTAGAAATAGTCTGCATTCAAATGATTTCATGATTTGATTGGTTAAGAATGAGTCAACATAGAAGCTGAACATTTAATAAGTTGAGAGCCAGACACATAGAAAATTCTTATTTAAAACTTTCAGATTGGTTACACTTCTCATCCCAAGCTTATAAAGTACCAATTTCTACTAAATGCATAAAAGTGCTGCCAATCCTAGAAATTCCAGAGAGAAGAGTAAGCATTAACTAGTAGTATAAAAATAGAACTTTGTGGCCAGTAATGAAGGGGTGTTTATTTCCTACATTACTCCAAATGTATAATTTTAGTTGTTCCTTTTCAAATTACAACCAGATAAGAAAACCTCTTTATTCAGAAAGGATGTTATTAAGTTTTCCTTAAAAAAAAAAGCAGCTGTGTACAGGTCTCAAAAATGACCCAAAGACGAATGCAATAGATTATTAACATGATTCTATACTTTAATGAGATGAAGTCATACTGTTTAATTCTTTATCCTTCGTGCTGATTTTATTACCACTCACTATTTGTGATCCTAAGTTACGAGAAAGGCACTTAGTTTACACAGGCTGAGATTGCACTCATGAGTCAATGAGCTTTTGGACTGTTAATGGCTCTTCTTTTGTTCTGTTGTCCCATCTGTGATTCCAGAGTTTCTCTAGACCTTTAGAGAAGTTGGAGAGCCAGTGATCTTCCCCTTCCTTTAGTGGAAGTCATCTGACATACTCAACAGCTGGCTCGAGAGTTTTGCTGAGGCTCACATGACTGCTGTCTCACAGAGGCCAATGGGGAGACTTCAGGGCACCACAATCCCTGTCCCACAAATTATACACAATGGTGCTTCCCCTCCCCCCACCCAGGAGGAGTACCATAACTTCCAGAAGATTCTTCAAGTGTCCATTAATTTTAAAAAGGTTGAAAACTCCTTCAGTGCCTCACTTTGTTGTCATTTACAGTCCTGGTGCAACTGCCTCCACATTATGTAGGCTCTAAATCTTTTTAGGGTGAGATAGGTAAGATCTCTTTTTAAAAAAATATTATGAGCCCAGAGATGGAAACAACCTAAGTGTCCATCATCGAATGAATGGATAAAGAAGATGTGGCACATATATACAATGGAATATTACTCAGCCATAAAAAGAAACGAAATTGAGCTATTTGTAATGAGGTGGATGGACCTAGAGTCTGTCATACAGAGTGAAGTAAGTCAGAAAGAGAGAGACAAATACCGTATGCTAACACATATATATGGAATTTAAGGGAAAAAATGTCATGAAGAACCTAGGGGTAAGACAGGAATAAAGACACAGACCTACTAGAGAATGGACTTGAGGATATGGGGAGGGGGAAGGGTAAGCTGTGACAAAGCAAGAGAGAGGCATGGACATATATACACTACCAAATGTAAGGTAGATAGCTAGTGGGAAGCAGCCGCATAGCACAGGGAGATCAGCTCGGTGCTTTGTGACCGCCTAGAGGGGTGGGATAGGGAGGGTGGGAGGGAGGGAGACGCAAGAGGGAAGAGATATGGGAACATATGTATATGTATAACTGATTCACTTTGTTATAAAGCAGAAACTAACACACCATTGTAAAGCAATTATACTCCAATAAAGATGTAAAAAAAATAAAAAATATATATTATGGTAAAATATACACAACGTAATATTTATCATTTTAACCATTTGTAAGTGCATAATTCAGCAGCACGAAATACATCTACAGTATGTAACAATCATCACTGCCCTGTACCCATTAAATAAAAACTCCCCCCACCCTCCTCCCTCAGCACCTGTTAACCTCTATTCTATTTTCTGTCTTTATGAATTTGTCTATTCTAGGTACCTCATGTAAGTGGAATCATATAATAGTTATCCTTCTGTGTCTGGCTTATTTTCACCAAGCATAATATTTTCAAGGTCCCTCTATGTTGTAGCATATATCAAAATTGTATTCCTTTTTTATGGCTGAATAATATTCTAGTATATGTATATACCACATTTTGTAATCCAGTCATCTGTTGATGAACATTTGGGTTGCTTCCACCTTTTGGCTGTGGTGAATAATGCTGCTATGAACATTTGGTGTACAGCTATCTGTTTGAGTTCCTGCTTTCATTATTTTGGATTTATACCTAGGAATGGAATTTGTGGGTCAGACCTCTTTTTTTTTATTATTAGTTTATTATTAGTTTCTTCTTTTCACCATTAAGCAAAGTTTTTGCCACAGAATTAGTCAAAGTCAGTTGTTATTCCCTAATCAGTTTGTTATAAGTGATATGAATCCACCTGGGTATCTCCGTGATCACCCCACTTTCAAATTACAAGTACTTCTCTCATGTTCTTGCCTTGTTAAACACTTGGAAACAAAAATCCATCAAAGAAGAAGATACTTTCTTTTCATCTTGAGCATAGATTCCATAGATCCTATTCTTTTTTCAACATTCATGACACAGAGAGAATTTTTTACTTCATGGAAAAGATATTCTAGACATGATTTCCATACAATTTTCAGAATTTATTTTGCAAATTACTTGAAATGGCACCTGTCACCAATGAACAGGGATGGAAAATAAGAGCATACCATTTCCCTTGTGGAAATCATTATTCTGGACACGGCACTAACTTACCAACCCTGAAAAAGTCAGTTCTGTTTATAAAGACCTTGACATATCCACAGAATTGAGAATTTTAGGTAAATATCATGAGCTTGTGTTTGCTGGTCCCTGGGGTAATTGCTTAATACAAGTTCCTCCAGAGATCTTTATCCTCAGAAATTTTATTAAAATGATGACATTATCAGGGTGTTGGAGGATGGGAGAGAAAAAAAAAAAAGGTGGATTTATAGCGGGAACTCAGCCTGAGGAACTCATTTTCATAGAGATATTTTGTAATTTCTCCTAAACTCATCCTCATGTCTATCAGGGAGGCAAGAGAGATGGAATGGACATAGTCCTTTGAGACTCATAGTTAATTATCCTAAATAATTGGGTAGATGCTACCTGTTAGTGGCAATGGAAGTCAAGTAATCTCAGGGACCTGCGGTGCCCACATCACCTCTTTCACTCCCTGCTGTCAGATACGCTCTGGATTAGCTCTGCTTCTGTAGTTTTGCCTTATTTGGGAGAACAATGGAATCACAGAATTGAGGGTTTGGAAGGTGTTTGTACTCATGCGTTTGAATTACATCTGCAACTCTGCCAAGTGGATGTCTGGATCCCAAGTGAATTTTCAAGAGACAGCAGTATAGGGCAGTGGTTCAGAGGGCCCAATTTGGGAGACAGACCAATTTGGATTTGGCTACAGACTGCCACGTATTAGCTGTGAGTCCTTAGATAAGTCACTTAAACATCCTGAACCTCAGTTTCTTCATCTGTAGTACATTTCAAATAACACCTTGTGTGATTGTTATGAGAGCAAAATAGAAGGTTTGTGCACTCCTGTCATCACTGAATGGCTGCTTTGTCTCTACACAGTAGTGAGTGTTTTTCATACATGTTACTCTAGTTGGAACCATAAAAGTGTCAGGTGACTATTACCTGTGCCTGGAGTTATCACTCAGGCAGGTTACTTCAAGAGTTTCTTAACATCGTCAAATCTCGCCCCTCTCCCACCTTCAAGTCATTCCCGCCAATATGATTGTGGTAATCACTCTAAAATGGAAGTTTGATCATATTATTTCCCGACTTATGTCGGTATCATCTTATCACCATCAGGACTTTATTTATACTCCTTAGTGTGGCACTCCGGCGAGGTTTGACTTCTGACAACTTTTAACCATTTCTCCGGCTCCTCCTATTTATTTGTCCTCAGGTACAGTAAAGTATCTGAAGTTTCACACATCCTCTATTCTATTTCACAACCCCTCCCCTTCTTTTGCAGGATAACATACAGTGTGTATGCCTCATGGGCCAGAGTCAAATGTTACTTCTTCCTTGATACCTTCCCATAATGTCACTGTAAACTTACTTGGCTGCAGTGGAAACAAAGCTGCAGTTCTCAGAGAACAAGAATTGTCTTTCATTTTCTGTATAAAAATACTCAACATCTTTACTGGCCTTTAGGAGTTCTCAACTAATATTTTCTGAATTGATGAACAAATGTATGTCAATCCTTTGACAATAATAAGCATGTCTCCTCAGGCCTCATGCCCTGAACTTTCTCTTCACACTAAACCAGAGACACGTATTTAGTTACCCTTATTGATTTACCTCAGTAAACCCAATTGCCCATAGGATAAGTCCTACCTTGGCTTATGACTGAGGTGGTCATTTGAACACATGGCTTTACCTCTCCTTTTCCTCAAAAATCCACTGAAATGATGCTAGAAAAGTATAAAGGGTAACACAGTCTCAGGAGTACAAAGAACTGGAGTAGGGATATCAGCACATCAAGCATCTTAATCAAGCTCTGGGAGACTAAAAATGGGGAGGCTCACATGGCTGGTGTGGAAGAACTCAGCTCAATGTATGTAGGATGGAATTACTGGAAACTGAATCTGTTTTTTCATGATAAACCTATCAGACTGAGTGCTGGGAGGAGGGGCAGAAATCATATGACTGACCTGGGTTACTAAGCACTGGTGATCAGTAGCTCCTGTTGGTTTATCCCCCACCTCTTCCTCCACTACTGCGTGTGTAGTGCTGGCATTTGCCCACAGATTGAAACCAGGTAGGAACTTTCCAAAGAAACAGAGTACTATTCCTAGGAAGAATAAGGCCTCTCAGATGGGGATTGGTACTCCTGATGAGGACCCTCTTTGTCTTGGCATTTGAAGGGTAGGAGGGTTGGGGAGACCTGCCTTCCGCTCCCTACCTGCATACCCTAACCTCCTCTCCATAGCGTTTACATCCGTATGCTCTTTTACCCACAGGACAGCCAGGTTCTTGCAACAGTTAGCAATCACTCATAACTATGAACAGGTAACCAAAATTTGCCAGCCTTTTGAGGAGATCCAGTAATATGGAAGAGAAACATCAAGAAGGAAAAAAGAAAAAGACAAACTGGCTTCTAAGGAAACAGAGATAATTCGTAGTAAGAGAGAAAATTTTAAGTAATTTTGATTTGAAGAGACATCACTCCTACAAAACAAGAATAGAATGTGGGGAACAAAGAGTTTGTAAAAATATAATACTTGAAGGACTGGAATAAGCAGTCAAAGAACTTTCCAGGATATAGAACAAAAATACAAAGACACTGAAAAATTAAGAGAAAAACTAAAGAAAAAACACAGAGTATTAATACAGGAGAGCCAACATCTGAATAACAATTGTCAAAGGGAAGACAGAAAATGAAAAGATAGAAACAATTCAAGACGTCTAAGCAAACAAATAAGAAAACCAAGCAAAACCCAAACGAAAATCATCTTCCCAGTACTGATGAGACCTCAAAGTATTCGAACTGAAGAAGATGGCTGAGTGCTGAGTGTTCTGTGCTTCCTTACAGTTCTGGCCTCCTTCCGCAGATTCTGCTACAGTCGGTTTATAGTTCTCCAGACACAGTCTGAGTATATGTAGGGCTGGGCTGGGAGTGGGCAGATTACCCAATTGAAATTATTTGTTTAAAAATGTATTGAAATAGGGCTTCCCTGGTGGCGCAGTGGTTGAGAGTCCGCCTGCCAATGCAGGGGACATGGATTCGTGCCCCGGTCCGGGAGGATCGGCTGGACCCATGAGCCATGGCCGCTGAGCCTGCGCGTCCGGAGCCTGTGCTACGCAGCGGGAGAGGCCACAACGGTGAGAGGGCCACGTGCCGCAAAAAAAAAAATTAAAAAAAAAATACAGTTTATTGATTACTATGTGATCATCACTGTTCAGCAAACTTTGCGTAATCACAAATGCTCATAGTCACTCTACAAGATAACTGTCATGTCCTTGGCTGTATCAGTTTCCTATGGCTGCTGTCAAAAATTACCACAAACTTGATGGCTTGAAACAACAGAAATCTATTCCCTCAAAGTTCTAGAGGCCAGATGCCCGAAATCAGTTTCACTGAGCCAAAATCACAGTGTCAGTAGAACTAGCAATACTCCCTCAGGAGGCTCTGAGGGAGAATCCATGCCTTTCCTCTTCTAGCTTCTGGTGGTCGCTGGCATTCATTGACTTGTGGATACGTCATCCAAGCTCTACCTTTGCGGTCACAATGTCTTTTCCTCTTCTGTGTCAAATCTCCCTCGGCCTCCCTCTTATAAGGATATATGTGATTGCATTTAGAGCCCATCTCACAATCCTTAACTTGATCATATCTGCAAAGATTTTGCCATATAAATAACAAACGTTAAGTCCAGGGATTAAGACATGGATCTCTTTGTGGGGGGAGCACCTTTCAGCCCACCATATCACACTTAACAGATACGGAAATGAAGGGATTAAGTTGCCTGATGACCATAGGCGTTAAGCAGCAGAGTCTGGATTTGAACCTGCATCTATATTATACTGGAGTCTGTCTGTCCCTTCTTCCCTCCCTTTATCCCTAAATAATCAGTAATATCATAGGACATTTGCACTGCTGTATTATTCTGAGTCAAGGTTAATTATAAAACTCCTGGGTTTTGGATTCAAAGGGTAGGCAATACCGAGAGAAATTACTAATGACGCAAAACACGCAAGGTTAGTGCAACACTTGCGTTGATTTCCTTGATTGTTGAAGCAGGCAGCGAGGCACTGGGGAGGGAAGGCTGATGGAGACACACTGCTCAGGGGGATGGCTCAGCATCTCATTACCTTGGCTGCTGCAGACTCAGCTAGTGTGTCAAGGACCTCAGCTAGCATCCTCCCCTTCTACATAAGAGGTGGTCTGCAAAAAACCTAACCCAGTGTCTTCCTTTGGAGATGCGGGGAGGTGACTGCTCAGGCTCAGGGATGGTGTTGCGACCCAGCTTCTATGCCAGAATTTCTACTAGGGGATGAGGACTACAGCAGCAAAGAGTATTTGCTCCAGTGGTTTTTATTGAAATCCACACCACTTTTTAGATTACTTGCTTTTCAGATACAAACACGCTTTCCCCTTTTCAAAAATGTTTCTCAAAGACATCATGTTCAAAACCAAGTTTTATATAAATATATACAGTGTGTTTATATTTAACAAAGTGGGTGAAAACACTATCAAAACAGGCTCATTTGAGGGGAGTGCAGAAGGTATCTAGGAAAAAGACTTGAACCACACAAGTCTCAACTGTACATAATCAAACTATAGAAATGCAAACAGAGCTCAGAGGTAACCACTGTGGATGGTGAATAATTTCAGTCTTCTTTTTATGCTTTTTAACAGACATATCTAATTTATTTATTTATTTATTTATTTGCCTTACGCGGGCCTCTCAGTGTTGCGGCCTCTCCCGTTGCGGAGCACAGGCTCCGGACGCGCAGGCTCAGCGGCCATGGCTCACGGGCCCAGCCGCTCCGCGGCATGTGGGATCTTCCCAGACCGGGGCACGAACCCGTGTCCCCTGCATCGGCAGGCGGACTCTCAACAACTGCGCTACTAGGGAAGCCCTAATATATTTATTTCTATTTTCAATAAATGGGATCATATTTTGGCTGCTTGCTCTTTAAAGTTAACAATGAACCTTAGAGGTATCTACAGGTCAGAACTGACAAAAAGTTGTATACTATCCCAAAGCTTGGGTATATAATACCATAATTTATTTACTCCCTTATTGGACATTTAAATGTTGCTTTTTTGTTATTATAACAATACTGTAAGGAGCATTATTTTAAATGTAGCTTGAGTGTGCAACTATAAATCTAGGAGTGGATTTTTTAAAGGGGCACACTTTTTCTACTACACAAGAAATGGAAAAATTGGCACCAGGCCAGATTTGAATCAAAGGAGGAAGCTTCTCTGAGATCTTAAAAATTTTAAACTCTGCAGCCTCAGTTCATAATGTGAAATAAAGGTCTTCTGGTAGCTGTACTTTATAAAGAGGGTCCTTGAAGGGTGTCTCCCAGAAATACCCTTCCAACCCTTCTTGCATGTGCATTGCTGTCCTTTAAGCTGATCGTGGTACTCGTCACGTTACTGGGATAACTTCATATTTCTGTAGTTTCCTTTCATGGTATATCATTATGGTTTTGCTTGGCCGCATGTAGTGTTCTTGACTGTAGTGGCTTACCCAAATGTGTTCAATTTGCTTGCACAACATGTCCAGAGGCCATTGTCCAGGACAGGCAGGACAGCTCCATGACACCACTAGAGACCTGGGCTCCCTCTGTCTTCCTGCTTCATTATCCTTTTCATGTCTCTTTCATCCTCATGGCTACAAAATGGCTGCTCTGCCTACTGCCATAGCATCTGCATCCTAGACTAGAACTGGGGGAACTGGGGGAAGCTAGGGGCAAAGGACAAGGACAAAAGATGGATTCCAGCAGAGGCTGTTGCTTTTTAAAGACTTGTCCCAGAAGCCTCAACTCAATGTAAGCAGTGACCTCTGCTTACATCTTATTTTCCAGAACTGGGATACATGGTTGTTCCTAGTTGCAAAGATTCTGGGGACGGTGAGCATATTTAACAGGGTTCTTTGTGACCAGACTGTGGGTTTGGTTAATGAAGATGGAGGGAAGAATGGAGATTGAGTAGAAAGTAGCAGTGTCTGCCATACTTGGCAATTCAGCTGAAAAGGTCTTGAAGAAAACCGTAAAAATGTGGAACATTCAACACTGATTCTGTTACAGACAAAGGGATTAAAATAAATCCTATATATAACACTGTAACGATAACATTGCAAATAAGAAATTACTTATAATTCTACCTTCCTAAAAAAAGTATGATTCTCATTTTTCTATGCCTCATTCTGGTCCCACTGAATATGCAATCATGATTTTTACATACCTTCAATACAGAATAAATTAAATTTTATATTCTTTGCTTTTTCACTTAATATAGCGTAAGTATGTTAATACCTTGCTACCCAATCTTCTAAATATTCATAAAAGAGCTGCAGTGTATTCCACTAGCTTGATACACCATTTATTTCATTAATTAAGTCTACAATGTTAGAAAGTTAGATTATTTCCACTTTGAAAATATAGTGTAGGAAATGTTACAGAGACCATTTTCTGGTGTATTGCTTTTTATTTCTTTAGGACTCCGACTTTATGGAAACATTTCAATAAGATGAATTACAGGTTGAAGCATATGAACATTTTCATGATTCTTGCAAAAGGAACATGATATTTTTGAAAAAAACTTTTTACCAATTTATGCTATCTTCGTCACTGCATCTTACCCTTTTAAACACCTTAAAAAAGAGAGAGAAAAAGAAAAGAAAAAGAAAGATGAGGTGCCCAGGATTGAATCAGCCCTGCCCTCTTGTGGTAAATCTTAAAATTTCAGGGCAGGCTTTTTCTTTCCCAAGGGCTATTTTAATTTTATTTTTTAATTTATTTTTAAAATAAATTTATTTACTTATTTATTTTTGGCTGTGTTGGGTCTTCATTGCTGCACGCAGGCTTTCTCTAGTTGCGTCAAGAGGGGGCTACTCTTTGTTGCGGTGCACGGGCTTCTTTCTCATTGCAGTGACCTCCCTTTTTGTGGAGCATGGCCTCTAGGCTTGCGGACCTCAGTAGTTGTGGCTCGCAGGCTCTAGAGCGCAGGCTCAGTAGTTGTGTCGCACGGGCTTAGTCGCTCTGTGGCATGTGGGATCTTCCCGGACCAGGGCTCGAACCCGTGTCCCCTGCATTGGATTCTTAAACACTGTGCCACCAGGGAAGCCCCCAAGGGCTATTTTTAGAATGTGGCAGCAGATTGCTGTTCTCATCAGCCACTGCTCTTTACAAATACAATGTGTGGGCCTCGATATTAGTTGTACAGAGTCAAAGAATAGGAATGGTTTGGACTTGAAGTCCACATCGTTAACGAAGGAATCACCTTACAACGATCCATATAGGAGTGGGTCAATTCTTGTTCTGTTTGATTAGGTGGTTGGTGATATTGCCTGGGAAGCAATATTCTGAAGGGCTTTGTCCTTAACTGATGATTTAAGGAAGTGATAATATGTAGTTGAGGACTGATATATATATATATATATATGTTTCAGAAGAAACAATAAGGAATGTCTAGCCCAATTATTTTATTTTACAATCGAGGAGACTGAGGATCAGAGCAGTTAAGTGGCTTTCTCAACAAGAAAACAAAACAAACAAACAAAAAAACATTCAGTAAATCACACAGAGCCTATGGGCCAGCCCAGCTCTTGGAAATTTACTGCATGGCCTTCCCATTAGGTTTCTTCTAAAAGAGTTGTGAGCATCAAATGAGATAATACACAGGAAGGGCCTTGAGGAAAAATCAGTACAGATACGAGGGAGCAGAATTATTAGGTGATATAGCAGAGAGGCAGTGCAATTGGAACTAAGAAAGCCGTCTTGCATTCAGAACCTCTGGGTCTGGGACTTGGCCCTCTCGTAGCCTTGGACAAGTCATCCAACTCCCCAGAGTGTCCATTTTTCTCATTTTCAAACTAGAGATGAAAATAAAATCACAAGTTGTCATCACCTGTGGCCTAAATTAGTTTGCTTAGAATCATTGAAATGGTGGAACTCAAAAGGCTCATAAAAAGTGTCTCGTTCAGTCTACTCAACTTACAGGCTTCACTTACTGTACACAAAGTGAGTGGCACAGTGCCAAAGCACAGCAATGGCCCCAAGCCATTAAATTGTAATCCTTGCCATTACGTGCCTGTTACCCTGGCCTACGTGCTTTACGTATACTAACTCCTTCAGTCTCCACAGCTCCCCTATGAAGTAGATCCTGTTTTTAATCTCATTTTACAGATGAGGAACCTGAGGCCTAGGGACGTTAAGTAACTTGCTGTGGTCAACGGCATATCCAGATTTGACTGTAGGCAGCCTGGCTGTCTCCTGAGTGCTTACCGTCTCCTTAAACCACTTTTAAGGACTCAACATTGCTCAGGCTAGAAGCCCATTTTCTGGCTACCACACAACACAGTGTCCTCTCCGTCATGCACTTCTCTACCTTATACTATCTTATACTGGAAAACAGAAGACGGTCTCCCCAGATCTTTTTAGACAAGCTACAATGTAACTTCATTGAGAGTCCGTATACTTTCAACAATGAAGTAATTGTTGCAACAGAAAAGTGAATATTTAACTTGCTTTCTACTTAGTCCTAGTAGTGGTGAAAGAGATATGCCAGTAATCTTTTCTTTCTCAGTAGCAGATGAGGACAGTGCAAAGAGATTCCTTTTTCATTCAAAAGTCAGCTAATACTGGCTGCCTTTTTAGCATAGGGGCTGAGGTTACCTTGATTAAACAAGGCCCATGGGGTCCTTGACCTCAAGATGCTTACATTGTTAAGGAAGAAGTGAATAGTAATTAATTGACCACAATGTGATAATTGCTGTTTAAAAAAAAATGTTTCCCTGGTGGCGCAGTGGTTGAGAGTCCGTCTGCCGATGCAGGGGACACGGGTTCGTGCTCCAGTCCGGGAGGATCCCACGTGTCGCGGAGCGGCTGGGCCCGTGAGCCATGGCCACTGAGCCTGCGCGTCCGGAGCCTGTGCTCCGCAACAGCAGAGGCCACAGCAGTGAGAGGCCCGCGTACCGCAAAAAAAAAAAAAAAAGCATATATGAGAGTACAACGGTGATACATCTTAATATGGAGTGTTGGATAAGGTTTTCAGAGGAAGTAACATTTCAAGAGGAGGGAATAGCAAAACTGTCCTAGGAGGGACGATGACCCCATTAGGGAAGTGAAAGAAGATGACTGTGGCTAGAGCAGTAGAGAGTAGGAGGGTACAAGGTAAGACGGAGTGTAGGTGATGGACAAGTCAAGCAAGCAGCAGTGGGGTATGACTGAAGCACTTCAAGCTGGTGTGTGTGTGTGTGTGTGTATGTATGTGTGAATCTTGCAACAGTCTGAAGAATGGATTGGAAAGGAACATTTACAGTGTAAATGCTATGTAAGTAGTTGCCAGCATAAAGCTAATTCGAGTTTTGTGTTTTGGAACTTTAGAATGATTATTTTTTTGGATATTTTAAATTTGCAGTTAGTTGAATTCCCAGATGTGGAACACATGGATACAGAGGCCTCACTGGTTGTACAGTGAAATATTCAGCCATGAGAAAGAAGGAAATCCTGTTCTTTGTGACAACTTATATGGATCTTGAGGACATTATGCTAAGTAAAATAAAAAGTCAGACAGAGAAAGACAAATACTGTATGATCTCACCTATGTTTGGAATCTTAAAAAAAAAAAAACTCCTAGAAACAGAGAGTAGAATGGTGATTGCTAAGGGATGAATGGGTAGGGGAAATGGGGAGATGTTGGTCAAAGGGTACAAATTATCAGTTGTAAGATGAAAAAGTTCTGAGAATCTAATATACAGCACGGTGACTATAGTTAACAACACTGCATTACATACTTGAAAGTTACTAAGCGAGTAAATCTTAAGTGTTCTCACCAAACACAGTTATATGTATGTCAGTTATATCTCAATAAAGCTGGAAAAACCCCCAACAAAGTAGATGCTTCTTTGTTTAGCAGGGTCTGCTAATAACTTTCTGGGTCTGCAGAGACAGACCTGGATGGTTGGAGGAGTAAAGTTAAAATGCTACTGTTCTGAATAAAAACCCCAGAGGAATTGGGAGATGTACACATAAACGGCAGGGTGATGGTGAGGGGGGAGATAGGCACCTAAGATGAATGGTACTGGAGAGACTGCAGAGGGTCAAGGCCAGTAAAGAATTCCCTATGGAGATGGGCATTTGGGAGACTCCAAAGCTCACTTTAAATTTGAAGCTGGTTTATCTTCTGTGGTATCTTCTACTCCTAAACTTTCAGAGCTGGTCTGGCCAATTCTACTGCTGGGGATCATTAGTGCTTGGGAGAAGAAAGGAAGATGGGATGAAGATGGGGACTGGCATGAGGCTGAATATGGCTCCGGCAGTAGGTAAAGCAGAGATGTAAGGTGCAGTGAGAGCTGGTTCATGAGTGGATATGAGTCACATATACTAGAGGAAGGGGACCCTTGAAAGATGGGGAGGTAGACATTTGGGTAACTTAAGCAATAGCAATAAAATGTTGATAATTATTCTAGTAGAGAAATTGCGAGTTTCTTTGGAAGAACATAGCAGAAGCATATAAATTATTCTAGACCATAGTTTTTCTTGAATAGTGTACAATACCTTAAAAAACTTCAGTTTTAAAAAAAATATTTATTTTCAGCTGCAGACTCTTCGTTATGGTGTGAGGACTTCTCTCTAGTTGTGGTGCGTGGGCTCAGTAGTTGCGGCGTGTGGGCTCAGTAGCTGCAACGTGCAGGCTTAGTTGCCCCGTGGCATGTGGGATCTTAGTTCCCCAACCAGGGATCAAACCCGCGTTCCCTGCATTGGAAGACAGTTTCTTAACCACTGGACCACCAGGGAAGTCCCAAAACTTCAGTTTGATGAGAGTAAAAAGGCAAAAGCAAATGAAAATACAAGAAATAACATCAAATAGATACACAAACAATTACAGTGGCAAAGAGTTGCTGAAATATTTTGAACAACAAAAGCTAGGTGCTATCTGGAAAAGCTTCAGGAAATAAGAAGCATGATGTTCCACTGGATGTGGCAGTTTCAGTTTTATTGAAACTTCAAGATTCCTTCCACTTTCCTGTTCTAGGACGTGTTGACCTGAAATAAAGAGGTGGCCAGATATTTCTCCAGCAAAGATGGATTTATTCCAGATCAGCAGAGAATTGCAACCATGAAGAGACACATGCAAGTCCCCATGCAGCAAGGAAGGAGGACCGTTTCATAGTGGAGAAAAGGAAGTTGGGAGGGCTGAAGTAAACAGTCCATGGCTTTTCATTGGCTGAATCCTTGCCAAGGAAGAAGAGTTCGTCTTCTAACTGTTGATCTTCGCAGTCATCGCGGGGCACGAGAGCTCCCCCTTCTGGTCTCTCGACTCTATTTAATTGAGATTTCTGTTCAGTAATTTTTTACAGGCTCCACTTGTTTATTGCTTTGTTCCTGCTATCTTATTCACAAAGCCCCAAAGGATGCACAGGGATAGAGGGAGGTGAGTCTTCCAGGTGCCTCTGCCCCTCCACCTCAAGATTCTTGGAAGAAATAGGATGTAAGCAATGATTTGGGGAACAGCAAGTGGTGTGTGGAAGAGAGAGGGGAGCAAAGCATCCTGAGTGGCGGGATAGAGCTGCTTGCAGTCATAGATGAGTCACACAGGAGGAGCAGTAAGCTTGGCTCACCAACCCGCGTGTGCTGGGAGGAATATCCAGCTTATGTGCTCTGAGGGTGTACTACGTGCCAGGCTCTGAATGACATATTTTACATACATTCTCTTATTCTTTCCTCTCAGTCACCCAGGGAGCTGTGCACTATTATTACCCTCTTTTTAAAGATGAAGAAATTGAGGCTCAGGGATGACTAAATAAAGTTTTCCAAGTCACACAGCTGGTAATTGCTAGAGGTTTTAAATCCCAAATCTTGTTCAAATCCAAAGCTCACTCCTGGAGCCCTCAGGCCAGTGAGATAAGGCAGCACAGGACAGGGGAACAACTGTGTCTGTAACATCAGCATCTGAAAGGCACGTGTCCGTCTACTGGGCTCACAGTGAATTCTGTCAAGTCCTGTTTGAGGTGCAGAACACTGTGTACGTCAAGTCATTCTCATTTAGTAGATTGGAAGGCTGAAGGGCAAAAGGTTCAGCCTTTAGTGTAAAGAAAATGAACAGCCAAGCCCTATTAGGATTTTGCTCATTTCTGGGGTAGATTATTTATTTCTGTTACATACTCAGCAGAATTAAGTTTCTGCACACTTAATTGTTTTGGGTCTCAGAAGAAGCTTATCTGTGAATAACAACTACGGAATGCGGCTTGTGAATAATAAAGTGAGAGTTTCATTTTCCAGTTGTTTTATTCCATTGCTGTTGAGTTTACACAGACATCAAGGGAGCAAGGATTTCAGATTAATTATGATAGAGCACATTAAATAACACAGGTCAGTGGGTGCATTACTTATGTGGAAACACTTTCACTGGATCCTTTCAAAAGTAGGTTTTAAACAATATCCTCAAGGATTTACCTCCAGACTAAAAAAAAAATGCATTTAATAATGCTATTTGGAGGGATTTGTTTTCATTATCATTCAGTAATAGCCACATTAGAGGCTTTCTCTGATGGCTCAACATTTGAGTATATCTCATACCCACAAGCCTAGTGCATTAACATCTGAATCTAGCTCTGCAAGTCTTGTGCTAGAAGTTTGGGACAGATTGACGCTGCTCCTAAGATCATATTTTAATTGTTGTGGCTGAGAGCATTGCCACTGCTTTCAAAATCTCCAGGAACTCGTTTCTTTTCTCATCCAGGTTTTCTAGAACTCTTCCTGAGCTTCATTACATCTGCCAAAATGTACACAGGAGTGCTCAAACTCATCTATAGAGGCTAATCACTTTTATTCCTAGTAAGAATATCTTACATTCCTTCTACAACTAGCATATGAAAAAAACCTTCTGACTTTACGGTAAAATAATGAAGAAAAATATTAAATCT
Organism: Globicephala melas; assembly: GCF_963455315.2. Taxonomy (NCBI): domain Eukaryota; kingdom Metazoa; phylum Chordata; class Mammalia; order Artiodactyla; family Delphinidae; genus Globicephala; species Globicephala melas. The sequence goes on from NC_083330.1 coordinate 52,217,950, forward strand.
ATTACTGTAAGGAACGGCACCAAGAAACGGAGGAAAGCTTAAACAAGCTTTATTTGGGAAAGCTCGCGGGCGAGGTTCACTGGTCCGAGAGAAAGGGGCCAGAGAAGTCGCGCCCGGGCGAGGTTTTGGGCAGAATTTATAGGGGAAGAAGGGAAAAGGGTGTGGTGAATCCGGGAGGGCGCAGGTTGTTCCTTATTTGGTGGTCTCTTCGGGTATCGTGGCAATATCCGGTGCCGGTTACATCAGTCTGGGGACCGTTAGTCCCGCCCCTCGAAAGGCGGGAAGGCTGGGCCGGGTGGAAAGTCCCCAGGTCAGTTTCTGGAACTGGGTGGTCCGGAAAGTTTTGGCCTGATGCAACCTGTGAGTCTGATTGCGTTCCCCTGCCTCGGGCCAGTTGTCCTTACAATTACCAGGTGAATGAATATAAATAGTTAAAAATGAATTTCTCTTTCATTGCTTGGCCTCTGCTAGTTTAGAATTCCACCATTTGGAGTGGTTTAATATTTGAGAAGGAAAAGTCTTGTTTTATAAATACAGACAGACAGACAGACGTACAGATGAACAGGAGAAAAACAAATTTAATTTTGTATAAGCAAGAGTCCAAAAGATATGACTCAAGGGCAAGTTGGGCAATTGAGGCTTATATGCCTTCCTGAGCTAAGGAATGGGAAAGGGCCTGGGGCTTCACAGGGGAGGAGGGTAATTCACAGATGATAGGAAGAACAGATGGTTGGTAATTAGAAGTTTACCCTGCTATAGAAATAGGTCTTTTGGAAAAAAAATTTACCTCTGGTAATAGCTCTTTTTCTGGTCTAGGCTTCCTGTCTAAAAGTCTTTTAGGTAGTTAAGGGAGAGGTAAAAGTTTTTCCTGAGTCTGCTGGGTCTTGACTGCCTTCAGCTCAAAATAACCCAGATGCCAAAGTGACATATTTTGAGGTCGTCTCTTCTGCTCCCCTTCAATTGCTATCACTTAAAATGGACTTTTTGTATCTTACCTCATATCCCCCAGCCAAGATTTAGATTTGTAAGGAAAGAATGTTGCTCACCATTCCGGTTCTACAAAGATCAAGTCGTTAGCCACTGCAAGTGCTGATCTACAAGTACACCCTGAAAGGAATTCAGGATGAAGTATTCTGTGTACTGGATATATGAGCCCCTAGATGGTTAAAATGTATATCTAAGGAAGAATTTCAAAGACCCCAGATTCTTGCATCTTGCCATACCTAGAAAAGCACTAAAGGACTTCCCTTGTGGTGCAGTGGTTAAGAATCTGCCTGCCAATGCAGGGGACACGAGTTTGATCCCTGGTCTGGGAAGATCCCACATGCCGTGGAGCAACTAAACCCATGCACCACAACTACTGAGCCTGTGCTCTCCAAGCCCATGAGCCACAGTTACTGAGCTCATGCGCCACAACTACTGAAGCCCAAGTGCTCTAGGGCCCACGTGCTGCAACTACTGAAGCCTACGTGCCTAGAGCCTATGCTCTGCAACAAGAGAAGCCACTGCAATGAGAAGCCCGCGCACCGCAATGAAGAGTAGCCCCCGCTCGCCACACCTAGAGAAAGCCCGTGCACAGCAACGAAGGCTCAACACAGCCAAAAATAAATTTTTTTTAAAAAGCACTAAAATCATTGACTGGGATATCTGATCTTCGTGACTAGCAGTAACCTTTCACTGAGATCTTGACTGCATGTTCTCCCTAGCCAAAATTCACATATATATGTACTGGCTCCTCCTCTACCACTTCAGAGAAGTTCCTAGGAGCTATCTGAGAGGCTGTCTCCTGGGCTACAGTCCTCAGTAAGACACTGAATAAAACCCAGCTCATAGCTCTTACATGGTGCAGTTTTTAAAAAGTAGACTGGTTGTAGGAAAAAGAACAATAGTTTTAGAAACATTTTGATTATTTAGGTGTCATTTTTCTAGGTTTCATATTAATCAGACAGATTTTCTAGATTCTTGACTTTTTCTCCTTTCATGTTGTCTGTTTTATTTCATTTTTGCTTTGCAGGCTAAAATACTTGGTTTAAAACTCTCACAAAAGTAGGCAATTACTGCAATAGAGTACGATAACAATTCATTAAAACTCTTGATCAGTTTAGATCTTTCCTCACGTTCCCTCAGCCTTATCTCCCACATCTTTTAAAGGAATTTTATACCTAAAATATTCCTTTTTCTTTTTCTGTGTTTGAATAAGTGCTCTGACCAGCTGTGTGACCTTGGGCAAGACACTTAACTTTGCTAAGGCAATTTTTCCTCATCTGTAAAATAAGAACATAGTTTGCTATCTTTGAGGCTTGAATGAGGAAGTGTATGTGAAGCTCTCCGTGAGCTGTGAAGCCTTATATGGACACCTATGAAGTATTAATAACCTTCCTGTCCTGCTTTCTAATGTATTGAATATATACATTTACGTCTTCCAATTTTGATGTCCACAACCTGATATCTCAGATAGGCTTCCATTACTCAGTATTGCTGAGAGAGCTCTCTAAAATGGAGCTGGGAGGCCATTGAGGAAGTGTGACTTGTGCACATCTCAGCTGGATGAAATCTGAACTTTGACCTCATATTGTCTTAACACAGTCATCCAGGCAGATGCCCAATATTCCAGAAACTCAAGGTACTTATTGGACCCCTTAATCCTAAATAACTCATGACAGCTTATCCCTTAAGAACAAATATTTCCTTTCTCGCATCAGAGTCAATCATAATTCTTGCCAAAAACTTTAACAGCCTTGTGGATTTGCCTTTATATAAACCCCTGACTCTTCCCCTTCTCTGAGCACTCGTTTGATTTTACCTGAATCTCTGTCTCTCAAATTGCAATTCCTAAAACTCCAAATGAAGTCTTTTCTTACTGCAGTCTTCTGGGTTTCTTGGTTGACAAAGTCTAGGTCAAACACTCCCCCAATCCGATTCTCTTTTTAAAGATGTGCCCTGGGCTTCTCTGTTGCAGCCTGTCACTTTCCAGCTCTGTGCTCGTCATCCACATGGGAATGGTTTATCCCTTTTCAAAACTCTCTTCCAGAAAGCGAGTTGGTCATGCTTGCAGCTCATTACTTCTCAGATTGGCTTTCCTTGTATTTTTTCTCCCTTAAAAAATGTAGAAACAATGCTTCTGGGACCTTGTTTGCAAAGATCAGGCCCCTCACCGCAGGTATCCAAATCTTGTAAAACTTTTATCTCACAGCCCTTCAGCCATTTCTGCAATGTACTACTACCTTCACAGAGCTACTGCAAGCCTCCAACAGAGCAGCTGAGTCTGCACATCTGAATTTGCAGCAGAACCTCCTACAATGGCCTGATGACCACTGATATGGTGAAGGGGGGGAAAATATACCACCCCGAAACATGCCTCTATGACATATGGATTGTTTTGAGTTGGTTATTTTTAAGAAACAGCAAACACAGGTGAAGCTCGGAAAACTGAGAAGTTATCTTTTGTAAGAGACATTTACATTTCTAAGGGAAATATCCTCCTCTTTCTACCAGGAGGAGAGTGTGATTCTAAATCTCCAGAAACTCTTATCAAAGGAGAAGGCAACAATTTAAATCTGTATAACAAGTTTGCCCTTGTTTGCTGTGCTTTTCCTAGTAACCTCCCATAACTACCCCCAACCCCAAGGTCTTCTTTTGTCTTTAGCTGAAGGTGGTATTTAAGGTAGTAGCTTGGGCCATTTTGGGGAGTTACTCAGTTTTGCTGAGTAGCTCCCATGTGTACAGGAGGTACAGATGTTATTAAACTTCTGTTAGTTTTTCTTTTGTTAATCTGTCTTTTATTATGGGGGGGGTGTGTGTGTCTCAGCCGAGAACCTCTAAGGGTAGAGGACAATTATTTTTCCTCCCCTGCAATGGAAAAGTCTTGTCTCTGAGAAAACAATTTTGAAGCAAGTTCATTAAAAAGAAAACTTGAAAAATATTTAAAAGTAGAGACTATATCATGTACAATCGAGGTACTCTTTCCATCAGGCATAAAAAAGGCAAGGGATGTTTTTGATTATTGAATCAGTGCCTAGAGACTATAGTTCTATTTTATTAGAATATTTTCTCTTGAGTTTAATAATATCTTGCAAGGAATGGGGTTATATTGGGTCATTCAATATTTAGAAAAAGGAACTTGTTGAAATGCTAGAATTCCAGGATGTAAGTTTTCTGGGAACTTGTCCAATGTTGGGACACTGAGTAAGTGAGATCATGGAACTTCTTAGAATTTCTTTAATCTTTGGAGCCTTGGCTCTGTATTGAAATGCTGTGGACATTAACAGATGCGGACCATTCACAATCATGTCTAGACCAGAGGAAGGGATGGAACTTGTTACAGAGGTCGGGTGAATGACTCATCACATCTTTATTTCAAGAATTCTATTGTTGGGACTTCCCTGGTGGCACAGTGGTTAAGAATCCGCCTGCCAATGCAGGGGACAGGGGTTCGAGCCCTGATCCGGGAAGATCCCACATGCTGTGGAACAACTAAGCCCGTGCACCTCAACTACTGAGCCCATGCACCTAGAGCCTATGCTCTGCAACAAGAGAAGCCACCGCAATAAGCCCGTGCACTGCAACGAAGAGTAGCCCCTGCTCGCTGCAACTAGAGAAAGTCCACGCACAGCAATGAAGACCCAATGCAGCCAAAAATAAATAAATAAATTTATTTAAAAAAAAAGTTCTATTTTTTTGTGATTTCAGAGATCTGACTTAAGCATTACTACATGACAACCACTAGATGGCAGGAGTGAACAACATAAAAAAGTACAACCTAGCTTCTAACAGGGAAAACTTTACCTCTCCTCCCTCCTCTCCTTTTTATAATCTCTTGCCTTCCCTCATTCCTCTACTTTTCTTCTCTCTCTCTTATTGTATTTGTATTTCTAGTTATAATTTTAAATAACTGATTCTCAAGAATCACATAACTGATTCTAAAGAATCAGATCTGAAAAACAGGCTGTTCCATGTACTTATAATTTGAATACTAAAGCACAGTTTTTTCTAATTCAAGAGGTCTTATATAACTACTTTCTACTTGAGCTGAGGATAAAGCTTCAGAGGTTTTTGAGGCTCAGAAATCCTCCTGTTTCTGTCCCAACTGGCAGTCTCACACTGGCAGGCAGAGGGGGTGGCTGTGTGCAGACAAACGGGGCTGAAGGAAGAGAGGGGAGGGGCCCTAAGGCCTCTGGAGCTTTGTGTAAACCCATAAGCTGTATTACTTCTCTGTGATACTATGAAAGGAGTAGTTTGATAATGATCAAAGTGCTGTGCTGAAGCTATTCCTAAACACACACACACACAGACACACACACACGGACATACACACAGATACACACAGGCACACACAGACACGGACACACACACACAGACATGGACACACACACACAGACACACACACGGCCACATACACAGATACACACAGACACACACACACACAGACACACACACACCCCTCAAACCCAAAAAACACCACAACTTGGCCATAGGCAGCACTTGAGAAATGAGCTATCATTTTACTAATCCTTTCAATGGAGGAAAATTCACTGGTTTGAATTAATAGCCATGCAATTGAGCCCCATGTTTGAGAGATGTGATTTAGGCTCTCTGTTCTCTCTCTTGCTTGGAGTCATTGTTCCCTGCTCAATAAATCTTCCTTTCATTTTTAAATTTATTTTTCTATTCTCAATGGCTTCTCCTTTTGAAGACTAGTGTTCTGATTTCTTAAGGGCAGAATTTTGTCCCCTAATCCCTCAATCACTCAAAGGCAGGCTTCAGAGAGCTTCTTGGATGTTAGCGATACCTCTTGGGGTGCTCCTTGACTATCACTGGTAATCCAGGGGTTTTGCAAGGTCTAGCTGTTATATTTTTTCAGACTCTGGGAATTAAGGAATTGAGGAAGAGCTAACCCTTCCTCCCTCTCTCTGTCCTTTGTCCTTCTCTGTCTCTGCCTCTCTCTCTCTCTCTGTCTGTTTCTCACATACACACACACAATACTCACAAACATACAAATGAGAGAAGGAAACACACTTATTCTAGTTTAAAATTAAACCTGGCCAAAACAAATGGGATTATGAAAATCCCCTTTGAGACTGTCATCACCCTGTCGATTCACTTTTCTGCTGTTGCAGAAGTTAAATACCAGGACTTGATGAAAGATTAAGAGAGAGGAATAGTCTACAAAGTGAGGTCATTTCTGCGATCATTGGAATTTACTGATAAGAGCTACATAAGCTCCAACAAAACTCAGAGAATTCATGGTATAATTGTTCGTTCCAACTGTTCTGTGTCTGAATTGCAAAGCAGCGCCTGCACAATTCATATGATCATTTTAACTAAGTGGACTGGTCAACACTGTGATACTGTCACTTATCAGGATAGGTTCTTAGCCAAGGGGCCTAACACTCTGAGCTAGTTTTCTCATTTGTAGAACAAAGTTGATAATGTCTACCCCGTGGTGTTGTTCTGAGGGTGAAGTGAGAAAACATGAGTAAAGTGTCTGGCATTGTGCCTTGTTCATAGTAGTGCTTAATGAATAGAAGTTATTAATTTTGGAGAAGGGATGGAGGTGGACAGTGGAGTTAAACAGACCTCGGTTTAGATCCTTTCCTTTGTCTCCTACAGACCGAAGGTCTCGGGCCAGCTACTCAATTCTCACCTGCAAAACGGTAATAATGCCACATCGTTTCCTGGGTTACTGTGCCTGCCATGTGGTAATAAGTCTACAAATGGTAACTAGTATTATTGATATTACCTGTTCGTTCCTTAAAATATTTATTGAAACCAAACCATGTTATCTGTTTAGGACAGCATTGGGTGGCAAGAGAGACTATACAAAAGAATCACGTGATGGTGTTTGCTTTCAAGAGGCTGACAGCTTTGCTGAGGGGTAAAAACAAGTGAACACCTGGTCATTTAGTGTAACAGTGTGAAATAATCAACTGTCTGTAAAAAGTGATATGGTGCATAATCAAGTCTGGTAGATTGCAGAAACAGGAGCGCATGTTGGGGGTCATCATTGTTGGGGAGGACTTATAGTAAAATTCTGGAGGGTTTTAAAAGATGAGTAGGATTTGCAGATGTGGGGACTGAAATGGACAAATATAAAGTGTGTCAGCTATATTTAAAATGGATAACCAACAAGGACCTACTGTACAGCACAGGGAACTCTGCTCAATATTCTGTAACAACCTAAATGGGAAAAGAATTTGAAAAAGAATAGATACATGTGTATGTGTAACTGAATCACTTGGCTGTATACCTGAAACTAACACAACATTGTTAATCAACTATACTCCAATATAAAATAAAAAGTTTAAGAAAAAAAATAAAAAGTATGTCAGATTATGACACGTGCTATGGAGAAAAATAACAGGGAAGGAGCAGAGGGAGTGCTGGATGGTTTACAATTTTAAATAGGGTGGAAGGCAAGGCTTCACTGAGAAGTCCTCAGGAGAAGTTGCCAACTGAGCAAAGAAGTTGAGGAGTGATCCAGGTGGATATCAGGGGAGAGAGAATTCCAGGCTGAGGAAACTCCAGGTACAGAGCTCCTGAAACAGAAGCACACTTGGAATGTTGGAGAAATAACACGGAGGTCTGTGTGGCTACTGTAGAGACAGCAGTGGGGAAAGGAGAAGGAGAAGAGGATGGAGAAGCAATATTTTGGGGTGGATGGTAGAGGAGAGTGGGAAGTCATGTAGGGCCCTGTGTTCTATTTTAAAGACTTTGGCTTCACTCTGAGTGAGAAGGGAAATCACTGAAGGATTTGAGCACAGGAATGGCAAGACCTGACTTCTGTTCACAAAGGATCACTCTGGCTGCTGTTTTGCAAAATGGGCTACAGAAAGCCAAGGGTGGAGAAATTTGCAACAACACAGGTGAGAGTTGATGGTGTCTCGAATCAAAATATCAGAAGTGAGAAGAGTTTGGATTCTGAAATTCTGGATATATTTAGAACTACCAGAAATCACACATAAACAATGATCTCATGAGGTACTTTTGAGATAGTTAACCTTCAAACCCTTCGCTTTAGATTTATTACATTTTAGAGGTGATGAGAGACATTGTAGGGTTGGTTGTTCTTGGTTTTTGATTGTTTTTTTACGTTGTAGGTCTTAAAATTCTTTCTTTCCCTTTATTTCTATAGCACTGTTCTGGTTTGATCCCTATCTTTCACCCTCCATTTTGTCTCCTTCGCTCTATGTCCTTCCCTCATCTTTTCATCCATCCATCCATCCATCCATCCATCCATCCATCCATTAATCCCTTTACCCTTTGGGAACACGTGATGTATTAAGTTTCAGAACTAGTGCTTGTGATTGAGAGATGAATATAGCTCATAAAAAACTCATAGTCTAATAACGGGGACAGGGAGGTAAACAAGAAAAAGTGAAACAGTTTGACAGGAGCTATGTTAGAGAGATTAAAGAAAAATGTGGCACAAAGAAGATGTTTAACACTATCTGCCTGTCAGAGAAGTCTTCCCTGTCCCCTTAAATGTAAACGTTCACTAATGTTCTGTTCCTTCAACCTTTGTTTTCTTTTTCCTTTTGAGGTCGCATTCGTTCCCACAACTCTATTTATTACCTCTATGATTATATCTTCCAAATCTTCATCTCTAGCCCTGACCTTTCTTTGAATGCCCTCAATTAAATTGTGTCTTCCTGTCACCCCAGACCACAAAAAGCATTCTCCAAGTGGATGCTCAGGTTAGATTAAGATGCACTTGAACAAACAAATTTATTGAGGCTTAGAATGTAAATCACGTACCTACTCGCAGCAGCAATAGTCTTTTCAAAAATGACTAAAACAAACTTTTAAATATGAAGCATAGGGCTTCCCTGGTGGCGCAGTGGTTGAGAGTCCGCCTGCCGATGCAGGGGACACGGGTTCGTGCCCTGGTCTGGGAAGATCCCACATGCCGCGGAGCGGCTGGGCCCGTGAGCCATGGCCACTGAGCCTGCACGTCCAGAGCCTGTGCTCTGCAACGGGAGAGGCCACAGCAGTGAGACGCCCGCGTACCAAAAAAAAAAAAAAAAAAAAAGCAACACTAACATACTGTATGATTCTATTTATATGAAATATCCAGTATAGAGAAATGCAGAGAGACAGAAAGAAAGACTGAAAGTGGTTGCCAGAAGCAGGAGAGGAGGGGAACTGGAAAGTGACTATTTAAATTGGTACAGAATCTCCAGGGGTGATGAAAAATTTTTAAAATTTTTATTTTATATTGGAGTATAGTTGATTTACAATGTTGTGTGATGATGAAAGTATTTTGAAATGATAGCAGTGATGGTTTCATGCCATTGTGAATATACTAAATGCTACCAAATTATACTTTGAAATGGCTAATTTTGTGTTACATGAATTTCATCTCAAAAATATATTGGCACAATAACACAAGATTTAAATGCAATATTCAAAGTAATGTGCTGTCAAGAATGCAGATTGGGACAGTTCTAATTTTCACATATGTCTAGAGAGAAATGTCAGGCAATTTGATCTTACTATGTAAAGGCTGTTCATCATTAACCTGGTTGAACACTAGAAAAGGAATTTTTTATGAATAAAACAAAGCAACTGACACAGAAGTTTGAGAAGCTTAGATAATTTAAATGAAGACAAATTTTCTCTTTTTGGATGACATTTACTGACTGGAAAGTCTGTTTTATTATCTTGAGGATTAATGTCTTAAAATGGCATTGCATTGTTGAAGGTACTGTTTTTCGTGTGATTCGAACTGCAAAAAAAGTCAGTTCAATAATGCAAATGTATAAATTGATTAAAGTCAGAGTATCTCAGCATACAAATTACTTCCTAGAGGAAAGCATTCATTTTTAGACTAGATATTATTATAAAATGAAAAAATTACAATGTTTTAAAATTATGGACAAATATGCCCATAAACTTATCCTATACTAACACAACTATTATTATCTTGTGTATTCCATTACAACTTTTAAAAATAAGATTCTTTTAAAAAGGATCTTATTTTTGGTCCTCAGAGGCAGAGACCTGAGTTTATCACATTTTCTGTCATAGCAGCGTACATCAGTGGTCTGTTCAAGGCCTTTCTCATTTTATTTTATCTTTCTTCTTCATTTTCAACCCTGCTCCAATTTCACATCCCCTTAGTTATTCTATTCTTTAATCTATGTTCATTGAGTTGTATACATACACACGTTTTGGAAATATATATTGTGCTGTTTTGTTTATCTGTGCTTTTACTTTATATAATGTATCATTCAGATCTCATTCACTCCACCTATCTTTTTAAGGTACTTTCTTCATGGCGCTATCCTTTGTGCTTTTCAACTCCCCTTTTGAGTTTTTTATTTCAACGATTGTATTTTTCATACTCAGAATCTCCAGATTCGGGCTACTTAGGATTGTGTTCCTGGTTCTTGTTTGTAACATTCTGTTTTGTTCCTTTGTGAATAAATATTTTATTAAAATTTTATTTTACTTAAAATTCTTATTTTAGCCAATCCATTAATTTGGCTTCTTCTACCAAGAAGAAGAAGTGTTGGGTTTGTTGTCTTTCTTCTATAGAACTTGTGCTCCTCCTGTTGAATTTAGGGAGTAGGTTCCAGGGAGATACGGTAGGGTGGGGAGCCTCTGATGTTGCCACCTGGGCTAGACCATGCCCTCTATACATCTCTTCCTCCCCAACACTTGATTTTGCCTTACCTCTCAACGACCCACTGTCTCTCTCCCTCAGGGCACAGTTCTTTCCCGATGATTGCTTGTCTTGGATAAAATCACCTAGACCAGTGACTGTATAACTTTAGTGTGCATCAGAATCATCGGTCATGCTTGTTAAAACATAGAGTGCTGGGCCCAACCCCCCCAGACTTTCTGGTGCAGTAAGTTTGCAATGGGGAAGAGTATTTACATTTCTAAGAAGTTACCAGTTGACACCATCCTTGGGCTGACCGTGGTGGATGTTTTGAGGGCAACCGACCCACAGCCCGTGCACCCCATACCACCTCCTGTGGAAGCTTAAGCTGTCTGTGTAGCTTTCTCCCTTTGTCTCATAACCATGTCCACCAATGAGAATGCTAATTTGCCAGCTGCCTGCCTTAACAGATTCAAGAACAAGGGGAAAGGCAGTACAGAAATGAGGCAGCACCAAATAGAAGTTATTAATGTGGAGCTGAGGAAAGCTAAGAAGGATGACCAGATGCTGAAAGGAGAAATGTCAGCTCTTTTCCTGATGATGCTACTTCTCCACTGCAGGAAAACCACAACAACCAGGGCACTGTAAATTGGTCTGTTGATAACGCTGTCAAAGGCATAAATAGCAACAATTTGGAAAGCCAGCTCCAAGCTACTCAAGCTGCTGGGAAAGTGCTTTCTAGGAAAAAACAGCCCCCCATAGACAACATAAGCTGGGCTGGTTTGATTCCAAAATTTGTGACCTTCTTGGGCAGAACTGATTGTAGTCCCATTCAGTTTGAATCTGCTTGGGCCCTTAGTAACATTGCTTCTAGGACATCAGAACAGACCAAGGTTGTGGTAGATGGAGGTGCTATCCCAGCATTCGTTTCTCTGCTGATGTCTCCCCACACTCACATCAGTGAACAAGGCTGTATGGGCTCTAGGAAACATTGCAGGTGATGGTTCAGTTTTCCAAGACCAGGTTATCAAGTATGGTGCGGTTGACCCGCTGTTGGCGGTTCCTGATATGTCATCTTTAGGATGTGGTTACTTATATAATCTTACCTGGACACTTCAAATCTTTGTTGCAACAAGAATCCTGCACCCCCCTTAGATGCTGTTGAGCAAATTCTTCCTCCTTTAGGTCGTCTCCTGCATCATGATGATCCAGAAGTATTAGCTGATATCTGCTGGACTATTTCCTACCTTATTGATGGTCCAAGTGAACCGATTGAAATGGTTGTGAAAACTGGGGTTGTACCCAAACTTGTGAAGCTTTTAGGAGCTACTGAATTGCCAATCGTGACTCCCATGCAAAGAGCCATAGGGAATATTGTCAATGGGAGAGATGAACAGACTTAGGTTGTAATAGATGCAGGAGCACTGCTAACAAACTCCAAAACTAATATTCAGAAGGAAGCTACGTGGACAATGTCAAACATCGCGGCTGGCCGCAGGACCAGATACAAGTTGTAAATCATGGATTAGTCCCGTTCCTTGTTGGCGTTCTCTCTAAGGCAGACTTTAGGACACAAAAGGAAGCTGTACGGGCTGTGACCAACTATACACGTGGTGGAACGGTTGAGCAGATTATATACCTTGTTCGTTGTGGCATAATAGAACTGTTGATGAACCTCCTAACTGTGAAAGATACCAAAATTATTCTTGTTATTCTGGATGCCATTTCAAATACCTTTCAGGCTGCTGAGAAACTAGGCAAAACTGAGAAACTTAGTATAATGATTGAAGAATATGGAGGTTTGGACAAAATTTAAGCTCTACAAAACCATGAAAATGAGTCTGTGTACAAAGCTTCATTAAACCTGATTGAGAAGTATTTCTCTGTAGAGGAAGAGGAAGATCAAAATGTTGTGCCAGAAACTACCTCTGAAGGCTATACATTCCAAGTTCAGGATGGCACTGCTGGGAACTTCAACTTTTAGATTGTACATCTGAGGCATAAAGTTGTTTGTTGCCTACTACATTTTGTTTAATTTGTCTTACTGTTTCTCTACTAAGAACTCTTTTTTTTTTTTTTTTTTGTGGTACGCGGGCCTCTCACTGCTGCGGCCTCTCCCGTTGTGGAGCACAGCTCCAGACGCGCAGGCTCAGCGGCCATGGCTCACGGGCCCAGCCGCTCCGCGGCATGTGGGATCTTCCCAGACCAGGGCACGAACCCGTGTCCCCTGCATCGGCAGGCGGACTCTCAACCACTGCGCCACCAGGGAAGCCCTACTAAAAACTCTTTTTAAACGTGGTTTGTTATTGTAATGCTTTTGTGTGTGTGTGTGTGTGTGTGTGTGTGTTTTGTAATGCTTTTTACAACGAAACTATACTTGAACAGTTCCAAACTGTACCTACTGTATGACGCTTCTCCTCTCAATGGGTTTCTTATTTCTATGTGGAATTTCGTATCTTGTAGTGTCCTGTAAATAAAGATTAAATTCCACTCTTTACTTCAAAGAAAAAAAAAAGAAGAAGTTACTAGTTGATGCTGATGCTGCCAATCAGGAACCAAGTTTTGAGAGCTGCTGACTTAATGGGATAAAAGGAGAAGTAAACAAATAATTAGGTGTTGGCCCACCTACGTGCACCTCTTGTGTTCTGCTTTTCCTCACGAGTTCCAGGATCCATTCCTGCGTGGATATTACCCTGAAGCTTCTATTTAGCTCTGGCTGATCCTGGCTGGCTCCTACTGCCTATGATCCAGGACTATGTGAGGTAGGATCAAAGCCCCAACAAGGCAGTTCTATTCCCATGATCATGGTTTTGGACCCTCTTCTGCTCTGGGTTGCCCTTCTTCTCTTCTCTCATTACCCCCACTTGACTGGGACCCAACCAACTTGTTTCCTTAGAGGTTTCTGACAGTCATATGTTTAAAAAAATTTTTGATGTATTTACTTTTGGCTAATAAAAATTGTATATATTTAAGGTATATAGCATGATGTTTTGATATATGTATAAAATGTGAAACGATTACCACAATCAGACTGATTAACATATCCATCAATCTTCCATAGTTACTACTTTTTTGTGGTGAGAACACCTGGGATTTTCTCTCTTAGCAATTTCAAGTATACAATACATTATTAATATTGTCATCATGCTGTACATTATGTCCCCAAACTTGTTTATCTTATAACTGAAATTTTTATCTTGTGATCAATAATCTCCCCTTTTCCCTCCTCCCCCAAGACTCTGGTATCTACCATTCTACTCTCTGTTACTATGAGCTCAACTTCTTTTTTTTAAGATTACATATATAAGTGAGATCATGCAATATTTGTCTCGATTATTTCATTTAGCATAATGTCCTCCAGTCTCATCCATTTTGTCACAAATGGCAGGATTTCCTTTCTTAAAGGCAGAATAATAATCAATTGTATATACATACCAAATTTTCTTTACCTGTTCATCTGTTGATGGACACTTAGGTTGTTTCACATCTTGGCTATTGTGAATAATGCTGCAGTAAACAAGGGAGCGCAGATGTCTCTTTGAAATATTTTATTTTCTCTGGGTATATACCCAGAGTCAGATTGCTGGATCATATGGTACTTCTATTTTTGAGGAACTTCCTTACTGTTTTCCATAATGGTTGTACCAATTTACATTCTTACCAACAGTGCACAAGTGTTCCCTTTTCTCCATATTATTACCAATACTTGTTGTCTTTTGCCTTTTGATAATAGCCATTCTAACAGGTGTGAGGTGATATCTCACTATGGTTTTGATTTGCCTTTCCCAGTTGATTAGTGATGTTGAGCATCTTTTCATATACCTATAGGCCATTTATATGTCTTCTTTAGAAAAATGTCTATTTAGGGTTTTTTGCACATTTTTAAGTTGAGTTATTGGGATTTTTTTGATATTGAGTTGTATGAGTTCCTTACATATTTTGGATATTAACCCCTCATCAAATATTGATTTGTAACTATGTTCTCCCATTCAATAGGCTGCCCTTTCAATTTGTTAATTATTTCATTGCTGTGAGGAGGTTTTTAGTTTGACATAGTTCCACTTGTTCATTTTTGCTTTTGTTGACTGTGCTTTTGGTGTCAGATACAAAAATTAATCACCAAGACCAGCGTCAAGGAGCTTAATCCCTATATTTTCTTCTAGGAGTTTTATGGATTCAGGTCTTCTATTTAAGTCTTTAATCCACTTTGAGTTCATTTTTGTATGTGGTGTAAGATAAGAATCCAATTTCATTCTTTTGCAGGTAGATATTCAGTTTTCCCAACACCATTTATTGAATAAACTATCCTTTCTCCATTGTATATTCTTTGTGTCTTTGTCAAAAATTAGTGGACTGTATATGTGTGGGTTTATGCAATCTCTTTGCTGTTCCATTGGTCCATATGTCTATTTTAATGTCAGTGCCATACTGCTTTGGTTACTATAGTTTTGTAGTATAAAGTCAGGAGATGTGATGTCTCCAAATTTTTTGTTCTTGCTTAAGATTTCTTTAGCTATTTTGGGGTCTTTTCTGGTTCCATATGAATTTAGGATTGGTTTTTCTATTTCTATAAAAATTCCATTGGAATCTTGATGGGGGTTGCATTGAATCTATAGATCGTTTTGGGTAGAGTGGACATTTTGACAATATTAAATCTTCCAATCAATGAACATGAGCTATCTTTCTATTTATTTGTATCTTCTTTGATTTCTTTCATCAGCGTTTTACAGTTTTCAGCAAACAAATCTTTCATGTCCTTGGTTAAATTTATTTCTAAATATTTTATTTTACTTTTCATTGTTATTGTAAGTGGGATTATCTTCTTAATGCCTCTTTTGGATAGTTTGTTGTTAGTGTATAGAAACACAACTGATTTTTGTATGTTGATTTTGTATCCCAAACTTTACTGAATTCATTTATTAGTTTTAATAGTTATTTGATGTATAAGATCATGTTATCTGCATGATGTTCTGAGATCCACCCATCTCCTTCTTCTTTGTGCAGCTTCTCTAGAGTCAAGCACAGGTGCAGAGCCAGCATCCTGTGGTAGATTGCTATCTTGTCTGGCCTTCTAATATTTTTATGTATTTTTTAAACGTAACACACCTGTAGATTTGTGATGCTTTATTGTCTATCTAGCACCGGTCATTTTAAGGTTTATAGTTATGACACATAATGAATGTAATGATTTCAGAATACTGTAATATTACATTACTTGGATAAACTATAATTTATTAATTATCCCCTAATGTTGGACATTTGGAATGCTTTCCATTGTCCCAACATGAGTAATAGCATTAAATGTATTAACTTTTTATACCTACAAAAGTATTTTTGGGTACTTTCCTTTTTTTGTTGTTGTTTCCCTGTATTGTGAAAGAGTTAAGGCAGCTTTCAGAAGTACTTTAAGTTCTGGGAGAATCTGCCTCTTTGTGTCTGATTCATTTTCTGAGTGGGTGGTGTACTGCTTTAACCTTGTCACTGACAGGAAAGTTCAGATTTTATACTGTAAAAAGAGAAGAGGTCTGTCCTTGCAGTTCTCTTTGACTGAAGTGTTTGCTTTTAGACAATGATTGTACACACTCTTCCATCAACACGCTGGTACTTGATAGTGTCAGTTCTCCTTTGAATTGAAATAGCAATTTCCTTTGTTCATCTGGACTATTTTTAAACTACGGCAGCTCTTATTTAAAAGCCACAGGTTGTGTTCCAGATTAACCCTGTCCAAATTTGGTAATGATGATTATACCATCGAGGGCAATCAGAATAATCAAATGAAGGAAAAGCACTTATTTTCTAACTTATTTAGCTAAAATGAATGTTCAGATAACATGATTTTAGTTTTCATATAAACCCATAGCATCTTGGTAAGCAACTTCTGAAAATAGGTTAATGAATCATCATGGGAGGAAACTTGAGAATCTTTGATTTGAAAAGGAACGTTAGCAGTCATTTAAGTCAATCTACCACACAAAAGAAAAACTCATCTACAGGGTGCGTGATGGTCTATGATTTTTTGATTAAACCCCTTCCATGGCTAGATTACCACCTTATCAGTCAGCCCATTTGTTGACATTTTTGAATAGCTGTAATTAAAAGTTCTCCTTTTATTTTTTTCTTGAATTGAAACCTGTCTTTTTAACATCTACGTAAAGATACACTGACTTCCCTTTGTGCCATACAGAAAAAGGAGTATATCTCATTATCATAGTCTTCTGAATATTTGAAGACATCTATATGGTTTCCTCTTAGTGTTCTCTTCTCTCTTATTTAGGATAAATGTCCTTAGACCATGCAGCCTTTTTTTTTTTCCCGTAAACTTTAAGATGATGATGTCTATATCCCTAATCATCTCAAACACTTTCCTGGATATTTTCCAGTTCGTCCATGTTCTTAAAACAAGGGTTGTGGGGCATAATGGCTCACAGACACAGTGGAACCATCTCACATTTCTGTGATCTTCACTTGAGATATTTTCTTTACAAATATCTATCTTAGAGACTTCCTCCAAAGTTTATTATCATGTAAGATTTCCCTGTGATATACCTATAGGTACATATTATTTCCAACAGTTTTATTTTAGAACATAGTCACCAAGAAATGGCACCTTACTTCTGAGAATTAGGTGTAAAATTGGTAATTATTAAATTCTTTTATAAGGGCTATCTCATAAAGCCACATTGCTTTCAATAGGAAATATGGTTTGTAGTAATAGATGAAAAAACATTATCATTTACACTTGAGAGCTAATCTTTAATCGCAGCTTGAATTTCATGGCTCATGATGGGAGAAAATAAAATCAAAATAAGAATTTGTCAGTACAGTATAACTAGCAATAGGCAGTGTTTTGTGCCTAGAAGATTTGTGGTATAATTATTTTTTAAAGCATATTAGACTTAAACTAAAAGGGATCTTACACAGCATACTGTCTTAATTGTACGAGTGACTGACCACTCATTTATCTCAACTATCTGGGAATCATTTGTGTTTTGATAGATTATTCGAGAGGTGATTCTACTCTTTTGTTTTCTTTATTTCTTTTTGTTTTTCTAGTTCCTACTCTACACAGAAAGTAGTTTTGATCATTTTGAACATCTTGATTAGATTCAATTAATCTGTCTATTTAATAGAAAACAAAATCAGTTAATGTTTAATGACATTTATTATTCAAGTTAGCCACAAGAGTCAATCTAGCAATTCCCTAAAAGTATAATAATAAAAATCTGTGGTATACATAGTGGTGTGTCTTTTTTATATGATGAATTACATTTTAAGATTTTTTTAAATTGTGTAATTTACACACAAGTATAATATGTTTTATATATATATACACACACACGTGTATATGTGTGTGTGTATACATATCCATCCCACATAATCTCGTTGAAGAAATAGATATCATTAGTGTTTAAAAACACCTTACCCCCAATGTGTACACCTCCTGATTTAGCTGTCTTCCCAACAATTGCCCAGTCCAAAACGCAATCTTAGCTTTTGTGATAATCACTCCTTTACTTTTATGTTTTTACTATCTCAGTATGTATCCATAGGCAATACTTTTCTTAATTTTTTCTATCTTGGGCCTGGGTATAAATACCATTATATTTTTTACATTTTTCTATGGCTTACTGCTTTTGTTCAACACTATGTGTAATACATCCATATGGATATATGCAGCATGTTTCATTTATTTTTACCACTGTATGGTAAAAACATGTACTACTGTATGTATTACAATTTATTTATTCAACTTACTATTGATATACAATCAGGTTATTTCCAGTTTTTGCTTTGGTTGTTTTTGTTTTTATCTATTAAAGACAATGCTGCTAGAAATACTTATTAATATGTCAACTGGCACACAGGTGCAAGAGATTTCCCACCATTTAAATCTAAAAATGGAGGTGCTGGATTGTAAGGTATGTGAATGTTCAGCTATACCACATCAGGCCAAACTATTTTCAAAATAATTATATCAGCCACGTATGAATGTGTTTCTTATCCCATATCCTTGCAAATACTTGATGTTGTCAGACTTTAAAAGTTTTTACCATTCTAGAGGATGTGCTCTGTACTTCCTTGTGATTTTAATTTGCAAATCTCTGATTACTAATGAAATTGAGCCTCTTTTCAAGGGTCTTTTTGAGTGTCCTTTATTTTTGAAGCGCCTGATTAGACTTTTTCCTTTTTAACTCATAGACTTAAAAATAATATTCTTGATATTAGTCATTTATTATTATGCATGCTGCAAACATCCTTTACTAATAGAATTTTTAGTACATTAAATTTTTTTTGAATTGAAGTTTTTAATTTTAATGCAATTGAATATACCAATCTTTTCTTGTTTTTGGTCAGTATGTATTTAATTTTGAGTTCTGTTTAAAAATTTTTTCTTCTCTACCTTGAGGGCATGAAAATAATTTTTTCTAAAAGGTTTACTGCTTTGCCTTCAACTATTATATGTTTTTGAACAGCAGGAAACATATCTACCAGTGGTAAACATGGACAAATTAAAAACATATATTTCCATGTCTTCATCCTAAACATAGGATATTTGGTATTTATGGAAGAGATGTACTGTCTGTTTAGTGCTTGAAACCAATTTTTAAATTATATAGCTTGTCTCTGACGGTTTTTTTTTTTTTACTTCTTTATGTTTAATTGCTTAGAGACAAACTGAAGCAAATATCTGATTCTTTTAATATGTATTGTTATATTTCACAGTACCAGATAATTTCTGGAAAGTGCTAGAAATGGTTATTCCAATTCGTGCAGAACACCTGCTTCCCTGAAGATTCCGGAAGACACCACTCAGGCATACACAAATCCTTTCTAAAGTCACATTAACAGCTAGAACATATGACAACCGAGTGTCACTCTCAGAAGGAAATTCCTTCTTTTTAAAACTTTCTATTCAGGTGATGATAAATAATCCCCTTTTAGCATAAAAATGTAAAATGAACATTTAAGTTCATGAAAATATTCCTCATAAGAGGTTTGGTTTGGTCTCTTGCTTTCTGGTGTTGTGTCTAAGGAGTCTGTATAACCCAAGGCCACAAACATTTACTCCTATGTTTTCTTCTTAGAGTTTCATAGTTTTAGCTCTGAGATTCAGTCTATGAACGAGGGGGTCCAACTTCATTCTTCTGCACATGAGGATATCTAGTTTTTCCACCACCATTTGTTGAAAAAACGATTATCTCCCTACTGAATGGCTTTAGCACATTTGTTGAAAATCAATTAACCACAAATTTAAGAGATTGTTTCTGAATTCATATGTTTCATTGATCTATATGTCTATCTTCATTACCACACTGTCTTGATTACCATAGCTTTGATTTGAGTTTGAAATCAGGAAGTGTGCTTCAACTTTGTTCTTCTTTTTCAAGATGTTTTAGTTATTCTTGGTCCCTTGTATTTCCATATGTATTTTAGGAAAGGAATTATCATTAAAAAATTTTCTGGGATTTTGATAAAAATTGCATTGGATCTATAGATCAATTTGGGGAGTACTTTCACCTTATAACGTTAAGTCCTCTGAGTCATAAATATGAATGTCTTTCCATTTATTTGTCTTCAATTTCTTTCAACAATGTTTTATAATTTTTGAGTATGTTTTGCACTTCTTCTGTTAACTTTATTCCTGTGTGTGTGTATATGTATATATATTTTTGACACCATTGTAAATGACATTTGTTTTTAAAATTTCATTTTGGATTGTTCATTGCTAGTGTATAGAAGTGCAATTGATTTTTGTATATTGATCTTTTATCCTGCAATCTTGCTGAATTAATTTATTAGTTCTAATAATTTTTGTGGGTCTCCTAGGTCTTCCTGTATATAAGATCATGTCATCTACAAATAGGAATAGTTTTAAGCTTTTCTTTTCAATCTGCCTTTTATTTTTCTTTCCCAATTGCCCTGGCTAGAACCTCCAGTACAATGTTGAAGAGAAGTGGCAAAAGTGGACAGCCTTGTTTTGTTCCTACTCTTAGAGGGAAAGCATCCAGTCTTTCACTATTAAGTACGATGTTAGCTGTGGGGTTTTGCCCTTTATAAGACTGAGGGAGTTTCCCTGTGTTCCAAATTTGCTGAGTGTTTTTATCACGAAAGAGTGTTGGATTTAGTCAAATGCTTTCTCTGCATTATTGAGATGATAATATATTTTCTTTCCCTCTATTATATTGATGTGGTGTGTTACATTAATTTATTTTCAGATGTTAAAGCAATTTGCTTTCCTGGGATAAATTGCACTTAGTAATGATATATAATCTTTTTTATATGTTTTAGATTTGGGTTTCTAATATTTTGTTGAGAAGTTTTACATTAAAATTTATAAGAAATATTCATGTGTAGTTTTATTGTGATGTCTTTGTCTGGTTTTGTATCAGGGTAATACTGACCTCATAGAATGAGTTGGGAAATATTCTCTCCTCTTCTATTTTTAGAAGAACTTGTGAAGAATTGGTATTTATTCTTCTTTAAAGGCTTGATAGACTTAATCAGTGAAGTCATTTGAGCCTGGGCTATACTTTTGGGGAAGTTTTAAAATTATTAATTCAGGGAATTCCCTGGTGGTCCAGTGGTTAGGACTCTGTGCTTCCACTGCAAGGGGAACAGGTTCGATCCCTGGTTGGGGAACTAAGATCCCGTGTGCCGTGCAGCCAAAACAAAACAAAACAAAACTATACTTCAATAAAAACATTGAAAAAATTATTAATTCAATTTTATGCTTATTATAGATCTACTCAGATTTTCAAACTTTTTCTTGAGTAAATTTTTGTAGTTTGTTTTTTGCAGGAATTTTCCCATTTCATCTAATTTTGTCAGTGGATTAACTCTTATGGGGTATTTTCTTCATGGTACTTTGAAGTTAAAGGAAGGTTCTGAGCAGTTTAGTTAACTGTTTGGAATAGAGTTTTGATAAAGAACACCAAAGCCATCCCAAATCTGGTGAACTAAGCAGATATATAATTCCATACCGGCTGTGGATCACCCTTTTTCTTTAGGAATTGAAGTCTCTATTACTCTAGGCTATGCAGAGGATGACCAAGGGTGAGGAGGTAAGGGGGACAAGACATGTTTATATTCAGTCTCTTTGCTCAAGAGTTTTTTTTTTTTTTTCTCCGGGAGGCTATGTTTCAAGGATTTCTTGAGTCCTGTGATAATACAAGGCTCTAGAGAACCAGTTTTTATGACTAGATTGGACTGAGTGAAGACGAGGAAACAGCTATGGTTCTGTCTTTATGGAGGAAGGCCTCTTTTAATCATCCTTTTCATGCAAGATATGTATAACTCTTGGTTCACAGAGATACATTTTACCCAGACCTAGTTTTCTGTATGGTTTAGGGCTATGGATTTTCCAAATCTATCAGGGTTATATCAGGTCCTGTGTTACCTGTCTGAGGAAGCAGCTTTAGTCAGTCTTCTTGGCCAGAGTGTACCTAGCTGAGGCCAATTATGCAGAGTCAATCCAGGTGTGTCAACAAAGTAATAGGTTCCAGAGGATTTGAGAGCTTAGCATGTGGGATTCAAGCCTGGGGAGCCAGCAGGCTGAGCAGGAGTAAGCTCTGGAGGTCAGAGCTTACCAGTGAGTTCAGATGCATGGTACACAGGAGAGTCTCCTTTGATCCATCTCAAGAAGGGGATTTAATGTTTTTCTTCTCATAAATAAGCTTCTGGACTTTAGGAGTTTTAGTCCAAATGTCACAGAATTGCTTGTGACTGGTTCCTGGCAGCACTGGGAACAGCTGTGCCGAGTTGCCTTGTATCGGGAAGCCTGCTGGGAAATTTATCCAAATGTCCTCCAAGGAAGACAGAGTTCTGGGAAGTAAGTGATTATGTGGGTCTTATGTTAGTGTTGGAGTGAAGTGCAGCCAGGAGCCAGCTCACATTTATGTTCATCCAAAGAGAATGGACCATTCCTAGGAATTGTTCAGTCTGGAAATGTTTAACTGTGAGAAAATCATTCCGTTTTCATTTCAGAGATTTATGCCTGTCCTTGTATCAGAGTTGGCAAACTTGGGGGTTTTGGGAGATGACTTAAAGCCTATTTGTGAGCTTTGTCCAAACCTGGGTGACTGTAGGCCTATTATTTTGGGCAACGGGTTTTCCACAGCCATCCTGGAAGGGCTGCAGCAGGGTGTTGTCATTGGAAGTCAATAGGTGTGGTTAGAGGTTACGGGGAAGGGAGAAGAGGCCAGTAAAAATGACGTCAGTCCACTCCTCTTCCCATCTGGCTTTCAAATGGAGTCTGTGTCTCCCAAAATAGTCTCATAAATTTGGGGTATTAGATTTTTTTCTCTCCCTTGCTTGGAACGTCTGGCTTCTGGCTCTTAGGCTTGTCAGGGAGTGAAATTTCCTTTACATAAAGTGTGTGTGTGGCTTTGAATCTAACCTAGACCTCTCTTCTCCAGGTGTTTTTTTTCAGTAGGTTCTCTCTCTTCCTTCAGTCATCTTTCTCAGGACTGAGAGAGGCCAGGCTAACCATTTATGTACCATTCCAGGAAAAGCCTCATGTTGGTCGATGGAGATTTTGCTCTGAGATTTTGAAAGCTCTGGCAACTGCTGGTTCAACTTCTGTGTTCTGGCTGTTTCCTTGCACTCCTGCCCAAATTCCTTCTCTTACTCTGCCCCGCATCCCTCATTCAACTTTTCACATCCTAGTAACAGATCATCGGTATTTCATATGCTATTCTAGCTCTATGGATACTCTATGTATTCAATGAGTTTTATGTACTTGACATTTTAATGCTATTTATTCTAGTTACTGAATTATTATTATTTTTCCTCTTTTTAAATCTAGTCATACAAAAATGTAGATTCATAAATTGTACCAACTAACAAGTTGTATTAGAATGACTGACAATAGCAGTATTAAGGAACTTTGGGGGGAAAAACTGCAGTCATTATCACGCTAACCTCTTAATTTTTACATATTACATTTTAGTTTTTGAAGATGTAATTTTCCAGTTTATGTATTGTTTCATATTCCACTTTTTCCAAGTAATTATTATTTTTATATCTATTAATTATTATATTTAATGGACATAATGACTTTCTATCATACATGTAGACATGTATGAGCAATTCATTGATCATAGAATATTTAGGTTAATTTTAATTTCATTCCTTCCTCCCTCCCTCCCGCCCTTCCTTTCCTTTATTAAAGATACATTTGCAATGGACCTCTTATTAATGTAGCTTTTTGCTTTTGTTAAATTTATTTCCTTAGGCGTCATTCCTATGAATAAGGTTGCTGGATAAAGAATATGGACATAAATGGTTTTGCAAACAAAAATATGTTTAAAACTTTTAATGCTTCCAGCTGTGTAAGTCTATACAAGTTTCACCATGGCTTTGAGCATCGTGTATTATAATTTAAAATGTTTTACTATGTTGACATAATTAAATTATTGCTTTGTATTTGCTTTAATTTGCTTTTCTTTTAGAATGAGGAAGCAAGACATTTTTTATTTTGTGTTTGCACTTTGTATTTTCTTTCGTACGAATTCTGTTTATATTATAAGGTGTATTTCTCTTCTCCCTCCATCCCGAGAGTCTAAAAGCAAATTCTACCGAGAGATAAGGAATTTTATAACTTTTGTATTAAACATTATTTAATATATTTATATTTAAATATTATATCTCTTTAGATATATTTATACTACAAATACTTTTAACTACATAGAATCTAGGTTAAATTCTCCAAAAAATCCACAAGCTTAATTAAATTTAAATTTTGATAAGGGATTATTTTCCTTTTTTTTTTGCAGTTAAGGAGATTACGTTGTATTTTATTTCACTTTTAGACATGTATTTTGAATAGTATAATGGAGTGCTTTGATACATTATAATCGTTGAATTGAAAATGATAATTGAGGAACTGACTTTTGGAACAACCTTCATCCATTCACTTTTCTTTACTGAGCCTCTGCTTGAACTAGATATCATTCGGTACTAGGAACTAAATGGTGAATTGACCTCTAACCTTTCCCTCAGAGAACTCTGTGGTCCAGTTTGAGAGCAAGGATAATAGATAATGGATGTGCTATGGTAGGAGAAATACAATCAAGAAAAACTCATAGCCAGTTGAGTCCCAAAAACCCAAAGGAAGCCAGCTCAGTGTGAGGAGGACGCATCTAACCTAATTTGGGGAGTTAGAGTTGGCCTCCTGGATGCAACAGTGTTGAAACTGAGATCTGAAGTGTGAGCAAAAGTTCCTGCTTCACATCAAAAGGCTTTATACATCCCCACTGTGTTGCTCTGGTGACTATTATTGTTATTATTTTTGGTCTCTATGGGTGGGTACTAATACGTAGTTTTTGTCTTTTCTCAGAAGATAGGCACCATGAGAAAAGAGTCCAGCTTTATGGAGAGAAGCCAGGCAGAAGCCCTGAAGGCTAGACTCCTCTACCAGGATGTTTGCTTGGCAGCTCAGCGTCTTGACCTTCTCCTTCGAAAAGGAAATGCTCACAAAGAGGTTTTCAAGCCTCCTGTCCTGGCCCTCAGGGATGCGGTTCAGCAAGTCTGCATTAAACTCATGTTCCTTCACCCAGTGGATTATGGGAGGAAAGCAGAAGAGCTGTTATGGAGGAAAATGTACTCTGACGTTGCTGTGCTGCTGTTGAGGACCAAAAGAAAACACGTGGACACCTTCAAACTGTGGGAAGGCCCCTTGCGGGCTCACCTGAAGGGCAGCCTCAGGTTCTATGACCATGTCTTCCTGTTCCTGCAGGAGCACACTATGAGCTGAGGTTACTAAGCTACACTGATTGGCCTCACAGTGCCATCCACTTGATTGCTGCAAGAAAGCAGGTCCTGCCTCAGAAGAAGAGGTGGCCTGGGTGCGAACCGCCTGCCACCGCTGTCGGCTGTACCTGGGAGACTTGTTCCACTTTCAGAATGAGTTCCCCAGCCCTGGCCACCAAGGACTTGGCGGACAGGTGTGACACCGAGCCATGTCAGTGGCCCTGCACATGGGCATGCCCTTCAACCAGCTGGGGGCTCTCACAGGGAGGAAGTACTATGACATTGAAGCCACGTACTCTACCAGCGCTGCCTCCGCTCAGGAGTGCCTTTTAAAGGGACATCTTGGAACCTCAAAGGATTCTATGACCATGCGGGAAAAAGGTACAGCCAGCTGAAAAGGTACCAGAGAAAGAAGCTATCTCCCAGCCAGAGGCAGTGTTGGGATAACAAAAGGCTGCTGGTTAGCTTCCTGTCCCTTCACAGCCTCTTGCAGCCTCAGCGGAAATTCAAAGCAACCAGGCTTATGGCCCTGTGCCAGCTGGTTCTGGAAGACTTCCATCTCTGCCTTTCCTATAGGCCGTGCCCATCCGACCTGAGCCAAGCCTCCAGAGAAATCCCCCAAGGGGCTATCTGTTCCTCCCAGACCTCCTCATCTTCCACATGGTGGTTCTTTGCCTCATGAGTGTGCACAGCCTGAGGACAACAGGCTCAAAGCAGCACAGGCCAGTGGTCACCTTCACCTTGACCCTTTTCTCCCATTTAATTCAACATGTGACTACCCGCATCCAGGCTGAGCTCCGGAAAGGGAAGCTGACTCCAGACGTGGATGTCCCCAGGGACAAGGAAGACCAACAGAAGATAGAAGCTGGGCAGGAACAACAAGACCTTCCAGCCCCCTGCCCTGGGCCCCACCACAGCAAATCTCAGAAGAACCACAGTCATCTTACGATTCCAGGGAGGGTTACAACTCGGAAGCCAGTTTTCATTCTTGCTGTGACTCAGATGAGATAGATGAAGATGAAGACAAATCCTTATGCTCACAAGCCAGCTCAGAAATCAGTAGTGAAACTACTTATTCAGACACAACTGATGAAGAGGAAAGTGGCTCCCTGAATCCAGAAGCAATGCAGGAGCATGGGGCCAAATCCAAAAGTCAAGTTGCCCATCCGGTGGATAAGTTGAAGACACGTCAACCTCTCAGTCGTCTATTAGGTCACTTAAAAACAGGAAGTTCTGCTAACCTGCCAGCCACGTTGAGCCACAAGCTCCCAGTAAAACGTGGCTTGCACTTGACTCCTGTCTTCAGCCACAGTTTTCTGATGCCTCCAGCAATGCCTCTGGCACAGAGGATGGTGTGAGCAGCTTTCCTGAGACAGAGCCTCCCGCTGGCTCCTACTTGGGGCAGAAGGCCTCCATCAGCCAGTCTTGCAACAATCTCCAGACCATTCAAAAGAAATTGCAGATCCTCTCTGCAGAGGGCCCGCTGCCCACTGTCTAGGTGATTCTAGGCTGGCCCCGCACCAACCACAGCCTCCTCACCTCACAGTGGCGGAGTCCACTTAGCCTGTGGGGTCCCCTGTCTGTGCTGCTGAACCTGCTGCCCTCCATGGGAGACCTTCAGGAGCCAGGCCTGGGCCTGTCCCACCATCTCCGTGATCTACTGCAGAGCTGTGAGGGCCCAAACCTTCCCAGGTTCCTGCAGCTCCCTGAGGACATTGCCCTGGGCCAGCACTCGCCCCGGCAGGCTTCCCAGGAGACGGCTGGCTTGGAGCAAGACCCACCTCTACTCACCTCCCAGGATGAAGCTGCTGTGCGCATCTGTTTCCTCAGAAGCTTTGGCCACTTTGCAGCGACACTCCCTGGACAGTTCCGAGGTTCAACTCTAATTTGGGGGTCTTTGTGAGCTCTGGATTTGAAGGACCAGAAAACCCATCTCAGCAGTTTCTGGAGAGAACTTCAAGGATCAGGTTTTCCAAAGACATAGTTCAGCTCTGGCTTCAGAGTGAAGTGGTGCAGCCGGAGAAGATCCTCAGGTACCTCCAGATTCAGTCAGCTTTGACCCCGTACCTGTTCCCTGACCCTCGGGCCCTCTGTGAGCATCTTCCAGTCATCGAGCAGCTTGCCACCAGTGGTAAGTTTCTCCTCATCACACCCAAGATCGTGGTCGACATATTGTACGTCCTGAGGAGGGAAGACTGCTGGGCTTTGGCAGCCATCACCTTCCTAGAGGATGAGCTGAAGAGAGGGAACCGGTACATTTTCTGCCAGTCCTTTTTGTCTACGAGGTTAGTGAGGCCCAGGATGACCAGGCCAGACTCTGATGCCTGGGACCTCTATGACATTCTTGAGTTCTGCAAAGGTCTGCTGGACTCCTCCCAGCCAGGGACCCCTGACCCCAGCAGCATGATAACAATCATCACGGGCATCTGGACAGCCCTAGGAATTTCTCATACCCCCTGTAGCTGGTGCTGGGAACAGCAATTGAAGCTGGTGTGGAAATCAAGAACATCCGGCGCTTCCACAGGGAGTGGAAGACGGTCAGCTGACGTCACATCTCCCTTCTTCCTCCTTCAGCACTTAACCCATCAAACTCAATCTGTTCACCTCTCTTGTTCACACCTAATGTTAAAGGTAGCCATTGGGTAAACTCATATCTGTACCTACTATTGGTAGAGTCTCAGTGTACTGACTGCCAGGGGCTTTGTGTTTCCTTCTTTGTCATCTTCGCTTGATATCATGTTCTCTGTCTGAAAAACAGATTAAACTAATTCAGTGCTTAATGTTTTTATGGTAAAACATCAAGTTAAGGAAGAATTTCCAAGTCCCCGCTCAGCCGGTGGAACTATAATTTGCTTTGCTCTGTTTTGTGACATGAAACTTTTTAATGCTATTTTATTGTGATGGATCATGCCTATTATGTAAGGTAGGCCTTTGCCATCTGTGAAAACTCGATAAATGGAAAGCTAAAGTTTTGATTGGAATGAAGGGTTTTATTGCAATTTTCGGCCCCATCTTCACCTTCTTCCATGCTCCATTCAGGTTTTTCCCTTTTGGCTAGGACTAGGTTGGTACGATCAGCTGATTTGGTTCTGCTTTTGATAATCTGGGAGTAGGTATTTCATGGTACAATATTGGTATTTTTTCTCACGTCTGCTCAAAGTTTCCAATTTGGCTAACATGACATTGTCTCTTGCTTTTTTTCTGGCTCTCAGATATCTTTTGGGACCTCTTGTCAACCTCCTACTTTGTATATACTCCACAGAGAGCTCTTTTCCTGCCATTAGCAGAGCTTGAACGTGGACCCTGTAAATATTGGATATAAGTTAAAATCTACCACTTCACTCAGACTGGCATGCATTAAAAGCGTTAACACTAATCTGCCCCCCTCCTCCCATCCACAATAAACCATCACATTGCAAGGCCAAACTTAGTATTCTTTCAGGATCCCAGGTTCTTGAGACATCTGAATCCTCCTCTTTCTGGGTATACCCCTCACTAACTCAGCCTCAAATCCAATTGCTCCCTTCAGAAGCAGAGAAATTACCTTCTGAGCTTTTTCCTGACTCATGGATTCTCATTTCTCAGTTGTTCTAAGCTGCGCCTTTGTGTTTCAGTTAAACTTCTGTCACTTCCCCTTTTCCATGCTTTTCTAAGCACTTTATTACATTTATTAGAAAAATTTCAATAAATGAGAGAAAACTAGAAAAAAGAAAAAACCCAAAGGTCATTTCACCCTAACATTAGCATTCTTGTTTCCAGTTATTTACAACTTGTCATGCTTCCTCTGCATGCGTATTTTTCCTAGTTGTAATTATATTCTATAAACATCTTTTCAGCCTCCTTTTCTTCAGATTACAGACACTTCTTATATTATTGCATTATCTTCATTGTCCCTGTAATAGCTCCTTCCTATTATTGTTTGCTTAAGCATTAATCTTTCTTTTCTAATGTTTTTAGTATTAAATCATTAATAATTACTAAAGATCTTTGTATCTGTTGGGATTAGTTCCTTAGGATAGGTGACCAGAAATTGAGTTACTGAATTAAAAGGTATAAATATATATGTATGTACATAAATTTTACGTGTGCATATATATTTGTATGTACATATGCATATAAATGTAACTTTTATGAAACATTGCCAAATGGCTTTCCGAGAAAGGAATTTAGTTCCCAGAGGGGAGTAAACATTTTACATAGTTTTACAGTCACATTTTTCACCAAGTATGTTATGATCATTTTCTTCTTTTTTTAAGATGATTTTTAAAAGTGACCATGATACGGACATACAATAATTTGCTAAACCATTGTCCTGCTATTGGATATTTGTTTCTACACTTTTTTCTGGTTACAAATAATGTAAATAAATTTTTATATATGTCTTTGATTATTAGAGTAAATTCCTAGAAGTAGAATTGGTGAGGCAAAGAATCAGAATGCATTAAGGTCCTTAATTATACAAAATAATAATGATAATGATACTGAATCGGCCTCCTAAAAGGTTGTAAGAACTCTTACTCCCAAGAGTACAAGTGTACTTACCTCATTGCATTCAATTCAGAGAATTTCAATTTTTTTTCTTGCCAGCTTGAAAAGTGAAATTTTCATTGTATTATTGACACTAGGAGATTGAAATAAAGAGCTTAGTGCTGTATTTTAAGGTTTTTTGCTCATGTCTCTTTTTACTTGCAATTTTTTTCTTATTTCTTATTGTTATAATCTACAACCAACCTAAAACATATGAGAGCACAAATTTAATTGGACCCTAAATACGATAGCCTAAGCCAGGTAGCTGACTGCCCTTATGGTCTTTGCCTTGCTTGCTGTAACCTGCCAGGTAGAGTGTTATATTCATATGAGAGAGCTGATAATACTGACAGCTTGAGAGGAGGGAAAAAGTAACTCAAAGCATGCAATGGAGCAGAAGAGAATAAGAGAACAAGAATAAACTTTTATTTTATTTTTTTAACATATTTATTGGAGTATAATTGCTTTACAATGGTGTGTTAGTTTCTGCTTTATAACAAAGTGAATCAGTTATACATATATATATGTCCCCATATCTCTTCCCTCTTGCAGCGCCTTCCCTCCCATCCTCCCATTCCCACCCCTCTAGGTGGTCAAAAAGCACCGAGCTGATCTCCCTGTGCTATGCGGCTGCTTCCCACTAGCTATCTACCTTACATTTGGTAGTGTATATATGTCCATGCCTCTCTCTCGCTTTGTCACAGCTTACCCTTCCTCCTCCCCATATCCTCAAGTCCATTCTCTAGTAGGTCTGTGTCTTTATTCCTATCTTACCCCTAGGTTCTTCATGACATTTTTTTTTCTTAAATTCCATATATATGTGTTAGCATACGGTATTTGTCTTTCTCTTTCTGACTTATTCACTCTGTATGACAGACTCTAGGTCTATCCACCTCATTACAAATCGCTCAATTTCGTTTCTTTTTATGGCTGAGTAATATTCCATTGTATATATGTGCCACATCTTCTTTATCCATTCATCTGTTGATGGACACTTAGGTTGTTTCCATCTCTGGGCTATTGTAAATAGAGCTGCAATGAACATTTTGGTACATGACTCTTTTTGAATTATGGTTTTCTCAGGGTATATGCCCAGTACTGAGATTCCTGGGTCATATCGTAGTTCTATTCTTAGTTTTTTAAGGAACCTCCATACTGTTCTCCACAGTGGCTCTATCAATTTACATTCCCACCAACAGTGCAAGAGGGTTCCCTTTTCTCCACACCCTCTCCAGCATTTATTGTTTCTAGATTGTTTGATGATGGCCATTCTGACTGGTGTGAGATGATATCTCATTGTAGTTTTGATTTGCATTTCTCTCATGATTAATGATGTTGAGCATTCTTTCATGTGTTTGTTGGCAGTCTGTATATCTTCTTTGGAGAAATGTCTATTTAGGTCTTCTGCCCATTTTTGGATTGGGTTGTTTGTTTTTTTGTTATTGAGCTACATGAGCTGCTTCTAAATTTCAGAGATTAATCCTTTGTCAGTTGCTTCATTTGCAAATATTTTCTCCCATTCTGAGGGTTGTCTTTTGGTCTTGTTTATGGTTTCCTTTGCTGTGCAAAAGCTTTGAAGTTTCATTAGGTCCCATTTGTTTAGTTTTGAGTTTATTTCCATTTCTCTAGGAGGTGGGTCAAAAAGGATCTTGCTGTGATTTATGTCATAGAGTGTTCTGCCTATGTTTTCCTCTAAGAGTTTGATAGTTTCTGGCCTTACATTTAGGTCTTTAATCCATTTTGAGCTTATTTTTGTGTATGGTGTTAGGCAGTGATCTACTCTCATACTTTTACATGTACCTGTCCAGTTTTCCCAGCAGCACTTATCGAAGAGGCTGTCCTTTCTCCACTGTACATTCCTGCCTCCTTTATCAAAGATAAGGTGACTATATGTGCGTGGGTTTATCTCTGGGATTTCTATCCTGTTCCACCGATCTCTCTGCTTTTGTGCCAGTACCATACTGTCTTGATTACTGTAGCTTTGTAGTATAGTCTGAAGTCAGGGAGCCTGATTCCTCCAGCTCCGTTTTTCATTCTCAAGATTGCTTTGGCTATTCGGGGTCTTTTGTGTTTCCATACAAATAGTGAAATTTTTTGTTCTAGTTCTGTGAAAAATGCCAGTGGTAGTTTGATAGGGATTGCATTGAATCTGTAGATTGCTTTGGGTAGTAGAGTCATTTTCACAATGTTGATTCTTCCAATCCAAGAACATGGTATATCTCTCCATATATTTGTATCATCTTTAATTTCTTTCATCAGTGTCTTATAATTTTCTGCATACAGGTCTTTTGTCTCCTTAGGTAGGTTTATTCCTAGATATTTTATTCTTTTTGTTGCAATGGTAAATGGGAGTGTTTTCTTGATTTCACTTTCAGATTTTTCATCATTAGTGTATAGGAATGCCAGAGATTTCTGTGCATTAATTTTGTATCCTGCAACTATACTAAATTCATTGATTAGCTCTAGTAGTTTTCTTGTAGCATCTTTAGGATTCTCTATGTATACTATCATGTCATCTGCAAACAGTGACAGCTTTACTTCTTCTTTTCCGATTTGGATTCCTTTTATTTCCCTTTCTTCTCTGATTGCTGTGGCCAAAACTTCCAAAACTATATTGAATAAGAGTGGTGAGAGTGGGCAACCTTGTCTTGTTCCTGATCTTAGTGGAAATGCTTTCAGTTTTTCACCATTGAGGATGATGTTGGCTGTGGGTTTGTCATATATGGCCTTTACTATGTTGAGGAAAGTTCCCTCTATGCCTACTTTCTGCAGGGTTTTTATCATAAATGGGTGTTGAATTTTGTCGAAAGCTTTCTCTGCATCTGTTGAGATGATCATATGGTTTTTCTCCTTCAATTTGTTAATATGGTTTATCACATTGATAGTTTTGTGTATATTGAAGAATCCTTGCATTCCTGGAATAAACCCCACTTGATCATGGTGTATGATCCGTTTAATGTGCTGTTGGATTCTGTTTGCTAGTATTTTGTTGAGGATTTTTGCATCTATGTTCATCAGTGATATTGGCCTGTAGTTTTCTTTCTTTGTGACATCCTTGTCTGGTTTTGGTATCAGGGTGATGGTGGCCTCATAGAATGAGTTTGGTAGTGTTCCTCCCTCTGCTATATTCTGGAAGAATTTGAGAAGGATAGGTGTTAGCTCTTCTCTAAATGTTTGATAGAATTCGCCTGTGAAGCCATCTGGGCCTGGGCTTTTGTTTGTTGGAAGAGTTTTAATCACAGTTTCAATTTCAGTGTTTGTGATTGGTCTGTTCATATTTTCTATTTCTTCCTGATTCAGTCTTGGGTTGTGCTTTTCTAAGAATTTGTCCATTTCTTCCAGGTTGTCCATTTTATTGGCATAGAGTTGCTTGTAGTAATCTCTCATGATCTTTTGTATTTCTGCAGTGTCAGTTGTTATTTCTTCTTTCTCATTTCTAATTCTATTGATTTGTGTCTTCTCCCTTTTTTTCTTGATGAGTCTGGCTAATGGTTTATCAATTTTGTTTGTCTTCTCAAAGAACCAGCTTTTAGTTTTATTGATCTTTGCTATCGTTTCCTTCATTTCTTTTTCATTTCTTTCTGATATGATTTTTATGATTTCTTTCCTTCTGCTAACTTTGGGGTTTTTTTGTTCTTCTTTCTCTAATTGCTTTAGGTGTAAGGTTAGGTTGTTTATTTGAGATGTTTCCATTTCTTAAGGTAGAACTGTATTGCTATAAACTTCCCTCTTAGAACTGCTTTTTCCGCATCCCATAGATTTTGGATCGTCATGTCTCCATTGTCATTTGTTTCTAGGTATTTTTTAATTTCCTCTTTGATTTCTTCACTTCGTTATTAAGTATTAAGTTATTAAGTATTGTATTGTTTAGCCTCCATGTGTTTGTATTTTTTACAGATCTTTTCCTGTAATTGACATCTAGTCTCATAGCGTTGTGGTCAGAAAAGATACTTGATACAATTTCAATTTTCTTAAATTTACCAAGACTTGATTTGTGACCCAAGATATGATATATCCTGGAGAATGTTCCATGAGCACTTGAGAAAAATGTGTATTCTGTTGTTTTTGGAAGGAATGTCCTATAAATATCAATTAAGTCCATCTTGTTTAATGTATCATTTAGAGCTTGTGTTTCCTTATTTATTTTCATTTTGGATGATCTGTCCATTGGTGACGGTGGGGTGTTAAAGTCCCCTACTATGAATGTGTTACTGTGGATTTCCCCTTTTATGGCTGTTAGTATTTGCCTTATGTATTGAGGTGCTCCTAGGTTGGGTGCATAAATATTTACAATTGTTATATCTTCTTCTTGGATCGATCCCTTGATCATTATGTAGTGTCCTTCTTTGTCTCTTCTAATAGTCTTTATTTTAAAGTCTATTTTGTCTGATATGTGAATTGCTACTCCAGCTTTCTTTTGGTTTCCATTTGCATGAAATATCTTTTTCCATCCCCTTACTTTCAGTCTGTATGTGCCTCTAGGTCTGAAGTGGGTCTCTTGTAGACAGCAAATATATGGGTCTTGTTTTTGTATCCATTCAGCCAATCTGTGTCTTTTGGTGGGAGCATTTAGTCCATTTACATTTAAGGTAATTATCGATATGTTTGTTCCTATTCCCATTTTCTTAATTGTTTTGGTTTCGTTATTGTAGTTCTTTTCCTTCTCTTGTGTTTCTTGCCTAGAGAAGTTCCTTTAGCAGTTGTTGTAGAGCTGGTTTGCTGGTGCTGAACTCTCTCAGCTTTTGCTTGTCTGTAAAGGTTTTAATTTCTCCATTAAATCTGAATGAGATCCTTGCTGGGTAGAGTAATCTTGGTTGCAGGTTTTTCTCCTTCATCACTTTAAATATGTCCTGCCAGTCCCTTCTGGCTTGCAGTGTTTCTGCTGAAAGATCAGCTGTTAACCTTATGGGGATTCCCTTGTGTGTTATTTGTTGTTTTACCCTTGATGCTTTTAATATGTTTTATTTGTATTTAATTTTTGACAGTTTGATTAATATGTGTCTTGGCGTATTTCTGCTTGGATTTATCCTGCATGGGACTCTCTGTGCTTCCTGGACTTGAATAACTATTTCCTTTCCCATATTAAGGAAGTTTTCAACTATAATCTCTTCAAATATTTTCTCAGTTCCTTTCTTTTTCTCTTCTTCTTCTGGAACCCCTATAATTCGAATGTTGGTGTGTTTCATGTTGTCCCAGAGGTCTCTGAGACTGTCCTCAGTTCTTTTCATTCTTTTTTCTTTATTCTGCTCTGCAGTAGTTATTTCCAGTGTTTTATCTTCCAGGTCACTTATCCGTTCTTCTGCCTCAGTTATTCTGCTATTGATTCCATCTAGAGTATTTTTAATGTCATTTATTGTGTTGTTCATCATTGTTTGTTTCATCTTTAGTTCTTCTAGGTCCTTGTTAAATGTTTCTTGCATTTTGTCTATTCTATTTCCAAGATTCTGGATCATCTTTACTATCATTATTCTGAATTCTTTTTTAGGTAGACTGCCTATTTCTTCTTCATTTGTTAGGTCTGGTGGGTTTTTATCTTGCTCCTTCATCCGCTGTGTGTTTTTCTGTCTTCTCATTTTGCTTATCTTACTGTGTTTGGGGTCTCCTTTATGCAGGCTGCAGGTTCGTAGTTCCTGTTGTTTTTGGTGTCTGTCCCCAGTGGCTAAGGTTGGTTCAGTGGGTTGTGTAGGCTTCCTGGTGGAGGGGACTAGTGCCTGTGTTCTGGTGGATGAGGCTGGATCTTGTCTTTCTGATGGGCAGGTCCACGTCTGGTGGTGTGTTTTGGGGTGTCAGTGGACCTATTATGATTTTAGGCAGCCTTTCTGCTAATGGGTGGGGTTGTGTTCCTGTCTTGCTAGTTGTTTGGCATAGGATGTCCAGCACTGTAGCTTGCTGGTCGTTGAGTGAAGCTGGGTGCTGGTGTTGAGATGGAGATCTCTGGGAGATTTTCACCGTTTGATATTATGTGGAGCTGGGAGGTCTCTGTGGACCAGTGTCCTGAAGTTGGCTCTCCCACCTCAGAGGCTCAGCACTGACTCCTGGCTCCAGCACCAAGAGCCTTCATCCACTCGGCTCAGAATAAAAGGGAGATAAAGTAGAAAGAAAGAATTAGTAGAAGTAGAAAGAAAGATAGAAAGAAAGTAGGGAGGGAGGGAGGGAGGAAGGAAGGAAGGAGGGAAGGAAGGAAAAAAGAAAGAAAGAAGATAAAGTGAAATAAAATAAAGTAAGATAAAATATAATAAAGTTATTAAAATAAAAAAATAATTTTTAAGGGAAAAAAATTAAAAAAATAAACAGACGGATAGAACCCTAGGACATATGGTGGGAGCAAAGCTATACAGACAAAATCTCACACAGAAGCATACACATACACACTTACAAAAGAGGAAATGGGGAAAAAATCATAAATCTTCCTTTCAGAGTCCACCTCCTTAATTTGGGATAATTCGTTGTCTATTCATGTATTCCACAGATGCAGGGTACATCAAGTTGATTGTGGAGCTTTAATCCGCTGCTTCTGAGGCTGCTGGGAGAGATTTCCCTTTCTCTTCTTTGTTCTCACAGCTCCCAGGCGTTCAGCTTTGGATTGGGCCCCGCCTCTACGTGTAGGTCACCGGGGGGTGTCTGTTCTTTGCCCAGACAGGACAGGGTTAAAGGAGCCGCTGACTCGTGGGCTCTGGCTCACTCAGGCCGGGGGGGAGGGAGGGGCACGGAGGGAGGGGCACGGAGTGCGGGGCGGGCCTTGGGCGGCAGAGGCCGTCGTGACGTTGCACCAGCGTGAGGCGTGCCGTGTGTTCTTCCGGGAGAGTTGTCCCTGGATTCCGGGACTCTGGCAGTGGCGGGCTGCATAGGCTCCCCGGAAGTGGGGTGTGGATAGTGACCTGTGCTCGCACACAGGCTTCTTGGTGGCGGCAGCAGCATCCTTAGCGTCCCATGCCCGCCTCTGGGGTCCGCGCTTTTAGCCACGGCTCGTGCCCGTCTCTGGAGCTCCTTTAAGCAGCGATGTTAATCCCCTCTCCTCGCGCACCAGGAAACAAAGAGGGAAGAAGAAGTCTCTTGCCTCTTCGGCAGGTCCAGACTTTTCCCCGGACTCCCTTCCCGGCTAGCCGTGGTGCACTAACCCCTTCAGGCTGTGTTCACGCCGCCAACCCCAGTCCTTTCCCGGCGCTCCGACCGAAGCCCGAGCCTCAGCTCCCAGCCCCGCCCGCCCCGGTAAGTGAGCAGACAAGCCTCTCAGCCTGGTGAGTGCCGGTTGGCCCTGAACTTCTGTGCGGGAATCTCCCCGCTTTGCCCTCCGCACCCCTGTTGCTGTGCTCTCCTCCGCGGCCCCGAAGCTTTCCCCCTCCGCCACCCGCAGTCTCCGCCCGCGAAGGGGCTTCCTAGTGTGTGGAAACGTTTCCTCCTTCACAGCTCCCTCCCACTGGTGCAGGTCCCGTCCCTATCCTTTTGTCTCTGTTTATTCTTTTTTCTTTTGCCCTCCCCAGGTACGTGGGGGGGTTTCTTGCCTTTTTGGAGGTCTGAGGTCTTCTGCCAGCATTCAGTAGGTGTTCTGTAGGAGTTGTTCCACGTATAGATGTATTTCTGGTGTATCTGTGGGGAGGAAGGTGATCTCCGCGTCTTCCGCCATCTTCCCCAGCAGTCTCAGAATAAAGTATTTTAAAAAATGCAAACAGAATTGTTTTTCTGATAGGAGATATATGGTGTTTTCACATATGAAAATAAATGGATATTCATCACTGTGGAAGATCCTCTCTTCAAGAAGCTTGGATGGGAGGCTCCAAATTACATTTGGGAGGTTCTAGTCTAAATAATATGAATGGGGTGAGGGCAAGAAAAACTAAGGCAGTGTTAACTAATTGTCAACACAGTAGACATTGTGTTGTGTCTCACAGCGGGTTTTGGTTCTTCCAAGCCCCAGAGCCAGCCCAATTCTCATCCTTACTGCTAAAGATGAATCATTTCAAATTGTCTTGGCAGTTACTGATGCTGATGCAGGGCAGAAAGCCTCCATTGTAGCAGCAGCTACACCACCATAGTTTTGCTAATTTTCGATTTTTTTTTTTTTTTTTTTGCATGTAGGAATCATTCTCCCTAAGAAAGCTTCCTTTTGGGTTCTGTGATATTTCCTTGCTTTCCTTTGTAGCAGTTTTGAAACTACAGGTGTCAGCTGATCATCAGCAGACACCCCTGGTCTGGACTTAAGTAAACACTAGGCGGGGGTGTGGGGTGGGGTGGGGTGGCTGCCTTGATGTCACTGCTGTGAACTCGTGACACATGTCCCAGATGTCTCCTGCATGGCTTGCTGATTCCTGGTGTAAATAATCTGGCTTCACCTATGGAAGAGCTAAGAGGCCAAGAGGACATATTGTTATTCAATGATTGGACTTCATTTGGTTTACTTAGAGGATAAGCACCTGTGATGTCAGCCCCTGCCAGTGAGAACCACCCAGGCAAAGCCCTTTAAAGAAATACCTTAGATTACTTATTGTTTCTACTCATCCTAAAAGTGTTTGTCTTCTAAAAGTACAGTCTTTTTGCTTAAACCTGTGGGATTGTGGACAAAATTTTATATGCTAGGAGAAAATTTTCTTATAGTTTTTTCTCCTCTTCATCATTGCATATCAGGAATGATATACAAAACAACAGGTACAATATTAAACAGTATAGTGCCTAAATCTTTGTATTTGTATACAGGCTCAGCTGAGGAAAATAACTCTTAGTTTTATTATCACCTGAGATTCTGATAAGGAGAGCACTGTTTGTTTGATGTATAAGAGTTTTATCACTGGGTGTGGCTATTCCTCCAGGTGGCATGGGGTCTTTCTTTGGACAATTGCTTTCTAATTTGCTTTTTACTCTAGGAAGTAGAAAAGAACTCTATTTTCAGATTAGTAAGGTAAAATCAGTCAAGTTAAGCAGCTTTCCCAAAGGCCTGCAGCTACTAAGTGACTTACCTGAGATTTGATTCCAGATATATCTAGCTCAAATTTATCCCAAATAGATCTGGCTCACTCATAAGCGCACGAAAGCATAGAGTATCCAGTAAGTAGGCAGGAAGAGGACATCTCAGTGAAGGTCAGTGACAACCTCAAGGGCAGCTTGTGGGACACAGAAACAACCCTCATTCTTCTCCCATCTGATTGTCCTGGTGATAAGCAAACTTAGGGAAGGAAAAGTTAATGGAGAGAGGAACAGCCATGACAGGGAGTTTCAACTCTGGCTAGAGGAGATATTTACCCAAGAAGAAATTGCTTTAAATGGGAAGATGCTGAGTTATTTTACTAAGCAAGGTTAACACTGAGCTATTTTACAAGTTTTACATTTTGAGTGCAATAGGTTAGAAGGTAAGTTATGTTCAGACAATAACTGGAGCTAGATTTTTCTTTTCTATATATGAGTTATGGTGTGTAAATTTCAACCTGACTGTGAATGTGTGTTGTATGTGCTTTTTAGGCAGCCAGAAACTATATTTATTCTGGCTGAATAATATATTTTGACTATAATAATTTCTCTTACGAGCTGAAGATTCTTATTTCCATCTGTCTCCTCTACAAATCTGCTGGAATTTTCCATATATCTGAAATTCAGCATGTCTAGAAGTGAAGTCACTGTTT
Organism: Globicephala melas; assembly: GCF_963455315.2. NCBI lineage: Eukaryota > Metazoa > Chordata > Mammalia > Artiodactyla > Delphinidae > Globicephala > Globicephala melas. The sequence continues at coordinate 52,257,442 of NC_083330.1, forward strand.
CAACCTGAACTGGTTTTCTCCTGGTGGTCCTTATTTTGATAAGTGGCATTTAGCTAAGTTTCAAACACTGGTTCCATTCTCTTCTAACTCCCCCTCCTCTCCTTCAGCCAAAAGCTTTAATTGTAAATACGTCAAGATCTATCAATATATAGATGAAATTTGATAAATCTGAATTCGCTTATGCAAGTGGGGGCTGGTAAGTCTGAAATTTGTAGGGCAGGCTGGCAGGCTGGCAGCATCTTGGGCAGGACTGGATGATGGCAGTCTCAAAGCAGAATTTCTTCTTTCTCAAGGAAATTAGTGTTTCTTTTTTAAGGCTTTTATGATCTTCCCACTGATTGAATGAAGCCCACCTCATTATCCTCATTGTTGAGGAAATCTCCTTTACTTAAAGTCAACTGACTGTAGATGTTTACCACATCTACAAAATATCTGTACAACAACACTATATTAAAATTCCATTCCATAACTAGGTACTATAGTCTAACCAAATAGATACATAAGAGTAACCATTATACATATACAATTTCTCAATAATTTTCTGAACACATCAGTAATCATTTATCAACAACTTACTGAGTTCTTGTTAGTTCCAGATATTATGTTTGTTGCTGTGGGAACATGAGAAGTAAGACATATTTCCTGTCCTTGATGAAATCACAGTTCTAGAAATTGAAACTGACATCTAATCAAATATAATCACTGTAGAATGAACAAAGTGTTCCGACTCTGGAGAGGAGATGGTGACTATGCCATCCAGGGAGTTTACAAAAGAGATTTCTATTCAAAGCATCTCTAAATCTACTGTTTCAACCCACTGACACTGTAACCCGAGTCCTACTGGGTTACAGTGTTACCCAAGTTAACCCAAGTCCTACTGTAACCCAAGTCCTCTTCAGCACCAGCTGGAAAATTGCTGTATCCTCCTAACTGATCTTCCCACCTCATTCTTGTCCTACCTCCACCTTGCCACCGAAATTATTGTGCTCTTATACAACTGATTATGTCTCTTTCTTGGTTAAAATGCAATGGCTCATCACTGCATAGCAAGTCCAAATTCCTTAGTGTGGCATAAAAAATTTAGGACTAGATGGCCACATTCTATTCTTTTCAGATTCATTCAGCATTTCCTTTCCGTCAAACATAAACTCCATTTTCCAATTACAATAAACCACTTGAAATTCTCTGAACCTACGTTTCTTTTTTTCTTGTATCCAAGCATTTTCACACACTGTTCCCTTTGTCTGGAAAGCCTCCTTTCCCACTTTATCTAGCAAGATTTTATTTATTCTTCTAGTTTCAACCTAAATATCTCTTCTTCTGTGAGAGTTTCTTTATCTCTGAGCACATGCAGTTGCTCTCTCCTCTGTAGTCATTGTTGCTGATAGTGTTACAATGCATATATTTCATTGGAATTATTCGTCTTTCTCTTTTACTAGACTTTGAGCTCCACGGTAGCAATAACTACGTTACTAATTTTGTATTATCCTCTCTCTTATGCCTAGATTCGGACCTGGAACATGTTAGATATTTAATATACTTGTGTATTTAATATATGTGTGAAAAACAATTGCACATTTTTCCAAACTAGTGCCCAAATGTTACTCCAAGTTAATGTTGGACATTAAAAATATCCTAATACTGTTTAAAGTCATTCTTAAAAATTAGGTATTGTTTCTTGCCCATGAGATTGAGGCTGCACTCACATTCTGAAGATCTGAGTTCAAGTCTTTGCATCACTTACTATGTAATTTTTTGTTTGTTTGTTTACAATGACAGATAATTTATTATTCAACAAAAACAGAGGCATAAGGACTCAAGTAAAGAAATTAACAGAAAATATTTTACAAGGGACCTTGAGGATATAGCCCGCGTTCTAGCGCCCACGCACCGCAGCTACTGGGCCCATGTGCTGCAATTACTGAAGCCCGCAGGCCTAGAGCCTGTGCTCCACAGCAAGAGAAGCCACCTCAATGAGAAGCCCATGCACCACAGCGAAGAGTGGCCCCTGCTCGCCGCAGCTAGAGAGGGCCCACGTGTAGCAACAAAGACCCAATGCAGCCAAAAGTAAATAAGATTTAAAAAAAGTAAACTCAACCTATGCTTTTATCATTCTCAAAGAAAATCTAAAATCGTTTAATACACTGTGCATTCCTGAAGTTACGATGAAATCAAAATAAATCTTAAGGGCTTCCCTGGTGGCGCAGTGGTTGAGAGTCTGCCTGCCGATGCAGGGGACACGGGTTCGTGCTCCGGTCCGGGAAGATCCCACATGCCGCGGAGCGGCTGCGCCGGTGAGCCATGGCCGCTGAGCCTGCGCTCCGCAACGGCAGAGGCCACAACAGTGAGAGGCCCGTGTACCGCAAAAATAAATAAATAAATCTTCATGTACCAGGTAGAACTGCTTGTCTTTTTCAAATAGTTCATATCTTAAATGACTATTTCAAATGAATTGTTTACAGCCCGCCATTGGATTTTTGTGAATGGGGAGAACAACAGTCGTTCATCTCGAGGATGTCGGTCTTGATTTTACTGCACACCTGTTAGTACTTCTTGGCTCCTCAGGAAGTGCCAACCCACACCTTTGTTCTACTGAAAGGCTGTGCCCAATGTAAGGATTTTCTTCTTTCCCTTAATTAAGTTACTATAATGCAATGCTGAAGAGCATGGGCTTTGAGCCAGCCATTCCTGCCTCAGTCACTTTCTAAAGCCAGATAATGGGTGAGTTTTTTATTTTTCTGAATTGATTTCCTCACAGAGCTGGCATGCAGATCAAATGAGCCAATATGTGTAAAGCACTTTGCAGGATGCCAGGCACATGGTGGCACAAATATGGCTAAGAGTTATGACTCTTGAATTATAACTAGCTAGAAAATCTGAATGGTTGTTCTGTATCAAAAATAGATAACAAACGAGAACCGGCTGTATAGCACAGAGAACGCTACTAAGTGCTCTGTGGTGAGCTAAATGGGAAGAAAATCCAAAAAAGAGGGGATATATGTATACATAGAGCTGATTCACTTCACTGTACAGCAGAAACTAACACAACATTGTAAAGCAACTATATGCCAATAAAACAAAGAAAGAAAGAAACAAACAAACAAATGGAGATGATCCTGGGCAGAGTATTTCTAAGTTAACAATTCTATATTCCTAGTTTTATTTAAAAAACAAAAAAACAAAAAGCCTCTGACTTGGAATAAAATGAAATAACCCAAAATTGGATGTCAAAATAAAAAAATTTGTGATCATTGAATAATTATTGAATGTTATAGTTGCAAGAGTCTGTACAAATGATCTAGGACAATATCCTCTGCTTAAAAATAAGGCACTTGAGACCTAGAGAGGGTAAGCTACTTGTCCATGGTTCTAGTATATCTAGAGAGTATCAAGGTAGAAAGCCCCACTTTGGCTCATTCTTGGAAAGAAACATGACACAACTTTTTTCCTCCTTAGCTTCTTAATGCAGCAGATTTATCTTATAAATAGAGGAAACTATATTTTTCAAATGAGTTAAAATTTTTAATTATATCTATACAATATTTAAAATATTAAAGACTCATGAGAGTGAATAAAATATATACAGGACAGAACACCACTACTAATTTATTCTCATTATTTTCTAATAACGTGTAGGTATATCAGATTGGATGAGTTTATTTGTAACTAGCTGACTGATTAATTTATATGGTGCCTGATTTAGGCACTCCCACTCTCTGCTCTTTGAGAACTTAGTGTCAGGAAGGAAAGCTGGCATTAAATTCAGAGCAGATGTGCAATCACTTCCTCCTCTCTAGCTTGGCTTGAGCTATTCGTACAATCACTAGTCTACCCTAACTTTCAATTTTTGGATCACTGCCTTAAAAAATAATAACATTCAGAATGAGACTCCAGTTCAGAAATCCTGTCCCCAGTGGGATGATCCTTCTCGTGTTTCATTGACTGGAAATTCTGGGAGAAGCAGACAGGTTGGAAAGGCACATAGTTAATATAATTTCTCTTCTTTGTGTAGTATCATGAGTGCTATTTCCATAAGGAAGTCTCCCTACTGATATACACCTTGCTCATAAAGCTTATTCTATGGGTCCAACCCTGATTTTATTTCCTCTTTTGGGTGCATAATACCTACTTGCCAACTGGAGTGGCTATTCATTGTGTGTGATCTTTTCATTTTGAGTCTCTTAGGCAAGTTTAAGCAAGCAGCAAATGCTGAAATGAGTTTCCCCAAAGTTTAAACATGCTAATGGCTTATAGAATCTGTCCAACTTGGTAGAGCAATGTCTTCATTCTAGCTGAGCAGATTTTGTGGAGTCTTCTTAGAGTTTTCCGCTTGATTTCTCTGTTGTCATTTGGTTTAGCTATATATTTATTATGCTTTAAAAGAAGAAGAGACATCAGTTCAACAGTAAAATCTATGGGCAGTATTCTGGAAGAGCCACAGAAAGTCATATGAGTCAAAATGCTGAGTTGTAAACATGGCATCACAAACCTAAGAGTAGGTCTATTTGAAGTAGGGATAGAATGAAGATATGGTTTAGCCATTTGAATTTATGAAATGAAGTCTTGTCACTTTAACATTAGAAGGTGGTTCAAATAATCTAGAAATCAATGAGAGAATCACTCACTTGAACTCTGAGACTAACAAATGTCAACTTTTTGAGAGAAGGTGCCATTAGGAATATTTTACAATGTCTATCCCAGCAGGAACTAGCTTCTTTCCACTTGAATAAGTGTATTCAACCTCTCTCTGGGCTTCTCCTATAGCAGGATCTCTGGGTCTGTAATGAGATCAGACTTTTAAGTTACCACTAAGTGAACACCATTTAGCATTTTCATTCCTCTAAAAGAATCAAGTAATTGCCCTCTAATAGCAGGCAAGCAGGATGACAAGTAAGATGAGGCATCACGAAGCTAATGAAAATTTAAAGTGGTCCCCATTTTCCAATGGCTTGGGAGAAGCTTATCAGAGCAATGACACGTCCCACAGAAAATGACATGCCCCCTAAAATGATCGAAGCAGAGACATACAGAAGCCAACATAAAGTCATCTGGTTCCCCAAAGCATAGCAGTGGCTTACACTTTACAAATTAAAAAACAAAAAGTCAGAGATTAAGATCCTTATATCTGAATAGAACTGATCTTGTCTACAAGCAGGCATCTGATACAAAGATGAAGTTATCACTAAAGCTATCTGATTTTAGGTACTGTGTCAGGCCTACATATTTCTGGACCTGTCCCAGGATATTTTATTTTGCTCTAACTTCTAGTCCTAAAACATACTTAAGTTGTATATTAAGGAAGGAAAGATATTTTCTTTAGTTTGGGTTTACCCCAAATCAGACCTTGAGACAGTAAAATAACTACATATATTTTATTTGGGAGGTGATTCTAGAAAGCACAAGAGATGGTGTGGGGAAACTGAGAGAGAAAAAGTAGAAAAGCCAATGAAGAGAGCATGAATGAGTGGGTTACCAGCGTGGACAACTGGGGCTCAATTCTGGGGATCTTCTGAGAAATCATGTGGAATGTACTTCGGTGTTATCTCGTCAGTGGAAGAGGAAACTGGCTTATTTATTCGACAACTCTCATCCCTCATTGGTTGAGGGTTACCTGGCATCTTGGGCTACATTGCATACACATCAAACAAGCTCTTGTGGCACTGGAAAAAGCCCCAGATAGAGAAACAGAAGGAATTAACACTTGAGAGCTCCATGCTCATGTCCTAATCACCTCCCAAAGGCCCCACCTCCAAACATCATCACACTGGGGATTAGGTTTCAACATAGGAATTTTGGAGGGAGGGATACAAACGTTCAGTCTATAGAATTTTTCCCCTGGACCTTCCAAATTCATGTACTTTTCACATACAAAATACATTCATTTCACCCCAACAACCCTAAAAGTCTTAACTTATTCCAGCATCAACGCTAAAGTCTAAAGTCCAAAGTCTCATTTAAATATCATCTAAATCAGATAGCGGTGAGACTTGAGGTAAGGTTTATCCAGAGGAAAACTTCCTCTCCAGCTCTGAACCTGTGAAACCAAACAAATTACAGTAAGTCTCCCACATACAAATGAGTTTTGTTCCGAGAGCGCATTCGTGTGTCTAATTAGTTCGCTAAGTCCAACAAAGTTAGCCTAGGTACCCAACTAACACAATCGGCTATATAGTACTGTACTGTAATAGGCTTATAATACTTTTCACACAAATAATACATTAAAAAGACACAAAAAGTAAAGAAACCATTTTTAATCTTACAGTACAGTACCTTGAAAAGTACAGTAGTGCAGTACAACAGCTGGCATACAGGGGCTGGCATCAAGTGAAGAGGCAAGAAGTGTTACTGACTGGAGGAGGGAGAGGAGGTGGGAGATGGTAGAGCTGAGGATCCTCAGCAATAGGAGACGGAGGGCAAGCTGCAATTTCATTCACGCCTGATGTTGATGGCTGGCATTCAATTCTATCTACCCTCTTGAAAAAACGATCTAGTTATGTCTGGGTAGTAGATGTTTTTTCTCATCATAGATGCCACGGTAGCACTGGATTGCATTCTGAACGGCTGCTGCAGCCTTCAGTGCAGCAACCACTTGTAGAGGATGCACACACGTGACAATGCGCCAGACACGTGAACTAACTTACGTGATTGGACATGCGAACACACGTTCGCATCTTTGAAAGTTCGCAACTTGAAGTTTCGTATGTAGGTGACCTACTGTATATGCTTCCAAAATGCACTGGTGGGACAGACATAGGACAGACATTCCTATTTAAAAAGAGGGAAATAGGTAAAAAGTATTAAATCAATTAAAGAAGCCATGAGACTGAGGTGGCTTTAATGCCATAGTAGCCTACATAAATGGACCAAAACTTAAATGTGTAACGCCTCAGGGTTAAGAAATTGAAACCTAAGGACTACCAATCACAAACAGCCAGCTAAGCTTTCCCAAATAAGGCAACTGCTTAAACTGCAGCCAATCAAATAATTGCTATGCTTTGCTTCTGCATCTTCTCTATAAAAGTTTTTCCTCTAGTTTCTGTTGGTGAAGTGATTCTAACTACTTCTGGTTTGGTGCCACCTGATTCCAACTAATTTTTGTTCAAATAAATTCTGAAAATTTTTAATATGCCTCAGTTTATCTTTTTTCTTTTTTTTTTTTTCGATACGTGGGCCTCTCACTGTTGTGGCCTCTCCCGTTACGGAGCACAGGCTCCGGACGCGCAGGCTCAGCGGCCATAGCTCACGGACCCAGCCGCTCCGTGGCATGTGGGGTCTTCCCGGACCGGGGCATGAACCCGTGTCTCCTGCATCGGCAGGCGGACTCTCAACCACTGCGCCACCAGGGAAGCCCACCTCAGTTTATCTTTTAATAGAAGAAAGGAGTGATAGGTCCCAAGCAAGTCCAAAACCTAACGGAGCAAATTCCATTAGACCATGTCTCAAGAACAGTCCTCTTGAACTCAGTGTTCTGCCTTCCAGACCCACAGGGGGTGGCAATTTTACCCCCACCACTTGGTGGGGCTCCACACATGCCATGGCTCTCTACTGGGGCTCCAAAGCTCTGGCAGTTTGGGGTCCTATTCCCGTGGCTCTGCCAGGTGGCCCTTTGAAACCTAGGTGAAGGCATCCACACCCCCAAGCCTGTGCACTCTGACCTGTGATGGAAGTGGCAACGCTGAAGATCTCTGAATTGCTTTCAGAGTCATCCTTCCATTGTTGCAAAGAATGACACCTGGTTTCTATAGAGGTGACTGATCCATACTAATCTCCTTATGAAAAGGTCACTTGGGTGGTGATATTTACCTAAATAAAAAAATAAGCAATGTTTTAGTATCTATTTGGCACTCATTCTTCTTAAGAGCTGAAATCTAGGAGAAAATTAATTGTGTTGGTATGTTTGTCAAAAAAAAAAAAAAAAAAAGGAAAGAAAAGGTCACTTGGCCACACCCTCAGTGTTCTTATTTTTTACAGTATGGATAGGCTGAGAATTTCTCAAATGTCTAAGTTCTGCTTCATTTTTTTTTTTTTTTTTTTTTTTTTTTGCGGTACGCGGGCCTCTCACCGCCATGGCCTCTCCCATTGTGGAGCGCAGGCTCAGCAGCCATGGCCTATGGGCCCAGCCGCTCCGCAGCATGTGGGATCCTCCCAGACCGGGGCACAAACCGGTGTCCCCTGCATCGGCAGGCGGACTCTCAACCACTGTGCCACCAGGGAAGCCCTCTGCTTCATTTTTGATTAACAGTTCCATTTTTAAGTAATTTCCCCTCTTCTCACATTTTACTATAAGCAATCAGTAGGAGTCAAGTCGCACCTTCAAACCTTGCTTAGAAATCTCTTTGGCTAAAGATAAAATTTCATAGCTTGCAATTTCTACCTTCTATAAAACACCAGCACATGAACACAATTCAGCGAAATTCTTTGCCGTTTTATAACAAGGATAGCCTTTCCTCCTGTTTCCAATAACATGTTCTCCATTTCCATCTGAGACCTCATCCAAATGGCCTTTATGGTTCATATATTTCTATCAACATTCTGTTTATGATTCCTTAGGTATTGTCTAAGAAGTTGAGGCTTTCTTGACAGCTCTTCTTTTTCCCTTCTGAGCTCTCACCAGAATTGCCCTTAATAGTCCGTTCATGGCAAAGGAGACTTCTGCTATAATGAAACTCAAAATTCTTCCAGCCTCTACCCATTACCTAGTTCCAAAGCTGCTTCCACATTTTTAGATATTTGTTACAACAGTACCCCACTTCTTGGTACCAATTTCTCTCTTAGCCTGTTTAGGCTGCTATAACAGAATACCATATACTGGGTGGCTTATAAACAACAGAAATTTATTTCTCACAGTTCTGGAGGCTGGAAAGTCCAAGATCAAGGTGCTAGCATGGTTGTGTTCTGGTGAGGGTGATTTTCCTGGTTATTAGACAGCATGTTCCTGCTGTATTCTTACATAGTAGAAGAGGCTAAGGATCTCTGTGGGATCACTTTGATAAGAAGGCTAATTCCATTCATGAAAGCTCCACTGTCATGACCCAATCACCTCCCAAAGACCCCACTCTTCCAACCATCACCTTTGAGGGTCAGGATTCAACATTTGAGTCAAAATGTTCATAGCATAACAGTGTGTGTCTTTCCTCTGCTCTCCCTTTACTCTTTAGTATTCCCAAGTTTTCTACCTTGGTTCTTCTCTTTTCATGAGACATAAACTCCCTGGTAATGTCACCAAAGCCACATTTTTCATCATCTCCTGATGACTCTCAAAATTTTACAAGTAAGGTGACTGAAAAATACCCCAATCTAATGTCTCCTAGTAAGATAATTGGAGCAAAAGCCAAAAAAGTCATTATCCTTGGTCTTTGGAATTCCCAGGCTGGCAGGTTAGGTTTATTGAAAAATCGAATTTGCATGTATGTATATCCTTGGGTTATAATAACTACCTCCAGAAGCCAATTATAGGAATTAGAAGTAGTCTAACGCTGTTATTATTTTATTTGAAGAGGAGTATTGAAATTTGTTTTATGCTGCACAAAGAACTTGTTTGATGTATATTTCATGAGCCCTGGTTGAGAGGGAACATTTCATATTGGAATATATGAAAGCGTCTAATCAAACATTTATGTCAGCAAGAGTTTTCTTTTGTGGAAGAAAGTTAATATGATAAGAAAGTAAAGAGGGGATAATAATGCCCTGAAGATGCTAGTCCATTTTGGACAAGATACAGGGCAGGGAGGATCCCCAGTAATGAACTGATCTTGACATCTGGGTTGAAGTCAGGAGCCTGGGCCACATAAGTGGCTTTTGACATTGGCTTCTGTAAGGTGCCTCTTAACCTCCCCTTCTCTTAGTGAACTCTTAGCTAACCTGCTTAGTGACACAGCAGCTGTGTCACAGCAGCTGAATGGTTGCCTTTAAATCTCTTAGGACACTTTTACATTTGAATGGGAGAAAACAACGCAGTTTAGTTTAAATGAATATAGTATCTAATGTGAGCAATTTCCGAAGGGGAGATAGGTGCTTTAAAATGTGTTCATTTCATTTGGTATGATATATTTGTTAGCCTCTGTCTTTCCAGCTATTCCAAGCTGTGTCTGGCTAGAAACTCATATTCTCCCTGGAAAAGGAATTAATTTTCACAGGGCCTGTGTGTGACTTAAAAGCCTTCAACAAAGCTTCCCTTTCTCTACCCTCCTCATGTTTGACATGGCTGATTGGAGATTGGAATAAATCTGGTGTTCTAGTAATGACTACTGCACTCGATTTCAACTTCTTTACCTCTGTACAGTTCTCCCTACCCTGTCCCACTACGTTCTTTTCCATCCATAGACTCGGCATCTGGTGCACAAAGGAAGAACTTTGGGTTTTTGACCAGCTCAGAAGACCAAACATCCAAAAATCCTCATCTGCTATTCTTTTCCTACGTTTTTGGTCCAATCCCCAGGTCTGGGTATCGACCCAGGATCTGTTCTCATACAGTCTAAGTAGTGTCTTTGTCTTGTCTCCCCCTCTTTCCAGAACTGGAGTCCTGACTTCAACTATTTGACTAGCTGGGCCAGTTACCCTAAGATTGAACTAATCTTCTGTTTGGGGGGTCATATTTATTGATCTCTTGTAAAACAACTATTTCTTGCTTGGGAATCTAATGTGCAGCAATCTCCTGGTTACTCCATCCTACCTTCTTGATTGAAAACCATGCTGCTAACTAGTTCCAGAACCTCTGTTGTGAGAGTTGGGTCCTAAAACACTGTGTCTTGACCACATGGGCCTCTCATCTGGAACGATCTGGGAATCTGTTCCCTGACTCCCTCCTTCTTGTTTGAGTCTCAGTCTGGTCCTTATTCTGCCCTTTCTCCCAACTCTTCACCTCCCTTCTGGCACATTGTTGCTTTTCAACCATCTGTTGAGTAATTATACAATAATTTGAGTTAATAAAGTATAAACACACTAACATTCATCTATTATAAAAATCTGATTTTTTTAAACATCTTTATTGGAGTATAATTGCTTTACAATGGTGTGTTAGTTTCTGCTTTACAACAAAATGAATCAGTTATATATATACATATGTTCCCATATGTCTTCCCTCTTGCGTCTCCCTCCCTCCCACCCTCCCTATCCCACTCCTCCAGGCGGTCACAAAGCACTGAGCTGATCTCCCTGTGCTATGCGGCTGCTTCCCACTAGCTATCTACCTTACGTTTGGTAGTGTATATATGTCCATGCCTCTCTCTCAATTTGTCACAGCTTACCCTTCCCCCTCCCCATATCCTCAAGTCCATTCTCTAGTAGGTCTGTGTCTTTATTCCTGTCTTACCCCTAGGTTCTTCATGACATTTTTTCCCCCTTAAATTCCATATATATGTGTTAGCATATGGTATTTGTCTTTCTCTTTCTGACTTCACTCTGTATGACAGACTCTAGGTCTATCCACCTCATTACAAATAGCTCAATTTCATTTCTTTTTATGGCTAAGTAATATTCCATTGTATATATGTGCCACGTCTTCTTTATCCATTCATCTGTTGATGGACACTTAGGTTGTATCCATCTCCTGGCTATTGTAAATAGAGCTGCAATGAACATTTTGGTACATGACTCTTTTTGAATTATGGTTTTCTCAGGGTATATGCCCAGTACTGGGATTGCTGGGTCATATAGTAGTTCTATTCTTAGTTTTTTAAGGAACCTACATACTGTTCTCCACAGTGGCTGTATCAATTTACATTCCCACCAACAGTGCAAGAGGGTTCCCTTTTCTCCACACCCTCTCCAGCATTTATTGTTTCTAGATTGTTTGATGATGGCTATTCTGACTGGTGTGAAATGATATCTCACTGTAGTTTTGTTTGCATTTCTCTAATGATTAGTGATGTTGAGCATTCTTTCATGTGTTTGTTGGCAGTCTGTATATCTTCTTTGGAGAAATGTCTATTTAGGTCTTCTGCCCATTTTTGGATTGGGTTGTTTGTTTTTTGTTATTAAGCTGCATGAGCTGCTTATAAATTTTGGAGATTAATCCTTTGTCAGTTGCTTCATTTGCAAATATTTTCTCCCATTCGGAGGGTTGTCTTTTGGTGTTGTTTATGGTTTCCTTTGCTGTGCAAAAGCTTTGAAGTTTCATTAGGTCCCATTTGTTTTTCTTGTTTTTTTTTATTTCCATTTCTCTAGGAGGTGGGTCAAAAAGGATCTTGCTGTGATTTATGTCATAGAGTGTTCTGCCTATGTTTTCCTCTAAGAGTTTGATAGTTTCTGGCCTTACATTTAGGTCTTTAATCCATTTTGAGCTTATTTTTGTGTATGGTGTTAGGCAGTGATCTACTCTCATACTTTTACATGTACCTGTCCAGTTTTCCCAGCAGCACTTATCGAAGAGGCTGTCCTTTCTCCACTGTACATTCCTGCCTCCTTTATCAAAGATAAGGTGACTATATGTGCGTGGGTTTATCTCTGGGATTTCTATCCTGTTCCACCGATCTCTCTGCTTTTGTGCCAGTACCATACTGTCTTGATTACTGTAGCTTTGTAGTATAGTCTGAAGTCAGGGAGCCTGATTCCTCCAGCTCCGTTTTTCATTCTCAAGATTGCTTTGGCTATTCGGGGTCTTTTGTGTTTCCATACAAATAGTGAAATTTTTTGTTCTAGTTCTGTGAAAAATGCCAGTGGTAGTTTGATAGGGATCGCATTGAATCTGTAGATTGCTTTGGGTAGTAGAGTCATTTTCACAATGTTGATTCTTCCAATCCAAGAACATGGTATATCTCTCCATATATTTGTATCATCTTTAATTTCTTTCATCAGTGTCTTATAATTTTCTGCATACAGGTCTTTTGTCTCCTTAGGTAGGTTTATTCCTAGATATTTTATTCTTTTTGTTGCAATGGTAAATGGGAGTGTTTTCTTGATTTCACTTTCAGATTTTTCATCATTAGTGTATAGGAATGCCAGAGATTTCTGTGCATTAATTTTGTATCCTGCTACTTTACCAAATTCATCGATTAGCTCTAGTAGTTTTCTTGTAGCATCTTTAGGATTCTCTATGTATACTATCATGTCATCTGCAAACAGTGACAGCTTTACTTCTTCTTTTCCGATTTGGATTCCTTTTATTTCCTTTTCTTCTCTGATTGCTGTGGCTAAAACTTCCAAAACTATGTTGAATAAGAGTGGTGAGAGTGGGCAACCTTGTCTTGTTCCTGATCTTAGTGGAAATGCTTTCAGTTTTTCACCACTGAGGACGATGTTGGCTGTGGATTTGTCATATATGGCCTTTACTATGTTGAGGAAAGTTCCCTCTATGCCTACTTTCTGCAGGGTTTTTATCATAAATGGGTGTTGAATTTTGTCAAAAGCTTTCTCTGCATCTGTTGAGATGATCATATGGCTTTTCTCCTTCAGCTTATTAATACGGTGTATGACGTTGATTGATTTGGGTATATTGAAGAATCCTTGCATTCCTGGAATAAACCCCACTTGATCATGGTGTATGATCCGTTTAATGTGCTGTTGGATTCTGTTTGCTAGTATTTTGTTGAGGATTTTTGCATCTATGTTCATCAGTGATATTGGACTGTAGATTTCTTTCTTTGTGACATCTTTGTCTGATTTTGGTATCAGGGTGATGGTGGCCTCATAGAATGAGTTTGGGAGTGTTCCTCCCTCTGCTATATTCTGGAAGAGTTTGAGAAGGATAGGTGTTAGCTCTTCTCTAAATGTTTGATAGAATTCGCCTGTGAAGCCATCTGGGCCTGGGCTTTTGTTTGTTGGAAGAGTTTTAATCACAGTTTCAATTTCAGTGCTTGTGATTGGTCTGTTAATATTTTCTATTTCTTCTTGATTCATCTTGGCAGGTTGTGCATTTCTAAGAATTTGTCCATTTCTTCCAGGTTGTCCATTTTATTGGCATAGAGTTGCTTGTAGTAATCTCTCATGATCTTTTGTATTTCTGCAGTGTCAGTTGTTACTTCTCCTTTTTCCTTTCTAATTCTATTGATTTGAGTCTTCTCCCTTTTTTTCTTGATGAGTCTGGCTAATGGTTTATCAATTTTGTTTATCTTCTCAAAGAACAAGGTTTTAGTTTTATTTATCTTTGCTATTGTTTCCTTCATTTCTTTTTCATTTATTTCTGATCTGATATTTATGATTTCTTTCCTTCTGCTAACTTTGGGGTTATTTTGTTCTTCGTTCTCTAATTGCTTTAGGTGCAAGGTTAGGTTGTTTATTCGAGATGTTTCCTGTTTCTCAAGGTAGGATTGTATTGCTATAAACTTCCCTCTTAGAACTGCTTTTGCTGCATCCCATAGATTTTGGGCCGTCGTGTCTCCATTGTCATTTGTTTCTAGGTATTTTTTAATTTCCTCTTTGATTTCTTCAGTGATCACTTCGTCATTAAGTAGTGTATTGTTTAGCCTCCATGTGTTTTTATTTTTTACAGATCTTTTCCTGTAATTGACATCTAGTCTCATAGCATTGTGGTCAGAAAAGATACTTGATACAATTTCAATTTTCTTAAATTTACCAAGGCTTGATTTGTGACCCAAGATATGATATATCCTGGAGAATGTTCCATGAGCACTTGAGAAAAATGTGTATTCTGTTGTTTTTGGAAGGAATGTCCTATAAATATCAATTAAGTCCATCTTGTTTAATGTATCATTTAAAGCTTGTGTTTCCTTATTTATTTTCATTTTGGATGATCTGTCCATTGGTGACAGTGGGGTGTTAAAGTCCCCTACTATGAGTGTGTTACTGTCGATTTCCCCTTTTATGGCTGTTAGTATTTGCCTTATGTATTGAGGTGCTCCTATGTTGGGTGCATAAATATTAACAATTGTTATATCTTCTTCTTGGATCAATCCCTTGATCATTATGCAGTGTCCTTCTTTGTCTCTTCTAATAGTCTTTATTTTAAAGTCTATTTTGTCTGATATGTGAATTGCTACTCCAGCTTTCTTTTGGTTTCCATTTGCATGAAATATCTTTTTCCATCCCCCTACTTTCAGTCTGTATGTGTCTCTAGGTCTGAAGTGGGTCTCTTGTAGACAGCAAATATATGGGTCTTGTTTTGTATCCATTCAGCCAATCTGTGTCTTTTGGTGGGAGCATTTAGTCCATTTACATTTAAGGTAATTATCGATATGTTTGTTCCTGTTCCCGTTTTCTTAATTGTTTTGGGTTCGTTATTGTAGTTCTTTTCCTTCTCTTGTGTTTCTTGCCTAGAGAAGTTCCTTTAGCAGTTGTTGTAGAGCTGGTTTGGTGGTGCTGAACTCTCTCAGCTTTTGCTTGTCTGTAAAGGTTTTAATTTCTCCATCAAATCTGAATGAGATCCTTGCTGGATAGAGTAATCTTGGTTGCAGGTTTTTCTCCTTCATCACTTTAAATATGTCCTGCCAGTCCCTTCTGGCTTGCAGAGTTTCTGCTGAAAGATCAGCTGTTAACCTAATGGGGATTCCCTTGTGTGTTATTTGTTGTTTTACCCTTGCTGCTTTTAATATGTTTTCTTTGTATTTAATTTTTGACAGTTTGATTAATATGTGTCTTGGCGTATTTCTCCTTGGATTTTCCTGTATGGGACTCTCTGTGCTTCCTGGACTTGATTAACTATTTCCTTTTCCATATTGGGGAAGTTTTCAACTATAATCTCTTCAAATATTTTCTCAGTCCCTTTCTTTTTCTCTTCTTCTTCTGGAACCCCTATAATTCGAATGTTGGTGCGTTTCATGTTGTCCCAGAGGTCTCTGAGACTGTCCTCAGTTCTTTTCATTCTTTTTTCTTTATTCTGCTCTGCAGTAGTTATTTCCAGTGTTTTATCTTCCAGGTCACTTATCTGTTCTTCTGCCTCAGTTATTCTGCTGTTGATCCCATCTAGAGTATTTTTCATTTCATTTGTTGTGTTGTTCATCATTGTTTGTTTCATCTTTAGTTCTTCTAGGTCCTTATTAAATGTTTCTTGCATTTTGTCTATTCTGTTTCCAAGAGTTTGGATCATCTTTACTATCATTATTCTGAATTCTTTTTCAGGTAGACTGCCTATTTCCTCTTTATTTGTTAGGTCTGGTGGGTTTTTGTCTTGCTCCTTCATCTGCTGTGTGTTTTTCTGTCTTCTCATTTTGCTTATTTTCTGTGTTTGGGGTCTCCTTTTTGCAGGCTGCAGGTTTGTAGCTCCTGTTGTTTTTGGTGTCTGTCCCCAGTGGCTAAGGTTGGTTCAGTGGGTTGTGTAGGCTTCCTGGTGGAGGGGACTAGTGCCTGTGTTCTGGTGGATGAGGCTGGATCTTGTCTTTCTGGTGGGCAGGTCCACGTCTGGTGGTGTGTTTTGGGATGTCTGTGGACTTATTATGATTTTAGGCAGCCTTTCTGCTAATGGGTGGGGTTGTGTTCCTGTCTTGCTAGTTGTTTGGCATAGGATGTCCAGCACTGTAGCTTGCTGGTCATTGAGTGAAGCTGGGTGCTTTTGTTGAGATGGAGATGTCTGGGAGATTTTCGTTGTTTGATATTACGTGGAGCTGGGAGGTCTCTTGTGGACCAGTGTCCTGAAGTTGGCTCTCCCACCTCAGAGGCACAGCACTGACTCCTGGCTGCAGCACCAAGAGCCTTTCATCCACACGGCTCAGAATAAAAGGGAGAAAAAGCAGAAAGAAAGAATTAGTAGTAGTAGAAAGAAAGAAAGAAAGAAAGGAACGAGGGAGGGAGGGAGGGAGGGAGGAAGGCAGGAGGGAAGGAAGGAAAAAAGAAAGAAAGAAGATAAAGTAAAATAAAGATAAAATATAATAAAGTTATTAAAATAAAAAAATAATTATTAAGAGAAACAAAAAACAATGGACAGATAGAGCGTTAGGACAAATGGTGGAAGCAAAGCTATACAGACAAAAGCTCACACAGAAGCGTATACATACACACTCACAAAAAGAGGAAAAGGGGAAAAAGTCATAAATCTTGCTCTCAAAATCCACCTCCTCAATTTGGGATGATTCGTTTTCTATTCAGGTATTCCACAGATGCAGGGTACATAAAGTAGATTGTGGAGCTTTAATCCGCTGCTTCTCAGGCTGCTGGGAGAGATTTCCCTTTCTCTTCCTTGTTCTCACAGCTCCCAGGCGTTCAGCTTTGGATTCGGCCCCGCCTCTGCGTGTAGGTCGCCGGAGGGCATCTGTTCTTCGCTCAGACCGCACGGGGTTAAAGGAGCCGCTGATTCGTGGGCTCTGGCTCACTCGGGGTGGGGGGAGGGAGGGGCACGGAGGGCGGGGCGGGCCTGCGGCGGCACAGGACGGCGTGACGTCGCACTAGCGTGAGGCGCGCCGTGCGTTCTTCCGGGAGAGTTGTCCCTGGATTCCGGGACCCTGGCAGCGGCTGGCTGCACAGGCTCCCCGGAAGGGGGTGTAGATAGTGACCTGTGCTCGCACACAGGCTTCTTGGTGGCGGCAGCAGCAGCAGCCTTAGCGTCTCATGCCCGTCTCTGGGGTCCGCGCTTTTAGCCGCGGCTCGCGCCTGTGTCTGGAGCTCCTTTAAGCAGCGTTCTTAATCCCCTCTCCTCGCGCACCAGGAAACAAAGAGGGAAGAAAAAGTCTCTTGCCTCTTCGGCAGGTCCAGGCTTTTTTCCGGACTGCCTCCCGGCCAGCCGTGGCGCACTAACCCCTTCAAGGCTGTGTTCACGCTGCCAACCCCAGTCCTCTCCCTGTGCTCCGACCGAAGCCCGAGCCTCAGCTCGCAGCCCCGCCCGCCCCGGCGAGTGAGCAGACAAGCCTCTCGGACTGGTGAGTGCCGGTCGGCCCCGATCCTCTGTGCGGGAATCTCTCTGCTTTGCCCTCTGCACCCCTGTTGCTGTGCTCTCCTCCGCGGCTCTGAAGCTTTCCCCACTCCGCCACCCGCAGTCTCCGCCTGCGGAGGGGCTTCCTAGTGTGTGGAAACGTTTCCTCCTTCACAGCTCCCTCCCACTGGTGCAGGTCCCGTCCCTATCCTTTTGTCTCTTTATTCTTTTTTCTTTTGCCCTACCCAGGTAGGTGGGGGGTTTCTTGCCTTTTGGGAGGCCTGAGTTCTTCTGCCAGCGTTCAGTAGGTGTTCTGTAGGAGTTGTTCCACGTGTAGATGTATTTCTGGTGTATCTGTGGGGAGGAAGGTGATCTCCGTGTCTTACTCTTCCGCCATCTTCCCGGAAGCCCTAAAAATCTGATTTTAAGTACCACCAAATTTTAACTTCCAGACTTGAGTGGAACAGAGTTTTAAATCCCTATCTGAGGCTCAGATTTACTTTCACTGAAGTTATGTCAATTTCATGAGCTTTTCTGAAGTCAGGGTCTTCTTTTCAGTGCTGAATTAAGAACAACTATAGATCTTACATGTATCCCTTACATGGATCAACGTACATTTCCCTAAACTTCCTTCCAATCTGAAGTTAGTGACTTCTATCTTTTTTTTTCCTTTAGCTTGGTTTAAAAACTGATTTTTTACTAGTAAATTTAATTTTACATAACGTTGGTTCTAGTACTTGCTCTAATGATCTGATCACTTTTAAAAGAGAATTGAAGCTACTCTGACAGCCTGTCTGAATACCTGACTCTTTATAAAACCACATTTGACCATTATGAAACAATATTTTAAGAGAGAAATATAATTTCTTTACATTTTACTCCCAAAGTTATTTGCTTCAAAATCGCATGTACCCTTGTTATGCCTGGAAATGAGAAAAAACTCTGAGAATACTATGCCTATGTTCTCTGATCCCCAGAGTCTTTAACATAATAATGATGATGCTTTCATTTATGTATCATTTTATGCATTAAAAAATACTTCCGTGCTTCCCTGATGGCACAGTGGTTGAGAGTCCGCCTGCCGATGCAGGGGACACGGGTTCGTGTCCCGGTCTGGGAAGATCCCATATGCCACTGAGTGGCTGGGCCCGTGAGCCATGGCCACTGAGCCTGCGCGTCCGGAACCTGTGCTCCGCTACAGGAGGCGCCACGGCGGTGAGAGGCCTGCGTACCGCAAAAAACAAAAACAAAAACAAAAAATCTTCCATGTATGTTTTTTGGAGCAGCATGGTGAAATAAAAGAACATGAATTTTGGATTTATACAACCTTAGACTTAAATCCTGACTAGCATCTTACCATCTATGAGGCCTTTGTCAAATTTCTTAATCTGTCTGAGTTCATTTCCTCAATTCAAAAATAGGTTTGATGCTATTTATTTGGAAAAGTTGTGAGGATTAAATCATGTAATATATGTACTGCTCCTGGCACATGGTAGGCTTTCAGCACATCCTGATTTGACAGCAACTTTGGAAGATTGAGAGGAATTGGACTAATAACCAACATAAGTAACTTGCAAGGACTTTTTATATGTGGAAGTGATAAGTATTTCCTTCTCACACATCAGTACAGGAAATGTTATTTTGGTTTAATTTTCTAACTCAAATAAAATCAGTCTCCGTGCCCCTACTCTCGAAGGAGGTGAGAAATGAAATCTCAGTCACGTGTTTTAATTGTCTTCTCACTCCTTGGATTCCAAATTTGGAAGGGGGAAGAAGGATACTTATGTGCATATAGAAAGATGTGGGAGGTGGAATGGCCCTCCCTGTTCGTGTAGCTCCTTTTTCTGGAAAAGCTACTTTCCATTTTTCCCTCCACCACCTACCAAGCCCTCTTGCTTTCTGCAAGCTCAGAAATGCATTCTCCAGCAATCCTAGGGAGGATGCATGGACCATACGTTTGGTCCCTAAAGACCTTTGACTGGTTCTTGGCCTCCATGGATATCCCACAAGGCATTACCATCAGGGATATTACCTGCATTCATGGCATCTCCCCAAGCCCCTAGAGCCTACCTTGCCTGAGGAAGCTTCTCTTTCACTGGTCTTCTTTCCCAGCACCAGCTTTTATCCTGTTCATCCAAGTGTCTTCACCTCAGATTTAACCTGTGGGGGAGTTATTGCTTATGCATAGCAGATTTTACTTTCAAATCTCAGATTCTCTGAGGCAGAGAGGCCTGAGGTAGAGTACCAAGTTTTAGTCACTTTTGGGGGAAAGGGAAGAGAACAATAACAGATTCCTTTAGTATCCTATATTAGTGAATATAATATATCCATTATCACAAGGACAAAACATCCTGCAATGGTTTAGTTTTTCCATCACTTTTATGATGTAACTTCTTTAGGTATCACACCACGCTCACTAAGGAAAGCGATAGGTCCTGGCCTCCTAGTCTACAAGGATCTGTCCTTTCTTAGACTGCACCACTGCTTTGCTGTTAAGAGAGAAGAGGCCTTTAAGTCCTCTGAGAAGGTGTTCTCAGACGACTTGGGCTCAAAACATCCATCATGAACATACCAGATGTCTCTCAAGGCCTTCTCAGGACTAATCCCATCACGGTTCACATCCCTCTTCTGATTAGTCACCTTTAGAACCTCAACTGCCTATGTCATCCATCACCAGGACTCATTACTATACCGTTCCCCTGTCCATCTGCCTCCGTTGTTTGACCCAGTCTCCCGCATCTCACAGGCTTCCTAAACCCTTCTCATGTGCCTTCTGCCATTAAGAAAATTCTTTTCATCCTCATCCTTTTTTTTTTTAAAACATCTTTATTGGAGTATAATCGCTTTACAATGGTGTGTTAGTTTCTGCTTTATAACAAAGTGAATCAGCTATATGTATACATATAGCTGCCCTCCCTTGTGTCTCCCCTCCCTTGTGTCTCCCCTCCCTTGTGTCTCCCTCCCACCCTCCCTATTCCACCCCTCTAGGTGGTCAAAAAGCACCGAGCTGATCTCCCTGTGCTATGCGGCTGCTTCCCACTAGCTATCTGTTTTACGTTTGGTAGTATATATAAGTGCATGCCACTCTCTCACTTCATCCCAGCTTACCCTTCCCTCTCCCTGTGTCCTCAAGTCCATTCTCAACATCTGCATCTTTATTCCTGTCCTGCCCCTAGGTTCTTCAGAACCATTTTTCTTTCTTTTAGATTCCATATATATGTGTTAGCATATGGTATTTGTTTTTCTCTTTCTGACTTATTTCACTCTGTATGACAGACTCTAGGTCCATCCACCTCACTACAAATAACTCAATTTCGTTTCTTTTTATGGCTGAGTAATATTCCATTGTATATATGTACCACATCTTCTTTATCCATTCATCTGTTGATGGACACTTAGGTTGCTTCCATGTCCTGGCTATTGTAAATTGTGCTGCAATGAACATTGTGGTACATGGCTCTTTTTGAATTATGGTTTCCTCAGGGTATATGCCCAGTAGTGGGACTGCTGGGTCGTATGGTAATTCTATTTTTAGTTTTTTAAGGAACCTCCATACTGTTCTCCATAGTGGCTGTGTCAATTTACATTCCCACCAACAGTGCAAGAGGGTTCCCTTTTCTCCATACCCTCTCCAGCATTTATTGTTTGTAAATTTTTTTGCTGATGGCCATTCTGACTGGTTTGAGGTTATACCTCACTGTAGTTTTGATTTACATTTCTCTAATGATTAGTGATGTTGAACATTCTTTCATGTGTTTGTTGGCAATCTGTATATCTTCTTTGGAGAAATGTCTATTTAGATCTTCTGGCCATTTTTAGATTGGGTTGTTTGTTTTTTTGATATTGAGCTGCATGAGTGCTTGTAAATTTTGGAGATTAATCCTTTGTCAGTTGCTTCATTTGCAAATATTTTCTCCCATTCTGAGTGTTGTCTTTTCATCTTGTTTATGGTTTCCTTTGCTGTGTGAAAGCTTTTAAGTTCCATTAGGTCCCATTAGTTTATTTTTGTTTTTATTTCCATTTCTCTAGGAGGTGGGTCAAAAAGACTCTTACTGTGATTTATGTCATAGAGTGTTCTGCCTATGTTTTCCTCTAAGAGTTTGATAGTGTCTGGCCTTACATTTACGTCTTTAATCCATTTTGAGTTTATTTTTGTGTATGGTGTTAGGGAGTGTTCTAATTTCATTCTTTTACATGTAGTTGTCCAGTTTTCCCAGCACCACTTATTGAAGAGGCTGTCTTTTCTCCATTGTGTATTCTTGTCTCCTTTATCAAAAATAAGGTGACCATATGTGCGTGGGTTTATCTCTGGGCTTTCTATCCTGTTTCATTGATCTATATTTCTGTTTTTGTGCCAGTACCATACTGTCTTGCTTACTGTAGCTTTGTAGTATAGTCTGAAGCCTGGGAGCCTGATTCCTACAGCTCCATTTTTCTTTCTCAAGATTGCTTTGGCTATTTGGGATCTTTTGTGTTTCCATTACAAATTGTGAAATTTTTTGTTCTAGTTCTGTGAAAAATGCCATTGGTAACTTGATAAGGATTGCATTGAATCTGTAGATTGCTTTGGGTAGTAGAGTCATTTTCAGAATGTTGATTCTTCAAATCCAAGAACATGGTATATCTCTCCATCTGTTGGTATCATCTTTAATTTCTTTCATCAGTGTCTTATAGTTTTCTGCATACAGGTCTTTTGTCTCCTTAGGTAGGTTTATTCCTAGGTATTTTATTCTTTTTGTTATAGTGGTAAATGGGAGTGTTTCCTTAATTTCTCTTTCAGATTTTTCATCATTAGTGTATAGGAATGCAATAGATTTCTGTGATTAATTTTGTATCCTGTTATTTTACCAAATTCACTCCTCATCTCATTTTTGCCCATTCCTATTCCCTTCATCTCCTTTTTCTAAAGAACCCTAGCTTTCCCATTATGACACTTACTCTCCTTCAGTCCTTTTAAGTGGAGTATGTGTTTTCTTCCTAACATTCTTACCTCCTTCTAGAAGTAGGATAAATATTTCCCCCTTTACTCCTCTTATTTCCTTATTGATGCCAACAAAGTAAATCCAGAAAATGTCAGCCAGTTTAAGTTGTCACCTGCACTTCATCATTCCAGTCCAGAGGCCTTGGGAATAAGGATGTTGCCATACAAGGTGTCCTCAACACCTATTTCAATGGCAGGAGAAGGAAAAGCATTTGTGCTTAGGTTGTCATAGGAGCAGAATCTGCATTTAGACTGAGAATTGGTATCATATGTCAAAAGAGTATCTGGCAACCAAAATGATTTTTGAGTTAAAAGTAACCAAATATGTTTCTATGAGCTTTTCCATCACCTTTGGAGTCCTCTTCATAGATTAAAAAATATTACATTTTTATAAATTTACTTTTTGTTGATTACCTAACTATGTTCATAGATGAACAAAACAAAAGGAACAAAGGAACAAAGCAGGAGAGGGAGATAAGTAAAGGAAACAAGTGATAGTCTCTTATGTTCCATATTAAATATGGGACCATGGGAAGGTCTTTTGCTGAAGGGTGTATTATCACAAGTAATTGCTATCTACTGCGTATATATTTTGCTAGATGTTGTTTAAGCACAAATGCAATATACCCTTTTAAAAAATTTGAGCTTTACAGTGTGAATAGCAAAATAGTAATTTCCAAAATGCAACTGTAATAGCAGCTCTGTTTTCTCAGTTGAAAACTAAAAAATAAGAAAACTATTTTTTGGTTATTGGTTGGGGTTTGGATAGATTACAAAGAAATAATTTACCTATCTTGTTCTGAGACGTTATGGTTTTGTTGGATTGATTGTTTTCAAGACAGTTCCCCGACAGACACTGGCTTAAGATCTCAACCTGGATCAGATGAACAAGGAGCATGTTTTGCCACCAGATGGAAGCCTGCAGTAATCAGTGAAGTCAGATTCCTGTCACCAGCCATGTGTCACCCAGGTAATGAAAGCCCCTATTGTACACTGTGCACAATTTCCAGAAAGCATTAGTTAAAATTGGCTAATCTTTGCTCTGCATGTGTTCTCTCAACCTGATTACATTATTTTCTTGGAAGAAAATGAGGTACTAGGATCAAAACGTTAGACTCAAAATGAGATGTTTTCCATATTCATAATCCTTAGGTCATTGCCATATTCAGAACTATATTAGATAATAAAATTTAAAAAGCCCTTTTTCATTCCAAGTTGCTCAATTTTAGTAACTGTTGAATTTCACACCATCATTCCTTATCCTTGCACCAACTTCCTACAGGAAACACAGAAACTTAATTATTGACAGACCAAATATTTGCATCCTTTGGAAAACAGAATATTCCATAATTTAAGTACTTAGCAAATATTTTCCCTAAAACCAGATTTTGCACGTGGTTGTGGGTTGCCTTTAAAAATAGCAGTGTAACCTTTTCAAACTGCAGTTGGAATCTTTATCTTTTTTGAGGTCTGAGTATATGTTATGAATTCTTCCTTTTTAAAATGTTTACTCTTTGCCGAGTTTTGCCATTTCTTCTTTATGTGCTATAAAATATCAGCTTACAAATTAATAAGCACCTACGTGCACTATTTTCTTTCAGTATATGAGTAATTTCTATGCCATGTGGATGTATTTGTAAAAGCCACCTATTAAGGTTGTGCTGTGTAAAAGGATCTTGTTTCAGAGTGTCCATATATGGTTCTATTTTCTCTTGCTTAATCTGCAGCTCTCTGAAAAAGGTGTAATTGAATGACATCTCATCTGCTGTAAAGAAGCTGCCCCTTAACAGGGGCAGCCTTCTTTAGGGAACTACAAACTATCATATGCAAGTATTTTGAGAAATCTAAAGCACTGTGAAAATAAAAAACATTATTGTTATTATTTTCTTATAGCTTATAGATGACTTGCATTTTAAGAATTACTTTTGTGAAGTCCCCCAAGTCACTAGTATCATGGAAGTAACTCTGCCTGGTTGAGACTTTCCAATCAGATTTTTATCTGTCAAAACAAGGTTGTTCAAGATGGCTTCTATCCCTGAGAGTGGCAGAAGCTAGAGTCCTTTCTATGCTTTTCCAATGGTCAGTCCATTTCAGGACATTATTGTGAAGAGGGAATGGGATTTGTGAAAAGGGCATGAGATTAAGAAACAGAAGATAGAGTCTCTGCTCTGTTACGATCTCCTATATAACTCTGGGCAAATCATAGAGCCTGTTTGAGACTCAGTTTCCATATCTATAAAATGAGGATGAATATACTTGCTTTACCTAGTTTTTAGAATTAAAAATAATCATGGATTTCAAAGTGCTGCAGAAACATGGTTATTACTAAGACTTATTTATTGATGTATTGTTTTTCATCAGAGAGTCATGCACCCAAACTGCACCATTTTAAAATTACTGTCACGAAACTGCATTTTAGTATTATTCCATTAGCCAAATTTGAGGGATGTTATAAGAAAATCGAAACACTTGTCTATTTGCTTTACTGTAAAAAAGTAATTGAGGAAAATATTTACACCTCACATAGAGACCTTATTGTGAGGACGTAGAGATGTGACACATTTTTTTTTAGAATATCTGAGTTTCTTTTATTTATTTATTTATTTAAAAATTTTTGGCTGCACTGCTTGTGGGATCTTACTTCCTCGACCAGAGGCTGAACCTGGGCCCACGGCAGTGAAAGCACCAAGTCCTAACGGCTGGACTGCCAGGGAGTTCCCCTATCTGGGTTTCTTTTAAACATGGCTTTCTATTTTTTCTTTTTTTTTTGAAGTCAGATGACTGATCACGTTTTCTTCTTCACACCAGCTTCTAGGGACCTCTGAGTTAAATTCATGGTTTATATCTAGCAGAGTATGTATGACTTTATGACGTATTTTAATCTCACCACTGTCTTCAACTAATTATTTTTGGCTACATTTTCCTTTTCTTCACAATTTCCTCTCTTTATATAAATATAAAAAATAATTTCTTCTATAAGACATTTGAAGTAAATATAAAACTTGCTAGCAGATACTGAACACTTACTAATTGCTAGACCCTATGATGAGCACTATATAAAGAGTATCTAATTTATTGTTTGCCATGAAGAAAGTGTTATTTCCTATATTTTACCAATGAAGAAACGAAGGCTTAGAAAGTTTAATTCACTCATTCAGTGGTCTTCCACTGCTAAATGGAGGGTGCTAAATTCTAACACAGATTTATCTGACTCCAAAATTCATGATGATTAGCCATTATACTATACTACATTTTGATATTAATTATAATAATGTAACAAATTACTACTATTGTATGATTTTCAAAGGTTTTTGATGTAGTAGAATATTTAATCTTCATCAAGAGCATACACAATTTAAAAAACATTAGGTGTTTTGACTCTATTATTCATATCTTTGCTTGGAAATTTGATAGAGCGAATCTTTTGTCACATCTTTCCTTTACTGTCCAAAATGATATCGAGGTCTGTCTCTATATGTGACTTGGTATGATACCCAAGACAAGTGCATGCCTCTTAATGACATACGGAGAAATACATCCAGCAATCCCTTTTTAGAATGTAGCAAATACTGCCTGGCACTTTCTAGCCATGTTCTGTTATACTTCATTCTTTTAAGTTGTACTTCAAATGCCTTTGCTACTGCCTTTCTTTTCATGACATTCAAATGTCATTATCCATTGTCATATTTTTCTGTTTAGATTTGTTTAAGTGGAAATGTTCTGTTTAGTCTCCTTTCCTTTTGGTACACGGTAACTGCCCTTAGGGGGTCTGTTACTTTCCAAAGTCGTAGACATGGTTGTAAAAAAAAAGGGTTGAAAAAATGTAGGCCACACATGGTTGATAAAAAATGATTAACAGCAAGATCCTGGCTGCAGTAGTGGGAAGATGATGTTTGATATCACAATAAGGAAATCATTGTGGAGTGAATAACTTCTGAACTGGGTTCATATTGAGGGGAGTGAGCATCTTGAGGATGGAGTGCTCAGGACCTGAAAGGCTTTTCCTCCCCAGCAAAACCACATAAAACCCCTCCTAGAGTAGGTTCTTCTCAGAAGAGAGAAGAGCAATGTTCACAAAGCCTGGTAGATAGATTCAGACAATTAGGGAAGTCATTTCCAGAAAAATTGGTAACTGAGGAGTCATTTTCAAGAGAATTGAAGGAGACAAGATCTCCATGACTTTAGCTTTTGAACCGATCTGTGTAGTAACTAATAGGGTTGGGAACAGCTGGAACTATGCGCATTAATTCATAAAAACTCTTAGAGTGATCATTTGGAACATTATCTTCAGAAAGAATGAAATGCCTTTGCGACTGCGCTGTCTTTTCAGTGCATATTCCCATGAGACGCGGATCAAGATGGAACACAACATAGGGCCTGCCAAGGATCCCAAATTAGACCGTGAAAAAAAGGATAAGAAAAGAACCAGCAGGGAAATTTTTCCCTCAGCCAGAGTTTGTAAAAAGTTTCATTAAACGCTTATTGAAGTAGAATTAGAAGTGAATTTCACACCTTTGTCTTTTATTCTTTATAATTTGCTTTTGTGCAGGGCCATTTTATCCATTACGTAATATAGGCACAATTTGTAGGGCTATAAACTTTCAGATGACCTACAAATATATGTACAACCAGAAAAATGACTCTAGAATTGGAAATCTTGGAAATTAAAAGAAGTTAACATTTAAGGAAATATCCATAGAGCATAACATTTTATCACTTGTTCAACTGCAGCTTAACTCAACTGTCATATCTTATGATAGAGGTAAAATAACAAGGAAAACTGAAATGAAATATTTGTTCTCAAATAAGCAAAATTATGAAAATCTCTCCAAAAGCTTTTATAGTAAAAATATTCTTAACATGTGATGGCGTTTAAAAATATGCTTGATATAATATACAGGGAGACTGTTAAAATTAAGAAGGTTAAAATTAGGAAGGTTGACATAAACAATTCAGAATAGGTTTATGTGCATGTGTGTTTGTTTTAGTTTTCTGTTTCTATGTAAAAAATTACCACATATTTGCCAGATCAAAACAAAACACATTTTTTATTCCATAGTTTCCTTGTGCTAGGACTCAGTGCATGGGTTAGTTGGGTCCTTTGTTCAGAGTCTAACCAGGCTGAAATAAAGGTGCGGTTGGGCCTGTGATCTCATCCAGAGATTTAATTAACTCAGTTGTCTAAGATGGAGTCACCATGAGAGTGACATTCTATCATTTTTGTTATATTATGTAACGTAGTCAAGAGAATGGTTGCCCATCACCTTTGTTATAGTCTGTTGGTAAGAAGCAAGTCACAGGTCTTGCCCACACTCAAGGGGAAGAGATTATGCAAATGAGGAGTGGACCATACATCCTAAGGTGACTTATTGGGTTAACTCTAAGATGTGTCTGTCTCAATGACTGAGCTTTTTTTTTTTTTTTTAAGATTTTGTTCTCTAGTATGGTTTCTGTTATTGTCAATTATTTCTTTAGTTGTCTTTATAAAGTTCTGAAATAAACAACCCTTTCACCTATGTTAAAGGTGGATATTAGAACCAGTTCATCCTGTAGTACGTGCAGAATTCATGAACTGCAGAGAAGATTTTTTTGACGAGAAGAGAAGAGATACAGAACTGAGTTCAGAGAAAGATTTGGTCTTGTCTGGGTGTGTCTCCTGTTCCCAAGCACTCATGCTCCAAGTGTTCCAAGAGATTTCTTGGTAAACTTTAGTTGAGAGCTTTACCTGAGCTCTTAGAGCAGGTTTAAGGCATTAAACTAGCAGCGCGTTCAAGACTAAGACAAAGGCATCAGTTAGGACTGAAAGTAATATTGGTTACTACTTGTAAGCTTATCCTGGTAACGTTGCTGACCAAAAACATCTATCTTCCTCTGCCTCAGAGTCTTTTCTGTTCCTGTTTCTTTCATTTCCACAAATCCCTGTCTCTTCCACTTTTTGCTTTCTTACTCATAACCTCTCATAACCAGTTTGGCTTTCATTTGATCATTTTATCGCTTTAACATTTTAATACTCTTCTAATATTTGTTTCTCATACTTTATGTTTTTGTCTGTTTGGGCTACTGTAACAAAATAACATAAAGTGGATGGATTATAAACATTCTCACAGTCTGGAGGCAGGGAAGTTTAAGATGAAGGTATCAACAGGTTCAGTGTCTGGTTTCAGGTTCATTGGTAGATGGGTCCATCTTCTCTCTGTCCTCCCATGTTGGAAGGGGTGAGAATCTTGCTGTAGCTTCTTTTATAAGGAGACTGATCCCATTCACAAAGGCTCCACCCTTATGACCTGATAAACTCCTAAAGGCCCTAAATTCAAACATCATCACATTGGGGATTAGGTCTCAATATATGAATTATGAAGGGTCACAAATATTCAGTCCATAGTACTATATTATTCCATCCTTTCAGGATTATTACTTTCTTACATCAATAGTGAGAGAGAGTGAGTGCATGTGCATGTATGTGTGTGTGTGTGCATGTCTGTGTGAATATATACTTATATGGCTGTGTATAAATTTGTTATGTTAAATTAGATGTCCTTACATTTGTGTGATTGAGCACATATGTCCTCTTTCACTCTGAGATGGAGTCAGAGTCACCTGAGTCATGGTGGGAGTAATGATTCCTGGGACATACCTGCCCTTGGAAAGAGTCTGGAAACTGGAGCAGGGGCTTTATTGGAGAGGTCTAACTTGTAGTCAGGACTTCACAGATGGAACAGGATTCCTAAGGATAAAGTGAAACTTGGTGAATCTCAGAAACAATGGAGAGTTTGTTTTCTTGGATGAGATTCTTGGCTTCTTGAAAGGCACAGGGTTTTCAGGGGCAGAAATGTACATTTAACAGCATTAGCAAATTTTTGAGATGAAGATGAGGGCGGCTAGAAGGGAGGATCTGTGGGTGATATTATTGGTTTCGAACCTAGTACTTTTGGAATCCAGCAATGAAGCAATCCTAATATGATAGGTAGTTCTATCTGCTGGCGCCATAAAACATTAAGATAGCTGTATCTGTTCCTGGCTCCCAGTTAAAATTCCGACTCAGAGGAAATGAGCTATGTATATTTAGAAAACAGTCACTTCTCTGTAGGAGTGCTTTACACCACAACCATCTGAAGAACTTTCAAATTCAGTATATTTTGGTGTCAGAGCAAATAAAACCACTTTTTTAATGAGTGAAAATTTCTAGTCTTCTCCATTTTTATTTTCTCTTCTATGGTTATTGCAGATGCTTGAGCTAGCCTCTTCAGCTGAAAATTGATGGATACAGAGCTAGCCACATGGAGTGTTCATATGATTTTTGCCATCTGTCTTTAAATATAACACCCCAGCATGTGTCTCTAAGTAACATAATAAGAAAATCTCTACCTGGAATCACTAATCAAGCTTCAAATCTACATTTTTCAAACATATAGATTATGGAAAGATCAAGAACTAAAGAGGAAAAAAGATCATTTACGTATGGAAAATATATAAATATTATAAAAGAAGAAAGGAAAAGTGAAATAAAGTAGGAAATTAATTGAACAGCAGGAAAGAGATGGATATTTTCCAAGAACAATATATTCCTCCCACTCTAAAGCTGGGAAGCTTTATTTCCTCCCCTTATTTCAAAATTACAGGGAGAACCTCTTTAGAGATAATACATTTTATTGGTTCAGTTAAAAAATATTCATTATACTGGATGTACATAAATATGAATATAGTTGTTTTAAGCCTTTATTAAAATTGCCTATCCTTAAATACTATATATGTTAAATTATACTATATTTTAAATAGACCTTCACAAATAGTTTGGAATTGTCACTGAATTTTGAGTGAATAAGAAGGGTTTTAGAATGACTTAAAATTAACTTTGTGTGCGTTGAATCTCCTTTTGACTATATTTTAAAAAAACTGGTATAATCATATTCAAACTAAAAGGGACTCAATGAACTGATATGAGAAAAGCAGTTGCATCCTGGAACATCATAAAATGAGTGGGATTCAAAATTAATTAAGCTCCACTCTTGTAAGGAGATTTCTAATTAGAAGATTCTCCTTAGAGAGTATAATGTTGCGTCATCAAATTTTAGTTCCCTCTTAATATATCCTGGATATGAACGTTCAATTAAGGAAATCCATGTCCAAAATCTCCATTTAAGAGAGTAGATTTGTACTGACTATCTCTTAAACTAAGTGGAACTTTGGAAACTCCCCAATGCTGTTTCAGTTCCTAAGGGAACATTACAGTGAAGCAGTTTGTAGTCTAGATAATACTCTTTAAAGGCAGAAAGTGCTTCCTCTATATCCATACTTTGTTTTTTATAAAGCAATAGAGTCCATAAAGGGTAAATCTTTATTCAACCTAGACAGAAGTTGATAATTATGTAGAGAACAGATTTTATCTTATTTGAGTTGTTTTCATATTTTGAAACATTTTATCTGTGACTTCGAGAAAAAATGCAGATGCTTAGCTTGACTCAGAAATTTTAGACGGAATGAGAGGATATGTAAAACTAGGTCTAATAGCAGTGCTTTTCCTGTTGCTGAAAGAAGAAAATCACCCATATAAAGTCATTAGAGTTTGACACTGAACATAAATCCAGAGGTGGAAGACTCTAAGTTGCAAGACTGATGATCTATCAAGACTGGAAGTCAACTATTCAATGACTAGGTGTCACTGAGAGAAATACTCTTACCCTAGAGAACACACAGAGAAGTATATTTCAGGGAAAAGCCCTATATAACACCAAAAGTAAGTTATATATTGAGTCAGTAACAAATGGGAACTTGTGATGACTTTCTTCACTAAAGTAAACTGACTTTAAAAAAATGAATTAACTTCTTAACATAAAAGTTTATCGTCATTGATAAAATGGAAAACATCAGAATACTGGTTGGGAAAATATCTGAACTCATCATACATTAAACAGAACCAATTTAAATAAAGTACATAAATCCTCTTAATGGGCATTTTCAAAATTTAGAATATTATTATAGCTTTTATGTTTGCTGTGAAAACAGCAGAGTCTGGTTTTCTGTTGTTTCCTATCATGTTTCTAATTGATGCCACAAAGGTGAGGGGCTGGCCTTCTTGCACTTACAAAAGCTGTAATTGGGAATATGCTTTCCTATTTGTTGATTCAATAGGGAAGAAGGAGAGAGAAATAACATTGAGTAAATGAAGGGAGTTATTAAGTTGCTTCGATGAGACAGTATAATGAATGGGGAAATAAAAAAGATTTTTGGGTGAGATTAAATTAGCTGTGTAGCCTTACAAGTAATTTGAACTTTCTGATTCTTAATTTCCTTACTTAATTAAAATAAGTAAGTAAAATATTTTAAGTAAAATAAGGGTAATAACACCCAATTGGACAGGTGGCTGTGATGTGTGTATGTATAATGTTTGCAAAAATCATTGTGTGAAAAATGATACTGATTTTTGTGATTGATATATCCAGGTATCTGGAGTTTATTGGAGAAAATGGAAGGTGATTATCCTGGATACCTTGAAATTATAGACAAAGAAAATCCACAGTTGGATCTTGTTCTCTGTGAGAACAAAGATAAACTTGATAATAGAGAAAAGCTTACTTGGTTACATTTTACAGTGAAGAATAAAGCTTGAGGCATTTTGTTCTATGGGCATCCCATTATTCGGGCCATTCTGTCATCTGGGTCATATCGCATTGCCTTATCTGCTAGGTTTGGTTGGGCTACTTAACTGAAACTTTTTCTAGCAGGGAAGTAGAATATGAGGTGAATTCTCAACTTAAGAGAATGATCTCATGATAAAATTAATTGATTATTTTATCTTGGTACATTTGGAAGTTTCTGGTATAATATAAAAAAGATATAAATAAAGTCTTGAAAGATGGTATTTCTCACTTCATTTGTCCCAGTGGATACATGAGAGCAATAATAACATAAGAGAGGAGTCTAATAAGCGCCCCCAGCAAATGGTAAGATCTACGATTTGTGTGTGACGTTAGGGGTGAAAGGATGCAGAAGACTGTCTAGGCTGATTTAGTTTCCAGCTGTGGGTCTACCTCCAGCTATGGCAAAGTAGGTTTTTTTTTTTTTTTGTGGCCCAGCTAATACATTAGGGAATTAAAGTAGAGTTTGGAATCAAAGCCCCAGCTAATATGTAAAGTGTTTATCTCCTTCTCTTTGTTCTTTGTGCACACACATCACTGAGGAATATTTTATGGAGGGATGCCCCTTTACAGACAGAATATAGATTTGAGATCTTGGGTTCCTTATATCTCTGTCTGCATATTTATATAGGTACATTATTTATCTGTAAAATAGGATGTATAATGTCTACTTAATTTCTTTTCTTACCTTACATAATTGAGTGAGACTTTCATGTTGAAGAGGTTTTGAGAGAAGTTGACTATTCAATACTAGTCTAAGGTCACTAGCAAGAACTTTAATGAAAATTGTACAAAGGAGAGAAGATAGGAAGAAACCTTTCACCTTTCCCTAGCCCTATGTTTACCTCCTTTTGCTTTTCTTTTAAAATTAGAGGAATGGAAATGAATTTGTATAAATTTTTTTTTTTTTTCTTTTCAAAGCTTGCTTTCATTGTGACAGTAATTCAATTGAGGAGTTGAAAGACCGTGCATGTAAATGGTTAAGAGCAGGGATTCTGGAGCCAGCCTGTTGGGTTTGAGCCTTGTCTTTGCCACTTACTCTGAGCTTTGAAAAGCCATTTAGCATCTCTGTTCCACAGTTTCCTTTATGTCAAAAGGGGATAATTCCATGGGTTTGTTGTGAGGATTAACTGAATTATTTCATGTGTAATACTGAGAATAGTGTCTGACACTTCCTAAATTCTCAGAAGTTGTCAGCTTTTTCCTTCTTATTCTTATTATTGTAAAGACAGCCATTTATTTTTCCAGGAAATTTATGACAGCCCCAGGCTGATCAACTGATTTTTAAACTTGTAGGGAGAATGTGGAAGGATATTTGAAATTAGTCACTTAATATTTGGAGTACCAGTGCCTTCTCCAGAATTATGGCATTCGGACCCAGAATAAACTAAGAAATTTCTCCATATTATCTTTAATGAGTTCAGCATTGGTGGGAGGTACAAAGGTTTTTAGAATTTATTCTGTATGACAAATTGAAATCAAATTAACCAAAGAAGACTGTCATAGCAAGAGATTGCAACAGCTAGTGTGGTATTGGATGCTGAACATGGCTAAGTAGTATGTAACATCATGACGGTGCTCCTACATGTGCCTAAGTCTATTGTGTATTTAATTTGAATTCATCTCTGTATTTAGGAACTGAGGCTATTAAACATTTTTCCCTTCAGTTAGAAAAGTCAGAATGTTAGGTTTCTTATTGATATAGTGTCTAGAAGAGATAATTAAAGCTTTAAAATTAAGCAACCAGTTGTACTTTTGATTGGCAGGTTGTGCCTTGGAAGAAAAATCCTCCTGTACCTCTCTTTTTGTCTGTCCTATTGTCTTTCCTCTAATGACTTCATATATTTCACAAATTATACATATAATAGTTTAAAAAGGATAAACATTCAATAAATAAGAAATTTGCATTAATTGAATTGTCCACAGAAGGAAAACAATATTGTTCATTTATAAATTTCACCAATAAATATTTATTGTGGGCACTCTTTTAACCATTGGGATATAGTGGTAAGCAAGAAAAAGACCTCTTACAGTGAAATGAGATTGAAGACATACGTATAATTAGCATACAAAAATTGTAATTTCAGAAATTGATCAATTTGATGGAAGAAGTTAAACAGGATAATATGATAAAGAAGATAGAGTAAGGTGAGACAGAGATAGGATGAATCTTGTCTTCAAAGAAAACCCCGATAATACCAAAATAATAATTCCTCCCCTAGGCTAATTTCTTGTGGAAAACACTATTTGATCACTACCTGATAACCTTTCTTCTTTTATCCTTAGCTAACTAGCAAACTTAGGTTTAAATTTGGCATTTGGGGGCAATATACTTCAATATGGACTGGGTGAATCTTGATTATTTTCAGCTAATCATGTTAATTCCATTCCCCTTCACTGTTAATTGGCTTAGGAATAATAATCATCTAACATAATTCTTAGTCATTAGACTTGGAGGAATATCTATTAAGGTGTTCTGGAAACAATTTCTTCTGTATTTACAAAGGGGTAAAAGGACGAGACATTCTTCTTGCCTTTGAGCTGTGTTGTGCGAAGATGTAATGTATGGAGTTGCTACAGCCATCTTGCAACTGTGAAGGGACTAGTTTCAGAGCCACAGCCAATATATTGAGGGTGGCCAAGGTGAAAGAAGGAAAGACCTGGGCCTTTGATGGTTTTGATGAGTTCTGAAATAAACAACCTTAAAAGGAACCTATCTCAGTATTTCTCATGAGGTGAGATATTTAGGGAAGCCATTTTGAGTTTTTAATTTTTTTCCCAGCCCAAAGCATCCTAATTGATTTTTTCTTTTGCAGTGTTAACATCTATCTTCCCTTTCCCAGACATGCTTCTCATGCATAGCAGGTTTCTGGGTTGATTGGTATATAATGATACCTGACCCAATAGAATAATGGTTTTTCTTAAAAACCATTAAAAGAAAAATGATGCCCTACGCAGTGCATAACAGAAACATCCTAATTGATTTGAAACTATAATTCTGCCCCTGAACTGAATAGGGTTTGTAAAATTCTTCCCAATAGCCTCAACCTGTATTTCTAGTATTATTTCCTTCCCTATCTATACATTCATCCACTGTAGTACCTTATGCTTGAAAAATCTTTCTGTATTTCTTCACCTTCTCATCGTTATCCTTAAAACTCAGACATCATCTTCCCCTTGCCTAGCTTTTCCTAATTCCCTGAGGAAGAATGATTGTTTTTCTCTCTTCTTGCTGCCATAGAACATTATTATCTCCTCTAGCACAGAAGTTTTCCTCTCATTTTGCATCTGTGTTTACATTTTTACTTACCTGCGCTTCTTAAGGGCATAGAAGTCATTTTATTTATGATCATATTTCCCCACTGTGTTGGTATGATGTAAATACTGATCATATATGGTACAAATGTGAAAAATGAGGTGCTGGATGGAGGGTTGATTGCTCTTCAGTGTTATTGGTTTCTCGTGCAATAAACTCTTTGGCCAGGTGATATATGACAGTCAAGAATCTGAAGGCTGTGAAGATTTAAAGGTGCCTGGGCTCCAGTAAGAAGAGGAGGCATTAGTGACAACTCAGGCAGAAGAATAATGACTAAGACTGGTTTTGATTTTTAGTCATCATTTTCTGCTTGTACACAGCATGAGAGAATTATCAGTGTTCTTGTTTGGGGAGACTCTCCGGTGTACTGTCTCTTCAGAAAAATTCAAAAGCATCTTATTCTTTGAGTGGGTTTCTCCTCCCAATTCATTTTGGAATATCAGCAGCAGCACAGCCAGCACTTTACGTGTCAGCACTGTCCACAGTTAATTTTGAAACCAAACACTGCAGCTCTGCATTTAGTATAGATTATTAGGAAATGTGTCTGACTACCATGATTTCATGAAACAAAACTAAGCATTTACTGTCACCTTTGCCCAGATCTTTTATAAGCAGAGACAGATCCAATTTGTGAAAGTATGAGGAAAGAAAAATTCATAAGTTTTAAAATACGAGAGAGAAAGCGGGCTTGAGAACAGTTGGTTGTTGTTTTGATCATTATATGCTCCTTCAAGGATTTTGTCATCTTTGGGACTAAAGTCAGCTCAAGTTTCTGAATATCAGATTCAGTTTCTTTATGTCTAAAGTGAGGAGAATTATACAGAGGACTTCTAAGACCTTTCAGGGTCGGACCTTCTAAGATGGGAGACTCAGATTTTCTCTCTTCTATTGGAGAGACATCTTGCATTGCATTGCATCGCATCTTGCATCTTCATGTTGAGCCTGATCAATTACTACTAATAAAACTAAGAAAAAATGAAAAATTATCTTTTGCTTAATCATTATAGTTATTTTTAGTGAGTGGCATTAATATCATGTTGGGATTGAATGTTGTATACAGAGAGCAAAATATAAAGACTGTAACATTCACTCTTAACAGTTTTTCATTTTGTGATTCTACAGTTTCAGAACTGTACAAAAGGTGTCAAAAGTTACGTATAGTACAGTGACTCTGGGAATTCTAAATGATCAGTGTATTGCTGAGAAGTATTTCTTCTCTTGGGGAATTTTCTCATTAAGCAAATGCTTTCCCACAGTGATATATTTTACATTTGGAATAAACTGCACTTCAGAAGTTAGAGAATTACTAATGGGCTTCGGGTACATTTTCTTACTGCAGTTAAAATGCTGTATTCAAGAGAAAATCTTTCAAGAGAGTAGAGTAATAGAGTGACGTTTATATTTGGAAGATGAATGATCTTAGTGTGAGTTCCTCTTCTGACATTTCCTCTACAGTTTAAGAGTTCTAACTTTTCTGGGTCAGCTCAGAAAACTGAACACATAAGAAATGGAATTGAGCTATACTTTTCATCCTCAGCATTAATGACCTGGGATGAGATTTGCATTTTAGGGTAAAAAATCAGAACCGTCTTAGCCTTACAATTACTCTTTCACAGTGTTCGCAGCAAGTGAAAGATTTACACAGCATTTCAACTGCAAGTTAGAAAAGGTCAAGATGATTGGAGCATCATTTAAATTCAGAAATGATTAAAAACAATAAATGGCATACTTTATTCAGTGGTCAGGTAACTTGCAAAGGGAAATCTTGTGAGGAGACAGGGAAAACCCCTTTCATCTAAGAGTTAAAAAGCCTGAGCTTTCCTACAGGCCTGGCCCTTACTTAGTAGCAGAGAAGCTTTGGGAGGTCCGCACACCTTCTTTGGGCACAGGCTTCTCATCTGTGAAATAACCTCATGACATTATGACATAGTTCAAGTCCGGTCTCTTCCAGTATTGATAATTCATCCTTTCCTTTTGCAGAGTCATTTTGCATTTGACTCAGAGGGAATGAAGATTGATGAAAGGTTCTTATTAAAAAATCATTTTAAAATCAGAAAATTAAATTACTTTAAACAATGATTCCATATCTACTATGTCCCAGTCACTCTTCTAGATGTTGGGGGCACATTCCTACTTTCATGCTCCCTGCCTTCTAAGTGTTCTTAGTTGGTATTTGGAGTGTAAGGACGACTGCATAAGAAGTTTGTTTATGTCACCCTTTCTTTGTTTAGGATAGGAAAGCAAGGCAAGATTGGGAAATTAGCGACAAAAGGATTAACTTCAGAAAGGGTGTAGTAGATATTTTATTTTGGGAATTGTCAAGGAGGCCAAACCAGACAACCATTAAAAATTAAGAACTAGTAATTCCTGCAGCTGCTTCACATTCCAGCTTCTGAATATCTCCTACACGCTATTCTGCTGTGTCCCAGACCAGAGTTTCCCAAATATCTAAAAGTCCCACTCCACAGTGACTTTGTGTATACGCTTCTCTCCTGACGTGAACTGTAGTGGTGATGGTGAAGTACTGAATATATTCTCTATTGGGCAGAAAGTTTAAAGAACCGAGAGACAAAGGTTATGACTGCGTCTTAGAACCTCCTGCTATGGGTGACTTGAAGTCCAGGGTTAGTGCTGTAGTCCTTGGAACCTCCAACTCTCCCCAGAGAGCTGTGTTTATCTTTTAAGCAAACTAGAGAGAAAGGCCGAGAGAGAGATTAGAATTAAGGAACATTGGGCTTCCTGGGTGGCTCAGTTGTTGAGAGTCCGTCTGCCGATGCAGGGGACACAGGTTCGTGCCCTGGTCCGGGAAGATCCCACATGCCGCGGAGCTGCTGGGCCCGTGAGCCACGGCCGCTGAGCCTGCGTGTCCGGAGCCTGTGCTCTGCAACGAGAGAGGCCACAACAATGAGAGGCCCGCGTAACGAAAAAAAATAAAAAATAAAAAATATTAAGGAACATTAGCGTTGGCACGCAACTTACCTACATAAACTGTGGCCCCTATATGAACTTTCATTATCTGGTTTTTGAGAAAAGAGATTATATTATTAGTTGCTTAGCTTCCACACTCAGTTGGGATGGAGTGTCTCTTTATTAAGGCTCTTCTGAAGCTCTGTCCCATCCTGGGTGATTCCAACAACCTGAGCTTTAAGGAAACCTTTTCATATTTCTTCCCAACTTCTCGGTCTCAGAATTGGAAGAGTGTTTACTTCCAGCCCAGGCCCACAATAACATCAGTAGAGCAGGATAATGTAGACACAGATAAGCCATCAGTGAAGTGGGCAGTAGATAAATATGTACAGAGGAGGCACCTGCCATTAGTAGAAAGAAGGAACCCCTTGTCTCCTTGTTCTTGCTTATAATGGAGTCACGAATATATTTTGAGTTGTTGGGCTTGACGGGGATTTAATGTCATATTTCTGCTTCACAAGCCCTATCTTTGATAAACAAGCCAGAAACATTGATTGAGAGCTTCCATTTCCCGACATCATTTCGAGATATGTACAAAGGTCCACCTGAATTATGACTGCCATATAGAGGCAGCCTGCATTGAAAGCCCTACTCTATTTCCCCTTCCATTTAAAAAACCAAAGTTTTAAATGTTAAATAGCACACAATACAGCAATGTGTACAAATGATAAGTGTATAGTTCAATGAATTATCATAATGTGTTACATAACATCATAAGCATCCCTAAGACTTATCTGTGCCGTCCTCCAATCTTCCCTCTCTCCTTCCCCAATTGCAATCCCTATTCTGAGTTCTAACACCTTTATTCTGCCTGCATTTGAACTCTACATAAGTGGAAACATACAGTATGTACTCTTACCTTTCTGAATTTCATTTTCTCACAAATATGATGTCTGTGAAATTCATCTGTGTTTGTGTTCATGGCAGAAGTATGGCAGACTCTGTCATTATTGCTCTACTACATTCTCTCAGACCTACCATTGTAGTGAAATAAGGCAGAATTCCACCTGCCTGAAGCCTTTCTTGGTAGCCAGAACCCCACCCCTTGCATCTGGCAGTCAGAAGTCCAGAGAGATAAGTTACTCTTTTGTAGATCTCAGTCAATGACTGACAAGAGCTTATGTATGGACAGGCTCTCTCACTCCTTGTGTGGATAACTCGGAGGCATGCATTTTATACTGATTCTTAGAGCTCCTCGGGAGGATTAAGCTCCACCTACTCACAGTGTTACTGAAAGCGGAGGTCCAGGTGCTTGCTGCTCAAAAGCCAGTAGAGAGGCAAGTTGGTGGAAAGGAACGTTTGCTTTATTTTGGATGCTGGCAACGGGGTGGGGGTGGGGGATGCGGCTGACGCCTGTCCAAAGGCCAACTCCTCCCGACTGACAATCAGGGGACAAGAGCTTTTATAGGCGGATGGAGGGGGCTACATGCAGAAACAGCACAGTCAGCTCTGACCGTCATCTTGAAATTGATCATGTGGTGGTCTGACCAGGGTCATCTTGATTGTTTTAAGTACAGGTAATCTTCAGTTCCAGGGTTGGTTTGTTCCCATTTCTTTGAGGCCAATTCTCGGAATTGTGGCAGCTTATGTCATGGCTACAGTCTGGTCATCATGTAGTTAACTTCTTCTGCCAGGTGGGGGTTTCAGTCTCTGCAAGACAGCTCACGGGATACTGCTCAGAATGTTATCTATAGCCCTTGAGAAGGAACTAAAGGTCCTTCACTATGTTTACTGACTAAACTTTTATTATTTAGTCTTGTTGGAGTGTGTTCCTTTGTTTCTGTATTTGCTCACTTCTCTGATGAAACTTACTCTTTGGCTAAAGTTTTTCCACAGACAAAATGCAGGCCGAGGACATGGGGGGCAAGAACCATAGGGTCCTGCTCCGTTTCAACAATGGTAACTGGCTTTCTAAAGTACCCTTTTATTGGTTAAATTCCCTTCCCTGTGTCATTCCCCACTCCTCCAGTAATGTTTCCTGGATTAAGCTTCCAGATAAATTAATTGGACCTGAATCCTCATCTCAGGGTCTGGTTCTGGGAACTTGATCTAATAGCAAGTAGTTTGATCATTTTTATTGCTCTGTATTGTTATATGAATATATATTATTTATATGTTATTATGTCAGTGGACATTTCGGTTGTTTCCAAATGTGGCTGTTGTTAATAATATTGACATGGACACAAGCCTCTTCCACCAGAGGGCAGACAGCAGAAGCAAGAACTACAATCCTGCAGCCTGTGGAACAAAAACCACATTCACAGAAAGATAGACAAGATGAAAAGGCAGAGGGCTATGTACCAGATGAAGGAAGAAGATAAAACCCCAGAAAAACAGCTAAATGAAGTGGAGATAGGCAACCTTCCAGAAAAAGAATTCAGAATAACGATAGTGAAAATGATCCAGGACCTCGGAAAATAAATGGAGGCAAAGATCGAGAGGAGGCAAGAAATGTTTAACAAAGATCTAGAAGAATTAAAGAACAAACAGGGGCTTCCCTGGTGGCGCAGTGGTTGAGAGTCCGCCTGCCGATGCAGGGGACACGGGTTCGTGCCCCGGTCCGGGAGGATCCCTCATGCCGCGGAGCGGCTGGACCCGTGAGCCATGGCTGCTGAGCCTGCGCGTCCGGAGCCTGTGTTCCGCAACAGGAGAGGCCACAAGAGTGAGAGGCCCGTGTACTGCATAAAAACAAACAAACAAAAAAACTTCTTCTCAGAGGTAGTAGGGTACGCTAATAATCCACCAGAGTTCCTTTTGTTTGTTTTTTTTGTATTTTGTGGTACACGGGCCTCTCACTGCTGTGGCCTCTCCCATTGCGGAGTACAGGCTCTGGACGCACAGGCTCAGCGGCCATGGCTCACGGGCCCAGCCGCTCCGCGGCATGTGGGATCCTCCCGGACCGGGGCAAGAACCCGTGTCCCCGGCATCAGCAGGCGGACTCACAACCACTGCGCCACCAGAGAAGCCCCAGAGTTCCTTTTGTATCCAAATCCTCAACAACCTGGGCTGTAATGGAGGTTGTTAATCTAGAAACAGAAGTCAATTTAAAAAGCATTAATAGGAACAACAACAGCTGTTATAAATAGTGCTTCATACGCCTTTTAAGTATTGTATAACCTGTCCTGAGACTGAAAGGACTTGGGAATATGGGAAACTTTAGTAACACATCCGTTCAAAATTCAAATACAAATTTCAGTTCCATTCAGTTTTGCAGCAATACTTCAGTGCTCAATGATCAACTCTGTTCCGGGTTTGGTGGAGGATCAACATAAAGAAAGCCCTCAGATTGTTTTTCCAAAGAGGAAAAGCAGATGGCCAACAGGCACATGAAGAGATGCTCAGCATCGCTAATCATCAGGGAAATGCAAATCAAAACCACAATGAGATACCACCTCATACCTGTCAGAAAGGCCATCATCAAAAAGAATACAAATAACAAATGTTGGTGAGGATGTGGAGAAAAGGGAACCCTAGTTCACTGTTGGGATTGTAAATTGATGCAGCCACTGTGGAAAACAGCATGGAAATTTCTCAAAAAACTACAAATAGAACTATCATATGATCCAGCAATTCCACTCCTGTGAGTATACCTGAAAAAACTGGAAACACTAATTTGAAAAGATACATGCACCCCAGTGTTCATTGCAGCACTATTTACAATTGCCAAGACAGGGAAGCAACCTAAGGGTCCATCAACAGATGAATGGATAAAGAAGATGTGAGATATATATATATATATACGCACACACACATATACACACAATGGAATACTACTCAGCCATAAAAAAGAATGAAAGTTTGCCATTTGCAGCAACATGGATGGACTTGGAGGGCATTATGCTAAGTGAAATAAGTCAGAGAGAGAAAGAGCAATACTGTAAGATATCACTTATATGTGGAATCTATAAAAAACAGCAAAAGTGAATATCACAAAAAAGAAGCAGACAACAGATATAGAGAACAAAGTGGTGGTTACCAGTGGTGGGAGCAACATAGGGTGAATGGAATGGACAAACTATTGGGTGTAAGATAGGCTGAAGGATGTATTGTACAACATGGGGAATATAGCCAACATTTTGTAGTAACATTAAATGGAAAATAGCCTTTAAAAATCGTATAAAAATTAAAAAAAAACTGGCAAATCAACAAGTAGACATACAAACATGGTATTTAAAGACATGTAGGTAAATATAATCAGCTGAAAGAAGTGAAAACGGTTGCCTCTCTAGAAGGGGACTGGGAAGAAAGGCATGGGAAAACTAGTGTTTTCTATAACAAATTATTTGATCCTTTATGTGCATGTGTACCTTTGATTAAAAAAGAAAAAACTTTAAAAAATACCATGTTGGTGTAGGAATCTGTGAGTTCCGGGATACAGAATTTGTATCTGAAAATCCTTTTGTTAAAGAACTAAATAAAAGGTGTTATTTGTGATTTAAAAAAAAAAAAAAAGAAAGAAAGAAAGAAGGCCCTCAGATCCCCTGATCTGGATCTTGCAGACTTCTACCATTTTTAGAATGTCAGTGCAACAAATTACCTTT
Organism: Globicephala melas; assembly: GCF_963455315.2. Lineage (NCBI taxonomy): Eukaryota > Metazoa > Chordata > Mammalia > Artiodactyla > Delphinidae > Globicephala > Globicephala melas. The sequence goes on from NC_083330.1 coordinate 52,300,619, forward strand.
TTATTTTAGGCAGATTTTTGTCTTATTATAACATATCCTGAGTCCTTACACATACAATAAATATCCTTTTGTAGTTAAGCTGTGGTTAATGTCCATAATTCGAAACATAATCATGATAAAATGTGTTTAGAGGAGAGAAAAATTACTGCCATAAAACATAGAAATTTTGTTCTTTAGGAGAGATGTGAGGTTGTGCTTTAAGAGTCTACTGACCTGAAGTCCTGTCTTAAAATAAGAATCTGATGAAGTAGACTTGGTTATTTTTTTTACCAGGAATCTTAATTTTTTTTCAAATAGACTACAGTAGAGTAGAATTACAGGTGTGGCATTCATGAAAGTGGACTGCTCAGATCTCCAGCTGCAGGGAGCATGATTGACTGATGGTTTCATCTACTGCCCCAGAGGATCCAACACTGCCTTTGTGCTGAGGCCACACTTCTTCTCAGCCAATGACTGAGCATGATGAAAATACTATGACAAACCAATCCTTGAAAGATGTTGGACTCTTCCTGTGTGTTTTTGGATTAAGAACTCCCCCTTGGCTTGGCTCAGTCTTTCTTAGAACTGTGCTGCTATCTGTGACTCCTACCCCATCCTTACTTCCCTACCTCCTTCCATGGGAGTCACGGTCTGAAGGTTCCCTCTACTTCCTCCTGCTCCTTTCCCCAGTAAACTTTTTGCATGCATAATCTCATATTGGTATGTGCTTCTCAGTGGACCTAAACTAACTCAACTTTTTATGAGAGTGGTCCAGGAAAACTGATGGAAGGATGAGGATGCGGGACTAGCTCACTAAGCACTTGGTGGGCAGAGAAGATGCCATCCTGAGCAGATCATCCCTGCAAAAGTTTGGTGTCCCGATTGCTAAATATTTCACCAGTGGCAACCTGGTAAACACACCAGTGCAGGGAAATGCCCTTGCATATGTGATGATTTAGAGATATTTGGGTGGTGGGGCGGAGGCAATGTTTATGAAGATAGCAACACAGCTTCACAACAAAATGAAGATTCGATAGAGTCACAGAGCTCTCGAGACATTTGAATGTTCATCATCTAAGACAGGTCAGTTATGCTAAGTTCAGAGTACTGGATTGGAAACCTGGAGCTCTGAAACATAGGATGGGAGATCTGGGTTGGTACTCCTGAGGATGTTGTGCTCTGCAGATCCTCTAGAATCTTCAGAGCTTGAAAAATTTGTCCATCCTTTCTTAGAAGACTCTGCAGAGGCCTCATCCATGTAAGGTAACATGTATATTCTCAACAACTATTCCTAGTTCCTTTCCTGGCTTCCAGGCTATAAGATGAAAATCCCAGCTGCTGGGTCTGATAAGGGAGAAACAATCATAAGACTTAGCTGTAATGTACAGGCAGAAGTCGGGACAGTATATTTGGGATTGGATTTCCAGGGTGCTTGCTCAAGGAGCTGGAATGCAGAATAGGAATTCATTAACCTGGTGGTGTTTTCTCTGACAAGGAATTTAGATCCCTGTCAAGGACCATAGGGGATAAGACAAACCCACTGCTAGGGTGGCTCTTAAAAGCTTGGAAGAATTAAGAGCCAGTGGTGAGCCCCGAGTATGACATGATTCTGGAAGGAGACCAACAGGCCTCTTGGTGACAATCAACCATATTAGGCCCTTTTGTCCTGGAATGGCCAGAAGTTTGCCTTTATGGGGAGAGACTCATAGTCTCAGTATGAATTTGCCTTTCTTGACTGCAGAGCCTTAGCTAGCACTACTATCTTGGGGCTATAGAAAGCTCATGGAGGCATTGAATCCCATACAGCATAACATCTGACCAGCGGATCCACTTCCCAGTGAAGTAGTGGAGTTGGTCCACATTGTATCACATACTACACGATGCTGAAGGACGTGTCATCACAGAATGCTGGAACAGCCGTCCAAAGGCACAGTTTCAAAGGTAATGCTCTGAGAGAATGTGGTGCCGTCTTTCAGGATATAATACATGCATCAAACCAGAAACCTCCATCCAGTTCTATGTTCCTAGTAAGAAGAATACATGGGTCCTGGAACAGTGGAGTTGAAGCAGGAGTGGCCCTATATGCCACCATTCCCAATGGCCCACTGGGCAACTTTGTGCTGCCTGTTCCCACAACTCCAAACTCCACAGCGTTGAAGGTCTTGGTCCCCAAAGGAGACTCACTCTTGCCAGGGGACACAGCAAGGGTCCCATTGATTATAAGTTTCATCTGCTGTCAGGGCACTTTGGACCCTTTGTGCCCAGGAATTAGAGGCAAGGAATCAGCATCATGTTAATCACCATCAACGGTTAACAACCGATCAGCGGGAGGAGTATATAGGGTCCTTTTATACAATGGGGCAGGAAGGAATATGCGTGGCGCTCATGATGGACAAGCTGTAACAGTGTGACCTGAGAAAAGTATGATTGCTGAGGGCTCATACCCCTCAGGAAGGAGGTTTTGGGTCACACTACCAGGCAAGCCAGCCACACCTCCTGAGATCACAGATGAAGATGCAGGGAATTTAGAGTGGAAAGTGGAGGAAGGGGAGGATGCGTACCAGCTGTGGTCTTGTGATTAACCACAGTGATGAAATTCTAGTTCATCCCACTAAATGTCCCCTTTCAAGATGCACCTCAGGGAGAGAGACCCAAAGGAAGTGTAGGGGAGCTGTTCTCAAAACCTTCATGAAGCAGTAGATTTGTAAGATGCAAAGGTGGGCCATGTAGCTATGGAAACGTACTGCTGAACTCTCCTGCTGCAGGGAGCATAACTGATTGATAGCCCCTGCTGTTGAGTCTGAATCTACCACTGTGTTTGCACGGAGCCCATGTTTCCTGCTGGCTGTTCCTACTTAGTGACTGAGCATGGCAGGGGGTCTAAGGCAGGTTCATCCTCGTGAGGTGTGGGAAAGTCATATGGGTGACATATGACATGAAAATATTTTATATATGTATATACACACACATTTATATATATACGTATGTGAAAGAAAAATCTTAGTTTCCATTATTTCTTCAGTAAGAGTCTTTAAATATTAAGAAACCTCAGTTTCTTGGTTTGGTGATTATGGTGATCATTTTACAATATACGAATTTGATATACAAATAGCAAGTCATGTTGTACACCTGAAACTAATACATTATATGCCAATTATATCTCAATTAAAAAAAAGAAACCTCGGGAATGTCACAATTAAAATGAACAGAAGGCATGAAAATGAATAGATACAAAGAGCCAGGATATATATGAAATGCGTTCTTCTCTCATCATTAAAGAAATTTTAAAGGAATCTCTCATGATTAAGGGAATTATTAAAATGAGATATCATTTTCTCACTTTCAGATTTGCAAAAATTGGTTGAGTTAACCCAGTGCTTTTAAGGATATTGGGATGAGGGTAAAATCCTATATCATTTTTCAGAGTTAACTGTTAATCATTAATTATGGGAAGTTTTAGGGAGGACAATTTTTACTATTTATCCAAATTTTAAATAACATTTCATTTAACCCAATAATCCTATGGCTAGGAAGTGTTCATAGTGGCATAAGTAGAAGGACATTGAACTCCACCATTGTCTGTGATAGTAAAAACTTTCTGGGAGCTAATACTTATTGAATGCTTACTTTGTGTCGAAAAATGTTCTAAGCAATTTACATGCATTAGTTTATTAATCCCCACGGCAATCCTATGAGGTAGGTAATTTGTCATTCTATTTTACAGATGAGGAATTTAAGGCGCAGAGAGGTTAAGTCTCTTGTCCAAGGTCTGGTTAGTGGTGGAGAGGAAATTGAACCCAGACAGTCTGGCTCTGGTGTCCATGATCTTAACCACTATCCACATTAGTTCATGATCAGTTGTGGCACAGATTCACAATTGCTTAGCCACAATCTTGAAATTCAGCTCCGATAACTGAAAGCTCTAATTATAACACAACTGATGGAAAATCTGACCTAGCTGAATTCAAATGGCAGCAAAACCTGAAACAAACTGACATGAAGCTATTTATAGTTGTTATTTATCACATTTAGTGATGCATTAATTAATATTTCACTGCAGAAATATTCATGTATTTGATTGCAGAGTGTGTCCCGTATCCTGCTGGGGTGTTTCATAATATATGGCATATACACTGTATGGGGATGCAATAGATACTTAGGGGATAAAATCAATAGTAATGGAAAAACTGGAATGAGCTGAGGAGAGGAAGGCTTGAAGAGGGACTCATGGATTAATAATTTGTAAACCTATATGGATCCATGAGCCTTTCACTGGAAAAGGAAATGTTGTAAAGGGTTGGGTTTGGAGGAAGCATGAGTTCAGTTTGGTGTGCCTTTGAGACATCAGCAGAGGCATCAGGTAGGCAGCTGGGTATATAGATGTGGAAGTCCAGGACAGCTCTCTGATGGAGATTGAAATTTGTGTATCAGAAGCAGGATGTGTGAAATGCTGCTGATATATCAAGTAAGACAGGATTTGACTTAGCCTTTTGTAGATTATTGTTAACTTTAGTGAAAGCTGTTTCCATGGACTGTTATTGGTGGAATTCTGGGCTGAGGACTTAGTGGTAGGGAGGAAATGGAGATAAAAAATGCAGATGACACTTTCAAGAAGTTTGAGGATGGAGAGAAAAAAGGTGGTAATTGGAGGAGGCTGTGAGGATAGAGGGAAGATTATAGAAGCTTGAGCTTCAGAACACAAGATGGAAAAGACATAATCAACAGGCAGGTTTTCTGAGTAAATACAGTGGGGCAGGATCCAGAATGCTAGTGGAGGGGTGGGCCTTAGGAGGAAGAACAGGGGATCTCTTGTTTTCGAAAGGAAGGAGGACAGCACATGTGCAAATTCTGTGTGCATAGGTCTCAACGCTTGCAATCAAGAAGATGAAGAGATCCCATCAGATAGCTTCAAGTTAGTGCCTCAACTTATGGGGCAAGGGCATGAGATGCTCATGTCGGTTTCATGAGAGAAGAGATTTGTTAATTGTGGTAGATCATTAAAGAGACCAGTAGAACATTGTCATGCAGTTTTGAGAGTCTGTTGAGATGAGAGTTAATGGTTTGTTTTGATACCAAACTGCAGCATTTTCTTCAACAAGACTTTCTCCTAATAAGGCTATTAGGATACAGAAGTAGAAACATCCCCTATGGAGAGAGATGTGCCCCTTCAGCAGACCCTTCCCTGTTTAAGGAAAATCGGCTCTTCGCCCCAGAAAAGTATAGTTGTCCATTTCTAAATAACTATTGTAACCAAAGTACTGAAGTAAAAGTTATAGTGTAGCATTTAAACCAAGTTTGGGCTCAGAGTCAAGTGTTCTTAACCGGAATTCCAAGCTCTGCATTTACTTAGCTGGGTGTCCTGTGCCTCAACTGCCTCATCTTTTAAAATGGGTTAATTGATGGAAAACACTTAGAATACTATTTGCACATAAATGCTCGAAAGGTGTGAGACCCTGCGCAGGGCCTGATGGATAATAATATGAATGAGTCAGTAAACCAGGCAGTCTGGCTTCAGAGTCTCTCTGAAATAGTATGCACGACTTCTGAGGGACCCCACGTGTTAGCTGCCGTTTTTTAAATTTATAAATACAGTCTAAAGTAATAAGGCTTTTCGAAGTATGCCCTTATATTTTCTGTTTGTTCACTAAAAGTCAATGAAGAATAAGTACTTCATAAAATATGCTCTGTAAGACTGTTCTGGGTGATTTAATGAACCGACATGTGTATAATAAAATCCCACTCAGTGTGGTGTTATGGAGAGGGAGAGAGGGAGAAAGAGAGAAGAAGAGAGAGAAGGGGAGAGAACACTCTCTGGGGTCTGTGTCTTTTCTTATAACAGCACTAATCCCACTCATGAGAACTCCACCCTCATGATATAACCACCCCTCAAAGTCTCTACCTCCTAATACCATCACATTGGGGGTTAAGATTTCAACATATGAATTTAAGGGGAACACAAACATTCAGTCCATAACACTCCTGAATACAATTTCTGAATTTGAAATATTTGTCAGTAGAATAGCTCATTTAATAGGAAATGGAAAGTACCAAGAATAGTCCTGTATCAGGGTTATCTGCATTCTGTATTCCTTGTGGTCTGCAGATTTCCTATTGATTGAGTGGTTTCTTCATTCCTGTTAGATTATTTTTCCTATGTAGGTATTATTTTAGCTCTTACTCTTCCTTTGCTTTTCACTATTTTCCCTGAAGAGTGCTTCCTGCAATTTCTTCTCTGGCCAGCCCCCATCCCCTCACCCCCCCAGCCCCATTCTCAGTATTTATGCATGTTGTTAGTTAATTCTTGGACCTTTTACACCCAATTTGTGAAGATCTGTGTTTCCCTGTAAGATAATTGCATACTTTTCAAATGGTTATACTGAGTGATAAAACCTTGGTTTCCTAGAATACTCAGGGAATGAGTCACTCTGTTCTGCTTACAAAAGTCTTCTGTGGGCATCTAGTAAACACTTGGATATCCCAAGCTGTGTGTTTTAATCATTTTTGAAGAAAAACATATATCATTAGTTTGCTTTACTTGTAAAAGCATACTGTCAGTTTGACACATATGATCTCTACCAGTATTATAAAGATTCTGATTTCTTAGTAATTTCTTACGTTAGTACAATTTTCAAATTGGAGTATTTAAGTTTATTTTTTTTTAAATGTTGATACATTCGTCTCTTGAGAGAAAGTCATTATTCGACTTTGGATCAACAGCATATTAATTTTCCTCATCCTTATTTTATTCCGTAACTCATGTTTATAATCCAGAGATGTGCTTCTTTAGGATGTGATACTCATTTTGTTGTGTATCAGAAACAATAACTTAAAAGCTACCTTTAGTGCCACAGGAGTAGTAGTATTCATTTAATATCAATGATTTGAAGCCAATGAAAATATTTTCAATTTGAAAACATTTGGCTTTTAGATTTTGCTACTTTGTGCTTAATTTCAGTCATGGCTCTCTCCACTCACCCTCCTCCTTTCCCCCAAAGGACTAGAATTAGAACCACAGTTTGTATTCAAAGCTATTGAGGAACAGTGTTTCATCTCATTACTTGGTGCCTTGCCCAGTATGTGGCAAGACTCCATAGATCATGAAAATCAACATTATCATTAATGTCTCAACACCAATAATTTGAAGGAAGAACAACCCTTAATTTAAAAATAAGAGTGATTCAGCACTAAAGATGTTGCTGCTGCCAGCGTTCTCATACATCAGAATACTTTTAACATGATATTTTAAAACTAAGTTATGGAAAATTGTTTTCAGAAGAAATGATAAAGAAAAGGAAGTAAAAAGGAAAGAACATTTATGAAGTTATAGGGTAAACATGGGTGAAATTTGAGTATTTCGCCATTTCAAAAATTGCTACGGATATAATAAAGTGAATATTCTTTCAGCAACTATACTTACTATTATGGACAAAAATGACATTGTTTTCTGGTGACTGTCTTAATCACCATAAGGGTAATTTACTGAGTTTCTATTGCATGTAGCTCTCTCCTATGTGTTATACTTAGAGAAGCCTGTAGGTTTTGATTATTATAGGAAAATATTTATATATTCATTGCATCTGCAGAGATTATACCTTTTCTAATACCGTGATATAAACATCCATTGTTTAGAGTAGTGTAAAACACAGCACTAAATACATAGGTTTTTTTGGCTTCCCTGGTGGCGCAGTGGTTGAGAGTCCGCCTGCCGTTGCAGGGGACACGGGTTCGTGCCCCGGTCTGGGAAGATCCCACATGCCGCGGAGCGGCTGGGCCCGTGAGCCGTGGCCGCTGAGCCTGCGCGTCCGGAGCCTGTGCTCCGCAACGGGAGAGGCCACAACAGTGAGAGGCCCGTGTACCGAAAAAAGAAAAAGTTTTTTTACTGACTTTAGAAAACTTTATCTCAAGAGTAAAGAATAAATCTAAGTAGTGGAATCATACACAATCTTCTGTTTTCAAGTTCTCTTTCTAATTTTACAACTTTGACTGAAACCATCAATCACCTCCTCTTTCTGGAAGCCAGAAGGTATCATGATTTTTATTACAATAACTTTCATATTTCTCTTCTTAGGTCTTTTTAGGTGGTGCTTCTTCCTCTTGTGCCTTAAATATGGCTCCCCCAGGAATACTCTTTGGTCTTCTTTTATTTTTTTCTACACATTTCTTCTCTGTGATTGTAACAGCATGAATTCCATAACCTTAGGCTCTACTAAACTACATAAAGAGCATTTTATAGATTCTTGAATTCATTCTTTTTTTGAAAGTTATAAAGAATTTCTGTGTATCTATGGAAGGTGATGTGGAAGTAAAGATGAAAAAGATACTATCCTCTCTCTATTAGCTCAGAGCCTAGAGAGACAGACATGGAAACATTCTTCTAAAGTGTGTTATAGGGACTAAATTAGGAATACAAAAAAAGCCCACAGTGGAACGGAGGAGTGAGTCCCCAATTCCACTTTTATAGGAGAGGCAACCTGAATCAGGAGTGTACCAGCAGCCAGCTTCCTATCAAGGTAAGCATTTCCTGGCTACTTGCACCTGGGAGTTCAAAACAAATACATATTTTGCTTCATACCCACTTTTGGCAAAGCGTTTCTGATGTGCTAATTTGAACCAAGAACTATGAAAGGTATCAAGTTCAAAAATTATGACTTGAAGGTGATCCTGGAATCTTGAAATTTCTCTAACTCAGCACCTGCTCTTGTCACAATCAGGAAACCCTCAAGAAACTCAGCACATAATAAGGAAACTCCTTTTGATGAATGTGTTTGTTATGGGGTGTGTGTGTGTGTTTGTGTGTGTGTGTAAGCGAGAGCATGTGCACACGTGATACATGGGGAGGATTGGTGTTTCAGCTGCAAGTGTGGACAGATGGTCAGCTTGCCTGGTACTTAAATAGGAAATTTGGGTACTGGGATGGTTTGTGAACTTCCAAGTGAGAAAGACAACTGAAAGAGAAGACCTGGGTTGCTAAATGCTCCAGGAGATTCCATATGAGTTTCAGAAATATCTCCCTGAGGGCAACCTTCAAACTGTTTCCCCTCCCCACTGCCCCACTTTCTGTTTTTCTATTTTGGCTTTTTACTCTTTAATTTCTCCCTTTAATTTTCATATTGTTTTGGTATTACATTTTTGTCTCCTTCATTTAAAAACATTACTTTGATAACTCCAATATTTTTAATTAAAAAATGAATGGTTACTAATATTTTAAATCAATGATTTTAATTGGCTCTTTTCAGATCCATTTATTGTGTGATTTCTGAATATATATTTCATAATTTCTTATTCTGTTTTATGGGTGTTATTCCTTGATTTTCTCCTTGACAATCCTAGAACAAAACTTCTTTTTCCCTCTTCTTCTGTTACTTTTACTTTATCTGGATTCAACTCTTCTGTATGTAGGCAATTTGTGGATACACACACACACACACACACACACACACACACACACACACACACACACACACACACACACACACACACACACACACACACACACACACACACACACACCCCAATGATACCACCACAAATCAATAGGAAATGGATGTATGATAAAGAAACTGTCTAAGTCAATGTACACACACACACACACACAAAACTTCATTCCTACCAAGTACAAGGGGGATCTCTATTTGGGTTAAACCTGTTTGTGAAAGGTAAAGCAATTATAGTTAATAGGAAAAAACAGTCTCCTATGTTATAAAAAAAAGTTAAATTTTCAAAGCATTAACCATAAGGAAAAGAAATAGATGAATTGAATTATATCCAAATAAAATATTCCAAATAGTTCAAAAAGGAATACCATGGACAAAGTTAAGAGACAGATGATACACTGGGAGAAGAGATTTGTACTGTTTAAATCTACCAAGGTTTTAAGACTTCTTAGTCATTTAAAATATCCTGTGTTTAAAAAATCCTATTTATTTTACCAAGTCTTTTAAAACTGAATTTTCTTACTACATGTGTCTAATGCTTTTGTAGTTTTAAAAATGATTATTGTCAGGTAGGATTTATAAATGTATAATGCCAGTGGAGAAAATGAACATTGTGTTTCTTAACGTGGGGTTCAAGAATCTTCATCAGAACCTGGTTAACTGGTTTAAACTGCAGATTCCTAGTCCCATGCCAGCCTATTTAAACTCCCTCTGGCAGTGGGTGATTCTTTTACCTACTGCAGGAGGTGGGATTAGTTTCTTTCCAGCAGTTTCCACAGGGATCCGTAATTCCTCTGACAGGTTGATTCTACAGTCTGTTCTCCAGATATCCTTACCACCCTTTGGCTCCTGGCACTTATTTACATGGTAATTTAATCACAGTTCTCTCTGTATGAAAGGTACAAATGGTTTAATAGAATCATGTTTCCTTTGGATAGATTGACTTGTTTAATTTTCATATGAGGTAGCCATGTGTTTTAAAATCCATAGTCTGAAACATTGCTTCTTTTCTCATAATATGCCCTATCATAATGGCATTGCTGGTGGAAGGATGAGCAGAAAAGTGGATAAAATAAGAAGGAAAAAATTAGGAATTTGGGGGAATAACGATCGTCATTTTCCCACAATGATGCTTCAGATTGTGGAGGTTCTGAGTTTCCACTTCTTAAGGATAGATACCTCTTACCTATAAGTTTGAAGATCTGAGAAGAGCCTTAGAATTCAAGAAAAAAGCATTTTGTATGTTGCCAAAATCCTGCTACCATCTTGGGAGCTACTTTGATGATCACAAATGAGGGTGATCAATGTTGATTTTAAATGATTAGTAAAGATTACAGGTAGTAGAACTTTTTCTGTAAAGGGCCAGGAGATAAATATTTTAGATTTGTGGGACCATATGTTCTCTGTCACAACTACTCAACTCTACTTTTGTAGTATAGAAGCAGCTGTAGACCATACGCTAATAGTAGGCATGGTTGTGTTCCAATAAAACTTTATTTACAAGAACAGATTGTAGATTCGGCTCACAGGCAGTATTTTCCAGACCTCTGGCTCAGATATAAAACACACTGGCTCAAACCTAGATGTACATCAGCATTCGTTATTGTCCTTTAAGATCGAGAGTCAAGAGCTCAGCAGAGGGGGTTGTGTTGATAGCAGGAAAGTAAATGTCTGGGGATAGAGACATCTACACAAATAAAATCAGAGTTTAGTGAATGGGATTATGTTTACAGAATGCCCTCACTGCATTAAAAAAGATAAACTAGTGGTTTTCCATTTCCATGGAGATCTTATGTAATACAGTGGCCTTTTTACTATGCCATTTTAAGTAATTACCATTAGCACCGAGGTTATTAATTCAATATAATCAAGGAATGTAAAGGTCAGATAACATTGCACTATATCCATCACTAAAATTCCCCACGTTTTATAATTATGTTTTCTTGTCAGACTTTTCAATATTATTTAGAGATTTGGCTGTTCCTACCAAAATGAAATGAGACTATTAGCAAGACATAGTTAACATTCATTCATGTTAAAAATTCCATTTAATGTATTTTTCCTGTTACACTAAGCAGAAAGGGCTTTCATTTCTTTCCAGTGTACCCTTGCTTGGTGTGGGTGAATGGAAGGGACATCACTTATTGATCTAGTCAGATTTAATGAGCAGCAGTTACTTGTTAGCTCATGTTCTTTTGTCTCCTTTCTTCTTCTTCTTGCCCAGTGACCCAAACAACCATTATAATGGACTTGCTTTGTGCATTTGTCATGTCCTTACTGATTGCGTTGCTTTTGAAAGTCAGGCATTTGGAGCTTGCAACACTTGCAAGTCAGTCTACATATACAGTGTTATGTTTAAACCATGATCACTCTATTACACTCCAGTTTCTTAACAAGTGAAATGAAATTGAAAATTATATGCCTCATATAATATATGGCACTAAAAATAAACAAAAAACTTACTTGATAGGGAAAACACTTTAAAAATTGGGAGCAGCATAGTCTCATTATAGAGCCCCCAATTTAAAAGGGTTTTCTAGAGGTCTCAGTTTATCTCCACAAAGTCTATGTTTAAAGCATGCCAGAAAAATGGGTAGTCATTTCATGGAATTTCTTGAGAAGCAGGTGCTTCAGTCTTTCAGGATTTTGTCATGTCTCTGCTCTTTGAGAAGTGGTATACACTGTGTGTTAAGCACACTACAGTAAAATGGTTGATATTTTCCCCATAGCCGTTCTAGCACCTGCAGGTCATGTGAAAACAAAAGCTTATCTCTCCTACTTCACAGTCTTTATAAAATTTTCACCATTCATTTCACAATCCCTATTCTCTCTCTTTTCATTCTATTTTTTCTCTCCAGTTTCGTTGCTGGAGTTTACTCACTCATTGTTATGTAGCTTATTGGATTTCTCTGCTGGCTGACTTTTCTAATATCAGTCTTGACTTCTATAATTCTTCCTTCACACTATTATCAAAATGACTTTTTTTACTTGCAAAAATGATTTTGTCACTTTCTTGTTCAAAATTCTTCAAGGACTCTAAACTGGTTACAGGAAGAAAATTTGGAATCCTAAGCATGCTAACTTAGTCTAGGCTCACTAGAAAATAGAGCCCTTCCTACATGTGCTTAATTTGGGAAGTGATCCCAGGGGGCATGAACCTTCCCTGAGCAGATATGACCTGTGTTATCTCTGAGCTGAAGTCTTTTAAGAGTTAGTGTTTCTGCCATGTTCCCTTTACTCTGCCATGGTGATTGGTGGCATATCAGATGGCAGCCGACTGGAAGAGAACCTTGTTGCTGCATATCTAGCTGATGAATATTCTTACTGATACAGGGACCATAAAAGACATAAGCTTTATCTTTTTCTGTTTGCCATCTTCTGTCTTTATCCTCATGCTTGTCATTTTGTATTCTCAAGATGGCTGCTGCAACTTCAGGAATCATTTCAGTGTTTAAAGCAGGAAGAAGTGGTGAAGAGGGGGTGGTATCACGTCTTTTCATCCGAGAATGCAAAAAAAAAAAAAAAAAAGACCTTCTGAGAAGCTTTTCAGAAGACTTCCTCTTACATCTCTTTGACCAAGGAAACTGGGTTAGTTGGCATCCACTAGTTATGAGGGACGTTGTGGACGTGGGCACAGTGCTACCCCAACAGAAATTGGGAAGAAGGGGAAGATGATGTGTGTGTGCCTCCACAAGGGCCATCACCATGGGAAAAGTTCCTTTTTCCAAAATAAGAAGAAAAACAGTTGATACCATAATGAAGCCAAACTCCAGTGGGACTGATTAAAAAATCTCCATTTCAGGTAAATGATGAACTACAGAAAACTGCCTTTGGAGTAATTCTCTGTACCACTCTGTACGTCAACCCATATATTTTATATACCAACCCCCATTTCCCAGATTATACATTTATATGGGTTTCAGTTAAAAAATAAAAAGAATCGGAGGCAAGATTATCAGTTCTGTCACTTTTTCTCATATACAAGGCACTTCAGTTTGGTATGAAGTAGAATTAGACTGATGTGCTCATGATATTCTTCCCCCAAAAAATGTTAAGGAGATTTATATATATACTTGAAGACAAGTAATTATGACTTCAGTTATTATACAAACTTTATTGATTTCTTTGGAGACTTAAAATTGACTGGTGGTTATGTTCTAATATCCTATAGATAACTAGGGTTGCTGAGTTTTATATCCAATTACTATACTTTCACTTTCTTCCATATTTTCCATTTTTGGGAAATCACATGTACTGCCCTTGTCCTCCTCCTTCTTTTTAAAATAAATGTCTTTAAAATGGCATGCCCTTTTTTAGAAGAACTCCATTTTTAATTTGGACTTCTTGATGTACATTATACAAAATCAGTGTTGCTTTTTATAATTTTAAAATCCTCCGTTGATGGTATAATGTGTTCAGCATATGTATGGGGGTGGTGGTGGAGAAGGTAGGCATTTAAGCAACAGTTTTTCCTAAACTTGAGGGTTGTCCTTTGATTTGGTTTGAAAATCTAGACACTAGTCGTTTTGTTAGTTCCTTGAAGATCTTAAATAATATAGAAATGTCCTGAGTCTGGTAATGTTTGCAGCTCTGTTTTTCCCTTAGGGGCTGATAATGCAAATAGTCCCCCTGATTCTGATGTATGAAAGGTTGGCCTGAAGCTGCTGTTTTCTTGCTCTGCTTGACCGTTAAGGTTATGATTTTGGCAGACATGTTTATGGTTCACTCTGAAGTGGCTTCAGTTCAATGAAGTATCCAGGGGAGGTTTCAGTGTCCTGAACATCAGACATTCTTTCCAGTGTCTCCTTTGGTCTACTAGTTTATGATAGAGGATAGAAAGGCATTGGTCACTTAGAGAAGGGAACCAGAGACTAGGTCTGCCAGGATCCACTCTGAAGTCCAGGAGGTCTATGGCCAAATCTCAGCCCTACAACTGTGTGGAACTCTTTGGAGAGCCGTATGAGATTCTTAAAATAAAATTGCAGTGATATATTTTTGTACTAATCACATGACAATTGAGGTTAAAAGTAATAGGTGTTCTTTAAAATACTTAAAACTTGAAGTCTCATCAACCTGCTTAATGCAAGGGGCAAGATGAAATGTAACTATTAAAATACTAAAAAAAAAAAAAAAAATTACAGTTTTTCTGACATTACCTCACTTCCTCACATGTTTATTGCCCAATAAAAGATTAACCTTGCCCAAAGAGTGGTTTGACCCTTGACTGGCTTCTGAGAAACAACCTGTAAGCCTTTGGAATATCTTATTTCCCAGCCAGGTACTAATCAGGCCCAACCCTGCTTAGCTTCCAAGATCGGAAGAGATCGGGCACGTTCAAGGTGGTATGGGTGTAGACTGGAATATCCTACCTAATAAAAGTATCTTTGCTTACCAGAGGGTTTTGGACCATGCCAGACACTCCATGTTAGCAGTGCGAATTAGGGTGGGGGCCTCGGGCCACGCAGTATCAGGTTGAGGGTCTGGAACCGAAGCTCAGCCATGCCTAAGGGACCAGCCCCCAGGAAAGCCCTGGACACTGAGGTTCAGGTGAGTTTCCCTGTTGGCTACTCCATGCATGTTACCACACACCCTTGCTGGGAGAAATTAGTGCCATCGCATGACTCTGCTAGGAGAAGACAGCTGGATGCTCCCCACTTGATCTCTCCCGAATCCTGCTCTATGTGCATCTTCCCTCTGCTGATTTTCACCTGTGTCCTTTCACTGTAATAAGCTGCACGGAGAGTATAATGGCTTTCTAAATTCCACGAGTCCTCTTAGTGAGTCATTGGGTGATCTTGGGGACCTCCTGAATTATACTCAGATAGGCATCCTTTGCTGTATGAAATTTGCTCTAAGTCTGAAAATGTTTGCAAACAATCCCAACCCCTTCCTTCCACAGCCCCAGTCTACAATGAAGTCTCCTTTGGTAGGCTCAGAGATGCTGCAAATGGATGTCTTAGATGTCTTCACTGCACCCCCTTGAGGGGAAGTGGTGGCTGGTTTCTGATACAAGGGCTTCTTTCCTGCATTACTAGTGAATGTGACCCTCACACAGTCTGTGCTTCATTGCTGCTTCTGTGGTCAGCCCTAGGCAGAATTAGGAAGGAGATTTAGAATATTTCTATCCAGCTCCTCTCCTCTTTTCAATCCAACATCTTATTGCCTTAGTTTCTGCTTTCCTAAACTATGGAGCTATATTCTCAAATTAGTATCAACTAAACCTTGCTGGTATTAGCTAAAATGGGCTAGGACACTTCTTTCTGGAGAATTTTCTTTATGACTAGGGATACAGAGCTTTGGCTTTCTGAAGGAGAGGCTATAGAGGAAGGATTTAGGGACAAAGAATTTTTCATTGCTTGTTTACAGTGGCCCCCCTGGGTCATGGGGAGGTAAGGAAGGTATACTTTCTGGTATAATCCAGTACTTCTCCTGAAAGGAGAGGGTTGACTTGAATTGGGACTAACCTCTCTTCATGTGGCCATTTCCAGTGGTTCTCTTTCAGGCTGTATTAATATAATAGCTTTCTCTCCACCCAGGGGAGAGAGCTGAAGCATTTAAAAATATATCCTTGTGTAGAAATTATGGAACCTTGACTTCACCAGAACCCCCCTCCCTAAGCTACTTGCACCACCTGCTGTTACAGTTTTTACTTCTCCTCAGGTTTTTTCTCTTTATCTGAATCTTTGGCGTTAACATTTATTTATTTTTTATTATTGGAGTATAGCTGCTTTACACTGCTGTGTCAGTTTCTGCTGTACAGAAAGTGAATCATCCATATGTATACATATACACTACTATGTATAAAATATATAACTAATGAGAACCTACTGTATAGCACAGGGAACTCTACTCAGTGATCTGTGGTGACCTAAATGGGAAGGAAATGCTTTAACCTTTATTTTGATTCTCCCGTTAGTTGTAGACTCAACTTTCGTTCACCTAGGATTCTGTCTTCATGTGCCTGTCTATAGCTCTCATTACATTTGCCCCCTCTATAGGGTGAAAGAGCTGTTTCTATAGTGTTTGCCTTGTGTTCCCAGCACCTGGCATAGTTCCCAAAATATAGTAGTTGCCCAACAATCATTTGTTGAATTAACGAATGGGTGAGAGCTAGGCCTACTCCTCTTCCAAGCTCAGAACTGCCTCCAGAAATGTCAGTTTAGGTCAGAGACTTGGCACCTACAGTTTCCAAGTATTTTTTTTTTTAGCTTGATGACTAAGATTATCAATGACAGTTTTTTTTTCCCCCCAAATTGGAAGATGGCAGATCGTCAACAAACCCTGCAGAATATTTATTTAAAAATCAATACTTAATGGGAAAATCAGAGGTAGAACAATTGCTACATTTAGTATAAAGTAAAAATTGGGCTACTAGAGGTGGCGGGGGGAGAGGGGAACAGAGAGCCTTCTTACAAGTTGTCATTCTTCAATTAAAAATTACATTCTATTTCAGTAGTGTCTCCGCTGAGAGCATTCCCACAGTTTTTAATAGTTCAGTCTCAGCTGTCAGGAACATTTGTTAATTTTTTCTATTCAGCAGACATAGGAATTGCTGTGCCTGTTGTTTGCAGATACCAAAGTTGGCTTCCTAATAATGTGACTGAAAATGTCCATCATATATAGCTGTAAAAATTCCCTTCTGTTTCCTGAAAACTTGGGGATGCTGAGATTCATCTGCTGAGACAACAGATCGTATTTTAAAAATGTAACAACAGACCTATTTAGAAATTATATTTCTTTTTCTACATTAGTGGACTGGTGGAGATGAATTATCATGTAATTATCCTTTTAGACCTCATTAACAATTTCATGGAGAGGGGGATTTGTATGTCACTGATAACATTAACTACGCATGGGGGATAGACACAGTACGAACTAGACAAAGATTACTCCTGCATCTTTTAGTGGCTGTTGGCCGGGGTTCTCAGCTTCTAGAGGCTGCCTCTCTTCCCTGGTTTGTAAGCTCCCCTTTTGCATCTTTAATGCCAGTAGTGGAGGGTCGAGTGCTGTTTATGCTTCGATTCACCCTAACCTCCCCTTTCCTCCTCTCTCTTCTGCCTTCCTTTTCGGTGGAATCTCTCTTCTGATTCCACCTGGAGAAACCTCTCTGCTTTACAAGACTCAAGTGATGATATGGGGCTCCCTTGGATAGTACAGGATAATCTCCTTCTCTTAAGGCTCATAACCTAATTATACCTGCAACATAACTTCAGAGCAGCAACTAGGTTAAACTTTGGATTAAATAACCAGATGTCAAGAGTCTTGGGAGGGCCATCTTTAGAATCCTGCCTAACACAAGTGTAGCAAGTAGACACCAAAGTGGATGGACAGAGGATGCAGCTTCACTGCTGACCACATGTGGGCTAGTGCCTGAGTTCAGTAACCCAAATAACCACTGTGCACTGAAGTCATGGGAGGAGGTACGCACTTTGTACAGGTGACCTAATCCTCAGAACAGCCCTGAAAATGGGTGGGTTATCATTTTAATGATGAGAAACACAGTTCCAAAGGTAAAGGAATTAGGTAACTTTCCTACAGTTACATAGCTTTCAAGTCGTAGAGGCTTCTTTCATGGTCAGATCTGACTTCTGGACTAAAGGGGATGGTGTATACAGAGCATTCTGCAGAGTGCTTGCCCAATCAGGCCCCAGACCCCAGACCCTGTCCATATGGCAGCTGCACAAATGTTAACTTTCTGGTTTCAGCACCAGGAGAGGAATTGCTGACGCTGCCAGTACACTCTGTCAGTAAATTATTGCAAAATAAAAGTGTACACGTGGGCACTGCAATAAAGCATTTCAGAGTTATTAGAATTCTTTAGGGTTTAGAATCTCTGGTTTTAAAAAGTGCTGCAGCATCGTAAGGCAAATATTCACAAGCTTACAAATAGAAATACATTTAATTAATTAAATTTAAATATTGTTACATTCATTTGAAAACATTATTTTTATATGAAGTGGCAAATAAACCAACTTTTAAGGAGAGAGACAACTTTAATATTATTTTTGTCCTTGTTACTGAAGCTACATCAACAGAATGCATAAACAGTGTTTTGAATTCTATACAAATTGTGAAGCCACTTGTTTACTTGCGTGCCCTCTACAAGTTGCCAAAAAATGTCAGGGGGGACGTGAAAATGGTGTTGTGTACATTTACATTTAAAAGTAAATTCAGACTTACATGAAACTGAAGAATTAAATATCTTTAGAAAAAATATTCCACAAGAGACATCTCTAGATGTACCAAAATTTATATTTTAAATAATTTACTAGAAATTTAACCCAGTTTGTCACAGCTTATAGAACACTCTCAACAGCTCAGTAACAGTTACATCAGCAGAACGATCCCTTTCAAAAATAAAAATTATTGAAAAAAACTATAATCTTGCATTTGCCAAGAATGACTGATATCACTTTCAATTTTATTGATTGAATAAAAGCATAAATTATAATGACCTAATGAAAGGAATTTGCAGGAAAGGGATCTAGAAAGCTCATATGCACAATCTGGATATCATATTAATAAATTATTTGTTACATTGCATAAAAGTATCATACCAAGAATATATATTTTTTGCAATTTGTAAGTTTAGGTTGTTATATATGTATCACTATTACCCCATTACATTTTATAAGTAATAAAGTATTTTTAAAGAAAAAAAATTTTGTTTATACCTTTAACTGCACGTTTCTCTCTGCATTTTGAACTAGGGGCTTCACATTTTTATTTTACTCTGGGCCCTGCAAATTACGTAGTTGGTCATGCTTTCCTTTATGTAACTTATAAATTCTTTATCCCCCTTTGTCATCCTTTCCCATTTCCTGTCTGCAAGCTTTATCCCTTCATAGATTTGGATTTTTAAGCCAGTTCTTCAGACATTCTTTTTGGTATATAATTGGCCTGTAACTGTGAACAGCTAATGGACAACGGCTATGGCTTCAATATCCGAACAGCTGGGCTTGTGATGATCACATCAGACTTTTTCTTTTTACTCAAACGTGACTTAAGCACATATATTTCATAACAAATCAGAAAGCATAAACATACATCAGGTTACTAACTTAAAAAATTAGAATGAGATATAAAAATGGAAAGATTTAAAGAAATACATTTGAGTATAATCTCAGCTTTGAAAGGATATTCAGGGATCATCTGTCTTAATCCACTAATTTTACAGATGAGTAAATGACAGACTATAGAGTTTAGTGATTTCTTCAAGAGAACCTGGTACTTTTTCTACAGACCCTGAACTCTTATCAGTTACTAGTTAAGGTGGTTCTAAATGATCCAATTGTATGAAACAAACACATATGTCTTATTTAATGAGTCTCTTTCTTAGAATTAAGGTCTTCCTGCTGCTCTCCTCTGTAACTGACAGCAGGGGTCCGTGCAACCTGTGTGTTCTTTCTTGCCTTCTGTTTTTGTCTCTCAATTTACCTTCTTACTCAGGGATCAGAATGCCTGATTTTTTTTTTTTTTTCTGTTCCACACTTTTTACGTATAAACTTCTGAGACTTTCAGAACTGTAAACCATGCTAATCAGCAAGAATTCCTGTGATTGGCTTCTGCTTCGCCCAGGAAATTCCTCATACGGTTCTTGTGTACCTTTCTTCTATGAGTCTTGGCATTCTTATTTTTCCATTAGAAAAACTAACTTATAGACATGTGTTACTCCACATGGGGAGTGTGATTCTATCTTAGTATACAACCTTTGAAGTTACTTTGAAGTTTAAAGTTGGTATTATTTCTTAAAAAAAATCTTGAATTAGATAACTAATTTCCAATACTAACTACACTATTTGTTAGCTATACGACTTTAGGCAAGCTACTTTTTTCCTTAAAAATGGTGCTAAACGTATCTACCTCATAGGGTTTGAAGTCCAAAAGGTCATCAGACTTTTGATAAGCGTTCCTTCTCTTTCCACCCCTCCCAGGCCCCACCTTCTCTTAAAGGCTAAAGAATTTGATGACTCCTAGTGTAATGGTTATTTTAAGGGTTAGGTTCAGGCTGGAGTCATTTTTGTGTCCCCATACTGGAAATTAAAGTTGCCTCAAGGAAGTAATTTAGTTGTCCTTTGGATATTTTTATAATTTTTAACAGAATATTTGCCTTCTTAGTAAATATCTTTGGTAAGAAAATGGAATAAAAGAATGAATTGTTTGTTTTAGAATTTTTATCCCAACTTCTCTAATGAAAATGATGCTGGGTATATAATATTAATTCTTAGATGTATTTGTAATTTTAGGACTTTATTTTCTTAAGTGTTCCATTGGTATATTTCTTTTGAAAACCATTTGGTTTTAATTATATGTTTTTATATCTGGTAATGCCAACACCATTTAATGTCCATCTTTCCAGACTTTTATTAGCTATTCTTACTTGTTCACTTTGTATATATGAAATTTCATAATCATCTAGTTTCAAAAAAATTCTTTTGTCATTTTTATCAGAATTTAGTTAAATTATTTAGTTAAATTTAGTTAGATTATAGCTTGTTGATAACATCTTTATGATAAGTGTTCTTATCCAAATGGCATGCCTTTCCATTTGATCAAGGCTTCTTTTGTATTTTACAGCAACTTGCGAGGGTTTTCATATAGGTCTGGGACGTTTTTGGGATTATCTTTATTCTAGAAATCTGATCTTTTGAGTTGCTGTTGTAAATTGGTGCCTTTACTCCCATCACAGCCTTTTATTGGTTGCCTTTTGTGGTTATGGAAGCTTGGAAAAGGTCTTGAGCCCAGTACCTTATGATTTATGGGAAAGCATGAATTACAAAAGATACTAGACTATCTCACAACAAAATAACTTTCAGAAAATAACCCTCTATTGTGTATCCAGAATTGTCATTTATTTATGAGACTGGAATGAATTCCCCAAAGAAAATTGACACTGTAAATAATACCTTGTACTAACCACATTTGCTCTAAAGCATATTCCTCAGCTGACCCAAATGAGGGGTTCCTGACACGCTCCATTACCTACTGTCAAGCTACCAGGAACACATGTTTTCTGGTTTTATTTTTCATATGACAGCAGAATCAGATGGAAGAAAAAGAAATCACTGCATGACTAATTTTATGTTGCTCAAAGCAGATTCACCTCAAATATCATTCTGTCCTCACCCATGAAATTATTAGATGCTAAAAGTAGATCTCACAGAACACCATGAGCCCAACAAAATCAAATAGTTCACTTTAGATTTTGATCAAGTTTTATTTGTTAGATTATTTTTCTGAGCAAACTTACTAAAAAAAAATCTGCTATACATGGTTGCAGGACTAGGTAAAGCCTTTAGGAAACGTTATCAAGTCAAAACAAGAGCAGCAACCAGCAAAATATGGGGCATTTGTGCTCATTTTTCACTTTCATATGTATTCATGGAATGTGATGAGTTGCCTTTCAATATACATATAGACCCCTTGGTCTAAAAGAAATATGGACATGGGCACTCACAGAACAAATGGCCATGAAGGCCCGAGTCACAGAGTAGACAACATGGTACTTTGGCCAAATACAAATCTCCTGCCTAACATAGATGTAGTGGACTGAGTGTTCTCCCCAAATTCACATGTTGAGGACTATTCCCCCAATGTGATGATAGTAGGAGGTGAGGCGCATGGGGGTGTGATCTGATCATAAAGGTGAACCCTCATGAATAGGATTAGTGTCCTTATAAAAGAGTCTCCAGAGAGAGCCCTTGCCCCTTTCACCGTGTGAGGCTATAGTAAAAAGATGGTGTAGTGTAGAAGTGGGTCCTCACCGGATGCCTAATAGGCCAGTACCATGATCTTGGACTTCCCAGCCTCCAGAACCGTGAGAAATAAGTTGTTGTTTATAAGTCACCCAGTCTGTGGTATTTTGTTGTGGCAGCTTAAACAGATTAAGACAATAGACTTATAAAGTTTTTGTCTCTTTCTTTTTTTTTTTCTTTCCATGAGAGTTTATGGAGAAGACTAAAGAAAATATTACAAAGAATGTATAATAATACAGACATGACTTTATGAGACTTTGCTGTTTCAGGAAACTTTCATTTGAATCCTTTCTCAAGTCTTTACCAATTAGAGTAAACTTGGGGGTTATAGAAAAATTATTATACAGAAAATTAAAGCAGAATAATGGCTATTAAAATTCATACAAAAATTAGACCCAAAATATGGCTACTGCTTCATACATTATATGCTAAGCATCCCACAGGCTGCTGTGGACTGATTAAAGCATTTATTATAATAGACTGAGATGAGGGAGGGAGAGCTTACCTCTAGCGGAGGTAAACTAAGGCAGAGAAGCAAGACGTGGTGTCAGAATTAAAACTGCTAGTTTTTACTCTTGTTTTATTTTAAACAACAGATTTTTTTTCCAACTCTTAATGCATAGTTTGATTGTTTTGCCAAATTTATTCTCTCTATAAATGTTAACAAAACTGTTAGCACTTTTAAGTGATATTGGTTATTATTTGACGGACAAATGATATCAATATTATTATCTTAGAGAGAAATATACATTTTAATTGAAGTATAAAATAATTTTATAATAGTAAGTTTTTCACAGTGTAGTACAACTGCCTTTGCATCTGAAGAAATTATAAATAACATTTCATCTCTTTGTGCCTCCCAGTAAACATGAAAGCCATTATTATTTCCAGATGTGTTATTAAATAAGTAATTTGAAGATAAAAATACTAACAGTATCCTTATTTCAAATATGAATTTTTAAAATTAACTTGGCAAATTGGTTACGATATTTTCTATGAAGGCTTTATTATTACTCATTTGTAGGAAGATTCTAATCAAGTGCATCACTGAAAGATCATGGACCATGATTGATAGCCATGTGAATAATAATGGAACTGAAATTTTCAACATGGTTTTGCAATACATGATTCTGTACGAAAAGAAGATAAGGTTTCTTATTTAAAATTCTCTGTAAGTATGAGACTACCATTTTGCCAGTTTGCTGGAGATATGTTTCCTTTCTGAAAGGCTGCCCTGTGAGTGTGTAATTGAGTTGATTCAATAATGTTTGGTTGGGGTCCGTTTGAGTTACTGCTGACTGAAGTAAAATTTAAAATTAATTAATGGCTATAAACATTCCTCAAGTCTCAATCAAGTTAAGTTAGGCAAAAGTTTGAAATTCACAGTCAGCATAGAAACTGTCCTCCCACTACTCTGTAGAAGGAATGGGTGTATGATTCTGCTTTTTCTTTTATCTGCAGGACAAGTTTTTTTTTTTTCTTAATATGAACATGCCATGGGAATTAAATGATACTTACATAAAACATCAGCAGCTAATTGAACTGTAAAAAACAAAGAAACAAACAAAACCCAGAATCAACTTACTGGCTGTTTTAACTACAGTGGCAATTAACTAAGCAGATACTTTCCTCCACTGAAGTAGCATTAAAACAAAATTCTTTCAATACAGCAAATAGGCGACATTCTGAAAATATGGTATCTTAAGATGTTCATTAATTGTTATAGAACAGAGGTTTTCTTTGGCAGTATATAGTCGAGTGTCTATTATGGACTATAGCTACAAGCAAAAAAGCACCATCAGTCTCATAGTTGGGATACACTTTGCCAGTGAACTTCCTAAACATCAAACCTAGGGTGTATACTGGTGTCTGTGTGGTGGGGAAGGGGGAAAAAATAAAGGAGAATGAGAACATTAAGAGGGAATTAAGGGCTAAAAATGAGTGTGGAGAATGCTCAGGATCTCCATATGAGGTTAAGAAACGGTTAAGTGGAAGAATAAGGGAGAGGAGAGATGTATTTAAGAGCAGAGTCAATTATTTAAGTAGGCTGTTAGAAAATACCTTCATTCAAAAGCAAGCCGTTAATATGGTAAACAACAACCACCAACAATAACAATTAAACAGCCACATCAATTTAATCAGAATTTTATAGGTTTGCTCTCTTTTTCTCTCAAACCTTTGCCCTCCTGTTTATCCTCACTGCCACTGAGTGAACCTTTTATGAGCCTGCCAATTTCTCTTCGTGAAGCCAGCTTCTTGCCCTATGAGCCAAATTCCACACTCACAACAGAGTCGGCAGATTAAAACACAAACTTGATTCATTTCATCTACCTCTTGAACGGCTTCCATGGCTCCTGGTGGCCCCGTAACAGAGCATGAGTCATTCACAGCCCTGAAACCTGAACCTGTCTAATTTGCCATTGAGCACCATGTAATCCCCTCTGTTGCAGGTGCACCAACCCGGGTGACATTCCTTTAACACAGCAGGCTCTTTATTGTCTTTAGCCTTTTAATTTATTGGCCACTTTGTGACCGCCTGGAGGGGTGGGATGGGGAGGGTGGGAGGGAGGGAGACGCAAGAGGGAAGAGATATGGGGACATATGTATATGTATGGCTGATTCACTTTGTTATAAAGCAGAAACTAACACAGCATTGTAAAGCAATTATTTTAAAATAAAATGCTCCTCTCTTTCTTTACCACCTTCGGAAATTTTACCAATCCTTTAAGACTTTGCTCTTAATTCCTCATATTCTCTAGGCAGAGCTAGTTACTCCCTCCTCAGTGTTTCCATAGCATTCTGTTAGTACCTCTGTTATTTCATAATTATATCGTATTGCAATTATTTGCTTATGTGTCTCTTGGCCCTACAAGAAGATGACTTAAATGCAGAGACTGATCTTAGTCATCATCTTAGCCTCTCCCCGACCTCTGCAGTGTCTACACCTAGTCCGTCAGATGATTAAGATCAAAGTGGTTTTAAGTGTATGAAATGATTTGGGTATATCCAGGTGCCTCAAAAATTATGCTCAGGTGATCAAGGACCAAAGGATATGGAGAGCTGAAAATTTGTTGATAGTCATCACTAGAGGCATATAGGTTAGGTGAACCCTAACAAATTGATTCACAATCCATTTTTTTGGTGTTTCTAAAAAGTTACTTATATTGCCAACTTTTCATTTACTTTTTTTGTGGGAATATTCTGACTGCTAAAAAGTGCTGCATTCAAAATGAATAAAATAGCAGATTTTTATATTCATATCTCAAAATAACTCCCCAGATGGTCTTCAAACTTTCCAAGAAAATAAACTTTGGAAAGAAGTCAAACATGAGATTTTTCTGCCTAAAAATACACCCATCAACCCCAATGAGGTTATAGATGTGAGGTAACTAGAGATGATTTGACTTTGTCATTTACGGGATAAAGGTATCATTGAATTCAGGATTAAAAAAATACACACTTGAATTAGTACAATTATTCATATGCTCAGCATTTAAACTTTTGTTTCATTATCAGCATTACATCATCATCATGATCATTGTTGGCAACTCTCAATTATTGAGAATGTACTATTTGCCAAGTACTTAATTATTTCCACATATTTTTCCTCACTTAATCTTTAGATATCCAGAAAGATAGTAAGGCAGATACTGAAGGCTCACTTTACGTATGATTCACTTAGTATCTATTCTAATACCTTTCTCCTTTACCTTTGTGTATTACAGTGGTTAGAAAGTGAAATACTAGAATTCCCAGCCCCTCCTGCAACTAGATGTGCCCATGTGATACAATTCCGACCCATGAGATATAGGTGGAAATCTCTGGAACAGAATCTCTTCCCAAAAGCTTTCAAGGAGACGATTTTCACCCTTCACCCTTCCTTGTGTTTATCTAAAACCTGACCCGTTGCCTAGATGTGCAGCAGACACTTTGAAAACATGAGGGAAAAAGGATGGTAAGACTAGAGAAGCAAGAAGAGTCACCTGGGACATTAAATAGGCTGTTAGGAAGTAGCGTCGTCCAAAACCAAAAACTACTGCTCTGGTGAACAAGAATAACAACAAGTTAATTTAATCAGAATTCTATAGATTTGATGCCTTGATTGTTTTCCAAAACTTTGCCCTCCTCTCCCTTCCGGCTGCCACTGGCCTGGCCTTTTATACGCCTTCCTCTTTCTCTTCTGGAAAGCAGCTTCTTCCATGTATTGATAACTTCATGAAACTACAGCTTCGCTCTTGGATTCACAACCTCTGTATTTTTAGTTATGTGACAAAAAGAAAGCCCCTATTTAGTTAGGGTGCTGTGGTTGAGGTTTCCTTATACAGTCAACACAAGTATAACTATTTCAGATTGATTCTGCTCTTCCTATTTTATAGATGATGAAATGGAGGATTAGGGAGGTTTTGTAACTTGCCCAAAGTTCCACAGGTTGTAAGTATTTTTTGCAAGATTCAAATTCAACCTGTCAGAATCTGAACCTGATCTTCTTTACACTATAGAATTAAAAAAAAAATATTAGGCTGAACCACTTAGAATGGCCAGTGGCCATTTCATATGATTCATCCTGGCTGGTTAAGTTATAATAATAACTTGTTATTATGTATAACTTGTATACAAAATACATACACACTCAGTAGAATTCTAAAACTGTACCTCTGTTTCCTGGTCAATTAGTAAAATTCAGATTTGATTAATTCAGTTGATGAATAAGGACATAGTATAATGACTAAATTAATTAAATTGTTAATTCCAAAGTCATTAATTTTTAGTGTATAAATATAGCTTTAATGTTCGAATACCTGCCATTGTTCCTAACATTCAGAGGGAACCCCCAAAATATTCATTGAATAAAGAATATTTTGAATTTAGTAACCTTCTTTGCAGGTGGCTTTTTTTAAAAAAAATACATTTTTAAGGAGGAGTATTATTGCCTGTTTTATAGTTACTGGTCTGATGCTCACTTATGTTAACCCTTAGAAAAAAATGACTAGTTTTACCAGGGGTATTCTTCCCCACTTGGTCTAACACACTGTTACTCTTATTTTAATATGTGGCTCAGGTCACGCACATTGTGTTGTCTTCCTAACTCATACCTTAGTATTACTCTGTACCTTGTACATACATCTGTTATTGCATTAACTACAATCTCATGTTAATTTTCCCTACTAATTTGTGAGCTTATTAAAGGCAAGAACCTTGTCTTTATCTTTATATTCTAGGGACTTGAATGACATTTGATAAATGTTTGGTGAACGGAATTTATTACTATGATTCAAATCTGTTTAATGTTAACTATACATTTTATAAAGATGGATTTATCTGTAAACTTTCTAATGAGATTTAATGACATTTTGTGGGGAATATGGGAAAGCATTTGAAAGAAAAAGAAAGCAAGTTAAAGTTGAATTCTGAGGGAATATTTGAATATTTGGAGACAGACAATTCAAAAGAGGAAGAAATGGAGAAGTGGGTGGTAGCAGATGTTTTTGGCTACAAAGGACACCCAGGCAAAGCACATCTGTGATTTTGATGACACTTCATCAATTGTTATGTGAAAGCAACAAGAGTTGTATAAAAGGCAGCTGAAGACTGGCACATAAGCAAGAATAAAGAGCTTGCTGGTTGTGAGTATGGTCAAGTTTTGATCTGCTTTAGAAAGTTCTGCTTTGTTGCAATATTTTTTGGTATGAGGTCATCATTAATAGAATCAGGATACAGGTCTAAGATTAGGCTCAGTCTTAGATGGAAATATTAGATTTGTGGTGTTCACTGATGCAGTGAGCCATGGGCTCTGAGCAAACCTCAGAGTTTTTGCTGAATATGATCTGTGAGTATTATCTTAAGACTTATCTATCTTCTGTTACTGAGCCATCTTTGTAGCTAGTCACATAGACTACAGAGTAGATCAGGGTAACTGCAGCATGGTTTATGTGTAACTAGATGCTCTTCCAAGAGAGGATTGGCTTATTTGCTGCTTGCTACAATGTTTGCTGCTCACTCAGAAAGTACTGGGATCCTTGGCCTCTCTTGTGCAATGCAACCCACCGTGTGTGGATGTGCATCTAGCCCTTCCCGTTACCTTTTGGAGGCTGGGGCAGGTATGCTGAAGCTCATGTTGCTGTGCTGTGCATAATAAAGTCCTTTGTCTTTGACCCAGGAATCTCATGTCTTCTGTCAGCATGACACTTCTTGCCACATAACACTGTGGCAAACTAAACTGTTAGCTTGCAAGTGGGGTAAAATCTCAGACCCTTCCCAGTTCTTGAAAGTTGATGTCTCCTCCATAAAAACTGTGCTGAGTGGATAAATACAATTTTACATAAAGATTGAGTGGTATCCAGGGGATTGTCTGTATCCAGGGACATAATTAGCCAGCCTACGAAAATGAAGGCTAACATGGAAAATATTACGATGTCTTGAGGTAAAGTGACTCTCATATTCTGATGAATCTGTAAATTTAATTTTTCGCCACACTGAACAAACATATTCTTACACCCATAGTAAGTAGATTTTTTTTTTGAGCTAGGTAGATCATTTAAAGCACTGGATCTTGAGGTAGTAGTTGCTGGGTGGAATAGGTAAAAGGCATAGCTGATACCAAAGAAAGATTGATTGCTTACTAGAGCATTTAGGAAATTTCACTTATACATATATAAAAGTCAGTAAATAGTTCTATTCAAAAAGTAACAGTGTGTTGAAGGACGACTAAGTGAATAATGAAATAAAAGTAAGATAATTTTATAGGCACTGGGAGACACGGTTATACATATAAAAGAGTTCAACTAACACTGTATTCATGGGCAGTCAAGTGAATAATGGAATAACAGTAAGATGGTTTCATAGCACTGTGAGACATGGTTAGTTGTAATAGTCATTATATTGTCGTCATTGCCGACTTGTGTGTTTTAATCCCTTCAACTTTTGCATCAAATATTCTAGTATAAAAAATGTACATGAACAAATCCAAAATGTTGAAAACTACTAACAAAAAACCAGAATTGGGAATGAGGAAGCAAGAAAAACACAAAAGAGTTAAAGATTTAAGCTTGCTACCATATATGAAAAAACATGCCATAAAAAGTGTTCATTAATTCAGAAACTTTCACAATTGTGAGAGGAGAGTTTCCAAAATGGGCAGATCTATTTATAAACATTTAACAATCTAGAAGCAATAACTATCTAGGGAGGTAGAATTTTAATTAAATATCTAGAGGCAACCTAAAATGATGTAAGTGAATTTAAAATTTAAAAGGAAGAAATCAGTTATAATTACAAATATAGTTATAGATAATTAGACAAATTCTATAGTGATATAATTAAATGAATGGCATGTCCTTCTGTCTTCAGTTCATTCATTCAGTAATTGAGCTTCTCTAATATCCCATTCATTTGTTCCTGTCTGTAAGGGGTTCATATTCTAGTGGGGAAGAAAGTATATAAACAACTGTCTACAACATGCCAGATTTAGTTAACTACTTTAATAAATGTACAAAGATGTTTTGAGACTAATTTCTGACTAAAGCAATTACAAAGGGCTTCATGGAAGAAGTAGCATTACTCAATAGAAAACTCAATAGAATTTTTATAGACAAAGGGATTGGAAAGGGCACGAACTAAGGCACCAAGTTGTGAAAGTGCCGAACAAGTTCAAGGAAGGCTGAATGGTCAGGAATGTCGGTAGAGTATTGGATTTTGTTTTGTTAACTAATCAAAATCTTCTTCTATTTCTCTTTAAGAGATGAGTTAGGTTCATTTATATTTACTGATATGGTAAACATTTGGCCTCTGTTCTGCCAGGTAGCTTCATTTTACATGACTCGTCTTTCATTGGGTGGTTTATTTACTCTTCTCTCTTTTGGAGTATATATCTTTTTATACTTTAGGAAGGTTTGAATTGTTTTCTCTAATAATTACCTTTATACTAATATCTTTATATAACACCCTAATTTCTCTTTTTCTCTCCCTTTGTCCCTCTTCCTGCTCCCCAAGTCCCCATCTCTCTCTCTTCCTATTGTCCGATGCTTACCTACTATGAGCAATACTGAAATTATCTAGTAAATTCTCTTTCTTCCCTCCATATCTTATTTGAGGTAATATCTTTTTACTCCCAGCTAACATCCAAGTTAATACCTAATCCAAGTTAATATTTAAGCAATCACTGAATTCATTTTACTTTTTTTTTTTTTATCATTTTACTTTTTAATATATTCCCCTTTCTTGCCCTGTCACCCATTTTTGGGTAGTTGTAACGTATCTATATTCTCAGAGCATATATACATTATATATGATAATTGCCCCTTCACAATAATCACTTAGTAAAAATTCTAAAGGTAAATTTTTTTTTAACATCTTTATTGGAGTATAATTGCTTTACAATGGTGTGTTAGTTTCCACTGTATAACAAAGTGAATCAGCTATATGTATACATATATCCCCATATCCCCTCCCTCTTGCGTCTCCCTCCCACCCTCCCTATCCCACCCCTCTAGGTGGTCACAAAGCACCAAGCTGATCTCCCTGTGCTATGCGGCTGCTTCCCACTAGCTATCTATTTTACATTTGGTAGTGTATATATGTCCATGCCACTCTCTCACTTTGTCCCAGCTTACCCTTCCCCCTCCCCATATCCTCAAGTCCATTCTCTACGTCTGCATCTTTATTCCTGTCCTGCCCCTATGCCATAGGTGTTTGATACTATTGCTGAAAGGTAGAGTTCATCAGGCTTTTTGATTGTCTGAAATTTCTGTTACAGATTCCTCAGGGACGACTCACGGAAACATTATTTCCTGTTATTTTACATTCTTAACACTTTGTCTACAGTCTTTATACTTGGGGGTCAGTTTGACCAGATATAAAATCTTGGCTCATATTTTGCTCTCGTGAATATTTTAAATATGTTTTTATATTCTTTTTTAGCCTAAAGAATTGCTGTTGAAAAGTTTAATGATAAACTAACTTTTCCTTTTCTCCAGAGGTTGACATTTTTCCTAGAATAGGGATTCTCGAGTAGTTTTGGTCTCAGGAACTTCTTACAGTTTTAAAAACTATTGAGGATTCCCCAAAGCTTTTTTTTTTAATTTTTTTTAATTAAAAAAAATTTTTTAAACATTTTTATTGGGGTATAATTGCTTTACAATGGTGTGTTAGTTTCTGCTTTATAACAAAGTGAATCAGTTATACATATACATATGTTCCCATATCTCTTCCCTCTTGCGTCTCCCTCCCTCCCACCCTCCCCATCCCACCCCTCCAGCCAGTCACAAAGCACCAAGCTGATCTCCCTGTGCTATGCGGCTGCTTCCCACTAGCTATCTATTTTACGTTTTGTAGTGTATATATGCCCATGCCTCTCTCTCGCTTTTTCACAGCTCACCCTTCCCCGCCCCCCATATCCTCAAGTCCGTTCTCTAGTAGGTCTGTGGCTTTATTCCTGTCTTACCCCTAGGTTCTTCATGACATTTTTTTTTTCTTAAATTCCATATATATGTGTTAGCATACGGTATTTGTCTTTCTCTTTCTGACTTACTTCACTCTGTATGACAGACTCTAGGTCTATCCACCTCATTACAAATTGCTCAATTTCGTTTCTTTTTATGGCTCAGTAATATTCCATTGTATATATGTGCCACATCTTCTTTATCCATTCATCTGTTGATGGACATTTAGGTTGTTTCCATCTCTGGGCTATTGTAAATAGAGCTGCAATGAACATTTTGGTACATGACTCTTTTTGAATTATGGTTTTCTCAGGGTATATGCCCAGTAGTGGGATTGCTGGGTCATATGGTAGTTCTATTCTTAGTTTTTTAAGGAACCTCCATACTGTTCTCCATAGTGGCTGAACCAGTTCACATTCCCACCAGCAGTGCAAGAGTGTTCCTTTTTGGATTCCCTAAACCTTTTACTTATGTGTAGTACATCTAGTGATATTTACCTTACTGAAAATTAAAACTGAGAAATTAAAAAAGTTATTTATTAAATCATTTAAAATAACAATAGTATACCAGTTATATTTAAGAGCCTAATATATGTTAAGTGAAAAAATAATATATTTTTCTAAATTGAAAAATAGTAAAAATGATTACTTTATATTTTTACAAATCTCTTAATGTCTGGCTTAATAGAAGAAAGTTAGATTCTCATACCTGGTATATTCAATCTTTTGAAATATGTTGTTTGGGTTAAGAGAATCTGGCTTCACACAAATACGTAGGTGAAAATGGAGGAGTATTTTAATAGTGTTTTCAGATAATTGCAGATGTTCTTCTTTGATGCTACGCCAAGTTTTGACAAATGACAGTTTCTTAAAGATTTGTTGCAATGTGGAATTTGAAATCATAACAGTGAACTTTTGAGACATGGCTACATTAAAATCCATTTATCTGTTATGCACTTTGTTTTTGTTTTTTTTGCGGTACGCAGGCCTCTCCCTGTTGCGGCCTCTCCCATTGTGGAGCACAGGCTCCAGATGCACAGGCTCAGTGGCCATGGCTCACGGGCCTAGCCGCTCTGCGGCATGTGGGATCTTCCCAGACCGGGGCACGAACCCGTGTCCCCTGCATCGGCAGGAGGACTCTCAACTACTGCGCCACCAGGGAAGCCCCCCCTGTTATGCACTTTGAATAGATCTTTTCTCTAGCATCATGTATGTATTAGTCTCTTGGAAACTATGGGTTCACTGAGTTATGCAGACCTTTTGAATATTGACATATTTCACTATATAGTATCAAAGCATCACATTTATTAATATTACTATTGATCTTATCATAAAAGTCTTTGAGTATTGGAAAGCTGTAACTTATAGTCGTAAATACAAGTTTTTTCCAAAATTCTAATTTTCTTTTGAAAGTTCAAATTTTATCACTGATAAAGAATATCAGTAATTTTCTTCACCTCATTTATTTTCTGGAAAAATTTCTGTCAAATACCCAAACCTTAATAACCATAACTTTGTCCGTAAGTTGTTATTTGCAATAAAAATGGTGTTCTATGTAAAAAGTGACTAGTTCAGATTGTAGCTCAAGCAATGCCCAAGTGTTTTTCCTTAAGACACACCGTCTTATTTTGGTATGCTGCAGAAATGCTTTATACATACTCCCCAGTTCCTCATATAACATTGTAAGGGTCAAATTTTTTAAAAAAAATCAATTTTTATTGCTTTATCAAGAAACTTCTTAAAATGAATCTAACTTTTTTTTTTTCTGCATTAGTGTTAATGAAGAATACAGTTTAGTACCAGTTTTTACTCATGGTAAGAGTTTTACCCATCATTGCTTTTACAAGGCAGTATAGTTACTCCCTGTTGCTTTCTTGTTAGTGCAAATGTCAAAATAGTGATATTTGTGTGCCTCTTGAAAGGTTTTTGTAGGTTCCCCAGGATCTGCAGAGCACAGTTTGAGAATGACTATTTGAGAATATGTCTTTGTGTTGACCATTCTGTGACTATTTTATCAAGTGTGTACCTTCTATATATACTTAATATATTGAATAATATATAAAGATATCAATATATCTTTTATTTCTGGAAACTTACCTCAAATCAGTTCTGTTTCATTATTATGGTTTTTTACTTTTAACATTGATGTATATTTTATCCTGTTTGCCTACCTTCTGTATCTGTCACTTTCTCTTGGCCATTTTTGTCTTCCTTTATTGCTTTTTTTGGGTAATTTCCTCTTTTCAATCTTTAATTTTCTTAAAGCATTATCTATTATATTCATGCATTTTTCTGTTCCTTTTAGTTTCATTTCTGAAATGTTTCACCCATTATTCTAATTTTGTTACTTTTTAAAAATTTTCCCTTTCTACAATCACCATTTCTGTTTTTATAATTCTGATTTATGTTATTCTCTCATAGCTTTTATCATTTAAAAAATTGCTTGTTTTGAAATATTAGGTTGCAGTTTCTACCTCTTTTTTGTGGGCATGTGCTTTGGACATACTTTTGTTGTAGGAACATTATTCTGTTCTTAATCTCTTTTCCTAATAACTTTGAGTGGGATTTGATCGTAATCCTTTTCTTCTGCATACTTCACAGTGAAATGCAGCTTCCCATACTTTGAGAAGAGTGGTCACCCAACATACCTTTTCTATTTCTAATGCTCTAGAATTCCCCCTTCTGTGGTTTTTCAATGTGATTAAAGAAATACAGCTTTTCCTTTTCTGCTCCCCTTCTCTAATTTTATGTAAACCTTCTCTTTCCTTTGCCCCTCGAATTTGAATTTTGTTTTCAGGAATTACCCCTTACAGCGTTGTCTTTGCAGAGTTATTCTGATTTACAATTTTCAAGAGTTCCTCTTGCCCAGATTGCTGTGGCACTATCAAGCGCCATCATGGTTTTTCTCGTACTCACCTCTGCATGAGATCTTGCAAAACCTCCTCCTAGCTTTGGTTTCCATTGCCGTGAAGACGTGCTGCTGCTTGAGGCTTGTTCTGTTTTAGGGTTATCAGAATGATGACCTTCCCTCTACTCCCTGTCTTCACTGTCTCCTGTAGCAGTTACTGACGGTACTAGGTTATCATGGTTTTCCAGCTTTGGGGAGCTGGGGATACTTAACCACATAGTTTTATTGTAGATGTTGTTCTGAAGCTTTAGTTTTGCTTTTCTAATGGCTTTGTCTAAGACATGCCCTTCTCGGTGGCAGGAATCAGGAACAGGAGATGCCAACACAAACTATGTAATTGTATTTAACTTATACTTGCTCTTATCCCATTGTATGTTATGTGGTATGGCTGACCAAAACATCAGTTAGGCAGGGGAGGTTACTTTCTCCTCCATGGGGTGAGGAGAAGTTCATAGTTGTGAGTCATAATGCAATCCACCATGGTCTTGTTTGAATACAATCAAATTCTTGCTCCTATGCGCCCCCTGAGACGGAGTCGGCATACTACAATAACCACATGGACAGGAAGAAGAAGGAAAGGGAAAAGCAGCTTTAATAAATTCAGAAGGAGGGTAAGGTGCAGAAAGTCCTAAAAACTGGGCTTTTTGAGAGAAATCATTTTAACTTTTTCAATCAATGTTTGGTTGTAGGAATGGACCATTGTGACACAGATTAATATGTAAATGCTTCCCGTTGCAAAGATTTAGAAATCCAAAATATACTTCATAAATACATGATTTAGTAAGCAAAAATGATAACTCTTGTAGAAAACCATGGGAAGTTAAAATCTAGGTTGATGGGACCAGTAGATGGTAAGGTGGTAGTCTTGAGTAGTTACAGGGACCAGAGATAAGCCTTTTGTGGCAAAAGAATTGATAGTTTAACATTCACAAAAGGGCATAAAACAAGACCTCAGACCCATCGAGAGAGAGAATTCAGAGCCTTAATAAATGTATCTGGGACTTCCCTGGTGGCGCAGTGGTTAAGAATCCGCCTGCCAATGCAGGGGACATGGGTTCGAACCCTGGTCGGGGAAGATCCCACATACCTCGGAGCAGCTAAGCCCATGTGCCACAACTACTGAGCCTGTGCTCTAGAGCCCACGAGCCACAACTACTGAAGCCTGCATGCCTAGAGCCCGTGCTCCGCAACAAGAGAAGCCACCGGAATGAGAAGCCTGCGCACCGCGATAGAAAGTAGCCCCCGCTCGCCGCAACTAGAGAAAAAGCCCACGCACAGCAACGAAGACCCAATGCAGCCAAAAATAAATAAACAAATAAATTAATTTAAAAAAATGTATCTGAAAAATCTCGCTGAGCCATCTCTGGAAAAGAGGACTACAAAAACTCCCATCCATTGCCCCAGAGAGCATGAAATTTAATCCTGCTGATACTTTGCATGGGGAAAAAAAGTGTTCGGTAAAAAAGAAAAATTCTAAGTCAGCACTGAGGAGGGTGTTGCATCTGAATTTATAATACGTTAGGTGGTGAGGAAAACTCTAAACTGAGATGGTAACATAAAGCTGGTCCTAGCTTGGTGATATCCCTGGTGCCCAGAACAGTTGCAAACAGAGAACCTCTCTAGAGGGACTTTCCAGAAGTAAGGACATGCAGGATTCTTATTAGGAAAAAAATTTCTTGCAAAAATAAAGCTCCCTCTTTCTTTCTCTTTCTTTTCGTCTTCTTCTTCCCCTTCTCCTTCCCTTTCCCCTTTCTCTTTCTCTCTCCCTCCCTCTCTCCCTCCCTCCTTCTCTCTCTCCCTCTCTCACACACACACACCACAAATACAAATACTCCAAAACCATACAATGATCTAACTCAACTTGAATGTCAGTATATAGACATAATAAGGATAATTCCCTAAGAACTTGAGATTATGAATAAAATGAAAGACACGATTAAGAAAAACCTACATGTATCCCTTACTTAACAGTAGCAGTCTGAAAATTCTGAAAAGCAGATATTCTGCAGGAAAATGATAACTAGAAATGAATTTTTCTGTTATTCAAATGGGAAAAATTATCATGTGTTATAAGTCACTCCCAAACTCCCAATAAATTTCCTAAAATGTAGCTAAGGCACTGTAAAATCTTTACATATAAGTAAAAAAACCTGTCACGTTAGCATGTAAATGTTTAAAACATTGCTTCAGGATTACAAAACAATTAATGTGATTGTTAATAGTTGCTCCATATGCACTAACATAAATGGTTTGCATGCTGTACCTTAAACACTGTATTTTCATATAATACAGTAAAAACAGAGCAATAAATAAATCTTTTAGAAAAATACAGACACAATTTATAATGAACACCAAGACATTTTTCAGTAATTAATTGTAGTTACTCAACAAGAGGATTAAAAAGTTGGACTTGACCAGCAGAGGGAGAAGGGGAAGACCATTGAAGTCATCACTGTGTGAACCAGTTGCAAAAGTTGATAGTGCCAAGTGGGTGATAAAGAATTCATGTCAGGCAAAATATCAGGTTAAGAGGAATAGTTATAAGTTCTCCACCATTTTTATGCTGTTCTAGAGACTCCTGAACAGGAAAGCTTTGAAAAATCTTCACTAAAGGTGATGGAATCAATGCTTTAGGATGAAATCTCTTATAAACTAGAACTCTGCTTACATGCCCTTTTTTTTTTTTTTTCAGTTTTAGATAAATAGCTTTTATTGTTCTAAAGTTGCTTCTTTGAGTTTCTGTTTCTTTTTTTTTTTTTTTAACATCTTTATTGGAGTATAATTGCTTTACAATGGTATGTTAGTTTCAGCTTCACAACAAAATGAATCAGTTATATATATACATATATTCCCATATCTCTTCCCGCTTGCGTCTCCCTCCCTCCCACCCTCCCTATCCCACCCCTCCAGGCGGTCACAAAGCACCGAGCTGATCTCCCTGTGCTATGCGGCTGCTTCCCACTAGCTATCTACCTTACGTTTGGTAGTGTATATATGTCCATGCCTCTTTATCGCTTTGTCACCGTTTACCCTTCCCCCTCCCCATAGTCTCAAGTCCATTCTCTAGTAAGTCTGTGTCTTTATTCCTGTTTCACCCCTAGGTTTTTCATGACTTTTTTTTTTTTTTTAAATTCCATATATATGTGTTAGCATACGGTATTTGTCTCTCTCTTTCTGACTTACTTCACTCTGTATGACAGACTCTAGGTCTATCCACCTCATTACAAATAGCTCAATTTCGTCTCTTTTTATGGCTGAGTAATATTCCATTGTATATATGTGCCACATCTTCTTTATCCATTCATCCGATGATGGACACTTAGGTTGTTTCCATCTCTGGACATGCCCATTTTTTAATGTTGGGAAACATTAGGCTTCTCCTAGTGCCGGCAATATTCAAGACATATGTTTCTTTCATTGACACTCGACCTGATTTTTCAAAATATCTAACTTTGATTTTTAACATTTTACCAATTACAGTTGGCCCATAGCTTAAGACTTTTCTCCAAATGTCATTTTGTTAAAAAATGTTGCAATGAGTTTTATAAAATGTAAACAAAAATTTCCTTATTTAGACATTAGCGGAAAAAAACATTGCATTGAGACATATGTATACTCTACAAATTTTTGAATACAAAAATGATAATTCATACTACCAGAAAATATTGGCCAGCAAGGTTTCTGTGGGGGTTGGTCTGTATGTTTAAAATGATGAAATTAAATTATATTCCTTTAAGGAATGTAGCTCATAAGGAAAAAATACAGTAACCAAAGCAAAACAAAACAAAACAAAAGACTATGCGAGAAAGGTCAAATTAGAACTTATAGAAGTAAAATATGAGGCATTGAAGTAAAACTTTAAATGATGAGTTAAAGTAAATATAGAACTAGGAGAGGTCGTGAACTAAAAGCTACATCTTATAAAATGATCAAAATGCATGAGGCCAAAGAGTTAATTAGTTGAAAAGAATTCAAAGAAAGGAATTAGAAGTTTCAAGGTAAGAATTCTGGAAAGGGAGAATTGTGAGATTAGGAAGACAATAATCAAAGATGTACTGGCTGACGATTTTTCAGTGATGTGTACCACCAGTTCCGAAATGCCCAATAAGCCCCAATTGTGATTAACATTAAATCCATACATAGACATATTATTGACCCGCTGCAAAACATCAGAGGAAAACAGAAAAACCTTGAGATCTTGCAAAAATAAGAACAATTAACCTACAAAGAAATAACCATGAGACTAACAGCAAACTTTAACCAACAGAGATCAGATAATAATAACATAATATCTTCAAAGAGTGGAGAGAAAATAGCTACCAAATTAGAGTCCTTTACCTGCTAAACAAAAATTCAAGAGTGAAGGTGAAATGGAGTTTTTATCTAAGACTAAAGAAATAACTACTTAGTGAATAAGGAACCTAAGCACCGAAAGAAAAAGGTAATAAGAAAGAAATTTGGTAAACAATCAGGTAATTTTAAGTAGTAATTTTTTGTAAAAACTAATAATAGTTTTAATGACTAATTTGGAAGTGTAACAAAAGGATGGAAGTTATGTGAATGAAGATGGAAATGTAGTCAATTGAGCTAAAGAATTATTTCTAAAATCCTTGTTTTATTTTGGGTGAGGAAATGTATATGGATTAATTTTGGACTTTGTTAGTGTGTACTCTAAAAACTAAAGATCATTTATTAAACAATAGAAGTAACAATATAACTTTCATACAAGCAGAAGAAAAAAGAGGAGAATATGGCAACCAATAGAAAAAAAATAAAAATTTTGTTAAATAGAAGACAGCAAATAAAAATGATAGCAACATATCTGAATATATTAGCAATTAGAATCAATGTAAATGTTCTAATTTACCAGTTAATATGCAAAGATTTTCAGATTGGATTAAAATAAAAGTAAACAAAACAATATCAAGTTTTATACTATTTTCAAGACATGCCTAAAATATAAAAACAAGTAAAGTTTTAAAGGAAAGGGATAAGGAATAAATGTCAGGTTAATATTAAATTGAATAAGGTTGATATAACTTCATCAAGTTATATAAGATGAAACAGACTTTAAGGCAAACTTCATTATTTGAGATAAAGAGAGTCACAATCACAGAAGGAACAACTTATTGTTATAACAAGAAGATACAATTCTGAACCTGTGTGTATCTAAACACAGAAGAAAATAAAAATAAAAATCTGATAGAATGACAAGGTGAAATAAACAAATCCACAGTCATAGTGGGGA
Source organism: Globicephala melas (assembly GCF_963455315.2). Lineage (NCBI taxonomy): Eukaryota > Metazoa > Chordata > Mammalia > Artiodactyla > Delphinidae > Globicephala > Globicephala melas. The sequence goes on from NC_083330.1 coordinate 52,340,379, forward strand.
AATTGTAATAGACATCTCTTAAAATTAAGAGAGAAACTTGGCAAAAAAAATAGTAAGAAAATGGTGAAGAGCCAATGACACCGTTAACTAACCTATTTAATGGATGTATGTTTGAAACTTTATGCATAATAATTAGAGAGCATATCCTAGGCAACAAACTAAATCTCAACCAAGATTGAAAACTTGAATTTAAGCTGATCACATTCTCTGATCATAACAAAATAACATTGGAAATCAATTAAAAAATAATAGCCACACCCAAGTCATTCTATGGAAAAATGAGAAAACACCTTTTGGGATCAAAGAAAAAAATTAGAATTTAGATGACATTTCTATCCATACAAACATGAAAAAACCTATGCTAAAAATGAATGGAATGTAAGTTAAGTGATAAGGAAGATTTCATAAATGTGAAAATTAGAAGAGAAGAAAGGCTGAGAAATTAGTGACTTATATGTCCAACTCAAGAAGTTAGAAAAAGAAAATACAACCAAACACAAATACATTGAAAGAAAACAATATGTTAAAAATAAATTGGATACCCCAGGGCCCTCTTGCCTTATGATACAGCCCACATTTTGTCTATGGAGTGTGTATTTCCCTGAATAAATCTGCTTTCACTGTTAAAAAATAAATAAATTGGTTATATTAAATACTGTGGCATAAACAAAGAACTGGTTCTTTGAAAAGATTAATAAAATAGACCAATCTCATAATTTTAACATTTTCTATTTGTTTCTCCAACGAGTTAACAACTATCTATTTATAATTTAACAATTAGTCAACTTTAAAAAAATAAACGAAATTCCCTGTTCAAATAAATGGGGTGGTTTCAGTTTACTATTAGAACATAGATTTGTACTACAAATTTAGTAAAAACAGCTAGACATGAATCTGGTATGTACATAATGATTACAGTTTTTACTAGTTATACAGAGAGTAGTAGATAATATAACAAAATTTAATGGCGTTGGGGCAACGAGTGTAATTAAATGTTTAATAATTATAAAAATTATCATGTGATATATCAAATTAATAATGAGATTTATTTTGTTTGCATAAAGGATCTCTGAACGAACTAATCTGAACATCTAAAGAGGATCATATTTTTATGAGGCTTGTATGACTCCTGTCAATCTACTAAGGAAGGGCTCACTGCCCAACACACACAGAAGCCAGTACTATGACATTGGCTTTTGAGAAAAGAGTGAGATTTATTGCCAGGTCAACTGGCAAGGAGACAGGAGTCAAGGCTCTCAAATTTGTCTCCCTGATTCAGGGTTCAGGAAGAAATTAAAGGGGTCCGGGGAATTTCAAACTTGGAAGCTGATTGTCTACACTCAAATCAGTCCATATAAGCTACACGTGCTGCTAGAAACCAGAGTTTCCTTACTGAAGGACTTCTCTCTTTGTAAAGGGCTCCTGTGGTAGCACCTCTATTCTTAGAGTTCTCCATAAACTAAAGATTCTTGGTTCCGGAGTCATCCTGGAGAAGTGGGTTCCAGTCTTGCACACGTGCAGTGCTGTCTCTGTAAAAGAACTCGCAGTTTGATTAATCGACAACTTATTTAGGCAAAACTAGTTTAAGCTGGTCAGTGTTTTATATGCTGTTTCAAATATTCAGAAGATTGTCTTGTGATATTCAGATAATTATTTTGATGGGAGCGACTGTGTGTATGTGTACTGCTTAACAGATTCAAAATTGTATAGATCTATTCGATTAAGGAGAAGATGACAAAGAGGGGAAAAGCAAAATGATAAGACTACTATCAATGGCAGAGCGTTAAGGTAGAATAATAATCACTATGCCCTGTAAGTACTGAAACAAAGGGAACTTTGAGGAGGTGGCACGGCTATTTGAAAGTCAGTACTGTGGTGAGAAGAAACTCCCTCTTTTCTCTATAGTTAGAATTATGAGTCTAGAATTAGACAGGTTCTATCATGTACAAGATGCATGGCCTTCAGAAAGTTACTTGACTCCATGGACCTGAGTTATTTTTTAATCTATAGAATAGATCTTTGAATAACAACAAAACATATTAAAATGTGAAAATTAAATAAGAAAGGCTAGGTAAAGCACCAAACACTCAGCAGAAGGTGTTAAATAAATACTAGGGCACTTTACCCTTTCTTTGTGTTCCTGTAACAATTTCTACATATTTAGTGATGGTCATTTAATTAACTGACACATAGACATTTGCTGTATTAAGTCTAACTAAACAAGTTGTGGATGCTGTTAGTGTAAATGACAAAAGTTATTCAGTAGTATTTATATTAATACAATCATATGAAATAAATGGCTATCTGATAGAATTTAAAAAAAATTTTTACTCTTGATTAATTGCTACTTATGGTTATGTGAATGCTACATTTATAGCTGCTCCAGCAGAAACGTCTTTCATTTCAATAGGTAATTTTAGGTTTTAAGAACACAGTGTAATCAGTAACATTTTCATCACTGTGATTTTCATATTTTCATTGGGAACCATTGAAAGAAATCAGAGATATTTGTTTTAATGAGAAACTCAGAATACCCCAAGATAAGCCACTTCTTCTCAGAATGAACTCATTGCCTTTATTTTCTATCCAAGTTGTTAGTCTTACATCATTATCCTTCTCAATCTCAGATTTCTGAATAGTTCTTTAGTGGTGCCAAGTTTCTTCATAACTATGCTTAACCATCATTTTTGTGAGTATTATTTCATTTCCCTATCCTCTAAGGGCAGTATTGAGTTTTGAATTCATTTAACTAAATTACAGGCTAAGACTCTGCAGTGCTTTTGACTATGGAAAGATTCTAGCATAAAAAAAGGAATTATGTACCCAGCTTGAAAAGAACCAGTGTTTATTAACTAGTTTGTATTTGCAGTGAAATGCTGCATATGAAAATGCAGCAGGAGCCACAAAGGGCTAAGATCAGAAAGTTTAAAATGTTTTGTCACAACTTAATTTAGGCTTTATAGCTTTAGATGATTGGCTGATGATCTTGGTGGTGAATATTCCCACTTAAAAAAAAGATAGATGTTTAAGCAGCACTGTTGACTCTACAAACCACATTTTTGCTTTGCTGTTGGCTGTCTGGGAGGCCCCACCATTTGGGCTGCTAGGAGGATACTTCGAGGCTCAAAGAAGGAAGCAGGAGAGATGTATGACAGTATGGAGTGGCGAGGTGGGCTGGCGGTACGAAGGGTACATGTCACAATTAAAGACCTTCATTGTTTATTTTTTTGTTTGAACACTAGTCACACTAAATATCTTTACAGGGCATATCTGGCCCAACACTCAGGTCTGCAATCCTTGTTAAAAGAACTGTGTTATTAGGTGTCCTAAAGCCCTGCTCTGGGAGACCTCTTTAAAACAGCAGACTATGAGAAAAGAACAGAACCTCCTTATGGCATAGGGAGAGAGAAGGGCACAGACGTCAACTGTCAGAGAAAATCAGCAGCAGCATGGACCACAGATCAGCTAGGTCAATGGAGCAGAAGGGTGGCAAAAACAGTTGGTGCCGGAGCTATAGAGATATCTCCCACAGCTCTAATTATATATAAGAATCACCTCCTCCTATCCCCCAGCCCCAACAGAACAGAAGAATAAAATCAGTCTAATCAGAATCTTAGACTTTCTTCTAATCAAACACAAGGGTTCTTAAAACATTAAAAATTCAGAGATTATAAATATGACAAAATTAAACTTATCACTGGATGAGGCTCTATGATTTATAAGCAACTTTTGTTTAAAATAAATAAATGCCATAATATTAATAAATTCATATTCTCACCATCAAGTTAATGGGTATTTATTAAAGATGTTAAATTTATTATAAGGCTAGTTGCTACTCTACTAGAAATGGGGGAAAAAACTCAGCAAATTGTTTATTGTAAGTGACATGATAAAGGGACGTAAGTACATAAACAGTCATTTTGGTATGTGCATTTATTGCAATTTTTACTGAAAATTATTGTTAGGAGTCCTGTTAGAAATGGACTCAACCTACAGTTGATAAAAAAGAGAAAAGTAGTTAAAATCAATAATCAACAGACAAATATACATACAGAGACAATATACCAATCGCTGTCAGGAAATATTTGTTGAAATCAGGGTTAATCATCTGTTGTATGTATGTCTGGTGATAACACACATATTTAAAATATCTGAATAAAATTTTACAAAAAAGGACCATACGTATTTATTAAAAATAAAAATTCGGAATCTTAGTTTTATACCCCCAATTTTAATTATCGTTTTATTAACTTGCACTGTGTGACAAGCTGTCAAAGCTACAGGGTCATAACCCATTTAAATTAGATTGAGTAAAGTAGATCTTTGAAGTACCCCTCTATTCAATTATTGTCATACCTTGGTATCTGCAGGAGACTGGTTCCAGGACCCCGTAGGATAACAAAATCTGTGGATACTCAAGTCCCTTATATAAAATGGCATAGTATTTGCATATAACCTACACACATCCTCCCATATGCTTTAAATCATCTCTAGATTCCATATAATACCTAATACAATGTAAATACTATGTAAATAGTTGTAAATACAATGTAAATGATATGCAAATAGTTGCCAGAGCACAGCAAATTTAAGGTTTGCCTTCCGGAACTTTCTGAAAAATTTTTTGAATATTTTTGATCCTAACTTGTTAGAATTTCCAGATGCAGAACCCACAGATACAGAGCGCTGACTGTATTTTAATGTGTTATGCAAAGGGGTTTGATGTGGCTAAGGGAGATTCAATTAACCTATTAAACTTTTAGAAATGAAAGAGATAGACTGAAAGAAAAAAGATAAACAAAGGGCATTCCAGAGAGTAAAGGCAACACAGAAATACCTTGGTGATGAAAAATTGGCAAATGTAATTTTAAACGTTTTAATTTTTTATAGGGGATGGGAACAAGTGAAGAAAGTAAATAATTTTTGACATTTTATTTTTCTTGAAGTGACATTTCTATTTTAGAATATTTGTAAGATTTTGAATAAATTCCATTTTAAATACTTAACCTTTTAGGATAAATGTAGATGATTATTATTTTGTGAAATATTTTTATGATGCAGTCTAGCTTTAATATACAGATTAGATTTAATTTTTTTCTCTTGTAGCAACACAATCATCTCAGCATACCAACCACTGGGAATATTACTTCCCTCTCCAGTTTTCATTTGCAAATTTCAATATAGCATGGTATGGTTACCAGCTGGTGTTTCTTCTATAACATTATACTCAGGCTTTTCAGCTTTCAAATAATAGTATTTCCAAGCAAGTGGAAATCCTTTCTGAGAATATGATTTTGTGTAACACATTTATAAAACATAAAATGTAGTTTAAGCTTATGCTTATTATACATATTGGAAATATGCTGATGGCATATTCATATGAATTTAGAAACCATATTGGTTTTTAATAGTTTATTATGTAACTTATCAAGTTCTTAAGATTAGCCTTTTTTTTTTTTTTTTGCTTAATATTACATTATCATTTTAGTTGTCTTAAAAGCCCTGAAAGCCCTATGATCTTTTTTGATAAATGGATTAAAAATTTGTCAGGTTTCACAAGGTTTCTTTAAGCATCTCTGCTGAATAATTATTCTGTAAATATGTAGGTTTTCTGAAGGTATAAGCATGTGAATTTGCCCTTCCTTTCTTTTGCACACTCTCTCTCTCTCTTTCTCCGTCTCTGATATCTACATATACAGTTGACCCTTGAACAACAGAGGTGTGAACTGTGGGGGACCTCTTACATGTGGATTTTTTTCAATAAATACATACAGTACTACATGATCCATGGAACAGAGGATAGGGAAGGCTGACTATGGGACTTGAGCATCTGCCATGGATGGATGCCCCACAGATTCTGAGGGATTGTGTATTTCTTTCTTAATTCCCTGTGTGGTTTTGACTTTAGATTCTACTATAATCTTAGTAATAAACTTTCACTTTTAAGATTAAAGTTGTGGATGTGTTTCAATTATAAATATTTTATTGCTCTAACAGAAAGCATATACATATTAAGGGGTTAATTTGTATTTACAGTTGTCCCTTGGTATCTATGGAAAATTGGTTCCAGGAACCCTATCAGAGCCCAAAACCTGCAGATGCTTAAGTCCCTTATATAAAATAGTACAGTTGGCCCTCCGTCATATGCAGGTTCGGCACCTGCAGAATCAAGCAACAAAAAATTAATTTGTGGTTGGTTGAAATGGTGATATGGAGCCTGCAGACACGAGGGCCGACTGTAATTCATTCTTCAGGCACCTGGGGTCCAGTGGCAAGCACGGTGCTGGGCCTATGGTTGGTATCAATTAATGTTTGCTAAACTGTGCTCAATCCACATCATTTGCTTTACAGGCTTACTTAACATTACTGCTCTACATATGCAATAAATTTCATTACTAATTGAAATGGTCTTGAACACCAAGAAATGGTTTTATATAAATTTGGTCAGTTGCACTTTTTGGTGCATGACTGACATATTGATGTCTTCAACAATTCTTTACTATTTGGCAGGCACTCAAAACCACAATTCTTATACTTTAATAGCTAAGTTTAGAAGATATATACTTACACAATTGAATATATGTAGCAGTCAGACTCCAAAGATAGTTTCTCATCTAGCATAGTTTCCTAGTGAACTTTTCCTCCCAGTATTCATGCCCTTGTATAGTTTCCTCCCTTTCAATTATGACTGGACTTAACTCACTTGTAACCAATAGAATACAGCAGAAGTGATGCTGTATAACCTACAAGATCTAGGTCAGAAGTAGACTTGCAGCTCTGCCTTAGTTTTTCTAACCTTCAATAACCGTCTTACTCAACTGTATACAGGAGCACATACAAGAATTGTCCAGCTGAGCCACTAAGCTTTGAGGTTGATTGTTATTCAGCAACAGATAATATAACAATATAATACAGTGTGATGAGTACAGAATGGAAGTTTGAGGTGGGAGAGGGTGGTGATGGTGGAGAGAGTAAAAGGAAGGACAGCACGGAGAATATGGACAGTTTGAAAACCCAAGTAGTAAAGCAGTAAATGATGCTTCTTTCATGAAATCCTTTTGAGCTTCAAAGTTGCTTTCTAATCACCACTTCTCTCAGACAGGAGTCTGCTCATAAATCTTTTTGGGGAACCCAAAACTAGAAGTTCACTTATTCATTCCTTTACTTATTTGAGAAAGTTTTGCTAAACTGCTACTAGGTCCAATGCTCTGTGAGGAAGCTGAGCCAGGAGTGTTGTTTACTGTTCAATGAGAACAGTGTTAAAAGAAAGGAGAAAAATGAGATGGCAGCTGAAACGGAGGCAAAGTGGAGGAAAATGGAACAGATGTGTAAGACAGGAGAAAGGTGCTTATATAAAGGGAGTTGTTAGTTAAAGGAATAAGTTTGGAAAATAAAGATTGGAGGCATAGATGGAAAGAACAGCTGCACTTCTTCCTCTGAGGTAGGTGGAAAACAAGATGCAAGGATAGGGGAAAGATAACTATATTTTTAGTGGAGGAACAATTTATATCAAATAGCATCCATTGTCCCAACTGAGCAGAAGGTGAACTAATTTGCTGAAAATAGGGCAGGCAGAGGACGGGGAGGGCTGAGGAGGGAGGAAAGTGTTAACTGCTCTAGTTTATGTGTTGAGAAATGGGATAAGGAGCCAACTAGTGATGAGTAAAATGATTGTTGTGCTGCAAGGAAGGCCCAGCTGAGGCTGGAAATCATAAATCTGTACTGCAGCCAATCACCATGGTAACATAGCTTCTCCTACAAGGTAGTTAGTTTCTGGATCAGAAAGAATGGAAATGGTTGCCTGAGTCTAGGTTAGAAGGAGAGATTTGGGATACATTTTCAATACTTACTTTAGCAAGTATTGAGTCTGAAAAATTCAATATGAAAAAAATTAACTCATGTGCATTATGAAATAATATACACAAGTCTTGGGTTTGAGCTCTGACTCTTTAAATTGCTAGAAGACTTTGGGAAAATCATCGAGCCACTTAAACTTTTTTGCTCACATACAAAATGGGAATATTTATCTACCTAATTTCTCATGAGGCTAAAAGGAGAAAATTTAAGTAAAGTGGTTTATATACTTAAAGGTATTATTTTACTATAAGATATTTTTTTCTTTGTCAGTAGGTAAAGTTTCATGTCATGGATGGCTTCAGTTTCTTCTCTGTTGCCGTTTGTTAATGTGCCTCTTTTTATTTTCACATGTAGAAAACTTTTTTCCACCAGTTGTGTTATTCCTTGTAGCTACATTTGTCTCTTTCTTTTTATTAGGCTGTTTGGTTTCTTTGTCCTAGCAGACCACCTAGTATGTTTCGTGCCTTTTTTGTAGCTTGAATTCCAGTTTGCTATACTTTCTGTTTGCTTTCTTTTCTATGGAAGCCTTAATTCTATTTGGTTGATATCCTTTCTTTTAATTGCCTACTGAAATTAGCATAATATGGATACTTTTAGTTCTTAACCTGATTGATCCAAAGATAAAAGATGCCTGGCAATGTTATTAATTATTTAATTTCTTGGATCATATTCTTATAGTCAGCATTTTACCACATCCCTTTATTCACACAATAGCTTATTATTTGTACAATTTTCCTAACTTATTCATGTATATATGACATCTATTGGTGCCATTGGTTTTAAAACATAGTCTTTAAGCAAGAAATGACTGTGTTCAACTTCTTTTTATAAATTGTCAGTAAAATTCTCAGATGAATGAGTTTGCTTTCTTATTTAAATATCCCTTTAGTATTTGCTCTTTTCTATTTTCCATGTTTGTATGAACAACAAGTCAACATTTCTAATTTTCAAGTGAAAATAGCAGACAGACTGAGTAGGTGATAGTAGGTGATCTGTACATTGAGAGAGGATATGATTTCATTTAATTGTGCAGTGTTATTCAGGCCACCAGGCATAGCTCACAATTGGCTTAGTAGTTGCTAACTTTCAAGAACCAGGAGATTTCAAGGGAAAATTCAAATTTCTACTTCCCTTGAAAGAAATGGACAGTCTAGCAGCTCTGGGCAGTAAGCCCCATGAGAAGTACCTGATGGTGCTAAACAGCTGTGACTCACTTGTCTTTTTTTTTTTTTTTAGGTATAATAATTTTATATTCATTTATTTATTTATTATTGGGTTTTGTTTTGTTTTTTGTTTTGTTTTGTTTGTTTGGTTTTTTGCAGTACGCGGGCCTCTCACTGTTGTGGCCTCTCCCGCCGCGGAGCACAGGCTCCAGACGTGCAGCCCCAGAGGCCATGGCTCACGGGCCTAGCCGCTCCGCGGCATGTGGGATCTTCCCGGACCAGGACACGAACCCGTGTCCTCTGCATCGGCAAGCAGACTCTCAACCGCTGCGCCACCAGGGAAGCCCTGTTTTTGTTTGTTTTTATGCCTCATTTGTTTTAGACACGCCTCCCTTTAGTTACAGTCCACACTTGGCCCACATCCCTCAGCTTATTTACATGCCTGGTCCTTGTAAACATTTAAGAGTGTAATTTCTGCTTGAGAATTTTAGAGTCCACACTTTTTATTGTGAGAAAAGCATTTTAGTATTAAACAGTCTCACAAACTCCCATGTGATAATAGTTGTACTTTTAATTATTTAGTTCAGAGAAAATTGAAGGACACATAGATATCAGGACTACTTGTAACATTTTAGTGCTTCCATGGTCCTCATTCATAGAACAAATATTAATTGGGCACCTACCATGTGTCAGGCACTATTATAAGGACTGAGGAAACATATGTAACAAAACTGACAAAGTTCCTGCCCATAAGAGCTTACCCTCCATTGGTAGAATACAGATCGTTAGCCAGGTAAGTGAATAAAATACATTATGACAACTTACAATAAGTGAAGTGCCAAAAAGAATAATAAAGCAAGAAATGGGAGTAATGAGTGCTGGGGTGGGGTGGGGGGAAGGGAGAGTGTGCACTTTTAGACAGTGAAGCCGGAGAAGGCTTCATTGAGAAGGAGACCCTTGAATGAGGGCCAGGAGAATATTACATACAAAGGCCCTGAGGTGGGAAGAAGCTTGATGCATTCAAGAAACATACAGGAGATCAAATGGTCTAGGGAAGGGTTAAAAACAAATTTTCAGGATTCCAGTGGGAAATCAATTAAGTAAGGAGATGGGTTTATCTTCAGTCCTTGGAAGTCGTTAGGTCAAAAACATTTTAGTTTAGGAGAGGATGTAAAATGCCAAAAAATTTAAAAACAACCCACCAAAAAAAGTATTATAGGGTATAGAAGAGGGAGAAGTCATCTCTTTAATTACTAGATGTGAGCAGGAAGTATGATTGATATTTTGGAACCATTATTTGCATGTAAATTGCTTTTCTTCATCAAAACAGAGAGTCTTAATTTGTCATGATATAGAGAGAGAAGGTTACAACCTCCTCTAAAGCAAGTAGAGCAAAGTGACTAGCAGAATTATAATATTAATTTTCAGACTTTCAGACAATAAAGAAGCATTTTAATTTTTTTCCCATCTTTATTTCTGTTCTCTAATGGAGTTTTTTTTTCCCCTTCCTGATTTCTCCCCTAAAGCTCTCACATATAAAGGGAAATAATGGGAGAGCACTTCGTTAGAAAAACAGAACCAGACACTATGGAAACATGTTAGTTAAGGGCACATTAACTAAAAGAGAAGTAAAATTATTTTTACATTCTTATTTCATTTGACCACGGTCTTTTCATTTTCAGAGGTGTGTTCACATACCCCACTCATATCTATTATTAGCTGAGTTATAGCAAAGATCTCAGTCACCCAAAGCGAGTTGTTAGAAGTGTGGATTTGTACAAAATCAGAGCAGAATGTCAGGTTTCCTATGGGAAAGATAATTCAGCTATTTTGCCCTTACTTTTTATAATGATAAAATTCTCATTAAAAAATTCCATAGACCACTGCACCTGTCTGCCAAATGCAAAGCTAGCCATTGTATTAAAATATTTATTTTTTTGTCTCCATAGAAAGCATTATTCAAAACATCAAATGTTGGATAATGGTGTAACATAAAAATAATGAGGATAAAAAACAAATGGAATTAGCATAACTTGCAGGAAAACGTATTTTTTTTAAAAAAGGGTTTTTCATGAAATCAGAGCACTATGGCAATCACATTTCTTGGCTCTTAGATTGTTTATACTCCAGGACTGCTTTGAACTCCACAGGTATATTAGCTGGAACTTGGTGCGATTACAATCCTTTTAAGATCTAACGTGGATTGTTGCTTACAGTGAAAGAAGAGCATAGAAAAACTTGTCCCCAAAGCTACAAATTAAATGCGCTCCTGATTAGTTGGGTTTAGTTTTTGATTGTTTGAAACTTCTCTTTTTTATTCTAGAAAAAGGTAATCTTCCTTTAAAATTTGGCTATTTGATGCTGAATATTACAGACAGAAATGGAATTAACTAAAACACAGGAAGAACCATACATACTTAACTGTTCAAAGTGCAACTTCACAATGGTAAAATTTGTTTTTAAAAGTAAGGAAGATGACTATGTGATAAGATAAATGTTATTTTGTTATAAAAAGGAATGTAAATGTATAATCTATTATTGATTAGCATTTAGAACATTGATTTTACTAAAGTTATATGGGAAACCTTTGATCTCCTTTTAGAAGAGTTATTTTTTTCACTCAACACTCTATATACCTTAGATCTTTGATTTGCTTGCTGTTACAACCCTGGCCTCCAAGGAGTGACATTCAAAAACTCCCTATAATTTAACGACATAGTTCTATATAATGGGGATCTTAACAAGGACTCTCTTGGAAGGAACATGAACCACCTGATCTAGTCTCGGCATTTGGTTCTTTTGGAAACCATACTTGATTCTATACTAAACTACAAAGATCATTGTTCCTTAAAATACAAATAAAAATATCGAGGCTTAATTTTAGAACAACTTTAGAATTAACTTCACGTTAATCACATTTGGTTTCTGTTAGATTTGCTTTAAGAAGTGGTTGATGCTTTTTGTGGGAAAGATACGAGGGCTACCCATGTTCGTTGATTCAAAACTTGAGGGCTTTTGGTCAAACAGAAGTGTCTTTCTCTCTTCTTCCTATCCTCCCACCTTCTAACCTTTCTTCTTTTCCTTCTCCCTACATGTATTTATTTAGCATCTACTAAGAGACAGCCACTGTGCTAAACCTGGGTTTATAACTGTAAAAGAAAAAGAGATCACTTGTCTATTCTCACATAGCTTTAAGTTTGTGGGAAAAAATACAATTAAAAATGGAAAAATACAGTGTTTTGTTAAAGGAAATACTGGTATACATGGGAGGATATAGCAAGGATATTGTAGTAGTTATCTGTTGCTCTGTAACAAATTACCTCAAAACTTAGTGTCTTAAGACAACAGTAAGCATTCATTCATGTGTCAGAAAGAAGGGAGCAGCTTAGCTGTGTGGTTCTGGCTCAGAGTCTCTCATAAAATTGCAGTCAAAATGTTGGATGGGGCTGGAGTCTTCTGAAAGCTTAAGTGGGTCTAGAGGATCCACATCCAAGATGGTTGACTCACATGGCTGGCAAATTGGTGGTGGCTTTTGGCAAGAGCGTTGGCCTCTCCATAGGGCTGCTTGACTCTCCTTACAATCTGGTGGTTGGTTTCCCTCCAAGTGAGTGATTTAAGGAGAGAGAAAAGAGGAGGCACCAATGCCTTTTATGACTTACCTCTGAGAGTCACACACCATCAATTCCTAAAATATCTTACTGGTTACATAGATCAGCCTCATTTAATGTGGGTGGGTAGGCGAGTGGGTCGGCCTTATTCAAATGTGTAGATACCCAGGAGGAGAGGATCATTGGTGACCATCTGGGAAGCTGGCTACCACAGATACTAAGCCTAATTTGGGTAGAGATAGAGTAGTTTAAAAATTTAGTGTTGAAAATGAGATTCAGATCATAGAAGATGAAAAATATTAGGAAAAATGGTTGATTTTGTGATTTTAATAACCCTATTTTTTTTTTTTTTTTGGTACGTGGGTCTCTCACTTTTGTGGCTTCTCCCGTTGCGGAGCACAGGCTCCGGACGCGCAGGCTCAGCGGCCATGGCCCACGGGCGCAGCCGCTCCGCGGCATGTGGGATCCTCCCGGACCGGGGCACGAACCCGTGTCCCCTGCACCGGCAGGCAGACTCTCAACCACTGCGCCACCAGGGAAGCCCATAACCCTATTTGAATGGATTATATGGACACCGCTATGCATTCTGGAATGTAGTAATTGAAATGATCAAAAAATCTTTGCTTAGGAACAGTTGACTAAAGGCTGCATGGAAAAATGTTATGTTTTCTAAATCACTGTGGCTGGCAACTATAAAGTTATCAGTATTCAAGAGATACTGATAACTTTCAGTATCAGTTCAAGAGAACTAATACTAAACTAATACTTGAACCAAAATGTTCAAGAGAACTGGCAATGACTTTTTAAATTGTTGACTTCTAATTACACCAAATCTAAATTGGTTCTATGTTCTTTCTTCCTTCTTTTTTTTTTTTTAAATGTGTTCCACTCCTTTTCCTTCACACTCTCCCCATAATATTTTCCTTAAATCATTTCCCTTTTATTTTGAATGTCATAGGTAGTATCTCTCTGGAGCCAACGTTTGAAAAAAATTAGGTTTTCATTTTAAGAAAAGAGTAAGATGAGAATATGTACTATTACCATTGCCATTTAATACTGAACAAGAGTTTTTAGCCAGTAATCGAAAAGAAAGAAGATATCAAAGATATAAGTATTCAAGAGAAAGAATGAGACTGTCATTATTAGCAGGTACTATGATTATGAGTTTAGAAAGTGAAAAATAAATTGTATAGTTACTGAGTGAGTGTAGCAAGGTTTCCGGACAGAAGATCAACATACAAAAATCAATTGTATTTATAAAATGCATCAGAAACATAAAATAGCTAAGAGTAAATCTAATACAAGACTTACTCTTAGAAAACAATAAAAGAAAATTGGTAGAAAAATATTTAAAAGATCCAAATAATTGGAGAGATTGTTCATGGATTTCAAAAATCAATATTTTAAGGCTGGATCTCCTAACTGATACATTAATTCAACGTAATACTCATTAAATCCAAGAAATGAAAAAAATGGAATTGACAAGCCAATTCCAAAAAATATATGGATATAAAAAATTCCAAGAATAGCCTAGATAATCTTAAGGGGGAACAAAATGTGTGGACTTGCTCTAGATGATATCAAGATTTATTATAAACCTATTGTAATTAAGATAGTATGGCAATGACACAAGATAGGCGAATTAGACCCATAGCTTGAAGAAGGGAGTAGAGAAGCAAAGTCATGCCTTAATGAATGCTGGATGTTCAACAAATATCAGAACAGTGGGGTCTTTTTAATGATGGTTTTGAACGATCATGTATTTTTTTTTTAAATAAAGAAACCACCCTGCACTCACCCTACGTCACACCGTACATAAACATTAATTCCAAGTTGGCTGTAAATCTAAGTCAAAAGAAAAGTAATAAAGTTTTTAGAAAGAAAATCATGTCCTATTGTGAGTGACAGAAATTCAACTCAAAAGAAGATAAGCAAAAAGGCCTTTATTGGCTAATGTAATTGGAAAATCTAGATTATGGGCCTCAAATACCCTAAGCACTATGTTACTGTCCCTGACTGCTCTGCTAGCTCATGCTTGGTTTCATCTTGTGTACAGGCGTACCTTGTTTTATTGTGCTTCACAGATACTGCGTTTTTACAAATTGAAGGTTTGTGGCAACCCTGCGTAGAGCAAGTCTATCGACACCATTTTCCCCATAGCATTTTCTCACTTTGTGACTCTGTGTCATATTTTCGTGATTCTTGTAATATTTCAAACTTTTTCATTATTATTATATTTGTTTTGCTGATCTGTGATCTTTGATGTTACTACTGTAACTTTTTTGTTTTGTATTTTTTAACTAAGGCACTACATTTTTTTTTAGACACATGCAATTGCACACTTAATAGACTACAGTATAGTGTAAACAAAGCTTTCATATGCACTGGGAAACCAAAAAATCCATGTAACTCCCTGTATTGAGGTGGCCTGGAAACAAACCAACGGTATCTCCTAGGAATAGCCTGCTTATAGGATATCTTCTCCAGGTGGACAAGATGGCCCCCAGCAGTTGCAGACTCACAGCCTCTGACATTGGCAGCTCCACTGAGGAAAGGCAGTCTTTTCAGGTACTGACTGTTGGGCTTGATTCATACATCCATAGTGATGTCCATGAGGGAAGGGCCTTGATAGGCTCAGCCTAAACTATGTTCCCGTGGAGAGATAGGACTTGTGATTGTTCCATAGGGATAACATAAGAAGTTGGAGAGTGGTTTCTTTTTTCTAGTGGAGCAATGCTGACCATTCAGGTTTAAAAAGAAAATAGAAAAATGGGATTTTTAGTCCAAAACTTATAAATTCTATATCAGAACAATAAAACAGAATCATAACACCAATGAAATGTTTCACGATTTTTAAAATATGCATACCTATTTCCATCAATATCATAGAATATATTGTATACTCAGCATCTATTATATGCCCTGCCTTTTGTGTACATTATCCCCACTCTTCACAACAAACCTAAATGATTCTATTTTTATTCCTATTTTAAGAGGAAAAATGTCATCATAGCAAAATTATAATTACAATCCAGATTTATCTTGACTCCAAGGCTGTTGTTTTTCAATGTACCAAGTTACATCTCAAAGAAGATTTCCTAGCTCAAATAACAGTGTTAATAACTATCATAATCAGCAAAGGTCACTAAGTAGCTTCTTGTGGAATAAACTTGGAAAAAGTTTATTTGAAAAAGAATTGCATTATATTTAACTTTTAATTCAAAGAGGACAATGTTCCCATATTAAATTTAGAGTTAGCTTGTGCATAAATTAGCAGTGACAAAGGGTAAAGGCAGAAATATTAAAAACAGCATACATTGTGTTCCCTGTGACTAACACAATATTATTTACAGATTTGGTTGCTGTGGCAATGGTCTCATATGCTCATCTTCATCCAGAAACCCAGCAAAGATTTTCTAGCAGTATAAATAAATTCCAAGTTAAACATTTTAAGATATCGCTTAATTTCCATGAATACAGAGAACATTCAATTATATACAATTGCATTACATCACATTATTGGAGTAGTAAATTAAAAGATATATTTATATCTGTAGCCTTCAAAAATTAAATTCAGAAGAGAGGATTCTCTTTTCCCCTGATATTTTCTTGGCTTTGCATATTCCTAAAATGATATGGCTTTATTCCCTTAAGACTGGAAGATTTGTAAGCTTTCACAGAACTGAGAGCACAGTTGCAACCA
Source organism: Globicephala melas (assembly GCF_963455315.2). NCBI lineage: Eukaryota > Metazoa > Chordata > Mammalia > Artiodactyla > Delphinidae > Globicephala > Globicephala melas. The sequence goes on from NC_083330.1 coordinate 52,356,710, forward strand.
GGAACTTCTCAGTTTAAATTTTTAGTACAGTCAAAATATAAAGAAATTTATTGGCAAGGTAAGATCTCATTCTGATCTATACAATCTATACCAAAAAAAATGAGCAAAATGTTGAGTTAAATGAATTATGGCTAAGACATTTGTTTCCTCTCTCTATGAAATGTTTAGTCATTTGGAAGAATCGTGTTTTCCTACGTGATGTCAAATTTCTATCTGTTTAGGGACCTACTTCCTATTTCCATTTCATATGGATATTTGACATAGAAACTTCTTGTTGACAATTGAAACTTTATGGTATTTAAAATCCAGCTAATCAGTTAAGTAACTTCTCTTTGCCACTGTCCTTTAATTTCCTTGCATTGCTTTTGAGAGCTAGATCATTTAAAGGTGCCTTCTGTATCCAACTGAATGATCTTTGTTTCTTTTTATGTTTCTGTATGAATTAATCTATACACAGGATTCATTTATTTTGACAGATGGTAAATAATTTTTCTTTGTTTTCTTTTTTTCGTATCATCTATTTAATTGCCCTGATCAGGGTTTAAAATTTCCTTGTCAAAATTATCATTACTTCCAGAAAATTTTGAATTGATCAGTTTATATAGAAATGAACACTTCACAATCTAGTAACTGATCATCTAGTAATGGCTTCCACATAGTTGTGATGGACGGTTTAATTACTGAAAATGTGAAACACTTCTAAGTGTATGTGAACGAAGCCTTTATTTCTACATTTGGTAGATTACAATAGCAGTAGCCAATTTAATGCCATCCTAAGTACTAATATTTATGAAATAAGCATTATATGTTCTGGTTATGTTTTTGTAATATTCATTAAAATAAATCATCATTAAAATTACAAAATTGTCATATTCCACATAAAATTTTCTGTGTACCGTCACTGATATGCTGATTGCGTGTTGGGACACACTGGCTTAAAAAATAAAGCCCAGACTCCCATTTCGAGACATGTTAGATTCTTTATAATCTCATCCTGGCTAGTTTCTGATCTTATCTTTAGTTTTCCCCTAATATATACACATTTTTCCTGATTTTCTTCATGTTGTTTCTTCTGAAAAGAAGCTCTTCCCTTCAACTTCTTCACTTAGAAAACTCTCATACCATTTCCTACATACTTTTCTTGGAGCATTTTTTACATTACATTATATATGCTTGGTTGTTAGTATGTATTACCTCTCCTAGACTTGCTTCTTGAAGAATAGCTGTCCTCTGGCTTTATTGAAGCAAAGCCTTAAGGAATTACTATTTACTATAAATAATGCTTCCAAATATCAGTGATTTTTGAGTTTTTATAGCTACTGAAGTAAACTCAAGCAAATCCTTTTCATTTATTGTTTGACAATAGAATTATGACATACTCATTAGAGAAAATTTGGAGAAGTATTAGAAATTCCTTTCTGCTAGGCTGATTTAGAATATTTGTTTTTTTAATATATATAAATTTATTTATTTATTTGTTTGTTTTTGGCTGTGTTGGGTCTTCGGGGCTGTGCACGGGCTTTCTCTCGTTGTGGTGAGCGGGGGCTACTCTTCATTACAGTGCGCAGCCTTCTCATTGTGGTGGCTTCTCTTGTTGCAGAGCATGGGCTCTAGGCACGCGGGCTTCAGTAGTTATGGCACGCAGGCTCAGTAGTTGTGGCTTGCGGGCTTTAGAGCACAGGCTCAGTAGTTGTGGTGCATGGGCTTAGTTGCTCTGTGGCATGTGGGATCTTCCCAGGCCAGGGCTCGAGCACGTGTCCCCTGCAGTGGCAGGCAGATTCTTAACCACTGTGCCACCAGGGTAGCCCTTGGGTTGTTTTAAAGTTTGGTAATTACTTGCTTTTGCAAGCCAGGCTTGTGAGTTCCTTTATAATACAATTTCCTTAAAAACATGGACCATTCGGTCTATTTGGTTCTGTCAGTTATGTGAAAAAGTAACCACAGACCAAAGATCTTGTCTGGCTATAGTTAGTAAGACAAAGAATCTCTTCTTTATTTCCTGGTCTCGATGCTTGGCCTATCCCTCTTTCAGTGGTTAAGCTGAAATAATTTAGCATTGGTTAGTTAGAAACCCATTCACTGTCTGACAGAAGCCTTAATGTGAGAAGACTAAGAAAGGTCACCCTCAAGCCTTATCTTCTTCTATTTAAGCTATAGATGCAGTTGACTTTTCCAATCTTCCAAAGCCTGGAGTTACTGGACTCTGTCAATATCTACTGCTGTTAGTACTTAGAAAACTGCTCTTAGCAGAACTGTTCCTTCTCTGCTTGCGGACTGGCTAATTCTTGCTTAGTTTAATCTCATTCCTTCTGTACACTGTGAAAAGCAACAACAAGTAGCCAACATAAATCAATTCCCTGAAATATTCCAACAGTGTTTCCTAGATCTTGAGATTCAGGAAATACATGAACCAACTTTCCAAGAGTGGAGGACCATTTTACCAAATGGTTTGTCATGCCATAGTCAGGTTCAACAGCTCTCCAGCCTGCAGTAGCTGTTTCCTCACTGTGTGTTGTCCAATTTCGACAAGCGTGTTACATATTTTAGGTTTTGTTATTGCTGTATTCCACTTCTAGGTACCAATTTCTTCATTGGCTAGGATATATCTAGTAGGTACAGAAGCTCAAATGAGAGGAAAATTTGTTTTTCTGTCTTGTCACAAGATGGAGGTAAGTCCAGCAGAGTGGAGAGATGGCTCTGTATCATAAAATCACTAAAGGGCTCAGATTCCTTCTGTATTGTTGCCCTGCTATCCTCTATTATATTTAAGGTTCTTATGGAATCCAAGGGCTATAATAGTGGGCAATTGCAAATGCTCAGCCTTCCCATTCTAGGAAATGATAGAATTAAACACTATCTATACCCACATGTTATGATTTATTACTTACATATTTAAACTTGTATTAATTACTTAGCAAATTGCATATTGTTCATTCCATTGGTTGGACATCTTGTTACTCAACTAGTCTCTACTTTCTTTAGAAAGTATTAACTTCGGTTTGGGCAGGATAAGAGAGAATACTCTAATTGAGCAGTGTCCTGAGTAGTAGGGTTTGCTAATTTGTTACTGCTTATAATTCTGGGATTCCCAAGGAGGTGGATGCCATTGGTTAAAAAAAAAAAAAGCTAAAATCAGGAAGAAACAGTGGAAAGGGAAGTCAATTTTTACAAAGCACTGAAGAGGAAATGAGTAAAAATCTAGTACAGATGTTTGTTCTCTTGTTTTCTTCCCAAATTCCTCTCCATGGTAGCCTCAATCTGGTAGATTATCTAGCTGGAAATATTTATTTAAACAAAGAGTGAAAAAAAGAATAGTAAAGGCATAATGATAATGTATTATATGTGTTGGCAGTTTAGAGTTTCCATTTTGCCTGAGACAATGAAACGTAACCTTTGACAGAATGACATGGAAATAAGTAGCTAAAAGTGATAGATTCTGAAAGAGAATTGCCTTCAGATAAGCAAATACTTCCTATATAGAAACCATATGTTAATCAACTTCACACAGCCAATGAGATGACAGAACTCCAGCTTTCCTCTGAAGGAAAATAGATGAGAATCTTTGAACAGAGAGATTGCAATCGTGGTGAATAAATAGCACAATAAGAGTATCTTCTTAGATATAAAGGTCAAAATAAACTGATGTATTTATCCATGTAACTATTTTGTAAGTTCCTTTAGAGGACACACATCTATTTTAATACAAACAAAATATAGCTAGTGCCTTTTATAGTGTGCTGATACAAAGACAGACCAAGTAAGCCTGAGAGACAAAACAATCCATCTTGAATCAAATGATTACATCCAGGGTGGATGCAGAATTTGATTAAAAGTTTATGTGACCATTTTATTTTTAATAATTAAAATGTAATTTAGAAGGAAATTTTAGATAACCTCTATATTTCATGGAAATTATAACTTTCTTACCTCTGTATTTTATTTATTTATTTATTTAGTTAGTTATTTTAACATTTTAATTGGAGTATAACTGCTTTACAGTGTTGTGTTAGTTTCTGCTGTATAACAAAGTGAATCAGCGATATGCATACATATACCCTATATCCCCTCCGTCTTGCGTCTCCCTCCCACCCTCCTTATCCCACCCCTCTAGGTGGTCACAAGGCACAGAGCTGATCTCCCTGTGCCATGCAGCTGCTTCCCACTAGCTATCTATTTTACATTTGGTAGTCTATATATGTCAGTGCTACTGTCTCACTTTGTTCACCTTACCCTTCCCCCTCCCCATGTCCTCAACTCCATTCTCTACGTCTGTGTCTTTATTCCTCTTCTGTCCCTAGGTTCTTCAGAACCATTTTTTTTTTAGATTCCATATATATGTGTTAGCATATGGTATTTGTTTTTCTCTTTCTGACTTCACTCTGTATGACAGACTCTAGATCCATCCACCTCACTACAAATAACTCAATTTCATTTCTTTTTATGACTCAGTAATATTCCATTGTATATATGTGTCACATCTTCTTTATCCATTCATCTGTTGATGGACATTTAGGTTGCTTCCATGACCTGGCTATTGTAAATAGAGCTGCAATGAACATTGGGGTACATGACTTTTTGAATTATGGTTTTCTCAGGGTATATGCCCGGTAGTGGGATTGCTGGGTCATATGGTAGTTCTATTCTTAGTTTTCTAAGGAACCTCCATACTGTTCTCCATAGTGGCTGTATCAATTTACAGTCCCACCAACAGTGCAAGAGGGTTCCCTTTTCTCCACACCCTTTCCAGTATTTATTGTTTGTAGACTTTTTGATGATGGCCATTCTGACTGGTGTGAGGTGATACTTCACTGTAGTTTTGATTTGCATTTCTCTAATGATTAGTGATGTTAAGCATCTTTTCATGTGTTTGTTGGCAATCTGTATATCTTCTTTGGAGAAATGTCTGTTTAGGTCTTCTGACATTTTTGGATTGGGTTGTTTGTTTTTTTGATATTGAGCTGCATGAGCTGTTTGTATAGTTTGGAGATTAATCCTCTGTCAGTTGCTTCGTTTGCAAATATTTTCTCCCATTCTGAAGGTTGTCTTTTTGTCTTGTTTATGGCTTCCTTTGCTGTGCAAAAGCTTTGAAGTTTCATTAGGTCCCATTTGTTTATTTTTGTTTTTATTTCCATTACTTTGAGTAAAGCAGATTGTCCTCCATAATGTGGATGGACCTCAGTTCCATCAATTGAAGGCCTTAAGAAAAGACCGACCTCCCCCAAGGAAGGGGGAATTCTGCCAGCAGACTGCCTTCAGATCAAACTGCAACTCTTCCCTGGCTCTCCAGCCTTATGATCTATCCTGCAGATTTTGGACTTGCCAGTATCTGCAACAGTGTCAGCCAATTACTTAATCTCTCTCTCTCTTTCTCTCTCTGTACACACACACACACACACACACACACACACACGCACACACACACACACACACACACACACACACACACACACAGAGTTTGTTCTGTTTCTCTGGAGAACCCTGACTAATGCATTCACTAACTAGCTGTTCTAGTGTTGACCATCAAAAAAATTAATAATAAGTTGGTGAATCAGATAAATCTGACTAACAGTGAAGCTTAAAGAGTCATTATAGCACACTTTTTCTTTTCAGTGTTAATACTTGTGCCAACTTTGTTTTTCTGTCTTGAGTAGCTCATGTCCATGTTCAGCTTAGCTTAACCTCAGGTGTGGATTAGGGAAAATGGCACTAACATTATGGTATGAGTGGGTAGGGAGATAGGTGGGCTTTGTCTAATTATGTGGCCATACTCCTATCATAGCTTTAGAGAAAGAATATCTTTGGTGACTTATAATTTATGTCAGCTGTAGTTTTCTTTGGTGATCCTAGAAGTAATTACTATGAGATTCAGGAGCATCCTTTTTAAGGAAAAATGCTTTATTTGTGATATTACCTTATGCCTTCCATTACTATAGTACTGGAAAACACCTGCTTCTATTTGGCTCTAAGGCAAAATAATGGAAAGGAAAAGTTAGGCATTTTAAGGTGAAGTAAAGCAAGGGGTGCCTCTTGGATCCCTCCCTTATTGTGTGACCTTGGATAAATTTCTGTGTATCTGGGTTTCCAGTTTTTTCACTTATTTACATATGTGATGGTTAATTTTATGTGTCAACTTGATTGGGCTCTGGCGTGCCTAGGTATTTGGTCAAACATTGTCCTGGGTGTGTCTGTGAGGGTGTTTCTGGATGAGGTTGCATTTGAATTGGTAGACTGAGTAAAGCAGATTGCTCTCTCTAATGTGTTTGTGTCTCATCTAATCAGTTGAAGTCCTGAATAGAACAAAAAGACTAAGAGGGAACTCCTTCTGTTTGACTGCCTTTGAACTGGGCCATTGGTGTTACCCTGCTTTTGAACTCAAACTGAAACATTGGCTCTTCTTGGGTCTTGAGCCTGCTGGCATTCAGACTGGAACTACACCATTGGCTCCCCTGGGTCTCTAGATTGCTGACTGCAGATCTTGGGACTTGTCAACTTCTATAGTCGCATAAGCTTATTTCTTATTTTATATATACATACATACTGGAGATATATATATATATATATATATCTCACATATATATATTCTATTAGTTCTGTTTCTCTGAATAGTTTCCTTATATCAGTGTTTTTAAATACTAAAGAAGCTGTAGTAAGAATTACATTTTATTTGGTAGCCAACTAAACATCCCCCCCTACATACATATACACACATATGTATTAGATAAGGTTTGGCTTTTCTACAAAATCAGTTTCATGTCAAATATTTTGTTAATATCTAATTATAGAGAGATCTTCAAACTCATAGAGAGATCTTCAAACCACCTCCTTATGAATTAGAAAATATTTCATTTAATGTGTAAGTGTGTCTGGAAGTTCAGAGCCCACAAGGATAATGCTATGCACGCCATTTATGCCTGATTGAGTTTTTTCCTTTCCATTTCTCCATTTCAGTCAAGGATGAAGATTCTGGTTCAATTAAATAAGCTGCGGATAATAGCAATTTCCTCTGTTTAGCAATGTGAAATATTCTTTAATCCAAAATCACAATAAATGTTAATATCTGACAATTACTTTTCAATGTAAATGAAGAACCAAATTTTAATAATTGTAATGAACCGTAATGTTAAATGGATTGTAATATTTATTCCCTTTAGGTATGAAGTTTAACTCAATTATTGATGCAGGATTTTGAATAGCAAATAGATCTTCTAAAAGTTTTTCTATTTTTTTCAGTAGAGCAATGATTAAAAGTTTGAGACAGAGAAATAAGATGCAAATATGTTTCTAATTTTATTTTATTCAAACTCCTTTGGTTATTAATGCCCTCCTCAATGGAATGCAACATATTTGGGGAACATGTGGGAGATGGGGTGATGACTTTGGGTCTTGTTTGCCATAACAATAATACTTCTGGAAACCTTCACACATGTTTGGCATGTTGACAAAATTGCTAGTTTCCCCCCACCCCCAAAGTTTAGCCCATAAAGAATGCTTTAAATGCCAGTTAAATACATGATTTTTATTACCAAAATACCACATAGAAAATATCAGCCAACTGTGGTTACTTTACATTTAGAAAATCATGAAATTCACTTTTGAGTTCACAATCTGTCAAGAATGGTGAGGTGTCTGAGATTTTGTCCTTTATGTAAGCTAAAAAGTCAGCATGCCATAGTTTCAAAGATCCTGGCAAAAGTCATGGGACTCCTGGGACAGAGTTGAAGGACTCTATTACTCAAGGCAAACGAGGCAGCATGAATGTCATGTTTCTCTTGCTTCCCACGTCCCATGGGGGTGACGTGGAGGTGGACTTGGTCAGTGCAGTGGATGTGTGTCACAGTTGAGTTTAGAGAACCCTAATCTTTTAAAAGCCTTCAAGTAAACATGTCCAACTTTTGACTCAAAGGGAGACACTATCTTTATTATTTTGGGCATCACACAAATATACTTCTGTCTCAAGGGAGACAATGCCTCTATTTTCTAAACTTTCATGTTGTATAGACATCCTTGAAAAGATATTCTAGAACAAAGCTATCAGTGCTTCTGTTTGCAAGATATGCAGAAGTGTAAGAGTTACATGGAAAACTGTCTCTCAACACAATCTCTCTTAGACTTTTCCTGGAAAAAGCAATAAATTTAATTATGATATAAAAAGTTTAATTAATTTTATACAAAAATACTAGATATTGTGTTATCACTAAGAAGTATAGTTTTGAATTTGTCAGCCAATATTTCATTTAAAAATCATATATTCCATTTCTATACATACTGTAGGAATAACTCTTTGGAAAGTTGTGTGAGCCATTTTATTTTCTCTTTTGTCCCAATTTATGAGTTAAATAAGGCAAAATATGTTTTTTATTAGCAGTTATAGAAAATTAGGGAATTATATTGATAAATTAACTTTTTTCCTTGAAAATACTGTGGGCACTATCAAGTCAGTTTGCTAAATTTCCAATTATTGTTTTCAATTTTGAAGTTTAAAAAATTTTTTTGAAATGAAGGAATAAGATCAAGTAATCCTTCTCTAGCCAATGTGTGCTTCCGGCACATCCTCTCCATGTCCCTTTGCCACTGTTCTCATAATCTGCAGTGCTTTTTGCAACGTGTGCAGTTCTTGCTTGGAACTTGTGAGTTGTACTTTAATATATTCAATTCTAGTCTAGTCTATGTTATGCTATCTCACATCCTATCCCACGCATTTCATTCCATTCTATTCTACCTCCATTCCATTTTCTTCCATCCACTCCATTAAAAAAAGAGTGGTCACAACTCAATCAGCTTATTTCATCATCCATTAATGGTTTGGATCTGCAGTTTAAAAAAAATAACACACTCTGTACATTGAAATAATTCAAGTTGTTTCCAAATCTCGGAGTAAGAGCTGTATAATTACTTTTCTTTTTTTTTTTTTTTGTGGTACGCGGGCCTCTCACTGTTGTGGCCTCTCCCGTTGCGGAGCACAGGCTCCGGACGCGCAGGCTCAGTGGCCACGGCTCATGGGCCCAGCCGCTCCGCGGCATGTGGGATCCTCCCGGACCAGGGCACGAACCTGTGTCCCCTGCATCGGCAGGAGGACTCTCAACCACTGCGCCACCAGGGAAGCCCCTGTGTAATTACTTTTAAAAGAGATCTTATTTTCATATTTAAATGATAACAGGAATACTATACAAGTATGCAAAAGGGCTCTAGCATTTGTTTTATAAAAGTTACTTTTATTTGACTCCAAGATGTGTGTTTTGTTTTAAAACACATTCTTTGACTCACAAGTCTACCAGTCTTTGAAATTTGAAAGAAGGTAGCAAAAGTCTGCTATTATACTGTCCTGACCAATTCTGACGTGGATTGGACAAATTGTGTCCCAATTCTTTTTTGTTTCTAGATAATAAATATCCTGTTCAAGTAAGTACCTGTTACCTAACCCCTCTCTCAGCATATGTACAATGTCCTTAAAAGACTATCATATGAAGTTGAATGCAAAACTCTTGCTCTGTGCTCTGAAAAACAGTTCTAGAAAATACATGTCAGCAATGGGTGAGAAAGATGATTTTGCTAACTGAATCAAGTATATCTGCTAATATTTCCCTGAAGATTAATTTACAAGATAACGTGATGAATGCCAAGTGGAGAGATAGAGTCTATTTATGTACTGAGGATTTTGGAATCAAACAAATTGGTTTCTTTGAGTTATTTCTTTAGCATATTCGATTAATCTGTATGAAAAATTGTATAGCATATTTAATTTAAATTGAGAGTAGAAGAGTACAAATTAAAGAGTTTGTCAAATGACCATCGATAATAGACTTCTTAAAATTATTATTACAAAGTTAAATATCACTGAACTTAAAAATAGAAATTCCACCCTTATACATAGAGATTTCTGTAGGGAGTAGCTATTTTCCTTTGTTTGAAATCTTAAAATAATAATTAGTCCATGTGAGGAAAGAAGCTATGAGTCCAGCTAAAGGTAGGAAAGAATGGCATTTATTTTTACATTTTTATTCATTTATTCTTTCTTTTCCTGATGCTTGTGGTCAAGGTGGTTCTATTGTATGTAAAGGTTATTATTATTATTATTTTAATTTGAGGAGCAAGTCCTGTTGAATGAATTTCCTACGAAGTACAGTTTCCATAGCAACTGTAACTGTCTTTTATTTTCACATGTACCATTTAGAATTAGTTGACAATAATAATTAGAGACTTAGATAAAACATTTGCTATACAGCAAAGACATGTATAAAGACATGGTTTTGGGTAAATTGTCCTAGTTTAGAGAAACTGAAATTACCTTTTAAGGAAGATTTGATTTTCTTCCTTAGATAGATGACTGAAAAATCTATCTACATATCCAGTGTGAAGTATTGAGGTTATTACTGACAACTGCAAAGAACATTTTCCCTCCCATAATTTCAAAATCACATTTGTTTGTATCATCTTTAATTTCTTTCATCAGTGTCTTAATAGTTTTCTGCATACAGGTTGTTTGTCTCCTTAGGTAGGTTTATTCCTAGGTATTTTATTCTTTTTGTTGCAATGGTAAATGGAAATGTTTCATTAATTTCTCTTTCAGATTTTTCATCATTAGTGTATAGGAATGCAAGAGATTTCTGTGCATTAACTTTGTACCCTCCTACTTTACCAAATTCATGGATTAGCTTTAGCAGTTTTCTGGTAGCATCTTTAGGATTCTCTGTGTATAGCATCATGTCATCTGCAAACAGTGACAGCTTTACTTCTTCTTTTACTATTTGGATTCCTTTTATTTCTTTTTCTTCTCTGATTGCTGTGGCTAAAACTTCCAAAACTATGTTGAATAAGAGTGGTGAGAGTGGGCATCCTTGTCTTGTTCCTGATTTTAGATGAAATGGTTTCAGTTTTTCACCATTGAGATGATGTTGGCTGTGGTTTGTCATATATGGCCTTTATTATGTTGAGGTAACTTCTCTCTATGCGTACTTTCTGGAGAGTTTCTATCTAAATGGGTGTTGAATTTTGTCGAGCTTTTTCTGTGTCTATTGAGATGATCATATGGTTTTTCTTTTTCAATTTGTTAATATGGTGTATCACATTGATTGATTTGCATATATTGAAGAATCCTTGCATTCCTGGGATAAACCCCACTTTGTCATGATATATGATCCTTTTAATGTGCTGTTGGATTCTGTTTGCTGGTATTTTGTTGAGGATTTTCTCATCTATATTCATCAGTGATATTGGTCTGTAGTTTTCTTTGTTTGTTACAAACAGATGGAGAGATATACCATGTTCTTGGATTGGAAGAATCAACATTGTGAAAATGACTATACTACCCAAAGCAATCTACAGATTCAATGCAATCTCTCTCAAACTACCAATGGCATTTTTCACAGAACTAGGACAAAAAATTTCACAAGTTGTATGGAAAACACAAAAGACCCTGAATAGCCAAAACAATCATGAGAAAGAAAAATGGAGCTGGAGGAATCAGGTCCCTGACTTCAGACAATACTACAAAGCTACAGTAATCAAGACAGTATGGTACTGGCACAAAAACAGAAATATAGATCAATGGAACAGGTTAGAAAGCCTGGATATAAACTCACACACATATGGTCACCTTATCTTTGATAAAGGAAGCAAGAGTATACAATGGAGAAAAGACAGCCTCTTCAATAAGTTGTACTGGGAAAACTGGACAACTACATGTAAAGAATGAAATTAGAGAACTTCCTAACACCATACACAAAAGTAAACTCAAACTAGATTAAAGACCTAAATGTAAGGCCAGACACTATAAAACTCTTAGAGGAAAGCATAGGCAGAACACTCTATGACATAAATCACAGCAAGATCCTTTTTGACCCACCTCTTTGAGATATGGAAATAAAAACAAAAATAAACAAATGGGACCTAATGAAACTTAAAAGCTTTTGCACAGCAAAGGAAACCATAAACAAGAAGAAAAGACAACCCTCAGAATGGGAGAAAATATTTGCAAATGAAGCAACTGACAAAGGATTAATCTCCAAAATATACAAGCAGCTCATGCAGCTAAATATCAAAAAAAACCCAAACAATCCAATCCAAAAATGGGCAGAAGACCTAAATAGACATTTCTCCAAAGAAGATATACAGATTGCCAACAAACACATGAAAGGATGCTCAACATCTCTAATCATTAGAGAAATGCAAATTCAAACCACGATGAGGTATCACCTCACACCAGTCAGAATGGCCATCATCAAAAAATCTACAAACGATAAATGCTGGAGATGGTGTGGAGAAAAGGGAACCCTCTTGCACTGTTGGTGGGAATGTAAATTGATACAGCCACTATGCAAAACAGTATGGAGGTTCCTTAAAAATCTAAAAATAGAGCTACCATATGACCCAGCGATCCCACTACCGGGCATAATCCCTGAGAAAACCATAATTCAAAAAGAGTCATGTACCACAATGTTCATTGCAGCACTATTTACAATAGCCAGGACATGGAAGCAACCTAAGTGTCTATCAACAGATGAATGGATAAAGAAGATGTGGCACATATATACAATGGAATATAAGTCAGCCATAAAAAGAAACGAAATTGAATTATTTGTAGTGAGGTGGACGGACCTAGAGTCTGTCATACAGAGTGAAGTAAGTCAGAAAGAGAAAAACAAATACCGTATGCTAACACATATATATGGAATCTAAAAAAAAAGAAAAAAAATGGTTCTGAAGAACCTAGGGGCACGACAGGAATAAAGACATACACATAGAGAATGGACTTGAGGACACGGGGAGGGGGAAGGCCACGCTGGGACGAAGTTAGAGAGTAGCACTGACATATATACACTACCAAATGTAAAATAGCTAGCTAGTGGGAAGCAGCCGCATAGCACAGGGATATCAGCTCGGTGCTTTTTGACCACCTAGAGGGCTGGAATAGGGAGGGTGGGAGGGAGACACAAGGGAGAGGAGATATGGGGATGTATGTATACATATAGCTTATTCACTTTGTTATACAGCAGAAACCAACACAACATTGTAAAGCAATTATACTCCAATAAAGGTGTTTAAAAAAATAAGAATACACTTGAAAAAAAAAAAAGAAAGGAAAAATGTCAGCCTAATGGCAAGTGTCTCAGGTTTGAATCACCAAAGGAAAATTATCCTAATCTGTATTTTGACCAAAAATCAGTACATGGATAACTTAGATCCTTGGTCAGTTTGATTTGATATTCTTTTATCTTGACTTCTAGTAAGAATATTGCAAGGCTTTTATAAAGGATACAACTTACATTACTAGAACCATAAAAATACTAAAAGCTATAAACAAAATTATGAATAAAATATATATAATGAAGACATATACTTACCTGATGGTTTTATGTAAATTATATATTTTAAATCTTTTTTATTGTTTTTGCAATATTTTTTTTGCTATTTATGATGTTAGAAATGTTAAAAAGCACCCAGAATAAAAAATTTGTATTCAACTTGAAAAAAAAATCACATTTGTTATCCTAAATTTTTACTCCTCAATCTCTCTCTCTAGCTCTCTTTCTCTTTCCCTCTTTCTCTTCCTCTCTTTCTTTCTCTCCCTCTCTCTCTCAGTCTGTGTGTGTGCATGCACCAAACTTATTAAAACTTCTTTAGTTCAACTACTATTTCTTTGGAAATACTTTGAGTATGGAATGATAGAATAATGTAGAAAATACACACATTACCATTATCTTCTGTTACTTATAAAACCTCTTAGACTATATACTTTCTAAGGAAGCCAAAGTAAGGTTTTTATGTAATTAGAAGAAATGTCCCGCAACTTAGAACATGAAAAGGAAATCCAAAAGTTAACATATTCTTCTTGTTACTTCAGATTTAGTTGCATCATGTTGTTGAAAGCTAAATGTATTTATCTACCTCAGTGGTTTTACATAAATTAATATATAAACAGGAAAGAATTTTTCAGTCGTTGGATTATTAATGGTACCCATTAAAATAGTGTCATAGGGGCTTCCCTGGTGGCGCAGTGGTTGAGAGTACGCCTGCCGATCAGGGGACATGGGTTCGTGGCCCGGTCTGGGAGGATCCCACATGCCGCGGAGCGGCTGGGCCTGTGAGCCATGGCCACTGGGCCTGCGCTTCCGGAGCCTGTGCTCCGCAACGGGAGAGGCCACAACAGTGAGAGGCCTGCGTACCGGAAAAAAAAAAAAATAGTGTCATAGTCAGTATGATGTTACCAGTTCAGAAATGAATAAAATGGGATTTAAATTGTTTTGAAATTTCCCCGTGCAATATCAATTTATTAATACCATTTCTTTGTTCGGAAAAAATATTAAGTAACATGGCAATGACATGTCTGTGCAGCATAACTAATTATGGTGCACTTAAGTCACAATAATGATAAAAGTGTTTCTCAGGATATACACTTTTTCTTTGAGGTAGAGAAAAGTATAAGCAGATTAGAATTCTCTTTATAACTTTTTTAGGCTATAAGGGTTTACTGGGGGAAATCATGTGCTGTGAGTGGGGTGTTGTGGACAGAGGAGGAAGGAGAGGATGACGACCAGCTGCTATTCTGAGAGCAAAGCAACAGTGAACAGTCTAATTCATCTACCGACTCCTTTTTTTAAGTTTTTATTCAGAAAGAGAGGCCCATGGAATCCCTGGAGGGGCTCCTTCTGGATGTGCATGGCGAAGCAGACCTGTGCATTTCCAGGGCTTGACTGTGGTGGCTGTGAAAATCCACCGTTCAGATCTCCTCCTGAGGGCAGCATGGTTGACTGTTGCCTTGAGCTGAGTCCCATATCTAAAAGAGGTGGGGCTCCTTAATGGGCTACTTTTGCTCAGGACTCTCCATCAACTCTGTTGAAATTTTCTTAGAACTGGGTTGTAATCAGAGACTCTTTTTACCCAATCCTCTTCTCTCCCTCTTCTTCACAGGTGTCAGATTAGCATCATGGTTTGAAGGTTCTTCCCATATTCTCTAGATTCCTCCTCTTTATCCTTCACAGGCTTTTTCCCCCTACAATAAATGTCTTGCACATAATTACAGTAATCAGCTGTCTAGGCCTCAGCTTCTCAGAGTACTTGATCTGACATAGGTTTTTGGGATAATATCAATAATTTGGTATTAAATGTGCTAATCATGAGATATTCATTGGATGCTCAGGTGTAGACATTGAATAGGCAGTTATGCACACAAATCTGAAGATGCAAGAAGTGAGAAGAGAGGTCTAGTCTGAAGACAGAAATTGGGGAATTGACCAAGTATCAGTGGTATTCAAGCAATAAAACAGGATGAGTTGCCAAGGTAGTGATGTAAATAGAGAGAAGGAGGGGCCTGAGGATTAAGCCCTGATTGACCCTCTCAACCAGAAAAGATGAATGGGCAATGAGGTAGGAGGGAAATCAGGAGAGTGGGATGGGCTGCAAGTCAAGTGAAGGAAGTTTTTCAATTATAGTGAAGTCTATAATTAGCCTTGTAAATGCTGCTGATGGATCAAGCAATATGAATTCTGAGAATTGATGACTGGATTTAGCAATTACAGGGTAATGGCTGACCTTGAGAAGAACATCTTTAGAGGAGATGTAGTGGTGGGAGACTGATGTGAGTGGATTATCAAGAAAGAATAGGGAAAAAAAAGTGAATATAGAAATGCAGAGAGTGACTAGAAAATGCTCTCAAGAAGTTTTGCCATAGAGGAGAGCAAGGAATTGGGTGTTTCCTAGAGGATGAAGTAGATTCAAGTTTTTTGTTCATTTGTTTGCTTTTGTTTTTAAGATGGAAAAAATTAAATTATGTTTTTTTCATGATAGGAATGATCTACTAAGGAGGGGGGAAAGAGATGGTATAGTAGGGAGAGGGGAAAGGCATTCTGAAGCAATGTCCTAGAGTTAGAGGGAAGAGTGGACAGTTCAACTCATGATAGAAGGAAAGGCAGATTGAATATGCACAGATGGAGGTAGGTGGATAAATGTGGGTGCCGGCCCTTGTGGAAAATCTTTTCTAACTGATTCTATTTTCTGAGTGAAAGTGGAATCAAAAGGAGGTGTTAGAGGTTTATATTTATCTAGAGAGTGAATAGCTTCAGGAATTGCAGTATGATTGCCTTGCAGCATTAAGAACCCATTTGGGGTTTAGGCATGAATGTAAAATGAGAGCAGTCAGCACACATTGGTTTTTTTCTGTAATCACGATCAGCTCTGCAGGGACAGCACAAATAGGCACTGGGCTGGATTTAGTTAGGGTTTGGGTTTTACCAACTGAATACCTCAATGGAGTTGAGGTCGTAAGCAAGAGAGTGATTTTAACACAATGCAAAAGAGGACATGAAGATGGTGAGCATCTCAGTTACCCCATTATCCCTAAAGAACACCACGTAAGCAAATGCCAAGTGGAGTTTGTGAGTAAAATTCTCCTTAGGTGACATTTTTATTCCACATATCAGCATGACTCGAAGACAGGTTCGGGAGTCGGGATGCTTTTGCAAAGGGAAATCACCAATGGAAGCACTAGAACACATCATTTGCCAACTGATAGCGTCTTGGACTGAATTGCAGGATTGATAAGGCAGAGATATTAATGGCTCATATTTCAAAAGAGCAGGCTTTTCATGTTAAGAAAATGAATCAGTGGAAATATTTGTCAAACCAGTAAGCTTACTCAGTGATAATGTTTTGCTTAGATAACTTGGGCCAGCATGTATATTTTTTGCAAGAGCTAGTCAAAAGATTTTCATGAGAGCAAGAATTCCACATTGAAACACAGCACTGAGATTTCTACCTCTATTAGCTTCTTTGTGCATTTAATACATTATGCTTTATAGTAATTTGCTTTAAAATGATAAATGCCACTATTCTGTGTATATATAGGAAAAAAACCCAGTAAAACATGAACAAGATGCCACTTCTACCAAACATACCTCAATCATTTCTTAAAATTGCTCTTTTAGGTACTCAAGCATTCCCTCTGTGCACTCAAATGGTTTTAATTAGTGTTTTTTAAATAGCCTAAAGCCAATAATTCTATTATTTATATGTCCAAACAAATTAAATATTGTTTTATAGCAATAATTCTTAGGTTTTTGACAAACATCAGTTTTTGTAGATGTTGGGATATAAGATTAACAGAGTTCCTGCCTTGATTTGTTACTTAAATTTGGTCTGCTTATATGTATAATTTGTTGAACATGCACCAGTATTTTATATAATGGCAAGGTTGACTAAGCAGTGATATTTTAAAATTTCTTTTGAAATGTCCACATCTCAACAAAATTTATATAGCTAACATACCATGTTTCTGGAGAACATGTTTAGAATCTTCTGTGGTAGGAAAAAATATACGTATAATACATATAGTTTTTTCATTTTTTTCACTTTCCAACTATTATTCTTAAGGTAATATTTCTTTTTGTCTAATAATGACCACACGATGTGACAACTGTTCCTTAAAAGCTCCATTCCACCTTGAGAATAAGCTGATACTTTTCTTAAGGCATATTGAACCTCTCCACCCATGAGAAATTGGCTTGCCTGCCTGGGAGGGGAATCCCTAAGCACAGGTTGTGTGGGAATAATGAAATCTGTCATATGCCTTTTAGGAGTATCAGTTTCAGGGTCCAGCCGATTGGGACTCATTCTCTGATTCTGTCACTCATGCATGGGCTGTGTGAATTTGGGCCAAGTTACTTCATCTTCTTGTGCCTCAGCTTTGTTGTCTGTGTTCCCCTCACAGCCTTGAATAGAATGTTAAATACAAGAGAATAGGGCTTGGTCTGATTTAACAAAGAATCTGTAGTGCCCAGCATACAAATGGGTCCTGAATAAATATTTGTTGCATGGATAAATATATGAACTATATAACTAGAAGAGTATAGCGATAGTAATTATATAATAGGAATATTTTGAGGATACAGTGACATAAAACATGATGAATACAGAGCACAGTCCTGGATCAGAGTAACTCTTACTGGAGGGAGTTCTAGATAAGTCAGGATAAGTTTGCCTTCTGTGTCTAATCTCTATTTCCCCTTCAGATTGTGGATGGCATATTTATATTAGGACAAGTGGCCCTGTGCCATACTCTAGCACCTGGGAACTGTGTAAGATGGAAAATATTTACTACTACACATATCTCTTAACTCTTTCATAATATTTGGGAGAAGTAGAAACAAGCCAAGAGGATTAAAGGATTTTAGCATACAATCTAAAACTCATGTTATCAATGAAGATGTTTTTAGAAGTTAAGCATGCATACCAGAAAACTAGAGGTAGCATATATGATATTTCATTGATTTTAAGATGCATGTTTTAAATTTTTACATGTCCAAAATCTGGACACATTTTACAATCAATGGCATCTTACAATTGATTGGACTTTCTTTTGTTCTTTCTTTCCTTTTCTTTTTATTTTGTCTTTCCTCTCTTCCTCCTTTCCTTCTTTGTAGTTCATAATATAATAGGGTATCTTAAATAGATTTAATAAAATATGGTACATATATTAAATTTGTCTTTCTCAATGTTTATTTCTTATCATAGCGCAACTCTGGAAAGGGGCTCTTTTTTTCTACTTTCCCATCCCATGAAAATTTAATACCATAGATATACTCTATATCTGTTTATGTATTGCATGTATATTTATTTTATGAATAAAAAGAGTAAGATATTTTTGTCCCCCCACCAAGAAACAATTTTTATCCCATTGGGGACACTGTTATACCCATTAAGAAGGCAGGTATGAAAGTGATAAATCTGAATTATTCTTAGTTTTAAAAACCTCATTTACTGGAATATTGGAAATCATAAACTAATTCTTAGGCTTAGGTAGAGCTATTGGCTTTAATTATATAACAAACTGACTAGAAATTTTATTATTATCATGAATGACTGTCAAAATGCGTGTAAAGTTTGAACATTTGCTATTTACCCCAACAGTCAGAAAGCTATCCATAATATTTTTTGTTAACAAATAAAAGATTGTCAAGTTCACCCAGTGGTATCATTCAACATATCATTCTCATATTATGAAATAAGACTATTTAATAATTTCAGTGTATATACATTTAGGATGTTCACTACTTCACCTTTACTTACAAAGTCATGATTTTAAGGACATAACTTGAACACTACATCAATAAAGAGATTTTTTAAAGACCATCTAGTTTCCATGGAATACTAAGAGATACCGCCTTTATACTGCACATATGCACTCAGTGGGGAGGATGAAGATGCACAACTCTCGAAGCCTTTGGGTAGCAATCTTCTACCGCAGTCTAAGCAGTTTTGGGTTTCTACCTCCAACCGTAATGATGGAATACAGAGCTCAGTCCATTTGTGATCGGTCATCTGCACCAGAGGAAAGATAGGGACTCAGTCTATGACCATCAAATCAGGCTTTTCTCTTGAAAAGAGAATTGTTATATTCAACAGTTTTAACTGATGGAGAAAGGAGGGATTTATTTACTTGGAGAGTATCTTTAAATGGCAAAGTTGTCCAGTGTGTTCTTAAATGTTCACTTATCTTTTCTCTGGGCTATGCAGTTTAACTCCCGTCTTTTAGAATTAGTGGTGCAAAAGATTCTAAACATTAGTGATGCGTAAAACATTTAACTTTCTTGTATGCACTGCAATATTATTTGGTATTTGACAATTCAGACATGTGTATATTGGCCTGGTTGCGTTAAATGGATATTTTTGAGACTCAAATGTGAAAAAACGAAGTGTTGCTGTTTTGGGGGATGTGAACTATTCTAGTAGATCAAGCAACGTATGAACCAAATGAACACAGGTGGTACTCAACAGAGACTCATCAGCAGTGTACAGACATCCATATCAAGGCTTTATCAATCAAGTTAGTATTACACAGGCTTTTGTAAATAAACTGAAAGTGAATTCAAAACCAGAAATCATCTCCTCCACTGCTCCTAGTACTTGCTCTTTCTCTGCCTTTTAATCGAAGCATCTCCATGATACTCCGGGCATAGACATCTCTCAAGTTAACACTGATATATGAGTCAGTGGCTATATTCTTGGTAAGTTTCTTCAGAGCCTCACGCTGTCTAACAGCTGCTTCCTTGAGCTTTAAGGTGAAGTAGCAAGCAGAGAAGCGGTCGTTAATAATAGCAATGGGCAAGGCCAAGACAAGGATTCCCGATAAGATACACATGAAGGCCACGATTTTGCCCGTGGTGGTGTCTGGTCTGATGTCCCCATATCCCACGGTAGTCATGGACGTTGTGGCCCACCACCATGCACAAGGGACACTTGTGAAGGTTGTGTCGGGAATGCTCTGCTCAGCAAAATATTCCACAGTTGAAAATATAGAGATTCCTACAGACAGAAATAGGAGCAGCAGGCCAACTTCTTCGTAACACTGGGTGATTGTCATTCCAAGTGAGCGTAAGCCTGTAACAGAACAATTGGTGTCAGTCATGAGCACCCCTCCTCTCTTCCTTCGTCCTTCCCTCCCTTCCCTTCTCCTTCTCTGCTACCCACCCACACACATGCATTTCACATTTAATATGGCTCCAGCATTGGGCAATGTTCTGGGGATATATAGATATAAATTATAATCTTCAGGAAGTTCTTAGTCTAGTTGATGGGGCCAGATTGAGAAGGATAGAAAAATATAAATAGATTCATTCACTCACTTATCATTTATTAAAAACCTACAATTTATACAAAAGAAAGGTGAGAGATGAGTTGGAGGGCAGGCAGGGGACGTTTGATAGGAGTTTATACTTTATCCAAAGGGAAACTTTGCAGCATTGCACGTGGAGGGCTCTCTTGGTCAGGTCTGCATTTCAGTGCCTCACCTTAGCACACTTTTCTAATGAAGTTTTATGTTGTCTCCTTATATTTTATGTGTCTGTTTTTCTCACCTTCCTGATAAAGTTTAATACAATTAGGGGCATCATTATCTGAAAGTCAGAGGAAGTAAAAGATGAAAATGAAGTGAAGCAGCAGAAACAAGTTAGGAATCAGTGACAAAATTGACATAAGAACATCAAATGTACATGCGAGGACATTCTCAGAGGTGTAGCAGGAGGGGTTCCTGCACTCCCATGGAACCCATTGAAATTTTTGTCCTTAATACCAAAGCTATAGGAAACTATCTCCCTTGAATACATAGAATTTCTCCTTTCCTGTCGGGAGATAGACCTGAATACAGACTATTCCTCCATTGTGAAAAGGTACAGGGGACTGGAGCCACTAGGGAATTCACTCACTATGAGGCATAGGTGAATTTCCCATTGCTAATTCTGAGGATTCTGCAAGACAGACCCAGGAGAGTCCAATCCCACCTCTGACGAGACTAAACCCTCAGGATAGTAAGAGGAGCCCATTACAGGATCGTGATTTGAATAAGGTATCTTTCCAACTCTAGAGAGATACTGATTAAAGTTTATCCACATTTCGAAGTCGTATTAACATGATGTCACAATGATACGGTCTCAGAAGTCCAGAGCAGTGCCTCTTGGAATCACTTTTAAATTTTTATTCACTCACTGGAGACTATTTTAAATATGTTAAAATACTATTTGTGCTCTCATTATTTTGAATTTTGTTCTTGAAATTTTCAGATGTTCTTGAACTATTAACCAGCTATTTTAAAATACCAATGAATATAACTTTGAGGTTTAACTTCAAAAGACATTTAAAGAATATCTTTAGAATACTGGCCTTGATATGTCTGTATTAAATTGCATTTCTGAAATATATTGACAACATATGAAGAAATGCATAGTGTTTGGGAAGGTTGTTTTCATTTCAACATTCTAAACATTTCATTTTGTAAAGAAACAAAGTGGCCTGAATTTCTGCATGTTACATCAATTAACTCAGATAATCCTAAAAAATAATATGAGATAGATGTTATACTTATGCCATTCTACAGGTGAGCAGATTGAGACACAGAAAGGTAGCATATCTAGTACAAAGTTACATACCAAAGACTTAAAATTAGGCTGTCTGGCCCACCCATTGTCCTCCTAACCATTATTCTATAATACTTCTCAATTTTTATTTATAGTTAATACATAGGGGAATATGTGATCTATGTCTATATTTTGCTAAATGTAATGCTTTAGATAAAACTGTCAAATATTTATGCAACTGTTCATATCTTTTCAATAAATTAAGGCTTTATTAATCCTTCTACTTGCCTTAGAACTGACAAAACCTTTGAAGAGGTGACATTGTGGAAACATTGACATTATTTTCTTTTTCCTTTCTTTTGGGAAAAAAATGTATTCTTTACTGGGTGTTTTTAAATTGAATCCTGTGAAGAGTTTATAAATACTAGAAGAAAGCATCCCATTATGTGTGTCAGAAAACAAAGAGTGGTACTTCTAAAAGTTGTTGGAAACCCCGTTATCAAATCCCTGGTATATGAGACTAGCTAGGAAAATACACTACTAAAACTATATTAGGAGAAATTGTAGTTTCCTCAGAGATGTGTGGGAAAAAACATATCTGAGGTTAATTCCTCCCTATATTTATAGGGAGAGACAACTACCATCAACTCCTTTTAGGTGACCAGTCAGGCATATATCTAGGGAAATAGGTGGGAATAGGACTCTCTAGTCAAATTATTTATATTTATATGTATCGTATGAATATGGCATCCTACTCCAGTGTCTCTTAAAGTGTGGTTCAAGACCACCTACATCAAAACTAACTTGTTAAAATATATGCTTCTGGATCCAACCCCCCAAACTAAAATCTGACTCTCGGGGATTGGGGCTCAGAATTTGCATTTTAACAAGGTTTTCAAGGGATTCTTATTTTCATTGAAGTCTAACATAAGGTAACATATGTGCTCCAGAACATCTAACAGCCGGCTGGGCCGGCCACTGAAAATCATTGCCCTTGGGGATGCAAGCATCATCTTTAATGGATTTGTGTGATTTCCTCTGACATTGCCTAAAATTTTCACATGTAATTGTGTGTGTGTGTGTGTGTGTGTGTGTGTGTGTTGTGTAGAGATTTTTCTAGGGAGAGTGTTCTTTAGATCTTCAAGGCTTTATGATACATACAAACAGCTAAGGAATTCCCGTTACCGTCTCTCTTGTGCCTCCCCAATTAGGGACAAGAAAATTCTCAGATACTAGACAAAGCATTTAATTAGTGTCTTTTGCTTTCTTCCAAAGCAAAATTTCCATTGTTTCTTCAAAAATCATGGGAGGGCCACCAGTGCCCAGTCATCTCTCTTTCTGCATAGCCAGAGAAGGCCCTGGAGGACTTTCTCTTATCCCAAGGAACACGTGTGATACTTCCTTGGACACAGAAAAGAAACTGGCTTACGTTCCTATATATCACATATAATCTGTGCATATCTTTTTATGTGCTGTTTATGCATATTTTATGTAGAACCTTCCAGAAACACAGTATCTTTAATTTTCGTACATCTTCTGGGCACCTGGGTTAAAATAAAGTTAACGTATGGTTAAATTGTTTCTCAAATGTCTTAAGGAGAGGAATTGTGTGAAAGGCAGCTTGTCCTCTATACCTGTGATAACAACCTCAAGGTTTTGCTTTTCAGTACCTTTCTGGAGATCATAATTGGGTGAAATATAGGAGTTGGTAGTTTTGAGTATCAATCTGGAGTCAAGAGTCGTTTCCCTTGGACCATGGTCAAAGCACTAATGCTTAAAAACAATGGCAAATTAAAAGGCATCAATGAAAACTGAATACCTGTGGAATGCCTGCCCAGTTTGAGCATGCGCAGAGCCCTAAGCAGCCTCAAAACCTGGACGATGCGCCCCACGTTTTCCAGCTCCTGTGTAGTCTGGCTCCCACTCAGGCTCTCTACCAGAAGAGTGATGTAGAAGGGCAAGATGGCTAGGAGGTCTATGATGTTTGGCACCTTTCTCAGGAAGCGGCACCTGTCCCGCACGCACAGGAAGCGCAGGACAAACTCCCCGGTGAACCAGCTAATGCACACGTACTCCAGGATTTCCAGCAGCTGCAGGTCCAGCCAACTTAACTCGGCTGACATCAGAGCCATGTTGACGATGGACACCGCCACGAAGATGATGGATATGACCCCAAAGATTCGGGCAGCTGTGGAAGACCCCGGTTTCTCTAGGATGTTCCAGAGCTTCTGGCGGACGGTGGGGCAAGGTCCTTGTGAGAAGTCCTGTTCGCTCTCATGTTGACTTTCCTGGTCTTCTGTGTCCTTCTTAAAGTCTAAAGTTTCACTCAGCTCCTTTCTTCTGAAGTATCTTTTAGAGAAGACAACTTGGTGATTAGTCTAACTTTTTTTAAAATACAGAAGTAAAGAGAATTAAACTTGGCAGTGAAGTCATGCTTTTTATTTCAGGAAAATGCAGAAAATGTTCATTCATATTTTACCCAGGCTTTCTTCCCACAGTACTCAAATGTTCTCATTTAGGATTATTGTTTTTAAAATGGCACTTTCATGGTAGAAGTTTATACAAAAGAATTTATACATCGCAAAGCTACTTTAGATTAAAGCATTTTATCACCCATTTTTTCTGGTAACAGGAACAGAAGTTTGCGATATGTAATTTTTTTTAAGGTGGCTAATGGAAAGGTATTCATGAAGAAATGGTAGTAATAGCAAAGCAATAGCAAAATAATAGATCACCAAAGTCCCACAATCATCCACAGTCAAAGAACCAACTTTCTGCCTTCTGTATTTAAAGCAGTTCTTGTCCAAGTTTTAAAAGTTAGTGTCCTAGGTTTGATAAACAATAACGCTCTCCACTGAAACCTACATCCCTATACATGCATTTTTTGGAGCATAAGATTTCGGACTCATTTATTTAACCACCAAATATTTATTGCAGGCCTGACCTCTCTTGACTTATAAATGAATTAGCATACTGGAAAAAGGAGAAGGTTCAGAAACTTCCAATCAGAAGTTGGCTTTGACACTTTCCGGCCTCCACTGCCACCCCACCTTCTAGCTCCGAAGTGGGCACAGGTATTCTTAAACCTGGCTTGAGCGAGGCTTGTGTAAAGCCTCAAATCTTTCCCTCTGCCGCCCTCTCTCCACCGCGCCCGCTGCCCCGCCCAGCCACCAAGCGCCTCGAGGGTACCTGTCCCTGCAGCAGGAGTCAATGCTGAGCTCGTCGATGCCCCAGTACTGGATCTCCTGGAGGAAGGAGAGCGCGCACAGCTGCTCCATGACGTGCAGGCGGCCGGTGCGATAGTAGTGCAGGACGTAGCGGAATGCTTGCGAGCTCCGGTCGAAGAAGTACTCGTTGTCCACGGGGTTGGCGTCGTCACAGAGCTCCAGGGGGCTGGGCACGGCGGTCAGGGCCCCGGGGCGCCGGCACGAGGCCACCACCACGGCCAGCTTGCCAAGGCGCGTGTGTGGGAAGCAGGACAGAGCCTGCTGCGAGAGCACAAAGCGGCTGCCGCCCACGTTGACCGTGAAGCTGTCCCCGAGCGCCAGGGGCTCCCCTTCGCCCTCGCTGCAGAAGACGCTGGAGTCCAGCGAGGTCAGGGAGGCGCTGTCCAGCGGCGAGTCCGGCGACGCCCGGCCGCGGGGAGGCAGCTCCATCCTTGCCGCCGCTGCCGGAGGGCGCCACAAAGTTGGGGGCGGTGGCACGTCCGGGATTTCCCGGGCTCCCGAGGTGGGTTCCTCCCACCCCCGAACCCTTACTCTCTCCACCCGCCTGTGCTCGTTCTCCCTCTCGCCGCTAGGGCGCTGCGAGTGCGCCGTAGCAGCGCACAAGTGTCTGAGCGCCGGGTCTGGGAGGAGCGGAGGGGTCGCGCCCAGGGAACTGCTCAGGTGTGGACCAAGCCGAGGACATCCGCAGGGCACACTGCCGGTCGCCGTGGTCCTTCCCGGACTCAGTACCCCCTCCCCAGCTTTGTAATTGAGATCTCCAGCCCGGGAGGTGTATGGGTTGAAGGCCTCCCTGCTTGGGGGTTGGAGCGGGAGGGGAGGGGAAGGGGGAGGGAGGTCTACAGTGGAGGAGGGCACGACGAATCTTGGAGGAATGCAAGCAAGGGGAAGGGCAAGACTCACTCCCGCCTGCAGGAGACCGAAACGAAAAGTTCAGAAGGCAAAGGAAGTGGTAACCGGGTCTGAGTCTTTTCCAACTTCAGGATATATATTCCTCTCTCTGCTTTTGCTGCGCAGTTTCATAGGCCTCCCAGGGAGTGGTCGCTGGGGATGCGCGCACGTGGGGGAGGGTGACCTGGGTGCAGGGTTCGAGTCATTTGCTCGCATCCACTCTCATTCTAGTCTGTCACTCACGCTTCGTTTTATTCTCCCTCCTCCCCTAATTTTTGACCTCCTGGTTGAGAAACGAGGACAATTAATGATGACTTTCGATTAAGTCCCAGTGAGTCACTGAGAACTAGGGGTCACCATTGCCAGCTCCCGTCACGTGTTGAGGCACTTTGCGCCCTTCGGTTTAGGCTTTTCTGTCGCTACAAGTTTCCCGGAGAGCAGGTGTTCTGGGGGCATTCTTCGGTACACAGCAGAGCTGTCATTTTAGGAGAAGGGAAGGCAAAAAGACAAGGACTAGAACAGGCGTGGGCTGGGGCAGGAGTTTAAATAGT
This sequence comes from Globicephala melas, assembly GCF_963455315.2. Classification (NCBI taxonomy): domain Eukaryota; kingdom Metazoa; phylum Chordata; class Mammalia; order Artiodactyla; family Delphinidae; genus Globicephala; species Globicephala melas. The sequence continues at coordinate 52,383,218 of NC_083330.1, forward strand.
AACGACGACTCGGTAAAGGGAGAAGCCGAGCGCTGTGCCCAGGTGAGGCTAGAAGTGCATCCACGGGGCCCCTGGGAGTCGCGCCCCGGCCAACCTGTTGGACACGGGGCGGGAGCGAGGAGGAGGGCAGGGTGACTCACCTGCTGCTCCGGGCACATCTGGGGTGCGCTCAGTGGGCGCAGCTGGCTGCGTAGCCTCGATTTGATCCTCGCGATTTACACGTGAGTCTGATTTCACAGGTCCGGGAAGAGGGCTGTGCTCGCGGCTGAGCTCCTCGCCCGCGCTGGTTGTCTAGCCTCGCCTCTTCGCCACGAGCCTCCCGGCTCCGGCCCCTAGGCTGCGGCGGAGGGTGGCCGCCCCCGCCCGCGCACGCTCCCAGCCCTCGGCGGTTCCCAGCGCCAGCTGTGAGGAGAGCGGGGAGCGGAGGGAGGTGAGACCGGAGGAGGAAGTGAGGCGCTCAGTGACTGAATCTTACATTCATCCTGAAGGCGCTTCAAGGATTACTATATTAGATTCTCGTTTCCCGGAATCTGTGCGCTCACAAATGCTCAAGAACAAAATTTTCCAGTTGTATAAATCTGCGAAACTCAGGGTTAGGGCAGTTACGTTAACTGCTTTGTGTGGCACGGTTCAGGGTTGTCCTCATTATTTCCAGAAAGCGTCTGGGAATCCTGCATTTTTCAGAAGTCTTTGCAAGAATGAGTGCACCACACTTAGCTCCTTTTTTTCCTTGTAAGTAGTTTTAGAAAGTATATATAAAGAGGTAAAGCAGGCAGATTGACCTGAAACATAGTTGTTTAGTTCTGGCTTTGTCAACTGGCTGTGGAAGCTCTAGCTGGCATTTACTTCAAGGGCCTCAACGCCTTCCTTAGTAAAATTTCAGGTTTTAATAAAAAACACCTAACCTTTACTGGGTGCTTACTTTATGCCAGGAAATTTTTGTAAGCCCTTTACTCATTCAGTACCTTATTTAAGCATAATAACAATACTATGAGGTAGAAGTATACTTGATTTACAGAAGGGAAGACTGAGGCAGAGAGAAATTATGTGATTTACTTAGGGTCACACATTCCAAATTAAAACCCAGGACTAATTGTCAGAGGCTGGCCCCATAAACACAGTGCTTGGGACGTATCATTTTTGTGTGATCTTTAAGTAAACCAAAGTGTGGTTGTATTTATTTACTTACTTTTGCAGCTTTCTAAAGAAGGGCAGGAGTTTAATGATGTCTTTTCTCTAATCTTTCCACAAATGCTTGTTGCGCATCCACTATGTACCAGGCACTATTTTAGGTGCTTCAGATGGCTCCATGAAAAAAACCAGACAAGATCCCTGTCCTTATGGAACTAACATTTTCCTGTGAGAATAAAAGAACAACTTCAGTGAAATTTATAAAACAGTATACAGTATTTATCAGTTGTGGCTCTTTGGACGGCTATCCTCCTGGTTAACTTTTGCCTCTATAAAGAACTCTTCCATACAGAAAATATGGAGTTAAAAATCATCCTAGTAAGTAGTTCATCGTTATGTATGAGTACTGTGAAATTAATTTTTTTTAAGGTAGTGAAGATTTTCCCTTACATAGAGAGAAAAATTTCTCCAATATTTCACTTATATATTGGGCGTTGAAAAAAGCCAAAAGTTCTTTTAAGCCTTATTCATCCTTTAGTGTGAATAACTTGAATCAAATGATTAGCAGTAAAGTCTCCCCTAGCTTTACAGATTATTGTGAGGAAGGAGGAAAACTTTCAGAGGAGAATGACAGATTTGGGTGAGAAGGGAGATCTTGGACAGGTGACCAGAGGTTAGCAAATGGTGACTGAGGCTTGCAGGTCTCCTACGCTGCCACCAGGACCCTGGAATCAGTTGTAATTAGTGGTGTCCTGTAGAAGTAATTGTAACAATAACCACTCTTGAAGTGTAAGGCTCAAGCTAAGCATCTGAATTCTCACAATGATCCCACGAAGTAAGTATTGTTATCCTTAGCCACAAATCTCAACTCAGAGGCGCACAGGCACTAAGGAACTTTCCCAGTTGTATAGTGAATCTGTGAAGGGGAGTATATTAAGGGACCGAAACTGGGGTCTTTCTGACTCCAGATTTCATCTCAACTGCTAAGAACCTAAAATTTTCAATTGACATTCAATTTGATTAAAACAGTTTCCACTAATTAAAGTAATTATAACTAGGGATTTCACTGGTGGTGCAGTGGTTAAGAATCCGCCTGCCAGTGCAGGGGACACGGGTTCGAACCCTGGTTCAGGAAGATCCCACATGCTATGGAGCAACTAAGCCCTGCGCCACAACTACTGAACCTGTGCTCTAGAACCCACATGCCACAACTACTGAAGCTCTCACGCCTAGAGCCCATGCTCCACAACAAGAGAAGCAACGCAATGAGAAACCCGGGCACCACAACGAAGAGTAGCCCCCGCTCGAGGCAACTACTGTCTCACCTAGAGAAAGCCTGTGTGCAGCAACGAAGACCCAACGCAGCCAAAAAACAAAACAAAACAATAATTATAACTAGAAAGATGGTTACTAGTTAACTGGGAGTATACAAACACAAATGACCTATTTTAAAATACAGTCTCTTGGGTAGCAAAAATCCCGGCCTTCTTCCCTGTCCTGTTCCCTTTAATCTGTTGTCTCTGCTCACTCATTGATTGTCCAGGTTTGAGTCAGAGAGCCCACTGAAAAACATATGACAAATTAGGGGAGAAATAAATCCATGCAGAGGGAATCCTTCCTGGTCCCTGATCTTGACCTGAGATATACCCTGAAGTATGTCAAGAAATGAAAGAAGAATTGCTGATAAGTAGTTGGGGATGGGGAGGTCTTGCTTTCCATCTCATTCCTACTTAGCATGGGAGGAATGTGATTGTCATGTAGGAGGTAGCACAGTACTGAGACAGGAAAACTCGACAACCTAATGGCTTTGTGGATATTTCCCTAGTCATCAGATGTTATATTCAGGTGATTTTCCATTAACAGTCTTGTGATGAAGTGCGCTACTGGTGTTTGGCTTTATCAGGTCTTCAAAATATCGATAGGAATGTTGAATCCCCAGGTACAACTTGTATTTTTAATTCTTCCAATTTTTATGAATATTTCCAAATTTATTAATGAACAGCATGCATTCTTAACAGTCGTGTTTTTAAATTGGATTAAAAGAAAAATCACGATACCTTAAATTGACTCTAACGCAGACAATTATGAAAGTAAAAGTTAAAAGTCATTTGAAGCACGTTCAAAATTTCTATTATTAAAAACCTAGACCATTTTATTCAGGTTTTTAAAAAAGTAATGAAAATGTATTTATATTATTATTGTATTCCGTTATTCTGTGATTTATTTAAATAATATAATATGTTTCTGTGAAATTATAAATTCTCATCTTTTATTTGAAAGTTTTAAAATGATTTTACATATATGATTATAAGTTATTGAAATATTTTTAAAGGAAAATGTACATTTCTTATTAATTTATATCCCCAATACTGCAACTTTACATTTATTTTTAATAATTAAATAGACAGGGGACGTATAATGACTGAAAAATTTTGAATAAAGCAATATATAGACTTCAACTTGAGTAAACTCTACATTTTCATTTTCAACCATTTCATTTTCAACCACATCACTGTAGACTCACACTAAAACCCCTTTAATGTATCATTCATTAACAATGCAGACCATATTTCATGCGAGGTGTGCCTGCCTATCTTTGACTCTGTGTTTCATTACCTAGGGACTGACAACCAGATGAGTTAATTGTAATGATGTTCAAAATGCCTTTGTGTAAGGACAAAATGACTTTATCTTCTTTCTTTTCACTGCATTGGAATATGTTTAAAGGTAAAGGAAAATCTGACAAATTCTATCTATTCATCTTTCATGTGCCTTCTAGGTGCTTGGAATAAATCCTCCCAACTGTATAACAGCCCACTCTAATGCAGAATTTAGCTTAATGTGGGCTTGTTCTGGATTCCTTCCAAGGGGAGGCAATTGTCTTTGGAAGTACCCAAGAACTCATTTTTATAGCCTAGTCTGCTACAGAGATCACAGGATGGGTTGATGATGGTGATGAGATAGTAATATGATAATAATAGATGCTACCTTTACTTATTCAACCTCTGCTCTGTCTTTTATTAGCTGTGTGACCTCAACACGTTTCTTGAAACTTCTACGTCTCATTTTCCTCATCTGTAAAGTAGGAGTGACAGTAGTACTTACCTTATGTTGTTGTTTTAAAATTAAATGAGATAATCCATGTAAGTGTTTAATGCAGTGTCATTATTCTTGTTGTCACTTTTATTATTATCAAAATGTTGCAGGAATATTTTTCTAATCCCCCTTACTGAGCACTTACTGTGTGATAAGTGTCATGTTAAGTGTTTAGTCTCATTTCATTTATAATTCACAGAACCCTATGAGGAGATTATTATTATCATCCTTAATTTACAGATGAGAAACCAGGATCACAGCATTTTAATAACTTCTCAAGTGTTATACTGATAGTCAATATAAGCTTGAACACATTTGTTTGATTCAAAGCCTTCAAAGGGCATTAATATGAAAATAATGTGATGATGAGAAATCACTGTTAGAAATGCTCTTCTCTTTAAAAATAATTTTATACGGAGAAAATTTCTATTCTATGCTTCAAATAATTGAGCGATGACCATACTTCATATACCATGACCAACACACTGCCTGTGATTTCACATTTTAGTAAATTGGATCTTTCTTGTAACCATCATAAAGTTGATAGTCAACTGGATTTGTCATTAAGTGATTCTCACTGTGCCCTTATGATATGCAAAAGATATAGTCACATTTTTCCTGAGTTACCAAGAAAATATGTAGAATCAGGCACTTATTGTTCACTGGATTAACTCCTATAATTACACTGAAATTAAACTTTATAAACAAGATTTAAAAGCACTGGAGCAAAAGCAAGGCAAGTGCTCTGCTCATCATGTTCTGTACACTGTTAAGTGAACCTAATATTGAATTTGAAAATCATATTTTCTTTTTTAAAGCCTTTTTACCCAGCTCTATTGAATTACCTTACGATGACAGAGAGGTAGAGTCATACAGACCATTAAAAACTGTTTCTCATCGAGTATATGCAATTTATTAATATTAGAAGTAAAATTGTATTTAGGCTTATACTTATTCTATTTAGTGCTTTCTTTCATTATCAAGGAACTCAGTAAACTTGAATTCCATCCTGTAGTTGGAAGACAGGTAATCTTTGAAACCCATACGTGTTATAAAGTTTTTTATGTTGTATTTTCTTGATTTTCCTGGAATCAACTCAAAATTCAAAAATTTTTCACTCAGTAAATATTTTAGAAATGTAATTTTCTCAGCTTCAGGGGAGATGTTCGTATGTATATACAGATAGAATATATATATTGTATATCATATACGTCATATATATTATGTATGTGAATACACACACATGAAAAACTAAGAGTAAGGAAAGTTTACAATGATTTCTATGTCAGTGGATCACATTATTATTACTCTTTTTTTTTGCGGTATGCGGGCCCCTCACTGTTGTGGCCTCTCCCATTGCGGAGCACAGGCTCCGGACGCGCAGGCTCAGCGACCATGGCTCACGGGACCAGCCGCTCCGCGGCATGTGGGATCTTCCCAGACGGGGGCACGAACTCGTGTCCCCTGCATCGGCAGGCAGACTCTCAACCACTGCGCCACCAGGGAAGCACCACATTATTATTACTCTTAACAAGGAAAGTAGTGAACAATCAGAAGCAATATAAGGAGAATAGTAGAGATAAGTAAGGGGAAAGACAATTTTTCTTTCGAAGTGGTTCTTACTTATATAGTGTAGTTCCTTTAAATAGCATCCTCATGGCATTTTAAACATGATCTAATTAAAGAAAATATGAAGTAATTTTTTAGGACACATATGCTGAAATCTGTGCCAAAGTAGTTTTGTTAACTGGATTGCAATGCTGTATAGAATACCTATTATTCTAATCTCAGTTTAAGCACATAGAACAACATTAATTTAAATAAATATTTTATACATGAAATCCATTGCACACAAATGGGATAAACGCAATACTGTTTGAGTTAAAAAAAAAATCACTGCTTTTTACCCTTAACTCTATGATCTGCTTATACTTTTTTTGCTGGTTCAAAAGAATAGAAAAATGGGTTTTTAATCAGTATAAATTAATTTGATTGATTTGAAAAAAGAGTCCTGCATCGCTGCATATATTCCAGAGTATATTTTCTCCACACAGTGCAATTATATTGGTGGGACCTGCATACAAAAATTTGTTATTTTTTTCAACATGAAAAATATCAGTGAGCCATATGGCATCTTCTTACACCATTGCATCTGATTGACAGCTCAATTATAGACCTGGCCTCCTAGTTCTCCCACAAACAGCTTTCTGGGAAATCTAAACCACATGGGAAGTCAAAGCATAGCAAACTTGTCCTGGGCCTGCTTTTTTAAAAAAATTCTGTGAAGTCAAATTTATCCAGTTTAGTAACCAGGACTGTTTTATTTTCATGGCAGCAGTGAGAAATATCCAGTTCAGTACCACTCATATGATACTTTATTTATTTTATTATTATTATTTTTTTGCGGTACGCGGGCCTCTTACTGTTGTGGCCTCTCCCATTGTGGAGCACAGGCTCTGGATGCGCAGGCTCAGCGGCTATGGCTCACGGGCCCAGCCGCTCCGCGGCATGTGGGATCCTCCCAGACCGGGGCACGAACCTGCGTCCCCTGCATCGGCAGGCGGACTCTTAACTACTGCGCCACCAGGGAAGCCCTATATGATATTTGAAATGAAAATAAGTCTCAAAGAATTTGTAAAAGAAGAAAAATATAACAAATAGGAATTTTAAGATTAATTTGGGAAAACATTAAGTTAGCAATATACATTCAATATTTACATGATGCTAGGCCACATATGTTTTGCTTTTGGTAGCAGAAACTTATCAAAAAATCAGATAGATAATTACTGATTATATGGAAGCTTTGAGAATACTAAGCAGTTTTATGGATGAGATATGTTTACATATGTCTGTAGAACAAGTATTTAAATTTAAGTTTTAAAAAAATTAAGCTAAAAATATACTAGAATTGTTTCCTCATTTGATATTGCTCAATAAATAGGAAAATATCACAAATATCTTTCAGCATAAATTAAAAAAAGACTTTATGTGCAGTTAATTTTTGGCTTGTTTCATTTTTGTTGTGTTAATAGCATTACCAACTGGCAACAAAGGTCTGTGTAAAATTTTTATTGAGTGACTAAAAGTAAAATAAAGAGCAAGTTTTGATGTATTTGCTTGAATAGGTACAGATAGGGGCTTGAATAAGACCCTGATAGATGAGCACGTGGCCTCTTTCAATGTTGTGAACGTGGGCAAAAAAACTTCACCTGCAGTTGGAGCCAAGATCACTGGAGAAATGATGATCTACTTTAATCTCTGATTTGATTGAGAATCTGTCCCTGGGGCAGTAAGAGTCACAGAGTGAATGGGCCTCTCTCCAATGAATTGGTGGTGATCACTTATATAAGTACTAGATAAGGGACACTATTAAAATATTTGTTTTCAAAGTTCCAGGTTTTCAAATATAGCTGTGATGGAAGGTGGCTGACCCATGCTTCAAGGCAGCAGTTTTGGGACCCCTCTACACTCTTAAAAATTATTGAGGACCGCAGACATCTCTTGGTGATATGGGTTATATCTATTGACATTTATCATGTTGAAATTAAAACAGAAAAATTTTAAAATATTTATTAAATCAATTTAAAAAAACAGTCTCAAGCCCAATATGTGTTAACAAAAGAACACGCTTTTTTGATAATAAGGATATTTTTCAAAACAACATAATTAGTGAGAATAAAGACAGCGTTTTACAATTTTTCATATCTGGCTTAATAAAAGATGGCCAGATTTTCATATCTGCTTCTGCATTCAAACTGTTGCAATTTGAAATTTTTGTTGAAGTTAATGAAGAAAATCCAGTGTCGGATAGGTAGTTGGAAAAAAGTGGGGCATTTAATAGCTTTTGCATATAATTTTGTATATTCTTCTGTGCTACACTAAAACTTAACAGGTTAGTTCCAAAGTGGAATCTGAAACTGTGTCGAGGAGCTTTTCATAGTCAGTTATATTAAAACCCATTGGTCTATATTGCCCTTGGAATGGATTTTTTTAATCCATGCATGACTTTGTTATGTCCTGCATTGTTCATTTAGAAAATGTTGGTTTCTTAGTTTTGTATATCTCCCAAAAGTAAAAAACATTTAGTTAAACAACATAAAAAATCTCTTTTGTTAATATCACACCAATTTCATCAGAAATTTTTTTTAAGTATAGGGAAGTTATAGGAAGTTATCAAACTTATGATGGTACAAGTAAGCTTTCCAAAATTGTGATTTTTGCTTGTAAGCTCATATATATATATATATTTTTTTTTTTTACTGTACGCGAGCCTCTCACTGTTGTGGCCTCTCCCGTTGTGGAGCACAGGCTCCAGACGCGCAGGCTCAGGGGCCATGGCTCACGGACCTAGCCGCTCCGTGGCATGTGGGATCTTCCCAGACCAGGGCAGGAACCCGTGTCCCCTGTATCGGCAGGCGGACTCTCAACCACTGCACCACCAGGGAAGCCCTGTAAGCTCATATTTTATAATCTGTAACAAATATTGTCAGATTTCCTTGATAGTAGCAGGATCCATTCATTCATTTTTAAGAAATTATTCACAAACATCTGAATAACCAATTTGTCTATCAGTCAGATTTTCAAGTAAACACGGGGATTCATGAGAAAAAAAATGGCTAGTTCAGCTTGTAACTCAAAATAATTACCCAAGTGCTTGTCCTTGAGATGTCCATGGTACTGAAGCAGGCTGCAGAAAGCTTCAGTTCACTTCCCATTTAGTCAAATAAAACATGAAAAAGACAGGTACCCAAGCGATGAGATTGAATACAATTAATATTTTAATAAAATTTATAACTTTTATTATTGCTCATCCAGGATATTGTTAAGTAAAACCGTCTTCCCCCCATCCCCGCAAATGTGTGAAGACTGAAGACAACTAGTACAGTTTGGTTCCACCACTCTGAGGTGCGCTAAAAACATAAGTGCACCTGTTGCTTTTATACCATTAGTGCAAATATAAATGCAGTGGGAAATACAAATATTGTCTTGTTATTAAGAAAATAATTTTTTAATTCAAGGACCACTAAAAAGGTCCCATAAAATCCTAGGGGTAAATAGGCCACATTTTGAAAAATTTTGTTCTAAGGAATATATGTATTTTGCCAACTTAAAGACAGGATTTATGTTTACATTGTTCAGGAATTAGAGAAGTATAGGACTTTCATATTTTGTTTTTCAAGGTTTCATCAAAAAATTTCCTGTACCTAATATACACTGTACAGAGATAAACACACACATATCCCAAACGTAGATATTACACACACACATATACTCACTCACACAGAAACGTGATCATAGAAATGTTGTCAGATATGCAGAGAAAATGTAATTTTGCCTCCAACTGATCAGCTATTTCTTATAAATTCCATCACATTGGATATTAGGTAAACCCTACTTTTTAGTTTAATCAAGTAAATATAATATAATGCAATAATTTAATTTTTTAAGGTAATGTGTAGTCTTTTGGAGTAAAAATGCCTAGTCTCTCAAATGTTCGACATCTTTTATGCCTCACTCCAGATGAGCAAGGTATGGCCCGGGAAGATAAGATGCTCCTTTATAGTTTAGATGATACCAGTTGAATCAGCCCTGGCTGGTAGGAGGGCTTCCTGGACTAATGACTTCTGGGATGTACATAGATGTGAATGGCTAGAGCCCATTGGTTGGTTGTTTGCTTCCGGTCTCTAGTTCCTCCTCATTTTTCTCTCTTTGCCCTCAGGTTATAAATGGTTAAACAAGCCTCTCAAGCCTTTTGTCTCTGTCTCTCCTCAAGCAGTGCATGGAGCCACTGTTGGCTCACACTTTACCTATCTATAATCTGACATTTATCTCTCTCTAATCTACTTATTTCCACATAATCACACCTGCCGCAAGTTAAGTGGCTGGGCGTGGGGCACCTCCTAGAGCTTGCAGCTTTTCATGAAAAGGAATGGTGAAGTGTTAACACATGTTCCTGGGCTTTCCCATACCTGCTGGAAGTTTCTAAGTGCCCCTCCTGGACCCGCTGAGGTTTGTCATCCGTGTGTGTTGTATTTATGGAGGTACGAGAACCCTGAAGCTGATCCATTGATGTTTCTCTCTCTCCCCTCCCCCATTTTTTCTTTATAATTATTCATGTTTTCCCCCCTATTTCTAAGTCATTGGTTCTCAATCAGTGCTAGTACTTCCTCCTTAAAGGGACATATGGAAATGTGGTCATGGGCGTGTGGAGGCTCTTATCTGTCACAGTGACTGGAGAATGTTATTGACAGTTACTACCTAGGAGCCAGACACACTAAATATGTTTTAACTATAGGCAATAAAGAATTGCCATTCCAAAAATGATAGTAGTGCTCTTATGAGAAACACTGCTCTAGATACAAATTCCTTAGGTCCTAGGGAAGGAAGCTTTACAGCTTAACCATGGTGTCTATGACAGAGGCAGAACTAATTATCTGTCTTCTCACAACCCTCCAGATGGATAGATGCCTTGGGTTGACTGCAAAAAACGTCATGGACCAGAAATACAAAAAAAAAAAAAAAAAACCCTACTATCAGTATATGAATATGTACATACATTAGGCATTTGAATTTGTGATCATGTTTTATATTACCATTGCAAAGGGATGACACATTAAACAGAAGAGCTAAATATATCAGTACTTATGCATATATTTTAAATGTACTGTAGAATTACATTGCTTTCTTGTGGTAACTGTTGAGATGGTGTAGGTCCTTATGGATGGACAACGGCATACATTATGTAAACAGCCTGTCATTTATGTTCTACAGCAACCTTGAAAGGTTTCCAGAAGAATCCATAAAAAGCTCAAATTATTTTCTTTGATAATTTTGGTGAGCCTTCTCAATGACAGAGTACTCTAAGTGATCTCCTTTCTAGCTTCCAGCTAATGATTTTACCTCCTAAATTGCAAAAAAGTTTTGATGTTTCCAAAATGTCTTTGCAGTGCTTTTCTATTCATCTCTATATACTTCATCAATCTGGTTTTTCCTTTCTTAACTCATTTTACCAACTGACTCTTCACATGTGAAAAAACGGTTTGCCTGTAGAAAAGAGCTAAATAGAGTGTAAATAATTAACTGTGTCCCTTAGATATTTCTGATACTGTTTACTCAGAATATTCCAAACTTTCGTCTCTGTTTACTAAAATACATATTATATGCATGGTAATCATACAAAATTCCTAGAACTCTATGGGTAAACACTGAACTTTGAAATCAGAGTTCTCCACAACTTATCCATATAATTTTGATTCTTTAAGTCAATGCATAAGATTAAAACAATTCAGATTGGATATTATTCATTGGAATATGTTATATTTGTAAAGGGAGGCCTTCTCCATAACTATCTTACAGTTTCAATTTATTTAATTTTGCCGTATTTTTTTTCTCCAAATACATTCATTAGTGGACATATGTTATGCCTGGTGAAGAGTAACACGTTTGAATTGATTTTTTTTTTTTTTTGGTAGAGAACATTTAAGAACTTGTATGATATGGATATTTCTTGAGTTGTGAATTAATTTTGGAGTGATTCAGAATCAGTGGAAGTTTTGGAGATGTCTTAATTGAGGAAGATGATAATGATGTGTGAGTTAGCACACAAATTACAAATTCCATAGCAATATCCAGTACATTGTATATAAGCTAGATGTGTTCTCCTGCCTCACTGCAGACCTGATGAATTAGCTGTTTTATTGACACCAATATCATGACAGAAACACATGTTACTGTTTAGAATTTTTATATTTGATCGATCATCTCTATCCGGTTCTTTCGTAAAATATCAAATTGAAATGAAAAATGACTTTTTTAGAGATTGACTTATTTTTTGATGCTTCTAGAAGCATTTGTTTGTTTTGAGTTAACAATACATATTTAAAATTGTTTCACTATTTACAATTTTGGTGACTGTTGGGGTTCATTTGCTTTCACTTTAATATTGATTTATGAGAATTTGAGTAGAAGTGCATTTTGGGGTTCAAAGATACCAATAACCATGTCGAGTGGTTCGTTTTGAGTGTAGTCTGGAATTGTAACATACAGTTGAAAATTTTCACTGATGATGCATAACTGGAAACCCCTGCCATAGTTTTGTTCTCCGTACTTGTCCAGTAATCTGCAATGAGGCACAGTTTAGATAATTGATTAGAAAAGTCAGAAAAGTCTTTAAAAACTGACCAAAAAAGGCAATAATTATCTGGCAAAGTTTTTGCGTATTCACCAGAGGACCACAACCCAACTAAAAGGACAGCTGAAATGGTTAAAAGATGAAATCTTAGGTGAGATGGCATGGTTAGGTGACTAAGAAACAGTATTTGCTGAGACTTCAACTAAGTAACCATCTCTGAACAGATGGGCTAGAAGCATTTTCCCTAAGACACATGAGCCCTGTCGATCAAGACATCCAGCCATGTTTTGGTGGGGAAAGCTTGATATGTTAATAGGGACTGGAATATTTGAGGATTAGGTGAGATCATATGTGAGGTGAAATATTTTAAAAGTCGGTAAGCTTTTACCATTATTTTTCTTTCCTGAGCATAAAACACAAAGGTGTTGTTAATATTCAGTGACTGCTATTTGTATGTTTGACTGAAAAGAAAATGAAGTAGCAAATTCTCAATAGTCACCTCGTTCTGAGCACATTGTAGACACAAATGGCAATCATTTTCCTTATGATTTCAGCCACTATTACAGAGTCTGTCTTCCTTTTAAATAGATTCTTAGATACAAAAAAGCCAATTGGTCTCTGATTACTGCACAGCTGGCATGCTCAACTGCTGTTCTGTCTGGGCATCCAGTGAATCTTATTTATTGCTTGAAACTCTGCTTCAGCACATCCTTAACATTATTTGTTCTCTTTTTCTTGCTTTGCCTTTTAATGGTTCTGCTGTAACTCACCATAGATCTTAGAAGTCTGAGTATCCTTATCTCACCCAACTACCCATCTTTCCCATCTTTTTATCCCAGTGGGGTTTGAAGTTATATCGGGCTGCCTAACTTCTAATTTTAATAGGCCATTTATTATTGATGTGTCTGTGGTGTGTGTTAGCAAGAACAGTCCTTCCTACCTGTTTTTGATTGTCAAGGATGTGAATGGATAGAGTTTTAGGAGCCATTCCTATTAACACTTCCTAAGTCTTCTCAAACCACTTCAGACATCTAAGAGGCATTTTGTAAAAACAAACAAGCAAACGAACAAAAAATCTCTTTTATCAAATGTGTTTGCATTTAAAAAATTTCAAATCCATTTACTCCTCTACTTCCTCACTGCTTCTCTAGTCTGAGCCATCAACTCTTGGTATCCATTTAATGCTTTCTTGCTTCCACTCTTGATTTTTACCAAAGTCCTATAGGCCACATTATGGCATTTAAAAACTTCAAATCATGTAATGCTAGTCCCCCAATTAGAAGCCTTCAATCCATTTTCATTGCACGCAGAATGAAGTTTAAATTCCTTTCCATGGCCTTCAAGGCTTCTGACCTCTCCAACCATTTGTAACTATACAGGCTGGACGTTTTGATCTTCTGCTGCCTGCCTCTTATGTCTTATTTAGTATCAGTTATAAGATGAGGGAAGAAAAGAGTATTCCTAATACCTAATACCTCCTCCTGTCTCTCCAGCACAGCCATGTAAGCTTCTGGAGGGTAGTGGTCTTGTCTGTAGTGTTCACCATCATATTCTCAGGGCCTAATACAGGTCCTGTCACATAATTGGCACTAATAAATACAGCTTATGCAGACAATGACTTAGAGACTTTAATATGCTACTGTGCAATGTAGCAGTTCTCAGAACTCAGGTTTGGAAATATTTGTATATGTAAATTCTCAATTTCCCAAGCCAGAGCTGAGGACATTACCTTTTTGTAGACAGACTAGCTGGGGGACTTGTTTATTACTTTGCCCTAGAATGTGCAAAGGTATGTCACCGCTTCCTGGCAATTCTTTTCTCCTAGTTTAGATAATCTCCAAGAGCCTTTAAACCTAGGATTACTCATCAGTTATGAGAGAATATATGCTCCAATCCAGTGCTCTTGGACACCCTTCAAATATTTAGAAGTGCTAAGAAAAATGGAGATTTGTCTGCAAAATATCCAGTTCATTACTCTAGATACGCTACATTGTATTCTTTGGTTTTGTTAGGCCATTATTAAGATGTTCATTGGGATCATGCCAAATCGGTCTAGCATAGAATTTTTTTTAACTGCGTTACATTTTGATGTATCTTTGCTGGTCTATGTGTATGGACCTTATAAGAAAGAGCCTTTTGTGTTTACTGTAAAGATGTTGTTGAGGACGCTATCCATTCCATTACACTGGATTCTCTCTAGGAGGAGCTCCACTATAACATTCTCTTCTTTCCTGGGTAGAAGAATAGTTATTATCAATTGATTTATTCTGCTTGTGAACATTGGAGTATGGAGGATTTAGTCACATATATGTATTTTTAAAACATTATCATTAATATTGATCAAGTGCTTACTATAAGTTAGTTATCTTATAAATGTATTTTATATGGGTTATCCTATTTCATTCTCACAATAACCCTATGATATAGGTATTGTTATTATTCCTATTTTACAGATGAAGAAACTGAGGCAAGAAAGGATAAATAATTGTCCAAAGTCACAAAACTAGACAGTATTGGAATCAAGTTGTGAACACTGCCTAACTTAAGCAGGCTGCGTCTCAAGTAGATCTAGCTTATTTTCGCAAACTTTACTCTTTTTTTGTCTTATTTTTTATCTGCTTAAGCAGTCTTAAATCACTGTGGGAAAATATGGAATATAATAAAATGAAAAAGTTAGATACCAAGATGTTTTTTCTTATGGGCATTTTCTCGTATCACAAAGCTCAAATGAATTTATAGGCAGGGAATCAAGTAGAAAGTATTAGAAAGTGCATCTCCAGCACAGTAAGCTATTTATCAACTATTATTCTCTTCTAGGTGCATATTTCGACCTTGACTGTATTGTAAATTAACATCCATTTTTCTTAGGTTACTTTCTCAAATGACACCCTTAGGAAACCTAACTTGTTATGTTATTAAAGGTTGTGCCTTATAGTACTATATGGAGTCACTTATGATGAATGCCTGGTATTTCCATAGATTTTATTGAAATTAACAGTAACTAACAAGATGTTCTAAGAAGTATTAGTAAGCCAATAATCTTTTCAATTTATAACCATGACAGAGGCTTGCATACAACATTTAAGACTTCTTGTTCTTCAGTTTTATTGGTCATAGATTTTAATATGACTAGTAATCCTGGCTTAACCCAATTTGGCATATAAAATTATTGGGTTAAATACATGAAGGATGTGCTTCAAATTACTGCTAGAAAACTTCCCTAATTTATCAATAAGACATCTGCTATCTAAAATTTTTAGTAGATTTATATACATAAAAATTCCACTAAAAATTCTCACTAGCTACAGTATATTGACTAGTCACCTTTAATGATTAAAAAAAATGCCTAGCCAAAGATCCATTAATGATGTGTAATATCTGACCAGATTACCAACAACAACAAATTAATAAAAGGTATAATAAATTTTTCTTTGTCCCAGTGCCTACTGCCACCATCTTGGTTTATGCTATCACTATGTTTCTCATGGATTATTATAAAAGTCTCCTTATTGATTTCCCTGGCTGAAGTTTCACTCTTTGCCAGGGTCCAACACATTCTCCACTTAGCAGTCAGAGTGTTCTTTCTAAAAGGTATATTTGCTTATGCCATTCTCCTGCTTAAAGTCTTTCAGGGGCTCCCCATTCCTCTCAGGACACTTTCTCAGTTCCTCACCAAGGCTCACAAAGTGTTCTAGGATCCAGAGTTCTCTTATAGTCTTACCTCTCACCCTTTTCCAGTAGCCGTCCTAAACTCCCCCTGTTTCTGAGAATGAGTGTTATTCTCTCCTGCATCTAGGCCTTCACACTCTCCATGTAGAACAGCTTCCCCCTTCCATTTTCATCTGCCTGACTCTCACGTGTCTTTTAGCTTTTGACGTACGCATTTTCTCCGCTGAATCTAGGTTAGGTGTTCCTCCTTTAATGTCCTGTGGTCTTCTAGGTTTATCCTCCCAGCGCTGTTGTCTGCTTACCTGCCTGTCCTTTTCCACAGAAGACTGAAACACATTTTAAAGAGAGGAAGTGTTTCGAGTTCACTATCTTGTTCTCTGCCCTTACTCTAAAGATCAGCACTTCATAGGCCCTCAGTATTTGCTTTTTCAATAAATGAATGGATTTTATAAATATTATGAGTATAATTTTTTATATTCTCTGTAAATATTTTCTTTAAGTTTTTCAGATTATTGATATGTCCCCCAATTGTTCTATCTCAATTTGAGTTCAAATCCCAATTCCCCTCATTTCCAAGTTGTGTGCCTTTGGGCACATTAAACAAAGTCTTAGTGCCTTTCTTTTAAAATCTAGAAAATGGTGGTGCTTACCCAATAGGGCTGCAGTGAGTAGAAACTGTGACAAAACATAAAACACTGAACATAGTGCTTGGGACATAGTAAGTTCTTCTTATATAAGGTTTTGTTTTGTCTTGTTTTTGTAGCACAAGGGCTATTAACTCTGGCTTTGGGGACGGATGGATGCGGGTTCAAGTCTGGATTGGCTTCTCTTTAGAGTATGTGAACTTGCTCTTTGGGAGTCAGTTTTCTCATACATAAAATGAGAATAACAGTCATACCTACCTTAACAGGTTTCCGTGAGCTTTAAGAAAGATAAGGTAAATCAAACACTTAGTACATTACTTGGCACAGAGCAGAAGCTCCAAAAATGCTAGAAATTATTAACACATCTATGTCTCTCACTAGTTAATCACTCCACTGAAGTCACAGATTTTTGTTTCATTTATCTTTGAACTCCTAGCATCAGTATTTTTTTACATTTGTACCTTGCATATAATAATTGGTCTACATATAAAATAAAAATAACGCTCAGAAGAGTAAAATGTTAACTTTTTTTGTCCACTTACATACAGCTTAATGTGACTTAGTGTACCAGTCAGTTGAAATTGGGGTATCTAGAGCTCAAAGCCAGTTGTACGGGTGTCATTTTGAAAGGTGGAGACATTTTTCCAGTGAAGATAAGCCTATCTGATGACACTATCTTTAGAGAAAGGAATGCCAGGAGCTGAGGAAGAAATGCAGCCAGGTGAATTGGGAAAACATCAAGAAAAAATTTAACCTAATTCTCAATTTTAGCTGTGATTAGCCTTAGGGGATAATTGCAGTGCTAATCCAAGGAAATAGAAAAAAGGAATTTTGTAAGTGGGCCAGTTTTGCATGGTATTATTTGATAACAGGAATTCCTTAGAATAAGATAGTTTGGTAAATAGGCCCTGGTATGTTTTTCACAGCTGAGGTTTATTTGAATAGACTAGACAATATGCCCAGGAGGCTGTGCATTAATTAGTAAGCTATTAGTGTTAAATTGTTGCTAATTTGGGTTTTATAATTGAAAGGACCTAGAAAACTACAGAGTGATGTTGACAGCATTTTAGGACAGAAGGAAATTTGAAGAAGCTCTTCCATATCTTTCACTAAGAGACAGGGTTTTTTTCACTTAAATAAATTAACTGTTATTTGGACTTCCTGTCACCCTTTAAAAATTATAAGTAAATGTGGTATAGGACTAAGTGAAAGTTCTCTTGAAAGTTCAGCTTTGAATATACCGCCATTGACGCCTAAGAGTGCTAAATATTTTCAAAAAGTGTAATCAGTCAAAAACAGAAGATTTTGTCAGTTTAACATCACTCATACAAAAACTAATTCTTAAATTTAATTGTGAATTTATAGAGGATAAACCCAATGACTCAGTGTGAACATACAATTTAAAAATCAACCTTATGGCTATATCCTTGACATATAATAAAATTGAAGGTAAATTCTACTTCCAGAGTGATAGTGTGAGGAGGTCTGTGGACTGTGTCCAAGGAAACAATCATAACTGGTGAGATTTACTTTAAAAGGCCAACAATTTAAAGTGTCTGGAAATTGTCCTAAGTGCATAAAGAAAATGGAGAAATACTTATTCAAGAAAATCTACTAAATCTCTGCAAAAAGAGTGATAGTCTATGGCACTTGAGCCAAGCCCTTCCTTCCCCATCCCACCAAAGCTAGGTGTGATGGAGGCTTCAGTCTGGACAGGTGTGGCCAACAAGATGGGGGCTCCTCTGCTCCCAGTTCCTAGTCAAGACTGTGGAATCTCTCCAGTAAAGGCAGGCCACTGGTATTTCTCATCACCCTCACCTCCATGTTGCAGAGGGTAAATTCCAGGACAGTGTGGCCAAGAGTCAGGAACTCCCTTCCTCCACTGAGTCCCCACTCACGGTGGGGAGACTCTATCCCAGGTGGGGCTGTGCAGCAGGCTGAGAACACTGGGGCCTCGATCGCCCCTGCCACAGCTCACAGGTAGGGTGGAAGTCCCATGTTGAGAGATAGAAGCCTAGAAGAATGAAGGCTACCACCCCGGCCCAGTGCCTGATCCTAAAGCAAAGGGGTCACTCAGAGAGAATCAGGCCACCGTCCTTGCTTCCCAGCTCTGGAGCAGAAGCTCAGAAAGGCAGTCCATAAGCGAGCTCCAAGGCTACCCCCAAAGGAACTGACTTTATTTGAAACGGAGTGTGGGGAAATCCAAGCCTAGGGGTACCCTGAAAAAGCAATGGGGATTTTGATGGTGAGTAATTAAGAGGAGGCTGGTGGCTCCACAAGAGCAAATATACTTGCTGGTGGGAATGTAAGATGGTGAAGCTACTTTGGAAAATTGTCTGGCACCTCAAAAGATTAGACATAGAAGTTACTCAACAGTTTCACTCTTAGTTATGTAAGAAGAGAAAGGAAAACATATGTCCACACAAAATTTTGTACATGAATAGTCATACCGTTATTCATAATAGACAAAAAGTGGGAATAACACAGATGTTCACTAACTGATGAATGGATACATCAAAGTGGTATATCCATACAATGGAATATTATTCAACAAGAATACAGACAGAATGGAATATTGACACATGCTGTTACATGGATAAAACTTAAAAATATGCTAAATGAAAGAAATCAGTCCCAAAAGACCACATATTGTACGATTCTGTTTGCAGGAAATGTCCAGAATAGGAAAGTCAAGAGATTAGAGCAAGAAAATGGATTAGTGGTTGCCTAGGGATTGGAAGGGGTTAGGAGAAATGGAGATTGACTACTAATGAGTATGGGATTTCTTTTAGGATGATAAAAATATTCTAAAATTGATTGTGGTGATTGCACAGCTCTGTGAATATACTAGAAACCATTGAAATGTATTCATTAAGTGCATGAATTGTAAATTATGTGAATTATATCTCAAAAAGATGTTATGAAAAAGAAATTAAAACTTATTCTAACAGAAAAATGGCTCAAATGGCTGTTTTGCTTTTCCTCACCTGGTCAATAATCAATTGAATGACCACACCCCTGTGTCCTGTATCAAGTCACACTGTTGATTGAAGACAATTTTTAAAATTTATATGTATATATAAAATCATCATATTGTACACCTTAAACTTACACAATGTCTTATGTCAACCGTCTCTCAGTAAAGCTGGAACAAAAATAAATTCCAGGGTGGGGGGATTACTGGATTTTTTCAATGGTAAACTATGCATTGCTTAGAGCACGTCTTTCTCGGTTATTTGATTATGTGGGCTTTGTGCCTTTCACTTTCTTTGAGCTATTTTTTCAAACTCTGTAACTTGTAGAAAACGAATAAGGCAAATAATTCTTGCTTATGGAAATGCAATTTTGTATGGTGGAAAGTAATTTATTACTGCCCTCTTGTCATTTACCAGTTTTGTCATTTTTGCATTTATTAGTAAATTCATGTCAACTTTCCTGATGGGCTTTTATATATGTCTGGTCTTTGATTCTCCTTTGAACTGATAATATCTTTCTGGTTCTCTCATTAATTACCAAGTTAAGTAACATCTTTGACAAATGTTCATTTTACACCTGTATGAAAGTCATGAATTTACTATTTAAAAATTATCCTTTAACAACAGTTATGACTACACACAATTGCCAAAACTCATCAGATTGTACACTTAAAATGGCTGAATTTTATTTTATGTAAACGACACCCCAATAAAGCTGGAGATACACTGACTTCAGAGAAATCCTGTGGAAAAATGAATTGTTCAGGGCTTGCCTTGGCATCTCTGTAGCATTTGCTGGCTATTAAAACAGCTAGTTGTCATGACTCTGGCCTCTGCAATATTCTCCCCTGCTTCTCAACATTCCTCATTAGTAGTCTCTTCATGTGACCTGACTTCCATCACGCATCCCTTTAATATCAGAATTATTCAAGAATTTCTCTTAGGTCATTTTTTTACTCTAGACACTTTCCCTGGATGATCTCATTCCTTCTTCAATATATTGAAGTTGACTATTCTCAAACTCAAATGAAGTCACCCTGCTAGTAACGGATGCTTACTGAGAATGTTTATGTTCCCTATACTTTCCTATGAATTTTATAGGAGATTATGGAATTAATTCGCCATGACCTGAATAACTCAAAGGAACATCTATCATTCACAGCCACTTTATCAGTGAGGAATCTGAGACTTAGAATGTTTAAATAGCCCCTTTAAAGTCACAGAGCAAATGACTGATGAAGCCTCAGTTTAAATACAGGTAGTTTTGTGCCGAGATGTCTAACCACTATGCCATACTGCGTCCCTTCACCTTTCCTGGAATCCCAAACTACTCTTTTACTATTTTCAAGTATCTTTAACATAGCTGTTATCTTGGTTTTATTTAAATTCAGCTAAATTAGTCAACTATAGAAATACAAAACTTCTGTAATATTTCCCAATTGTAGAATGTATCTTTTTCCAGTGAAAAAAATTATTTTCCAAAGGATGGCTTATTTCCATGGCAACAGATTTTTTTTTCATGGAAGTGTAGAAATAAACTATTAAACCAAGTTCTTGATCTTTGTTTAGTTACCCAGACTCTTTCTTTCTCTATTGTATTTTGTACAAATTAACTTACAGAAATATAACGGTCATGGTTGTAGACACATCATTTACAGTGACCCCAATTTTAATCATGTTTTGCTCCTTAATCCAACAGGATGATAAAAACTGTAACTTTTATGGCAATGAGGATTTTATGAACTGTTATTAATTATTTGTGTCAGAAGTGCATTATGCACTAAAATTTCCAGGGAAATACAAATTAGACCGTACTACTTAACATTTGTACAGTGTAGTATGATAGTGCCTTTTATTGCATTCAGAAGCTGCATGTCACCTAGCTTCCATGTCTCAGTGCCATCTGTTGAGGTTTTTGCAGAATTATGTAGTGAACACTTCAGGCCAGAAGAACTAAGCAAAAATTCTGGCACTACCATTTCCTTGATATTGGAAGGAGGCAAATTATTTAGCATATCTCAGCTTGGTGTCGTTATGAAACCAAGCTTGAGTCTGCTCACCCGATGTGCGGTGAAGCCAATCTACTGACACCACAACTGTGGTGAAAGAAAGTACAGCATTTATTTCATGGCACCAAGCAAGGTCACTCGTGCTCAGAAGACCTGAAGTCCCCAAATGGCTTTTAGGGAAGGGTTTTTAAAGACAGTATGAGGAAGAGGGTCACAAAGTGTGTGATCAGCTCATGCACATTTGATTCTCTGATTTGTTGATGGTAAGGTAACAGAGTGATATTTCAGGAATCTCAGTCATCAAACTTACGGTTCCAACTGGTCTGGTGTCTACATGCTGGTGGTCAGCATGCAGTTAACTTCTTCCACCTGGTGGGGGGTTTTAGTGTCTGCAAAACAACTCAAGGATATGGCTTAGGATATTATCTACAGCCATTGAGGAGAACCTAAAAGTTCTTGACTTTGTTTTATGGCTAAACTATTATTATTTTGCCTTGCTTGACTGTTTTCTTTTGTTTCTGCATTTTTTCACTTTTTGGATGAAAGTTTTCTTTTTGGAACTCAGGGAAGGCCTAGAAGGCTAATGCTTTTTTACAAACAAGAGGAGTGGGTACACGAGATGGGGGTGTCTCTCCCTGGTGCCCTACAGGGTCCTGCTGGGTTTCAGTATCATAACTATTGACTAGGAAATTTTTCTTTTCTGTTCTTTCACTGGAGTCAAGATTAGGAGCAGGTGACATTCAGACATGAAAGCTGTAAAGGGCAGCCACTAATTTAGGTATTCGAACAAGTCCTCTCTGTTATTTTTTAACTGAGTGAGACTGATTGAAATATAAGTTTAGGGACAATGGGAGGAATTTTGTATATCATCAAATTGCAAATTATTAAGACAACTAATATAATTGATTTTCTACTCTGTCAAGTCCTTTTGTCTTGAGTGTTTTAGATATACTTTCTCATTTAAACCTTAGAAGAAGTTTTTGAAAATTTACCACTAACTCCATTTTGAACTCTGAGAGAGGTGATATATAGTAGTGTTGAGCATGTAGATTCTGGAATCATACTTCCTGAGTTCAAATCCTGGATATGCCATGTACAGCTGTGTGACTGTATCCAAGTTACTCACCCTTCAGTGCTTCAGATTCTTCATCTGTGAGATTTTAAAAGTTATAACTTATAAAGTTTTAATGAGAATCAAATAAATTAATAAATAAAAAGTGCTTAGGACAGAGTCTGGCATGAAGTACCCAGTCAAGTTATTATTATTATTATTTATTAATTAATGAATTCACTGTGTCACAGAGAAGTGAAATGACTTGTCACTTTGTTGGCACTTGGTTAGAACATGTTTTAAACCCAGATTCACTGATTCCAAGTATGTATTATTTCCATAATCTCATAAGATAATTCATTGTTGTTATCTTACAGTGGTATTTACTATATATAGTATAGTGGGAAGAAAATGTAGAAATGGATGAGTTTGTTTTTAGCATTACCCTTTTTCTGACCCCCCCCAAAAGTGTTCCAAATAGTCAAAAGAATGAAAATGTTTCATGGGCTGAAACAGTTGGAAAATGCTGCTCATGAAGAGAAATGTCTATTGGGCTAAGAAATGGTAAAATGGCTTAATGACCTTATATAAGATTTAAATCATGTGGTGCAAGGACAGAACCCAATGACAGCTTATTTTGTGTGCTCTACATGCAGGATGCATGTTTACTGCATACCTTGATTAAATTAAAAGCATATGAGTAACCCAGAATATTTGGTTACTAGAATTCCTGAACCCACAGTGGTGATGATTCATCCAGATTCTGCATCTTAGTACTTTCTCCTTAAACAATATATTTCACCTTCCCGCAAGAGGTCAAGTATCCAGGGGAAACATTTTCTTTAGAATGTCACGGGCTTGACTGGAGGAGAGAATTACACAGGTTAAGAGCTGAGTGTCTTTGAAGGTGGTATGAATAGAAAATTAGCATTGCTGACTGAATGTTAGGAGAATGTAGGGGCAACAAAGAAACATGAGGGAAGGAAACTTCCATTAATAAAAAAGATATTACCTTCTATCATAATATACCTCATAATCCTCTTAGAAAGACAGGGGTTTGGTGGAAAGAATAAAATAGTCAGAATTCTCACAGTAAATTCAATACCAAGGGATGGAGATATGACATCCAAGAGAAGTACATGCTGAATATTTTCAGATTTGTTTCCAGGCAACATGATAATGTGTAATGTAAGCACAGCTTCATCAGATCTGATGAAAATATTCAATCCCTTGCCACCCTTTCTATGAACAAAATATATCTCCAGATAGATATTTATCTCTAAATTAAATTCTTTGCCCCCCTTTCCATGAACAAGATATTGGATCTATGTTTTCACCAATGTGACATCTCAAATGACCTTCTTTGAAGGAGAGTAGGTTAGCATTTAGTTAGTCAGAGTGAGCCTCAGTGATGGAGTGTAGAAATTGATCCTTCATAGGGTGGGCTATGGGTGTTAAGGGGAGATTGGACTTTGCATATTTCAAGTGGCTTCAGGGTAGCAGTTGTCTCTAATGGACCCACTGGAGTTCTTCTAGTGAATGTGATTGATGTGGCATTTAGACGCTTGTATATTTGGGAGCTTTCAGATCAAATCAGCATGACCAGTTGCCAACTTGACTTTGGAGATTTCATCAATAATTACATTCTTATGAAGGGCTGATGTTTCCTATACAACTGGGCAGTTGCATCATCGAATCTAGTGCTCATTAATATATTTGACTTGCCAGATATGTCGGAAGGATTCCTTGAAGCATAACTGAGTAATTACATGTTGGAATTTGGCTTGTGATGTTTCCATTTCTCTAGTCATTGGTAATAATCCACTCTCTGGGCTATAAGGCACTGCCCACAGGTAGGAGGTACTAAAAGTGATATAAGCAATAGGCTCATCTGAAGTGGTAACTAAAGAGGGTGAGCACTGTTGATGGAATAAATAAGCCACAGTCATTCTATATTGTAGGTGCATGTTTTTAATAAAATTTAGATCTTTGGAAAGCTCTGATTATTTATATTTGCTATATCACATTAGATATTTTCCTAGGCATTTTCAGATTATTTTCCCTAGGGATTTCTGTGTGGCTCACAGTTTTTGCCATTTTTCAACTCCAGAGTTAGCCATCGTTAGGAGGTTGGTATGATTCCTTCTAAACTTTGCTCTGTAGATAAACAATCACACGCGTGCACACACACATACACATGTACTGTTTTGTTTTCACATAAATGGGCCCATGCTTTACCCACTGTTTTGATATTTGCTTTTCTCACTAACATATTTTGGACATATTTCCATTTCAATGTATGTGTGTTTATAGTATAATCTGATGGATGCATAGTGCTGCACTGCAGGGAGATACACATTTTAAAATAGGGCTCATTTTACTTAGAGTTAGAAAAATACATTTTGAGCCAACTGATGCAAAAGTATCAATATATTATAACAAAACAACACTGTTTCACATAATCAAGAACAGGGGAACAGTGCTGTGGTCCTAAGAGCAAGCTGGATGCAAGGACTTGAGTAATATCGTACTCCACACTCATGGCTTTTATACAGGCATCTTCTTCGTAATCCTCTCCCTACCCCATTTCCCAGCAGAATGGCTTACTTTGATATAGCCCACAGGGCAGAAAGTACTTACAATAATAGAACTCAAATATGCACATTATAATTGCACATGCACAGACTTTGACTTTTTACTCTCAGTTTTGATTCTAAATTCCAAAGGTAAGCTCCAGTTTGGGCCAAGTGGGGCCAACCCTGGTCCAATCAACTTAGATGAAGGAGGGTACCGCCATTGTGTGAAGTGGCTGCTAGAATTCTTTTGCTATTTCCAGGTACATGAGTAAAGAATGGGTCCTAGGAAATAAAATGATGGACAAGCGGCTCAGCGAGAGATTAATATAATATTTATCCAATTCACAACTGTTAGGTTCAAATATTTTTTATTATAAATAATGCTACAATAAATATCTGTAAATATAACTTTGCACATTTATGTAACTCAATACTTAAGATAAGTTTTGGAAATTGAAATAATAGGTCAATGGCATGCATATTTTACAATTTTATAGTGACAACGTTTAGATTCCCATCAATAGTAAATGAATATGAATTAGGGGGTTTCTCTGCAAGCTCATCAATATCGAGCATTATCAGTCTTTAAAAAGTGTTTGCCTACTTAGGTGGTAAAGAGATCTTGGTAAAGGTAAAATAAGTCTTGTTTTAATCAAATGTTGTTAGCTATTAAACATTGTGAGGTTTATGTATTTCAGTGCTGAAATAGGGTCTCTCAATATAAAAGTATTTAAAGGCAGCCCTTCCATCTATTCAACTCTCCTGCTTTATATCCCAGTGGAATCAGTCTATGCTTCCCAAGACTGAATTTCCTAGGAAACCATGACTAATTCCTAATTTGGAAGCTTACACACTAAACATAGCAGTCCCTCTTCTATCAGCACTCCTCCCGCCCTAAGCTTTGCTAACTCGCCCTAAGCTTTGCTAACTCCCTTGGACGTTTACCTTTCTCATTAAATTGTTTGCTCCTTTTAAGACAGAAATTATATTTCATTCACCTTTATAACTTTCTCAAATCCAGTGTCTAGCCCAATGACAATATGTATTCGTATGTAAACTGATTGCCTATATGCCTCGGGCTGGTGGACTTTCAGGAGATCTGTGTCTTTACTTTGGCCACTGTACCAAGCTCTATGGCAGGCAAATGCTTCTTCTCAGGACCATAGTTTTCCTACACACACAATCACAAAGTTCAACTAGATGATCACCAGTTTTGTTTTTTTTTTTTAACCTAAGATTCTATAATAATACTTTGCTTTTTTAATTACATGCAAAAATTTTCTGTATTTACAAAATAACAGAATTTATGTAATATGTTGTCTAACCTCAAATTTCCATCTAACAAATCTACAGAATTTAATTCATAGGTGTATTACTTACAAAATGGAATATTTTCGTTAGTTGTCACTCTCTGCAGTGTGTTAGCCCCATCTAGTGAATGGTTAATGAATTCTCAAAAGCCAGTAGCATGTGGACATTTTTAAAGCTGCTGCTGAATCATCTGTCTTCTTGTTTCCAGTCTTTGAGCCCTTGCTATTTCAGATCTAACTAAGGTTGGAAGAGGAATTGATTGTGAGAATAGTTTGGGAAATGTTTGAATGCCTTTGTAGAACAGATTTATTTTAAGACTGAAGCAATATAAAGAGTTGTGATCTATTTCTCAATCCCCACCTTCCTCTCAATGCCGGTTTTAATTTTTACCAGATAAATAAATGTACATAGTTTAAATAGTTGTATAATTGTATAAGATTAGATACAGAAAACAGAAATTGCCTGCTGCTTTTCCCCTATTTTTTCCTTAAAGCGATTACACATACCTAATTTTAGTTGATTTTTAATATTTACTTCCATGCCTTAAATAACATATTTATTCCGACTCCTTGATTTTTTTTTTTTCTGTTTTAGCATTAGAGAAGAGGAGGAGTTAGCTCTCTTTCCTTTCCGAGGGCATATCACATATGCCAAGACAGATAATATATGCTGAGACAATTAACCCTGGATAACTTTCCTTTTCTGCTCACCTTTTTTTCCCAGGAGTAGTCATGTTTTATCATTTGCTTGGTTTTCTATGTATTTGTCACAAATTCAGCCTCAAATTTGTTGCCTATTAAAAATCAAGGCTGTGGACACATTAAGTATTTTATTTATTCTATCTTCCTGAAAAAGACTTTCCTGGGGCCTTTGGACTTGCTCAACCTGGTTTGGTTTCTTCTTCTTGCCCATGTTGGGGCTCCTGTTTCCTGTATCATGTTTCCTCTCTCTTGCTTAACTCATATTTTGATGAAATATACCCTTCAAGTGCCTGGGAAATGTATTTTTGAGACTTTGTGTGGTGGATATAGTGAATTGTCATTCAGCATTAATTTTAAACTTTTTTTGGTGTGGCTTCAGTCTGGAAAGCTAGAAACCTCCTTGCCCAAATTTCCTCATAGCAGGGTCCCAGAAGCGCTGTAGTTTGTGCCAGTGAGGTATTCACACAGGTTTTGAAGGTGTAAGTGAGGAGGGTGCCAAGCTTTGCTGGCAAGCATCCCTGTGGACAGGTGTCTTTTGATCATGGAAGCTCCTCAGTATGCTGGCTTTTGGGTACCAGAGGAATCAGCAGTCTCTTTGGTGCCCTGGATTGGCAGCAAAGCTCTCAAACTCACTCCTGAATGCCCAACCTAGAGTCTGTTTCCTCATTTAACCCCGTGCAATATGGCTTAAAACTAACTGGGGTGGATTCTGGTTTTTGCATTGTACCTTGAATAATAAATCTTACATGTACAAGCTTGGTTAGATATATATAGAATTCTAAATTTGAAATAATCTTTGTTTACATTTCTAGTGTTTCTGCTATGAAATATAAAGCCAACTTAGTCCCTGATCTAAAAAAGAGTATGTGACTTTTTCTCTCCTTTCTCTGGAAGCTAAGGGAAATTATTCTTTGTCTCTAGTGTTTTGAAAATTCAAGATAATATAACCAAAGTTGTCTATTTCCATCCATCATGTGTGCTCTTGCTAGGTCCTTTCAGTGTGGAAACGTATGACTTTATTTGCTGGAAAATCTCTTAATTGCTTTAGTAATTAGTTTCTTTCTCTGGTGTTCCTCTGTTCTTTTATTTTGGAACTGCTATTTTTTTTTTTTTTTTTTTTTTTTGGTTATTGAACTCTTTGGACTGGTCCTCTAACTTAGTTTTATCTTTTTCTCTCTCATTTTCCATCTCCCCTTTAAAATTTTTCTTCATAGGAGACATCCTAAATTTTACCTTGTAACTCACATTATTAAGATTTTTAAAATGTCTATTATATTTTTTAATTTTAAGAGCACTTTTTAAAAATGATCACATCGTTCCATTTTGATAGCATCCTGTTCTAATTTTATTACTATAATATTTTCTTTTCTCTTTAATATATGCATATTATCTCTGCACAGTCCCTGTTTCATTTAAATTGCTCTTTTTCTGCCTTTTGACTTTGCCTCGATCTTTTAGTGGAGGTTTCCCTTATGTGTCTGATAATCTTTGGCGGCTGCTCTTAAGTAACGCTGAGGAACTTAAAGGTCACACTGAGAATACGGTTGGGTTTGTCCACTGTGAGCTTCACTGCAGGATGCTCTCTGGCAGGGCTGCTTAGCCACAATGTGTATATTCCTCAAAGCAGAAGCTTCCTATTTCCCTCTTAGAGGGCAAAGGCCTAAGTGTCAGCATTCTGGGATATACAAGAAGCAAGTGGGTCAGAGTCCCAGTACCCTGCATGTGTTCTAAAAATAAGGAGATTAAGAACAGCAACCCTGTCCTGAAAGACCCCATGTGTTCCCTAATGCACAGGAACTCTCTATTTTACTATTGCAAAGGGTAAAACTAGTTTTTGCTACTGCGAGGGAAGGAATCTGGAGATTTGAGTGTTTCTTAAGCAGACTTTCAATTAACCCTCCTTATTAATCACTCCTTTTCACCCCAACTTCCAGAAAAATTGGCTGCCAATTCCAGAGCTCTTTGGTGATTCTGCAGTGTAAATTGAGCTGCTTCTTGGATTTCCTCATTGTAGTTTAAGATTTTACTTTCTCAAATGTGACTGCTTTTCAGTTTCCAAAAAATTCATTTCTGCTTTGTCCCCTCTCTTGTCCTCTCCTACCTTGTGGATTTGTCATTTAAAACAACCTCCTTTTTGTAGGGATTTGGGAAGGAGAAAATAGATGTGTGTCTTTTTTTTTTAAGATTTATTATTAATTTATTTAATTTTTTTTGGCTACGTCGGGTCTTAGTTGCGGCATGTGGCATGCTTCGTTGAAGCATGCGGGATCTTTTGTTGCGGTGTGCGGGCTCTTCGTTGTGGTATGTGGGCTTCTCTCTAGTTGTGGCGTGTGGGTTTTCTCTTCTCTAGTTGTGGTGCGCAGGCTCCAGGGCACATGGGCTCTGTAGTTTGTGGCAGGCGGGCCCTAGTTGAGGTGTGCAAGCTCAGTAGTTGTGGCGCACAAGCTCAGTAGTTGTGGTGCGCAAGCTCAGTAGTTGTGGCACACGGGCTTAGTTGAACTGTGGCATGTGGGATCTTAGTTCCCTGACCAGGGATCGAACCCGTGTCCCCTACATTGTAAGGAGGATTCTTTACCACTGGACCACTAGGGAAGTCCTTAGACATGTGTCCTTAATACTGCATGATCCTTTGATTTAATTTATACTAATATGATTCTTGAGACAGTACATCATTTCATAGATGAATGTATATGTATACATGTGCATATAGGCATGTGCATGCACATATGTATATTTAGGTGATCAATTGTGATCTTGGATGTCAGTGAACACAGATGGGGGAGGTAGTTTGGGGAAAGGGGTTTATTATGCTGAGTAGTGAAAATAAAATAAAAATTAGGGAACAGGAAGAAATTTATCTACTCCTTGTCCTAGCTACTCTCTTTTAGGGGCTTAAGCAGTTTTGGAAGAAAAAAAATATTGTATTTTTGAGTGACTAGTCTGTGACATTTAATATTTTACTTGAAAACATTTTACCCAAGTAGGCAAATGTTAGCTTTGCTGTTTTTCTTAACTTCCAAATCTAATTGCTGTCTTTCAAACCAGATGTCCATTGGTGGAATAAACCAGTGGAGAGTATGTTTTTGCAACACTTTCTCACTATTAAAACTTTTGGAATCTCACATATTAGCTACATGCCAGATATAGAAGCTTACCACTTTCCCATTCAATTTTGCTTAAATACTAAAAATTTTAAAGGTCAGCATGTACTTTCAATAAATTAGAGTATAATAGTAGAATATTACATTGAAAAAAATTACATTTTAAAACCTGGCTGCTTACAGCCTTTGAAGAAACTATTGGCACAGAATGAAATACTGGATATTACTATGTATAAGTATTGTATCAGTTAATCCAAGTGAGAAAAAGATCAACTGCTATTAGAGTGCCATCTATGCAGCTAATATAAGAGCTAAATTCTTAAATTCTGCAATAAAAATGTATAAAAATTTTAGCCTATGTATTTAGGGCAGGGAAAGGTGCATTTTAGTCATTTTAAAAATTGCTAAGTATTATCACAAAATGCTATTAAGAGATCGAATCTATTTTATTTCAAAGTAAATGTGGGAGATGGAGTTATTGGCTTCAGGGGGAAATTAAATCCCCTTTTCTATCAGCAATTTGGTATCTATTAAAGAGATGTTTCTGTGTTTATAGGCACTCCTATGCCTATTACCTTACGAGTGGAACTTTAATAAATAAAAGTTCATGAGTTGAAGGAGATTGCACAAGCTATCAGGCTTTTAAAAGGGAAGTTTGACTCATGTAGGTTAAGGCTTCTAGCTTGCTAAATGTGGCTTAGCTTAAGATGAACCTGATCTGTGACAATCTTGTGCTTCATTGTGGGATATTGTATACAAATTGAAGATAACTTCAGGATGGAAAACACTAGCTGTCATTTACTGAGTACCTAGTATGTGATAGCTGTGATATTAGGCACTTAATTCTACCATCATTTAATATTTATATGTATATCGCTATTTTACAGAAGAACCTGGGGCTTGGGGAGTTTTAGGGTGTTTCTCAATTTCAAACTGTTAGAAAAAAATAAGGTGAAGTTTGAACTCAGGTTTTGTTTTGTGTTGTTTTGTTTTTTTTTTGCGGTACGCGGGCCTCTCACCACCGTGGCCTCTCCCGTTGCGGAGCACAGGCTCCGGACGCGCAGGCTCAGCGGCCATGGCTCACTGGCCCAGCCGCTCCGTGGTATGTGGGGTCTTCCCGGACCGCGGCACGAACCTGTGTCCCCTGCATTGGCAGGCGGACTCTCAACCACTGCGCCACCAGGGAAGCCCTGAACTCAGGATTTTTTGGTGCTCCAGTAAATCACTAAATCATCCACACTTGCATCTCTGGACATTCTAATTTACCTTTTTTTGTACACATAAGATTTTATTTTGCACGAAAGTAGCCATGGAATAAAAGTGAAGGGCTGAGACAAAGATCATATCACAGATGCCAAACATTTAAATAAAAGTGAAAAGTTTAGTTTCTCATTTGAATATTTTGTCAGTATTGTATATAAATATTCAGACATTTCCAAGTACCTTATGTGGTAGAATATAGACAAACATGAATGCTGGACTGAATTTAGCACTTTTGTTCAGTTATATTTTATTGTGTTGTATAACCTAAGATATATATTAATAAGTAATTTTGACATGTATATTAACTAACTTTATTGTAGTACTCATTTTGCAATATATACACATATCAAATCATTGTGCTGCACACTTTAAACTTATACGATACTATATCTAAGTAAAACTGGAAAAATAGTTTTGACTGACAAAAAAATGAATATTAATTTTATAATTTTGTTTCTTTACTGAACTATGAACACATAAAAGAAACTCTTGCTAGCTTTGTTTTTTCTGAGTAAAGATAATGCCTAATTTGTACAGTTTATGCAATGATACAGCCTTATATAAAATCCAATTATTGTGAGTCTCCAGAAGAATGGGAAATACATTGTGTTCGTAAGTTATCTTCCAACCAAAATATAAAGAAAGTCTCTATTACGCTAGACAATGCTCTAAAGTTAGTCTACCAGAAGAAAAATGAGGAAGGCCATCAGCCACAAAGATGCTTGTGGCGACAGGAAAGGAGGAAATGGCCCAGAGAAGCAGGGAAGGGTTAATCAGGCAATTTGACCAAGGAAAACAGGATGGTCAGAACTCACAATGATCCAGTTAGAAATGGGGCTGCAGGGAGGGAGAACAAGGGAGAAATCTAGAGTCTCGGGGAGTTTGGAAGGGATTGGGGCTCTAGGTGCATGGCTACATGTAACACTGTAAAAAAAAAAAAAGGGCTAGAGAATAGAATTGAGTTTATCACTCATTGTGGCCAAGTTGGAAGTGCGATAAGTTGAAAGTATGATGCTTCCTAGAGTCTGGTAAAAAAAAAACAAACATGGCTGCTATGGCCTGTTAGAAGGTAGCAGTATGATTACTGAAATTATGTTTGTAACATAGTAGAATTGTATTATGACTCATAGAATTAGTCGAGGAGATATGTATAAACAGCTTTCAAGGCTTACTTGTGTGTATTCTCTGTGTGTGCTAATAGAATTCATTCTCATAATTCTTCAAAGATGGAAAAGAACAGAATGAAGTGAAACTCGTATTTTAGAATGTTTCTGATCGTATTAAGTAGAAGAGATTAATTTGGTGAGGGAGCTGGGCTTTCAAGAGCTCCCCAGAAGGGGAAGTCTAGCAGCAAGACTGTTTTGCTTTAACAGCACCAGTGCATTCTTGCTGGAGGGAACCACATGCAACTCAGTGGCTAAGAGTCAAGGGGGAAGTAATTGCTTACACAGCCTTGGACTCATGCAGAATGAGATTTTCCTTTCTGGGCTCATCTCTGCAGCAAGAGGTTCCTGGGATACATCTTTTAACCCCAATCTTCTCTTCCATCATGGTCCACAACAAAGACTTAAATACCTCCATTTTCTGGACGTTCGTTGAGCGTCTGGTCACTCGCTTTAATCCCTTTTCTGCTTTGAGCACTTGGGACTGGAAGTGAAAGCCAAAGAATCCAATGTTTTAATTTTTTATCATGCTCTGAATGACAGAGGGAAGAACCCTAGGAGGTATTTAGGTAAGGTTCAGATTTGTGGGTGAATGCTCACATGGTAAGTGACAAAAGTGTCCTGGCAACAACACGGGGTTGGGCATTGGGAGGTCTGGTCCTGCTGTCACTTGCTGTTCAGTCTTGGATCAGGATGAACTGTATCCGGGACTCTCCTTGCTTATTTGCACAATAACTGGGCTCACACAGCACAAGTGATTATGCACATATCTAAAATTGTAGATATGTTACAGTAAAGCAAAGATCCTTATAGTAATCACAATAGATGATAAAGATTTTTTGCTAGCATAGATATTTTACTCTAGAAATTCTAAACAATATAAGGTAGTCTTTCTTAACAAAATACATATAATATTTTAATGATCTTTTAGGAATCAACCCCACAAAGATGACCTTCCTTCTTGCAATCATGATCAGGTAAAAATTCTGATAAGACCTACCAATGAAAAAGAGATAATTACAACATAGAATAAAATTAAAAAATTACTTTGAGGGTGTGACGTGAAATTCCAAGAAATTGAGCAAAAATTCAAAGGAATAATGTATCACAGTTGTTCCCATATTGTCTGTGGACCATGTGCATCAGAATCTCCTGGGGTAGCTGGAGGAAGAAAGTGAGTCCAAATGCAGATTCCTAGGTCCTAGATCAGAATCATTGAGCCAAGACCTCTGAAAGTGGAACCCAAGAATCTGCATTTTCACAAGCCTTGGAGATGATCCTTATGGTCTCTAATGTTTGATTGTCAATGCATTCGGCTTTGAGATTAATCTACCCTAGTTGCATATGTTTCTTTTTTTTCTTCCAGTATTATTGAGATACAGTTGACATATAGCACTGTATAAGTTTAAGGGGTACAGCATAATGATTTGACTTACATACATCATGAAATGCTTACCACAATATGTTTAATGAGCACCATCATCTCAGATAGATACAAAATTAAAGAAGTAGAAAAAAATTTTTCCTTGTGATGAGAACTCTTAGGATTTACTCTCAACTTTCATATACAATGTTCAACAGCGTTAATTATATTAATCATGCTGTATATTACATCACTAGCACTTATTGGTCAATGCATTTGGCTTTGAGATTAATCTACTCCAGTTCCATACATTCCTGTGTATTAATTGCATACATTTAGAAAATATGGTGAGAGAAGGCTCTCATTCTTAAAAAAAAAAAAAAAAAAACAAAGGAATGAGCATCTTTAGTTTACCTCCTGTGAAGAATTTTAATTTGATCTTAGAAAGAGTGATTACTTTTTTCAGGTAAACAGAATTAGAATGACATCTTGGCTATATAACACTGATGTATTTTGCACATATGTATTTCCTATGTAGTTCAATAAATACAGAGGAAAGAAAATGGCTTTGGAGGCAAACAAAGGATTCAGAATCCCTCTTAGTGTCTTAGTTTTTTTCCCCTGCAAAACAGAACAATTAATAACAGCTTGAGAGTTTTGTAAATGTTAACTGAAATGGTATATGTGAAATTCCTAGTCTAGTGCCAACACACAGCAGACATTCAATAATGCTAGCTATCCTTATCTTATTATGCTTTGTATTCAATGATAACATCAATGAAATAGTGTTAACCACAGAGAGCAGTTTTTGTCTGCCCAATGCACACAGGTGGGCATTTTTGGAACTGTAGCTATAGTGACTACCTGAGGACCCTGCTGCAATATCACATTTCCCATTGTCATATTGTCTGAGATTATGCATCAGAGCTGTATAAACTTTAGACTCTTTTCTGCTAGAATCACCCACACTATTAAAAAAATTGTTTGGGTTATCTGATTGTATGTCTTATTATTAATACTTTTAAAATGTTATGTCTAGGATTTCAGCTTTATTGATCTTTACTTTGCTGTAATTATTATTTGATTGACTTGTAGGTGAATGTAATAGCAATGCTTAGAAACAAGGATATTTTCGTTTAGAGTGTGCTAATGTCATATTCAATATGTATACGATCAAATCTCAGTCATCAGAAATCAGCATGTACCTTATGTATGTTATCATAAGTCATAGACAAGGCTCAAGAGATTCTGCGTTTGTCCTTTCTCACTGCCCTTTCTGTCTCTGGGCAGAGGCTCAATCAGTAAGGGCTACAGCCATTTAATATTTTCAATTAAGTTTTTCAACAACAAAAAATGAAACAAAAGCAATTTTCAAATTTATCTTTGGTCAGTGAAAGAATATACAAAACGAAAATGAACCATCTTGAATCATCTTTCACATTCCCTCTGTAATTTCATTAACAATTTTAAGAAATGTTTCAATAAAATTTTAAATAATAGAGAATCTAGTTATGCATAGTGTAAGTTGTTATTCATATAAAGTATCAATCTTTGGTATTTATCTGTTATCAAACATCCATCATTGTGGAAGATTTCAGGATTAATTAATAATAAATCAATTCTCAGATGAGAGAAGGCAATTTGAGTTTTTAACAAAATCTGATGTGATCCTGACTCAAGATTTGTCCTAACAATCACAGCATTTCTGCAATGTTCTAATTAGATGTATGTCTGTATAAATCCCTTTTAAGTAAGTACATACAGTTGTTAGTTTTATTCTATTTGGAGATACAAAGGGTTTTACCTGGAGTGCCAATTTTCTCCATCCTTGGCTTCCTTAGAATTATTGCTTTGTTGTTAAAATGTGCTTCATTGATAAAAGACTCTTTCAAGTTCATAGGGAAAAAAACCTGTCCCATTCCGTTTGAAAACTTTAACAGATATTTTCCAATTTAAAGAAATTGACTTTTTGAGCCTAATTCAGTTGGGCGAAATATAAGAATTTAAAAGTGGAATCCAATTATCTCTAACTTGTTCCCTTTGTTGAAGAGTTTTAAATTGGAAAATTTTTGAGCTTTTTCAGAAGGCACATTTAAGCTTTCTGATGACAATAAATGCAAAATAAAAATAATTTAAAAAGGGAAACCTTGATAGATTCATCATATCTCCTTTACAATTGAGGTCTTCTATATATGCAAAACTAGTCTCTGGTCCTGACATAGTCATTTATAATATCTTTCAGTCTGTGAATTTTTTTCCTGTTTATTACAAATACAATAAATCCATTAACAGAATTCTGTCACTAGGTGGCTCCATTTAGCTTTTTAAAAGCAGTCTTCTACGAATACCTCTGTTTTTGGAGCATTTCTTTTTCCTTACTTTATCTTATATTATTATTATTTTTTTGCCTTTGTATCACATACACGCTGTGTAGCTTGGTTGCAAACCATTAGCTGTATGAAATTAGAGCCTATGTGCAATGTGCTGCCAACTCCTCTGCGGAGTCAACAAATAATGAAAGGCGACAGATGACAATTCAACAGGACTATGGTTATTGGCAGGATGCCATTGCTCAGTGCCTGGATCCTTAGCAAAATTATTTCCAGCCTTATTTTCTCACTTCAGAGCTCCATTTGAGCATCGAGTCATAGCCCCTGTAATGAAAGAAAGCCCCCAATATTTATGGAAAGAAGGATGGATTTCTTTTTAAGTCCCTGAGAAGTTCCTGATCTGAGAGGAATGGTGTAATCCAGTGGAAAACGGCCCAGACTAGGAGTTGGAACCCATGAAGTCTTGTTTGGGTTTTGGAAGGTAGTTAATTCAACTATCTTCCCTGAATTTGTTTCCCCATCAATAAAATGGAGGGGTTGGACTAGATGATTTTTGTAATTTCTTCTAGTTTTAATATTTTAAGATATCTGATATGCCCAAAGGGATTCCTTAAGCAGCAGGGGTCTTGTTATGTAGATACTATTTTCTTTCTTAGGTCATAAACTCCTGAGGAAGGGGAAATGTCATAATTACTATAGCTCCAGTACCCAAAACTGTGCCTGGCACATAGAAGAAACTCAATATATACACTTAATTGAATAAATATACTGCCTAAAAGTACTGAATGATGGAGATGACACAGAAGTGTTGGCTCTCCAAAGTCCTACTGCATCTTATTCTCTCTTTGACTGGGCCTGGCCTCCACTTTCTATTGTTAAAGTTACAGGTGCCCATTGATGAAGGCAAGTCACCTGAGAATGCATTTGTTCTTTCTGGAAAGAAAGTGAAATTTTCTAGGCTTTCTCTGTTAACATCAGTTTGTTATTTAGATGGAATGGTTGCCATTGTAGATGTTTTAGAAGGCAAAGCCCATCTGTAGCAATATATTTAAAGTTCTAGAGCATGGTAATGATAGTCTGTGGACAGAGGACACTACTCAAGTCTGTTGACTCTGAAGCTGTAGGGCCCAACATGAAGGAAGGGGTCTCAAAAACAAGGTCCTAAGTGAAAGTGAGGTATTGAAGAGAAGGGTTGAAAATTGGTGGAGAAGTGAAAGGATGCTTAGTGAATTTTAATAGAATGGTCAAATAGGGCATAGATAAATGCAAAATATTCAGCATGCACAGAAGAAAGTATTGTTAAAATAGCACTTTTGTGAGGAGTGTAAGAATCTTGACAACATGCATTTAAGGCTAAATTGAGCCAAATATCTAATTCTGAAACCATCTGAAGGGGACTTCTTGATAAAAACAAAATGATTAAGTCAGAATCTGACAATGTACCATTCACAATACAATTATCTTAAAATATATATACAAGAAGTTAAAATGCTCTCCAATGTGGTTCTGATATTTTTCAGTTACAATCATATCTCAGTCATTAGCTATCTGGAAATGGAAGTGTTTATGTGACATTACAACCTTCTACTTGGTCTCTGTCTGAGATTCTCTGTGTTCTACTATGTTATAGTGAATTGGAATGGTTTTATCAGGCTTGATATTTCATGAAGAGGAAACATTTCAACTAGGTTTGATGCCCCAGATGCTTAGGAGTCTATAGCTTTTACTGGAAAACACTAATCAATTTTCTGTAGTAACCTATATGGGAAAAGAATCTGAAAAAGAATAGATATATGTATGTGTATAACTGAATCACTTTACTGTGCACCTGAAACCATCACAACATTGTAAATCAACTAGACTCCAATATAAAATAAAAATTTAAAAAACCTTGTTGACTGCAATGGCCCCACAAGGACTCACCGTTGAACAATGCTCCCTGACATGTAGGTCATGATGGAAGCATAATAAAAGGTACTGTTAAGGGTATTGATAATTTTTTAATGGGAAAATATTCATGCTTTGACAGAATTCTGGGAATTTTGCTTAGATATATCTCAATATAGAGCATTTGGGAAATTTTAATCTTGTGTCAACCAAGTATCTTCTTTTGATGTAAAGGTATTTCTCTTTGACTCATGCTATTTTTATATGTCTTCTGACTGAAGTGCTTTGCTATGGTTGGAGAGGATAGCACAGAAGACACCCCCCCCCCCCCAATGATGAGGAATAAAGGGTTTTTGTCCTATTTGTAAAACTGTGTTGTCAATATGCAACAAAATAGAAAATGTATGTACTATATAACGTTAATATAAAATAAAGAGCATACAATTGTATCTATGATACTATAAACATGTAAAAGTTGAATATGCCACAAGGATAGGAAGTAGATGATGTGGACAAAATTTTAACTTTGTTCGTTTGCTTGGGACTATGAATGATTTTCTACTTGGATTTCTGTTATTTCAATATAATCTTTATGATAGTTATTTAAAGCCATAGTCTCATCTTAAAGGCAGGAAATTTTATGGAGCATAATACTTTATTGCATTAATTGATAAACATGTTATTCTCATATCATAACATTTAAGGGATACTCAAGGTTTTCCCCATTTCCATTTCTTCTCTGAAGAGAAGAAACTTTGATATGGCACAACGGAAACAATGAAGTAAAGGGTAGAGCTTCAGTGAAGGTGAATGTGAGATGCTGATAGAACTGGGGAGGGATAAGTTCTCTCTTGACTCAACTTCCCATTGTTTATTGTGGACCATCATCTCATCCATTGGCTGTGAAATGAGGGGTTTGAAATAATTTTCAAGTTGGACTTAGTAACGTAGACTTTGGAATTCATGCATGATTTGAATGCCTGGGTTCAGATGAAAGAAGGCAAGAAGAAGCTATGTAGATCAGCTTCTAGAGTAGGTGATTAGTGAAGGGCAGGGGTAAATGAGTCTCTGGGTTTGTTATATGACTCAGTCTAGTTCACCCGGGCAGGGAGTAGTATGGGAATCTCTCTCTCTCTCTCTTTCTCATTCATACAACTACCCACTCACATGCTAAAAGCACATTTGGGTAACCCAGCCAGAGTGGCAGTGGTTATAAAGTTCCCTAATCAAGGAGTTGGAGATTTGGGATCCAAGCCACCTTTTACCATTACCTTCCTATTGAAGTGGAATCTTCTTATGCATATTACATTGATCTTTTTTATCCCTCTTACACATTGCAGAACTCCCCTTAATAGTGATACTTTTGACTGCAATGAAGCTACCACATATGTTTACTATAATTATATGAAAAGTTACAAACATCTTACTATAAAAACAGTTAAGCTACTTGATTTTTTTCTAAAGAGAATTATTTGAAAAACAGCATAACATGGAAGAAAAGGCAAAGGACTGGGAGATAGGAAAGGCTGATTCTAGTCTAATCATTGTTATGACCAGCATTATCATTTTCACTTGAATGACTCAAGTTCTCTCATGGACTAGTTAATCTCTAGGTAGGGTGATCACACAGGCTCTTTTGCCTGAGACAGTCCTGGTTTACACCTGTTATCCCAATGTAATTATTAATAGCACCGTTTTCACTTTGAAAAGTGTCCTGGTTTGAATGATAAAGTACATGGTTACCTTATCTCTAAAGGTCCTTTCAACTTGACTATTCTTTGATGTTGCCTGGAGATGAGATGTGGAATCAATTGTCCGAGAGCAAGTCATTGAAATTCTAGTTCTTTATTTTGAGCAGTGGTGAGAGATGAAGGTATTGAGTTTGATATGGCCCAGATCATGAAGGCCTGATATTCAAAGACTTTTAATTTTATCCTGAAGTCTATGGGGATATATTTTAATCAGGAAAGAAACTGAGACATCACTTTGGCTGCATTTTTGAGAATGAATTTTAAGAGACTGTTGCTGGAGATAGCAACCTTGTTAAGAGATTATTACAATAGTTCAATAAGAAATGATGGAAGTCTTAACCAAGGTTATGACAGTAGAGGAAATAAAAATACTAATTAAAGAGATATTCAGGTGGTAATACCTGTAGGATATGGGGTATGGTGACTGAATAGGGTGATTATGGGATAGGCTAGTCTAGGGTGACCTCCCCCTGATCCTAACTATTTGTTAAATGATTGGATGAATAGTGATACCATTCATGGAAAGGGAAACCATCAGAGTTCTGAACTAAAGATTTGATGAGCTCATTGCTAGAATTGTGGAATCTGGTACATTTGTGGGACACAAGATGGAAATATCCAGTAGACATTTAGATATAGGACAAGAACGTTAGAATACCGGATTCTGGCCTGGTGATGTAGATTTGGGAGTGATTAACACATTCAAAGAGCCTGGAAAACATCCAGGGGAATATGGAGCGAGACAAAATTGAACCGATGAAAGAAACGTGGGGTCCCCTAGCATGAAAGGAAAGAGCAAATAAAGAGAAGTACCTGAACGGGAGACTGACAAGGAGCTCCAGAGAAGTAGGAAAAAATCCATGAGAATGATGTCATATAACCACAGAAGTTAAAGACTCCTTTTTTAGAGCACAATTCAGAGCTTCAATTTAGTAGTGCTCAAAATTTTTGGTCTCAGGATTCCTTCATACTTAAAAATCTTTGAGGACCCCAAAGAATTTGTAAACTACAGCTATTGATGTTTATTATATTAGACATAACATTGAGAAAGTTGAAAACATTTATCAATTTTCTAACCACAACAATAATAGATTCATTTAATGTTAACAAAATACATGATTTTTGTGAAAATAACTACATTTTCAAAAAAATTTTAGTGAGATGAGTCAAATTTTATACGTATCTCTTTAATGTACAGATTAATATAAGGCAGATGAATTCTTGTATCTGCTTTTGCATTTATTCTGCTGCAATATGTTGTTTGAGTTCAGGTATATGAAGAAAACCTGGCCACACATAGATATTTTGCTGGAGAAGAGTTGAGTATTTTCATAGCTTTTTATGATAATTGTAAATATTCTTCTTTGATATTACACCAGATATTACACCAGAACTTGACTGGTGATAGTTTCCTGAAGGTTAGTTACAATGTGACATCTAAAACCATATCAAATAACTTCTTGTACTGTATCACATTAAAATTCCTTGATCTATCTTGAACTTTAAAAGAATCCTTAACTTTGCATCATTTTGTATCATCTCTTGTAGGTCATTTGGAAAATACTAGCTTACTAGTTATGTAGATCTTTCAAATGTTGACATATTTTGATATATAATATTTAAAAATTATGGTTATCAATATCACTCCTGTTCTTATCAGAAAAGTATTGGGAAGCTGTCAAGCGCATGGTGGCAGATAAAGTTTTCCAATATTCTAATTTTCTCTTGAAAGCTCAAATTTTATCATTGGCAAAACATGCTGTCAGCTGTCTTCATTGAAGAAACAGTTCACTACGTTTGTTTTCAACAAAATGTCTGACAAATACTCAAATCCAAATCACCATGGTCTACCTGTTAGTTGTTTTTTCAAGTAAAAATTGTGTTCCATGAATAAAGCAGCTAATCCAGAAGCCTACAATTCAATTGCACAAGAGTTGTCCTTTGGTATCCACAAAAGGATGCCAAATTGCTTAATGTGCACTTTCTGTTTTGTCATATAGAATGTTAAAATCGCATGTGCTCTAGAGTTGGGATTTAATAAAATTAATATTTCTTACTATTTCATGAAGGGTATTATTCAGTGAAATGACTTTATTTTGTATTAACTGTATGTTGTAGTGAAAAACTGTGGTACAGTTTGTGGCCTCTGCCTTGGTTGGTGATAAGGTGCCACTGGTTCTACCAACATTGATTTTACACAATCAGTACAAACATGAACACAGAGAAAAGTGCCAAAAATGTCTTCATAATATTGTGAAAATAGTTTTGATTTTGCAGATGCTCAGAATGGGTCTTGGAACCCCAGGGGTGCTCAGACCACACACTGAGAACCACTGCCTTTAACTGACCTCTGAGAAGGCTACACCATCGAATGCTGGAGAAAAGTTAAAAACAAAACAAAATACTACCTAAAAACAACTAAAGGGCTCCACTGGATTTTGCAACAAGGGCCTCATGGACAGTCTTCTTGAGAAAAGTTCTAGGGTTCATGTTTTCCAGGTTAATGTATCTTCATTAAGTACCACGTGAAGTGATATAAAGAAAAAATATTCTTTCTCCCACTTCAATGAATGTATTGTATCCATTTAAAATAGAAGTGCTTAAATGTATGAAGGCATTAATTATGGTGGTCATCAAACCTGGAAGAGCATATCAAATTTCTCTGACTAGGAACTAAATGTCTTTTCCTTCTTTGAATTACGGATCTAGCATGTAGAACAATTTGGCATGCCATTTATAACAACCAGGGGTAAAAAGCAAATCCCAAGAAAGGGATAGTCAGAAACTCTATCCCAGTGGCTACAATGTACAGAAGTCAAATGTAATGGTTCAATATATTAAGAACCTACTTTAAAATGATTTGAATAAAAGGATATAAGGTTATTTGGCAGATTGTAGGACATATGGGCCTTTTTACACATATGAAGGGCAGGCAGTATGTTAAGAAAGTGACATTTCTTGAGCATCTTCTCTGGGCCTTTCTCTGAGTCAGAAATATTATTCATCTCATCTTATATAAAGCCCTTAAATCCCTTAAAGCCAGGTACTATTAACTCTTCCATAAAGACCATTAACCCTATCTAACCCCATAAACTTTATCTTAAACTCTATCTAAAAGTGAATTTCATCTAGGTTAAACAACTTGCAAAGTTAATGAGATTTTGTTTCTTGATTAATGTTATCTGAGTGAAATCAATTTCTTTATGAAGTATGATTTCTTCTTCACTCAAAATAGTTGTTAAGCTTTGGATTCTATATACAGCATACTGTTCTATAATACTGGATTACATTGTTTCAATTTATAAAGCACTTTTGCAAATGTAATTGTAGGGAAACGGAGGTTAAGTCAGGTAACCTTTCCATCATCTCACAGGTATTGAGCCCTGACTGAGCAGATCCAGAAGCCAAGGGATCTGCAATGTCATGAGAAGTTTAGTAAGTTAGTAAAAACAGTAACTTTGCTGTCCTCGAGTTAACATTTCTAGTATTCACTCATAAGGCAATAGTGATTCCTATATTGTTACACCCAATCATTACTGAATAGATTCGGATATGTGTATCAGCATTTATCTTATCATCTGGTATCTGTCTGATTTACTTCCAATTTTTGTTTGGCTTTAGACTGGATATTATGTTTCATTTCATTATGGAACGTTTCCCATCAATGTTAAATAAATGCTCTCAGGGTTATGTAACATCAAAATTCAATGATGCTTGCAGCATTAACCTTCTGTTAGCCTTTATGATATCTAAAAATAACTGCCTACATTTACTGTTGCTGGCAACTAAAGTGTCATCTAGGTGTTTACATTAAACTTTTGCTTTTGGATTAACCTTCAATCCTTTTCTTCCTCTGCATGACCTACTGTTTCCTTTAAGTCCAGATTTTTTTCTAAAGTCACTTTCCTACATGGAACATTATGGTATTGGTTTCTTTTTTTGAACTTCATTTCCAGCTTTTCCAATCAGTCCAACATGATTTTGAGACATGTCTGTATTTGCCTCGTCTCCTTCCATTCATTTACCTGTTAGCTATGCCTCCTTTCAGGTTTATGTTTTAATGAGCCCATGATCATCTTACTCTTCTGTAGCCAAATTCATATCTTCAAACAGATACCACAGCATATGCCAACAAATATATAGCATTTTCAGAGGAATGGAGTATAAAGAGAAAGTGATTGGCATTTCAGGCAGCTGGGGAGGAGTGAACGAAGTCACAGAGACAGGGAAGTCTGGGACAGGTACAGAGACTGGGAATTCATTTAAAATTTGATGAAGTATATGTGATTGAAATTAGTATAATATTCTGAAAGAG
This sequence comes from Globicephala melas, assembly GCF_963455315.2. NCBI lineage: Eukaryota > Metazoa > Chordata > Mammalia > Artiodactyla > Delphinidae > Globicephala > Globicephala melas. The sequence continues at coordinate 52,427,685 of NC_083330.1, forward strand.
AATCTTTAACCTTAGTTTTTTTTTCTTGTATTTTCCCCTTTGCTTATTAAATATTTACAGGCAATCAGTTATACAGCATTTGGGTCTTCCAGAAAGCAGAACACATAAATTTATATTCTTTTTTTCAGTACGCGGGCCTCTCACTGTTGTGGCCTCTCCCGTTGCAGAGCACAGGCTCCGGATGTGCAGGCTCAGCGGCCATGGCTCACGGGCCCAGCCGCTCGGCGGCATGTGGGATCTTCCCGGACCAGGGCACGAACCCGTATCCCCTGCATCGGCAGGCGGACTCCCAACCACTGCGCCACGAGGGAAGCCCAGAACACATAAATTTAAATAGCATGTTTTGATTATTTATTCTCATACTGAAAAATGAACACCAACATACACATGCACCAAATAATTTCTTCCCAAAATATTTATCTGTCTTTCCTGGAGTATAAAGAAGTAAAAAAATGAAATACCACAAATATAAGATAGATGGATAAACTTTAGCCATAGAAAAGTACAGCAGAGAGGACTTCCCTGGTGGCGCAGTGGTTAAGAATCCGCCTGCCAATGCAGGGGACACGGGTTCGAGCCCTGGTCCAGGAAGTTCCCACATGCCGTGGAGCAACTAAGCCCATGAGCCACAACTACTGAGCCCACGTGCCACAGCTACTGAAGTCCGCTTGCCTAGAGCCCGTGCTCCGCAACAAGAGAAGCCACCGCAATGAGAAGCCCGTGCACCGCAACGAAGAGTAGCCCCTGCTCGCCACAACTAGAGAAAACCTGCGTGTAGCAACGAAGACCCAACGCAGCCAAATAAATAAATAGATAGATAGATAAATAAATAAATAAGTAAATTGAAAGAAACCCTTACATTAAAAAAAGAAAAGTACAGGAGAAAATATTTGAGAAATCAGTGCAGTTTATAAACTGTGTATGTTCTTGATGTGAGTTTGCTTCATTAAGAGTGGAAGAGAAAATAAGTGCATTAGCATTGCTCAAGCCCTAATTAAAACCCTGTTGGGAATTTAAATGTGGGCTCCACAATATTCAAATATTGTACACTGTGGGACCTTAGAAGTAGTCTAAGGAAATACTTTCCAGAATAAAAGATTGCTTGATGTTGAAATGATTTGTGCTAAAGGCAACGATTAAGATAGCTGGGATTCTATATTGAACCACTGATGAACAGTGGAGGGTAGAAATAAGAATTTAAAATAGTGTCAGTAGGTTTCTTTAATTTTTACATTTATGGCTGTAACAAAAAGTACACGAAAATGAAACTATGACAACATGCAGTAGCCATTTATTACAAAAGAAAATGAGACAAAAATTACTTTTTGTAAGGTTGCTCTTGAAAATTCTTGTTATTCATAAACTGTCACTTTAAATAAGGGACTGATTCCATAAAGTGAGGAGACTATTACTTGTAAAGCATTAAGACACACAGCTGAATGTCAATCAGTCACCACAAATTTTCACCTTTATCTAGAGTTTGACACATGTTGACAATTTCTTTTATTACAATTCAATTCACAAGTCAAGATACTGACCAGAAAATGTTTTAGGTCAATAATGTTGAATATTTTATTATAAAAGGAAAATGTTTTCCACAACAATCCTAGATGGGGAAAGGAATGATATTTCCTTACTAATGTGAAAAATTTCGTGAATGATTATAGACTTTGGATTAATAGCACCAGATAGGAACCATCAAAATTGAAGTTAGCACTTTTTTTTTATACTGAGTGGGAAAATAAACAAGATTATTACTCAATTAAGCCATTATTACCCAGAAGCAACAAAGAGCAACTGGACTGTAAATTTCTTAAGGATTAACAGTGTCTTGACTATCATACATTAAATAACTATTTGAAGTTTGTGTACGTATGTCTGTATAAGTGAAATTTCAAAGACCTTGTTCTGTTACTTTACTGGAAAGAAGATAAGCTTAGGTACAGGTCAAAATTACATCATGGCTCCTAAGTAGGAAACAATAATGCAAAATATACTTGGAATTATTGACTATATCCAAGAAAATCACAGGTAGTAGGGCATCTCATGCAACAGCAGGGTGGTGGGAAGGAATTATACATCCTGGAGGGAGCACAAACACCAAAGTATGTATAGGTTTCTACTTTGTAATTCATCTGGAGTTTTTTTCCTTAATCTTTGTATAACTTTCATTAGTGGTGAAGTAGAGGTCTATTGACTGAGGTAGTATGCTACACCAACTTAAAAAATATTTATAAAATCACTTCTTTTAGAAAATGTAGAAAAGATGTTTCCTGAAATGGAGAAACAAGCTCCTCTTATAAGGCTGATTAGCATATGTACAGAACTGTGGGTCAGACATGGGGAGACATTCTTTCTGTTCTTTCTAAAGTTCTGTTCTTCTGTGATGAAAGGCACACTGCATTTGGGAACTGAATAAAAATTCTAATTTTTCTTCACTTCAAGCTTTATTTTATTCAGTTTTGCCTTGTAGAGTTAGAGGGCAATGCACCTGCTGTTATGAGGCTCATTTTCTACACAGAAGTGAATCCCTACATCATAATGAAAGCAGTCATAGGTTCAATGGTATTTTATAAAGATGAGACATTAGCATAAGTGTGATAACACCAAAATTAATCAAGGCAGTTATAACTGAGACAAAATAGAGAGTGGAATTTCATCATGCAATGAGAATGGTGAAGGGCTTTTTCAAATAATAAAATATTTTAATTAACAAGTGTCTATGAAAGGAGACATTACTCTCCCATTCTGGCCTGAAATGATGGGAACATTATTAATGTCTTCATTTGTTTCCACTCTCTATATCAAATCAGTCACCAAGTTTTGCTGATTCTTCATAATATTTTCTTCCTTTCAATTCCCACCATGTATTAAGGTTTTAAACAACACAAATTTATCATCTTACAGTTGTGGACGTCAGAAGTCTGCAGTGGGTCTTACTGGGCTAAAACAGAGGTGTCAGAGGGCTACGTTCCTTCTGGAGGCTCTAGGGAAGAGTCAGCTTTCTTTAATTTTCCCCTTTCTAGTGGCTGTTTAGATTCTTTGGCTCATGGCTCATTCTTCTCTCTTAAAGCCAGCAAGTAAGATGTTTAAATCTCTCTCCTGAGCTTGATAGTCCTACCTCCTTTCCCTTTTATAAGGAACCCTGAAGGGCGACCCAAATTATCCAGAATAATCTGCCTATCTCAAGATGTGTAATTTAAACATCTGCAAAGTTCTTTTTGCCACATAAGGTAACACATCCATTAGACATGGACATCATTGGGGGCCTTTATCCTACCTATCAGAGTCCACCATCTGACCCCAAACATTCACATTTTTACCACACGCGAAATGCATTCACTCTATTGCAACATCCCTAAAAGTCTCAACTCCTTACAGCATCAACTCAAAGTTCAACATCTTATCTAAATTATCAGATGAGAAGTTCCAAAGCTCGTTACCTAAAGCATCTGAATCAGGTAGAGGTCTGTTTATGATGATTTAAGCATTCTCTAAGAAAGCATACTCTTTTCCTCAGTGCTCTTATCAGCAGTTGTTAACATTCATATTTCTACTAACAGTCTGTTCAAGGCAAACTAGGCTTTTAAAATCATGCTCCTCAGAATTCTTCCAGCTTCTTCCCATTGCTTAATTGTAAAGGCACTTCCACATTTGTAGGTACTTTTTACCGCAGCATCCCACTTCTGGGTATCAACATCTATATTAGTTTCCTATTGTTGTCATAGCAAATTACCACTAATTTAGTGGATTGAAACAACACAGCTGTATTATATTACAGTCACCACTATTACTTTACATCATAATCTTACTACATCCTTCTTAGACTACTGAATAAGTGTTCTTCCAACTACTCATTTTGCCTCTGCATTTAAAAAAAAATTTTCACTGCTACCTTCAACAAAAACAGCAGTAGTAATGATAAAAACTGTTGAAACTATTGGGAGCTCATAATGTGCCAGACAGCCTTCTAAGTGTTTTATAAAGATTTTCTAATCTGTTCCGTACAATGGCCTTATATAGTAAATAATATTCATATATCACTTTATAGTTAAAGAAATTGAGGCAAACCAAGATCAAGGAATTTGCCCAAATCATCTGCTTTGTAGGTGTGTGAAAGATACAACGTTCCCTGCCTTATCAGAAAACAAAGGATGCTGAGGCCACCAAGCCATCAGTCACTACCACCAATGGTGCACCACCCCCAGCAGTGCACCCTGAGGGAAAGAACAGGATACTGGCCCTAGATAGTTAAGGTGCATGTCAAAGGAATGATTTCAATGAGCCCAGACTTTTGTATCTTCCCTTATACATAGACAAGAAATAAATTCATTCACTCGCAGTATCTGGTTTTCTTTAATTAACAATAATATTTTGACGTTCCAACTACCTTGGTCTTTGTTGCAAAAACCCTATATATCCTGGCCCCTCCCTTACCTCTTTGGAGCAGTCCCTCAGACCTATTTGAGAGGCTGTCTTCTGGGTGTAAGGCCTCAGAACATCTGCCAAATTTTAGGTTGTGCATTTTTTTCAGTCAACAAGTGGATGAATATCTAGTTCCCTACAAAAAGAACTGTCTTCCTAAAACACAGCTTTCAACTCTCAACTCAAATATTATTATTGTTTTCCTTTAAAATAAAATCCAAATTAAGCTATAATATTGACCAAATTTTGGTCATTACGCTCAACTCCAGTCCTATTTATTTGCTGTTCTCTAAACATCCTACTCTTCCACCTCTGTGTTTTTTGTATTTCTTACTTCAGAAGATATTCCTTAAGCTTTCTTTACCTTCAGTCTCCGTTTAAACCCCTTCTCCTTGTGACCTATTCTATCAGGTCCCACAACGGTTTATACCTCTACCATTCACTTGGCCAACAGCTATACCTACTTTGTGATTTTTAAAAATACACCATAGGTTTATTTCTTCTTTTTATTGCCATATAAATATTACAAGTCTTTTATTTTTCCCAATAGAGTATATATTTGTTAAGGATTAACAGAGTGTACTACCTAACGAACATTAAATAACCATTTGGAGTTGGTGTGTGTGTGTGTAGGTAAAAATTCAAAAATCTTATTTTAGAATAACAACCAAAGGATACAGCATGACGGTTCTACAGCACTAAGTAATTTGTGTCTTCATTTTCTGTAGTTTATTTTTATAGATGCCATACACTGAATCGTTGTAAGAATCTTGTAAATTGAAGTTGACTGTTGCCATCTCTAACGTTATTTTCTCCATCACAGAACTGTTCTGATTTGCCTTTCATAACAGCATGCAGTTTAGTAAAGCTCATAGGGTATCAGTAGGAAAATAAAAATATTTTTGGCATTAGAGAAAGTCATTTAAATTAATCTTCCACAGAATATAACATGAAATTTCATTCAGTGCCCTTTAGAGCAGTGATTCTCTAATCATGGCCATGACCTTTCATTAAACGTTTTCTGCATTCACCAATAGCTGACATAATTCCATCAATGTCTAAAGGTGATTTAAGAAAGAAAATAAATTGCATACGTAAAGCCTGTAAGCTGATAAATGTTAGACTCCAAAGTGCGGGTTTGAACTTTTGTTCTTAATCTTTGTGTGAAAGAATAATATGCGCTAGAAGACATAAATTCATGTAAGATTTCTTTCAAGGAACATGCTTTTGTGGAGAGATACATGTTTACCTAATTACTTAAAATATGTTATAGTTTTTAAAGCATTATTATACAGATACAAATAAATGATCCTCAGGGTTCCAGCAAGATAGCAGAAGGGAATGAAAACTGGATATTCAAAAGAGTTTAATAAAGGATGATTTACAAAGTTGTGAGTGATTTGTAGAGAAAGGGCAAGGTAGAACTGTTACCACCTTTGGCTTAAAGAGACGGAGGGAGGAATTGGTCAGTGGAACTCAGAGGAGTTTCAAATTTAATTTTAAAGAAAATTTTCTCTTAATATGTGACACAGATAGACTCTAGCAAAGGAGCTGGCGGAATAAATATTCCGACTTCTCCTCCTCCTTCCCTCTGTTCTCCTACCATTATTTCATGTTGGCTGACCACAACTGCATTCAGAGGCAAGAGAGTCCATCCAGGTAGCTCTGGTGTGCAGGCGCAGTAGAGAAGGGGAGCATATGAAAGGCACTAGATAGCTGCTAATTTCCCTTCCCTTTACTTTTTTTTTTTTTTGGAACCACCTCATGGAATTATTGATTCTGAATTTAGCCCTGACATTGTTACTGATTTGATGTGGAACACACTATAACATCCATGTCAACTGCAAAACCTGTAAGACATCCAGCATTTACAATTTAATTCAGGCTCCTTTTTTGTGTTTGAGTCTAAGGTTGAGGGAAATGAAACCCCAGCATCAGAATCAACAAAGGATCATTTTAAATATTCACAACCCCTAAGCTATCATCAAGTAGTTAATAAACTACAAAAATTAAATTCAGGGAAGATAGAAGTTATTATTAAAAGGTACACTACCTTGTCTGAAAAAGAAAGAAAAACAAGCAAGAATGACTGCTGTTTTATAGGACACTTTGTGCTAAAGTTCACCATCTCAGGCGTCCCCGGTGGCACAGTGGTTAAGAATCTGCCTGCCAGTGCAGGGGACATGGGTTCGAGCCCTGGTCAGGGAAGATCCCACATGCCGCGGAGCAACTAAGCCAGTGCACCACAACTACTGAACCTCCACTCTAGAGCCCATGAGCCACAACTACTGAGCCTGCGTGCCACAACTACTGAAGCTCGTGTGCCTAGAGTCTGTGCTCCACAAGAGAAGCCACTGCAATGAGAAGCCCGTGCACCGCAACGAAGACTAGCCCCCACTCACTGCAACTAGAGAAAACCCACACGCAGCAACGAAGACCCAACACAGCCCAAAATAAATAAATTAATTAAAATAAATAAATAAGTAAATAAAATTCACTGTCTCAATTCATAAACCATGATGAGCACAACATCAGTGGGCAAACCCTGATGACTCCTCGGATGATGTTGTGCAGTTGCTCCGGATACTGCCTTCTAAGGGCACACAAGGGAAAGAGTTGTTCCTACTGTGCTCTCACTTTCTTTTGAGCAGTTAGCTGAATTTTAAGTAGGGCACGTTCAACGTGCTGTCATGATCTGGCTTTTTTGCAGTTCACCTGACTTACCAAAGACTGATTTTCTAAAGAAAAAGTGTCATTATAAAATATAGTCATTACCTCTATCTTCTTAGCTACCAATAGATTTTATGCAGTAAATACTTTATAATATATTCTTAGAGACATATTTTTTTTGTAGATGAAATGTCTCAGATTTGATATTAAATTCATTTGGCTAGAAGCTGCACAAGGCAGTGTTATTTTTGAAGATGGTTAATTTTTAACTTTTCCTGCTGAGAATAAAAGTACTTGAATATGTTTATAGTAGTTGTATTTTGCATCAAGTGTTTTAAATATACTATCAAATTTTTAATTTTGTGTAATAGACTATTTCTATGTGTATTCTAAATACTATCTTCCTCTTTGAGAAATTATAGCTTTGTGTTAACTAAAAATATGGGCTATCTGGCTTGATCATTATTCTTTGTTTAATCAAGAAATGAATTTAAGGTATCCATGTTCTCCTGCATTTAAATAATCACTGAGAAACTGACTAGACCTAAAAATTTTAATTATATTTTCCATGGCCTTATGCTTACATGTCCCCTCTCTTGGAGAGAGTCACAGACTAACAAGTCTGCTATTTGTGGGTCCATCATCTTAAAAAGTTTGCAGGCAGATATGATTTTAACCCTATTTTATTGCTTTGGATTTTTATAAAAACATACTTCATGTTCATGTTTTGTGCCATCTGTAGTGCCTTAAGCTTATTTAGGCATTTATAGTTTGAGAGAATACACTGAATACAAGTTGACTTCTAAACTGCCTTCATTCTAAAAAAAGACAAAGAACATACAGTAGAGAAGGTCAGTATTGCTATTCCATGTGAAGTGTTATTCTAGTCAAAGTCATAGTTTTGAAATTAAATGCTACTTCAGGCTTCACAGCTCACCGGATATTTCTGTGAACAAAACAGGACAATTACAAGCTGCTATTATGGCAGTGTAAGGCTGCATCAATACAACTTTTTAAGAGAAAGTGACACAGGTCAAAGACCCTGGTGGCAAATGCATGTTAGTGGTATTGACTTCTTGTTTAGTACTGTCTTATATATAGCTTGAAATGAGTAACCCAGATGCAATAGACTATGACAAATTCTCAAGTCTCACAGACACCTCATTCCATAATTTGTGTCTGTCAACTCTGATGGTCCTTGATGTTTCTTTCATAAGGACCCTCTGATGTCAATGTAGTAGATAAGACTTTGAGAATTAGAGTATTAGGATGTAAGCTATTCAGGACCTGGGATGATGTGCTTGGAAGATGAAACACTTCAGTTTCACAAGAATCATAAACTGGGACTCATAAACAGAAAGAGAACAGGTATAGATCAAGTCCAAATGAATAAACATCCATATAAAGAGGAAACAGGGAAAAACATGAGAGCTGCCGCCCTTCTTAGCCATTTGCTCTAAAGTTTCTGAAAACTTCATTTTTAATGAAGAATTTAAAATTCTATATAATTATTAAAATTGTAATATTTAACTAGATAATTATGTATGGGTTTTATAGTGCAAGTCCAAAGTGGTTTGCTCCTGAAGAATGAAAAAAAATGTACACGTTTTTGAAGACCTAAACTAAAGTAGTGTTCACTTTATAAAATTCTCTAGTTTAGAATTGTACTTACTTCTGATGTATCTTCTTATTTTCTAGAATGCTCTTCAGATTCTTTTTCTCTGTTCTTCTTCCTCAGCTGATCCTTTGCATTATGTGATTTTCCATAATTTAAACTAACGCAATGGCTTATTTAAAGGAGGCTATTTGTTATGAAATAATTCAAAAATACTTAAAAACATAATAAATGGTAGAATAAGGTTGATATACCCATCACCTATATCCAAAAATATTCTTACTATTTTGATATTTGTCATATATTTTATATAATATATTCTATATATTATATATGTGTATAAACTTTTTTACAGAATCACTTGATAATGTATTACAAAAATGGAGATAATTCATCCATAAATACTTTAACCACTCTCAACATAAAGTGATTCATTTATATAATCATACATTTATGATAGTTTAATAAAATATTTTCTTTGTACTATTATTTTAATATATTTGAGCCTCAGTATTATTTTAATATAGTGTGATTTCTATTTAGTACTTGAATACTATGGCAATAAGGTACAGATGGTGAGCTGTTAATATATGTGGGATTCCAGAAGTTTATTTAACTCAAATTATTTATATTCCTTAAAGCAAATAATTGTCACCCTTTAAGTCTCAGACATGAGAAACTGAAAATAACAACTGAACTTGAGCTAGTCTATTACTTAACATTCAATGTACTTGGCAAGCTAGGATGAAAAGTGATTGAACTGAGGCACCATAGTTAGAATCCTGGCTCAGTCTTCTGTATATTAGGATGATAACAATAGCAGTGACCTCACCAAGCTTGCTCCAGCTTTAAGACCTTGAAAATCCATTTATTCTGCCTAGAATGAACAAGATGATGATCATGATGATGATGGTGGTGGTGATAGCTAACACTAAATTAGTGTTTGCCACGTTCAAGTACTAATCAAATCTCCCCTTTTTATAAATTAAGTTATTTAGTAATCATAACTCTTAGGTAGGTATTACTATTATTTCCATTTTATAGAAATTAATGAAGAAGACATTAAATGACATTAATCACAGCTAGTATATGCTAGAGCCAGTTTTCAAACACAAAAAGTGTATATCCTGTATTTATTTATATTCTTTTCCCTTCACTGTTTCTCATAACTGCAAAAAAGTCATTTTGCTGACTTTTTATCATTCAAAGGTCAGCTAAAATATCACTGACTCAGAGACACTTCCCTTATCAACCAGTCTGAACTGGCCTATCACCCTTTCCACTTCCATTACCACTGATTCCATTATCTTCTTTTTTTGATCCTTTATAGCACTCATCATTGTTTAAATCTATCTACCTATCTATCTATCTATCTACCTACCTACCTACCTACGTACCTATCCACTCCCCTGCTCCAGATTGTAAACTCCTTGAGCAAACAAAAATTCTCAGTCTTTTTCAGCATCCTATTTCCAGTACCAATGACTGGCACATTACAGATAGTTTTATTAAATAGATGTTCAAGAATTTATATAATTAAATAAGTAGTTGCTATATTTGTAAATTGGATTTTTGTGAGGATTGCATAGCATGGAACATTTAAAAACCATGGGATTTAGAGTTAGCCAAAACTAGGTTTGCGTTTCAGCTCTATCACTTTCCAGATGCATGATATTTTACTAACTATTGAAATTCTTTAACCTTATTTAACTCTTCAGAATATGAGGCAGTAGGATGGAAATGAGGTCATGCCCGGACTCCAGTCATTATTCTCATGACCTTAGGCAGCTGTTGAGTGGTTTTAAGCAGAGGAGTGTAATAATCTGACTTGCATCTTAAAATGATCAACCTGGCTGTAATGTAGTGAAGTAGATTTTAAAAGAGAGATGTTGGTAACTTGGGCAAGGTGATGACAATGGAGACAGAGGCGAAGGACAGATAGTTGAGAAGGAGAATCAGAGTTTGGATGGGATTTTGGGGTGAGATGGAGGTGTCATGGATAGCTCCTAGATTTCTGACTTGTGAGACTAGGTGAATTGTGGTACGATCTAGTGAACGATAGAAAATAAATAATTTTGGTTGTGGAAGAAAGTGTTTATGAATTAACTTAATGTCACGTTGAAGTTGAAGTTCCTTGAAACAGCCAAGGGAAGCTCTTCATTTACAGTCCTTCCACTGCAATGAGTATTTAATAAATGTTATTATTTTCATGTTTCCCCCCCTTTGACTTTTTTTTTTTTTTTTTGCGTATGCGGGCGTCTCACTGTTGTGGCCTCTCCCGTTGCGGAGCACAGGCTCCGGACGCGCAGGCTCAGCGGCCATGGCTCACGGGCCCAGCCGCTCCGCGGCATGTGGGATCCTCCCGGACCGGGGCACGAACCCGTGTCCCCTGCATCGGCAGGCAGACTCTCAACCACTGCGCCACCAGGGAAGTCCTGACCTTTTTTTATAGAAGAAGGTTTACTTATAATTTGCAAATACTCTCCATTAGTAAAACCCTGAGATACGTTCTTAAGAATTCTCATGCCCTCCAAGCTATTGTTACTCTTGATTAAATCTCAATATGGACGTGCAGTTGATTTGGTATCCTCCTAAGGACACTTGTGTTCACTTGTATAAACTGTCTATTTAGTTGCATCTCTGATATAATACCTATTCTTTCTTCTCATCAAAGACCTTGATATTTTCTTCTAGTCACTGACTTATGCTCTGTTTCAGCTCAGGTAATGCAGTGGGATGTATGGTGCTACGAATTAATCAAACTATAATTATTACTTCTGTTCAAAAACTCAGGGCTATAATACTTTACCCACCAGGGCAAAGAAAGTGGTCAGAGCTCAAAGATCAATGGTATCCTGAGTTAAAGTGTGTAGATTCTCCTGGATGTTGGAACTTTATGTGCTGGCTTGGTTTCACAGCTAAAATAAACCATAGATCCTCTAGTCCAAGCTCATCATGCCCCAAGATTCTTCCATCAGCCTATCATGAAGGCTGCTTTCTTCCTGGTGAAGCCTCCGTATACTCTGACTTACATATTTGATAATAAAAGAATAACAAAAGGAACTCTATCTCTAAATTAATAGAGTTCCTGGTATGTAGTGTAATTGAATGATTGCAGCCAGATAAAACTGTAAATTACTCTGCAAGAAAATTACAAAATTTCACATATCTCCAGTTTGAACTAAGATTTGCAGGCACAGTATTGAATGTGCAGGAAGAGGATCATCATATTAGCACTTCTAAATATCAGTGATTAAAATAGTGGCTCAAGGGCTTCCCGGGTGGCGCAGTGGTTGAGAGTCCGCCTGCCGATGCAGGGGACACGGGTTCGTGCCCCGGTCCGGGAAGATCCCACATGCCGCGAAGCAGCTGGGCCCATGAGCCATGGCCGCTGAGCCTGCGCGTCCGGAGCCTGTGCTCCGCAACGGGAGAGGCCCGTGTACTGCAAAAAAAAAAAAAAAAAAAAAAAAAATAGTGGCTCAACCTTATAAATATGATGGATACAATTATAAAATTTCCCTTTAGGGCCTTTCTTAGATAAGCAGTTTTGAGTATGAACAAATTCTTGTTATGTGAGAGTGAAGGAGCTGACTTTTTTTCATACAATGTATTGATCAAAGCCCTCATTGGATGACTTTTGATAGGAATTAACTGGAATAGCAGATAATAGCAAGGGGGTGGAGGTCTGACAGTCTGATTCTGGCTTCGAAAAACTAAACAAGGTGGTTGATACTTACTCTTCCATGGCCAATTACTGATGAATAAAGCATTATCACTAAAAAGGGACCAACTTAAGGTACAATCACAACAACTCCCATTACTCTACATCTCATTACGGCATAAAAAGAAAAGTTTTTACTTAAACAAAATAATATTTTTCTTTGAGATTCACATAAAGGAAGTAATAGATTTCCTAAAATTCTGATCTTCAGAGGAATGTATTTGGTATATTATAACTTGCTATAACATTCAAAACTCACTTCGAGAGACATGCAAGTTCCATATGCAATATGTAAAACTTGAGTTTATGTATTATTGAATTGGCTGAGAAGTTCCTGTCAATATGCCCCAGCTTTTACTTTTAAAAGAACTAAAGATAAAATTATAATGCTTTGGACTTTTAATTATAAAGGATCTGGAATTTCAGTAATGTACATTCCAGTTTCATTGTGAAGTTGACCTACTGATTCATTTTCTTATTAATGAGGTACCATCCAATTACCTATACTATTCCTTTGAAAATAGGATTTTTTTTTTTTTTTTTGCAGTACGCGGACCTCTCATTGTTGTGGCCTCTCCCGTTGTGGAACACAGGCTCCGGACGCGCAGGCTCAGCGGCCATGGCTCACGGGCCCAGCCGCTCCGCGGCATGTGGGATCTTCCCGGACTGGGGCACGAACCCGTGTCCCCTGCATCGGCAGGCGGACTCTCAACCACTGTACCACCAGGGAAGCCCTGAAAATAGGAATTTTAAGGTACTTTTCAAATATATAAGAACCAATATTCTCTGTGCTATTTTTTCTGCACTTCAGTTGACACTGGATGACATACGCTCTTTCTTTAACAAAGTTATCCATTTTCCAAGACTTTGATAAGAAAAAGGCAGAACAACTCTTTTGTCATCTTGTTGCATTAGCAGCCAAATCAAATGTGTTCATTGATATTTACAGGGATAATTATATTTTAAAATAACACTTTCTTTTTAAACTAATGCTATTAACTTTAGGGCAGAGGTCTCATACACATGCACGTATATGCAGTCAGATAAGCCTGAATAACTGCATCTTTGGGGAAAAGGATGAATTACTGGAAATAAGTACTGAATTTGGAGTTAGGGTACCTGGAGTCCAGTCCTGATTCTACCATCATCTGGTGGTACTTTGCAGCCTTATGAATATCACTTAATCTCTGATATTAGGTTCTCAATGTCAAAATAGAGATGGTATTTAGTTATCAGTTGTCTTTCAGCTCTGATAATATATGTAACTGTGGTAGATTTAACACATTTCTCTGTACGTACATTGATTGATACACTGTACACAGTTATTGTTTTTATATATGTTTATAAATATAGACTTCAATAAAGAGAAACTCATTTATGTCCAAAAGAAAAATACAAAAAAAACCCAAATGGGAAAATGAACAATGAACATAAATAAGCAAGTCAAGGAAGAGAAAAATTGGATGGTTAACAAGTGTATTGAAAATGAACGTTTATACTCATTACAGAGAAATGCAAATGGACAAGTAATAAGTCAAGATAAAGAAAAATAAATAGAAGGGGGATGAAGGGCAGAGACTATGACAGTTGAAATGCTACACACTGGCTCTTGCAAATATTAGGTTTGCTAAATTTTTTGATCAGCCACACTGGCTATTCTCATTCTGAATTAGAGAAAAATATCTCTGTTTTTGGATGTTTTACTGTCAACTCTTCTTTTTCTTAAACTTTAAACATTCATCATCTATTATGCCTACCATTATCACCCTGATTTCTTTAAGGCAATTGTTTCTTTGGGTATATTTCTCTTACAGTCTTAAGCTAGAATTTTACCAAAGCATAGCAGACAGGCTAAAGGACAGAATGAGGAACAGACTTCCTGGGTTCACACCTTCACTTGCCACTTAATACCTGGGTAACTTTGGTGAATTCTTAATATCTTTGTGTCTCGATGTTCTTATTTGTAAAATGGAAATGGTAATACTAAAGATACCTCATAAAGTTATGATTAGGATTAAGTGAGTTAAACATGACAAGTACTAAGAAAAGATTTGCTATATAATTAAAAAGCTCCTAGTAAAGGGACTATTGTTACTGAGAACATTGTGCAAAACTTTTTCTCAGATTCAGAGAAAACTCTTGTGTTCCAAACCCTCAAAAATTCACATTTTCAAACTTTACATGTTTTCAGGTTCAACTATTTAGATATATGTGAATATAATCAACTGTTATTTTTCAAGAGCTAATTGTATGTCAAATATTATGGTATGTACTTTCACACATGCATTAAATTAATTACACAAGGAGGCCGTTAGACTGAGGTGCCTCTAATGCCATGCTGGGCTACTTAAGCAAACTGAAATCTAAGCCTGTAACTGCCTCAAATTTAAAAATTGAAACCTAAGGACAATCAATCACAAACGGTCAACTAGGCTTTAAGCTGCAGCCAATCAATAATTTCCTTGCTTTGCTTCTGCCTTTGTCCTATAAAGTCTTTCCTGAGCCACAGTTGGTGGAATGCTCCTAACCACTGCCAGTTTGATGCTGCCTGATTCGAATTGATTTTTGCTCACAAAAACTCTTAAAAATGTTTAATGTGGCTCAGTTTATCTTTTAAGACATGTTATCTCAATAATCTCCAAAATAAGTGTTATACCATATTGCTCATGAAAACATGGAGCCTCAAAAAGGTAAATTATTTCACAGTGTGTGATAAATATATTACCACTAAGCAGAATCAGAAAGAAGAGGACAAGAACAACAAGAAAAGGAAAAGGAGAGCAAGAGGAGGAACAGGAAACACTGGAAGGAGAAGAAGGAGAGGAGGGGGAGGGGAAGGGAGAGGAGGGGGAGGGGAAGGGAGAGGAGGGGAGGATGACAAGAGGAAGAGGAAGACTATGCGGAAGAGAAGAAGAGACAGAAATGTCCATTACCTAAATAGATGGATAAAACAGTAATAGAACAGAATGGATGTGCCTGCAGAAATACACAGAATCATGTTGACTGATCTCTGCTTCATGCAGAAAAACGTGGCTCTTCTGCTGCCCAGTGATCCCATCACACAGTACCCTGCTTTCCCTGGGACTTTATTCCCTCTCAGAAAAGCTTTGTCCTGAGAAATGAAGTGAAATTAAAAGTGGCTTTCAAAAGCACTCTGTCTTCAATCAATTCAAAGAAAGTATGAGCTGAAACCTCCCTTACATTTAGTATCTGAGAAGACAATAACATTAATCTATGTCTTCCCTCAAGGTTTTCTTGCTTTTCTTAAAATTCAGTACACCACTTGAAATGGAGCTATTCCACAATAGATTGATTTAATACAGTAGCATTTTTTCTTAATAGCCTTTTATTGGTCCATTTATTCTGAGACTGTTCAACAAAACTTTTACCTGCCTGTAATTTAGTGTGAATGTCATTTAGAGTAATTACATATCCAGCTGGCTGCCATTTAGGACCAGAAAATAGATTCATTTTTTTCCCCTGAATTTTCTGTAACATATGCAATACCAGTAAATAAGATGATTAAAATATCTACACAGAAGAAAATATCACTATATGATTTACTTAAATTGACAAAAATTTAATGGAAATATTATTCTGGCTGCCACTCCACCCTTATTACAACTCATTATGGTTAGCAAGTTTAGAGAATAGAGTTATTCTGTACAATATTTCCAGTACAACTCCTGGAGGCATTTAAAACTAGCCTAGATGAAGTATTACAAAGTATACTGAAGAGGATGATTTTGCACAGGCATGGAGATTTATTTAGATTCAATACATCTTTTTTTTTTCTATCATTGCTCCTAATTTTTAAAGGACAATAGTACAAATTATAATGTGCCTATTCTTTTCTTATTGCATGATTTTTAGTTACCAAGAGCTGCATATTTAGGAAAGTGAGAGAGAGAAGAATGTGGATACATACCTTGAAATTAGACTACTTGTCTCTTAAGTAAGTTCTTGGGCAATTCCTAGTTCTTGAACTTCATGCCCTCTGCTCTTTGCCCTCCTCCCCAGTCCATTCAAATACAGCCTAAGGGAAAGTGGACAACTTCAAACCCAGGAATTAAGGCTCTACATTACATTACTAAGGGAATTTAGGTGAAAGGTGCAGAGGAGGGCAGACACACATGGTAGTCTCCCTTCAAAGTGGATACAGATATTCCTCGCTTTCCACTGTAGCCCAGAACTATAAAAATGAATGTATATGTTGAAACCATGCAAAGCAATCTTAATAAGCCACAGGAAAAATTATGATTTTTCTGTGATCCTTAAATATTTTTGTTACAACATTAAAGACTTTCTTACAATCTGTTATAAATTTATAGGGAATGAAAAAAATAGTGAAACTAATATTTACTACACTGTGTTCTAAAACATTAGAAACATTGACAAAGTATGTGTTAAAAATGTATGAGGAGTAGTTTGGACAGTTCTTGCCTTTTTCTTCTTGTGGAATAACTTACAGTATGGAACCTGCATCCCTTCTATGCCTTGACAAATTGTCATATTCCTTTCATAGTTTGATTCAACTTCCAATATTTTATCTTTTGTGCTTGAATACTGTGAAATATGCCCATGAATTCCTTTAATGTGGAGGTTGTTTTTTTTTTTTTGCTGTTTGTTTTTGTTTTTGGCCACTGTCACCTCCTCTGGGAAACTTTCTTTCTCTTCTTTCCTTCCTTCTCTCTTTCTTTCTTTCTTTTTTGTGTCACAACCACTTTCCTCATTTAAGTTGATAAGTTTACCTTCACTAAGTTCCTCTAGCTTCATATCTGGAGTCTCTCTAATTGCAGTAATGTCAACATTCCCAAGATTAGTAACTCAATTTACTTTTAAGTTTTATTTTACTTTTGGTAAATTTTTGTTTCTTTTCTTCATTTTCATCTTTATTCACCAACTCTCTCCTTGGATTATTCATTTTTGCATAGTTTTATATATATGTATCACTAGGAGACAAAGAGGCAATGCAACAATATGCTTAGCTGTCTGTGCATGAACCGAATCCATATGTTCAATGAACAGCCACCAAAGTGATCTGAAAGAAGTGATGTAATTGGTCAATAATTATGATGCATATCTGTTACTGAAGCAGTGCTTTTTGGAACAAAGATCTAGCAGCAAAGTTTGTACTTTATGCAATTACAGTTAGCACACCATGATAATGAAAATTTAAACCATCTTATTGTGAGGACTGTGTTATTTATAAACAGTGGTAACTAAAATTCATGCATACTGGAATTGTGCAAATCAAGGACTAACTTGGTAGATTGCTGCTATGCTTAAAATTGCCTCTGTCACCTTCATTCTTATAGTTATCTTTTATTGAATCCCTATTGTGTGCCAGGTGTTGCTTGGCTCTTGCCAAGATTTATTCCATTTAATTCTCACATGAATCTATGTATATATAATATCTATTTTGCTGATGAGAAAACTGGGCTATAATTACTTGAGAGATTTTTCTCAGGCTATTCAGAAAGTGGCACAGACAGCCAGAACAAGACCAATCTGATTTCAAAGCTGACTGTAGCTTGAATTTCACTTCATTAATTTTTTTTTTTACATTTGGTCAACCATTGTTTCCTATACCCTGAGCTTTCTTGAACCTTTTATAAATTCAACTAAAGCTTCTGAGATAATTCCTCTTGGGATAAGAAGTTTCACTTATTTGCCATCTGTCTTGTGAAGACGTATAGTAGTACTCTTCATAACCAATATCATTTATTAAGGTTCAAATGTAATTATGTTTTATTAAAGCTTACTCTAGTACTAGTCATTCTGATTCTCCAAGCCAATGCTACAAAGAAATAGATGTGTTTTATCACAAAACATCTAACTTGGACTATTATGAGGGAGTGATCAATGATTCTCTAGAATCTGAAGTCCACTGAAATTAAATTATTTGGTTCTATTCTGTGTACTGCCAGTGTAGAACACATAAGGGTACAGAACTCGGATGAGCTTTGGTTTAAACAAGGCACTGAGTCACAGTGGTGGTTCTGTCCTAAACAAAGCTTTCTCAGGCAGGAATTTCAATAATACACTTATTAGTTACATAATTCTAGCCAAGAAAATAGTGTATCAGAATTAATAGAACGTTTCCATGTCCTGTATCACCCTGTTTGTCTTTTTGTGTTGGTTCAACATTTATAAACAATACACTATACACACACACACACACACACACACACACACACACACACACACACATATATATTTTAAAAGTCCAAAATGAACTTCATATTAGCTAGGGCAAGCACATTTTTACAACTCGTGATATTTATTAATATATGTTATTTATTTTTTGGTAAATTCTGTTTAAATGTCAACTTTCATTTGAAACAATAAGAAAATGTTAAATGTATCAATATAATAATGTAAAACCAATCTGGAATGTTTTCTGACATCTGAGATTAAAAATATCCATCTTCCCTAAATGCCGGTTGCTTTTTCTAGTACTGAATTAATATCTGTATGATTTAATTTAAGTTACTGAGGCTGTGCAGCCCCTCAGACCTAGTGGGGACCTCACAGGAATCCCTGTCACCCAACCAGTCACTGAGCTCACCCAGTGTGGTACATGCAATGACAGTCTCAGAAAGAGTTGCCTCTGACTAAGTTACAGAGATGATAGAGGAATTTTGTTTCCTAGGTCATTGTTCTTGAAGAGGTTATTCTGGGGGATGAAGTGTATGAAATGAGATTCAACAAAAGAGAAAACTTAAGAATGCTTTTAAAACACTCAAACAAAATCTCTTAGTTTCTTAAAAGCAATCTAATCAATGTCTATGAAGTGATTATATCACTGTGTGGGAAGGTCTTCCCTAAAATATCCTTAGTTTTGTACTTATAGTGCTATGTTAAACTGTCAACGTATATCTCCTGATATTTGCTGTCACACTTAGTGGAACAAGGTAGTCATCTTACACCAAGTTAATGTGTTCTTTGATAATATGTCCAGTCATTTTCAGAGCTTCCACATAGTATATGTCCCTGCAATTAAGTTGATTTCTTTATTGTAATCTATACCTTATTTCTATAAAATTGTAAGCCACCTTACTTTGAAGCACTCATCATAAGGAATGAAGTGCTTGGGTAATTTCATATTTTGAGTCCATAATAGGGTCTCTTAACCTGGGCAGAATGTGTGGGAGGTCTGTAGTTGCACTTCAGGGCACCTGGGTTCTCCCTGTAATTGCATACACATTGCCGTGTGCCTTTATGCATGTTCCCAGAGAGAGCTTTCACCTGGTTATCAAAAAGACTCAGAAGGACTGTTCTTACAGGGCTTAATTTTATTCTTGACCTTATTTTTTCTTTTAGCAGCATAGTCCGCATCATTGATCCAATTGCTGGTCTTCCGTAATCAACTCTGGCCACCACAGTCACCATAGTACTGTTCCCTCTGGTGACATTTGTAGGCTCTGCCCTAGAAATGCTGGCTCAGTCTTGCCTGGATCTCAGTTTCCATTTCTGCCTACTCCTTTGGCAGATCTTTGTTTGCATCCCGGCCTGCCCTCACGTGGGTCTAGGCATTTTTGCTTGGCTACAAGTTAAAAAACAAACAAACAAAAAACGTTGCTCTGTCAGCCTTAAGTTTTATATAGTTTGGCTATATTTGCAGTTGTTTTTTTAAAAAAAATACAAGCATATTTTGTATTTATATTTCAAAGTTCTTTAGGTCTTTAAAAGATAATTTAAAAGAAGAAATCTGAAAAGGAAGCAGAGAGACAAAAAATCTTCAAGTTAGGGGAAAAAAATCCGTGTTTGTGCTCCTGGTAGAATGTGAGTGAACACCAGTGAGTTGCTCATTCTGCATTATTGGCACATGAATAAAACTGAGCCTTTCTTCTGTTGATCAAGTGAGGGAGTTCGTGAGAGAGATGAAATTTCTGTTTAATTACCTTTCCCAAAACTAAAGCATCCTAGAACTGATAAGAACTCTTAACTATATTTCTTCCTGTGGTAGTAGCTTTATTTTCAGAGCATTGGGATGTTTTCTTCAATCATTTTCCTTAAATATGTTGCATATTTAAAACCTCAGGCTACAAATTTTCAAAAATGTTACCCCCACGGAGCTCCTCTCTGGCTGACCACCTCGTGCTTCTCATGTTCAAGACTCAAATTGTTTTTCAGTAAGATTGGCCAAATTGAAGTGATTTCACTTTGCTAAATTGCTGTTGTTGATTGGCTCCTGATTTCAGCATAACTTCTCATTCCTATGGAAACAATATGCTCTTGCTATAATCCTTGTTCAATCTCTCAGCTACCCTGATGAAAAATTGCTGTGTTTTTCTGGAAAACCAATCAGTGGGATTTCACTGTTATATCCTAGCAGGAGAAATTAGTTGATCTCTTCTGCCCTTTTGGTTTTACCAGTTAGCAGAAATTTGCAAGGATCAAATAAATTAATTTCTCCAGTTCAAACAAAAATTTTCAAAGCTAACTTGTTGAGAGATAATAGAAGGTATTTTAAAATGTCATGATTAAATCCATCAAAATATACATGGTGTTGTGTCAGACATTATTCAGAATAGATTAATAGCAGTTTTCTACAACTTTATAAACTTAAAACCTTGCTAGGAGATAGACATCTGTTTTTTAACATAAGGTATTTGTCTTGGTTTTTCTTCTACTATTTTGAACTATCTGTACTTTTGAAAATGTTGATCCTTCTCTGTGTTCAGGATATTTTAAAATCTAAATGCGCCTTTCTTCCAGTTATGTATGAAAAGAAAGAAATTCCATCTCCTTCCATGCTAACTTGATTCTATTATTATAGTTTTAAAATTTAATAGGAACTACTATTATATGATTTAAAAATACCAGACTTGTGCTGAAGTTTTATGTCATACTTACTATAGAATTTAAAAAGTAATGAACTAGAGACATGATACTGAAAAATTCCTTTGGTAATTTTTCTTAATGAAAGATAAATTGTTTTAATGCCTACCATTTTATTTATGACCAAAGAATAACATACAAGAATATCAGTTTTTAAAGTTTTTCTACTGGCCAGAAAGGACTGTCAAGTAGTATCACTCACCTGGCTTCTTTAAGCTGACTTTATGATTTATTATCAATGCAGAAAAGCAGGAGAGTTAGAGAACAGAATGCTCACATTTTACCACAAATTCTTTTAAATCTTTTTTTTTTTAACAGTAAAATGCCATTTTAATAAGGTTCAAAACCAAGAAATACAAAACAACATATCATTTAGGGATACATACATATATGGCGAAACCAAGTTTTTAAGCAAGGGAAAGATACACAAAATTCAGGTTAGCAGTGAGCTCTCAGAAAAGAGGATGATGGCACGAAATATACAGGGAGACACAAAGATATTCACAGAGTTCTACACTGAAATAAGACAGTGGATTCAAGACTGTGTGTTCTATTATTGAGCTCAATATATCAGTTCTATTTCATATATTGTTTGTACTTATCAAATATTATGTATAATTATTTTAATTAATGAAAGTAGGTTTTAAAACAGGGTATTTTAATTATGTTTCATCTTATTTTTGGTCCGCTACTCTACTTGATCTATCAAATTTTGTTTGGGGCAAAAAACCAAAATTAAAACTAGAAGTTCTGTTCAAATTGTAATGTTATGGTTTTTTAATTGATTTGACCAGTCAAGCAAATGTGATGCTATTTTTTTCTTTTCTTCTCTTTATTAAGGTATAACTGACAAAAAGTTGTATATACTTAAGCTATTACAGTTTGTGCTTTATATACATACATATTGTGAAGTAATCATCACAAACTAATTAACATACCTGTCATTACATCTGCATTGTAAACACTGGCTATTTAGATATTTGGCTTCAAAGTATAACAGTTTCAGAAATGTCACGAGCATTACTTCTAATGGAATCTAGTATACCAAATCTTTCCTAGTTTTTATCATCTTTTAAAATACACCCATGGAACTAGAACTAGAAGCGACTGTAAAGTTATCTCTACTTTATAAAGATTTCACAAATGGAGAAATTAAAACTCTGCAAGCACATGGTTCAAATTCTACTGTTAAAGTATCTTAACTGTAGCAGAGCCACTCACTGGATTAGTTTACTCTGTCGTAAACTGTTTCCTTTTGTGATAGATGTTTCATTTTATATATGTGGGTATATCCCAGCTTCTGATGAGTAAAGTAACATTGTGTGTAGGATACCACTAAAGAATTGAAAATGTCTACTTTGATGATAATAATTATCAATATAAAACCACAATAATTATTTTATCTCTTGAACCCATACTAAATGCTTGGTGCTATCCTAAGTTCTTTCCATATATTCACTTACAGCTACTCTATGAAGCAGGTACTTCATAGAGTATTAATATACCAATTTTACAGATGAAAAACCTGAGCAAGTAGCTTGCACTGGGTCATATGCATACTGAGGTGAATGTAGGATTCAAACCCAGGTAGTCTGACACTAGAGTGCACTCTGCTAGCCACTGTGATAATGAAGTGAATTCCTAAGTCAGTTAAGATCTTCTGTATAATCTTAAGTAATTAAAATTACCAATGTTTTGGACTCATCTCTGGAGATTTTTCTTCAGTTGGTCTCTGAGCCTGGGCAGCAGTATTTTTAAAAACTCTTTTGAGGAGTTTAATGTACAGCCAGGATTATGGACCCCTGGGATGGAAAAACACTTCCTATTTTAGTACTGATCTCATTTTAATGTATTTGCTCTCTAGTTTCTCTGTTTTGCGTTCCCTAGCCTTGAAGTTCAAAGTTCAATCTAAAAGTATATGTGAGTAGTTATGGAGACTATGAAAGATAATATGATAAATCCTAATGAAGATAATATTTAAAGGTTCATTTATGCAATGATGTTCTACTAATAATGTATATTAAAGTACAAATATAAATACATAATAATGTATGTAAAATACAAGTCACCGTTATTCTGCAAAGTAAGTAGTTAGACTGAAATGAATAACTGAGTCCAGCTTGGGCCTGAAATTTTCTCTTTTCTGAAATCCTTTTTTGAATTAAAGTCATTGAGATCTAGCCTAATTGACCCTACACAACTGAATATCATCTACACTCCAGTTGACTTACTTTAATTTTAATTCTTGTAGATATTATAGAATCAAGGATCCTAAATAAATTGACGTTTCCTTGCCTTTTTACTGGTTGGCATGTTGGGACTCCAAAATTAGGATCTGGAAATTATTTTAGTCTGAACTTACTATTTTTAGTGCCACTTGATAAACGTCTATGACATTATCAAGTATAACTAATGATGGTATAAGGAAAATGCAGGTTTAAACTCAGCAAATGAGAGTAAGGAAATTTTAGATGTTGGAAAAATTTCAAAAAATGATTAGTAAAATTTGTCCCTTTTCAAACGTTTTTGAAGATCTATGACTGTTACTTTAGATCTCCTGTCTGGTCATCTGGTCACCATTTCCCCAATAAATAATTTTTGATGTACTGTGCTTTTAAATTTGTTTAGAACAAATACAGGTTGCAGCACATTATGAAAAGAAATGCTCCTCTGTGTGTGCATGTGTGTGTGTGTTTATATGTGTATGTAGTGATATTACTGTATTGTCAATAAAAGAGTTTAAGTTCTTTTACTTACGTGGCCATATATTCTATTTTTACCTTCTTTTTTTTTTTTTTTTTTTACTTAATATTCAATATAACCAAGAGCCAATTTACAAAATGGATGATCAAAATTAGGAGTATGGTCCCATCCGGTTCACCTCATAAACGAATGCATCTGGCCCATAAAGTCAAGTAACTAATAATATTGGAGTCATTAGCACCAGATTGTTACCAGGTAAATTTACCAGGTTTAGAAACGCCAGATAAGGAAAGCTGTACTGGATTTAAATTCTTGCGTTTCAGATAGTTCTGTAGCTGTGACTCTTTTAGATACAGCTCAAGTGGGAGCAAGTAAGGGGGATGGGAAAAAGTTACCATGGCTTTGCTGCTTAACATGAGTACATATATTACAGTTTTGAAAGGACAGGTTATTCAAATGTGCAGCATCTATCAGAATTAGAGGGAAATATGCATAATGAAAGGCAGAATTTGCTCCTAATTGTACAAATTATATAGAAGCCTGGCATACAATTTTGCATAATTTAAAAAGTTGATGAGGAAACTACCCATTAGGGTACCTCATTAATTCACCTAATGGTGTGGGATTATTACCTAAGGCATATTCTTAAGTGTTTTAATAAGTTTAATTTTCCATCATCCAAATGACTATTTTTTTAGTGCTTTCAGTATATGATAGTGTTAAAACCACACTGAAGTTTACTCAATGCTTCTTTCCATTCCTGACTTCTCTGTATTTCACGTCCACACACACTCAAGCTATAATTAAATTGAAGTTAGAGGTTTCTTAGAGGAGAGGACTCTTCAGCTTACCATTGTTATCTGTCCTCATTACTTATCTGTTATGAGGCTGAAGGAGGAATTAAATGGTTCTGTGGCTTTTCAAGCTGTGAGAGCAAGGGTGTTGCTTCTTTTTATTTCAGTTTGTTACAGTTTTGACCATCACACTTAAAGAGGATAGCTGGATCATAGTCTAAGTCATATATATTTCAAATAACTGTCTTATATAGATGAAACACATGAAAAAGATAATTCACAGATAAGCAAGAGCTGAAGCTACAATGTTGTACAGTGCTACATGTCGGGAAATCAAATTTTGTCACCAAGGTATCCATTTGAGATTTCATTAGATGAAATGAAAACTGGAAGAAAAGCTCAAGAATCTTAAAAAATTATGCCCTACAGAACATCAATCTGAAACCATATCAAAGAAAGTAGATCAATAAAAGGAGCCTTCCAACACAGTTCTGCAATAATAAATAGAAATTAATTACTCTAAATTAAACTCAACTTTCAAATGTCCTCTATCACTGACAATACAAAGTAAGATTATTTTAGTATTTTGCAAGTTGTTTAAAATCTAGAATTTGATCCTCATAAGTATATTCTATTAATCTAACTCTCCCTTACTTTTATTTTCAACACATATCAAATAAGTTTGATAGAATAGATTTATCAACCAGATAAATAAATAAACTCTTTTTCTTAAATGACAGTACCCAGAATTAATTTAAACAAATGTTAAATTTCAGTGTGAAATCAATAGTCTCATCATCATCTGTGTTTGAGGGTGGGAGGGACCTTAGGAAGTTAAGGTAGTATAATAACTCCCAATTTTGCAGCTGAGAAATTATGCTTCTTTTACTCAATAGCTAAATATTAGGAAAACTGGATGCCTAATTATTTGTTTCTTATTTTAATCCTATCTATGCTTCATAATTCTGCATCTTTAAAACAGAAATTGGTATTCTACAAATTAAAAGGATGAAACATTTTTGTTTTTCTTTTAATCATCTGTAATTTTGGAAATTTTTACTAAGCCTTTTAATCACATAATTTAGAAATATGTTTGATAATATCTCTCTACATCCTTAACTCTTCAAAAGGGCATGCTATTTACACCATTGGTACTCACAGGTAAAAATCTTCTGCAGCTTCATGCATTTTTAAAAAACTTTTCAAAGAAACTCTGGAACTACAACTAGATAAAACTCAAATATTTAACAAACTGGAGACAGAGCCATTATTTGTTTAGTTTGGTTTTCTATCTTTTCCCTCCATCAACAAAATCACCTGCCATTTAAAAATTTTTCACTATTCTATGTGAGAAATGATAAATTTCTTTTATTTGAAGAACCACATTGAAAAGCCTTTTATTACTTTCAGGTAACTACAGTTAGGTCATTACATATAAAACTAAGGAAATAAAAGATAGCAATGTTTATTTGTTAATTCAGTAGTTCTGCCCTCAATCCTTACTTCAGGATGGGCAAGGCCACTCCACTAATAAACAGAAATTAAAATATAGGTTTTTGTTAAGCCAGAAGCTGTGAAGGTTTCTGAGATTTAACCCTACTTGGAAGATAAGAAGTTAGTTGGCTATAGTTATATATATGGACTGTGGGCCAGAGAAAAAGAAGACAGTTCATTACTCAATTACTCATAGTAAAAGCAGCATCCAGGGTATTACCTCATGTTGTTTCCCTGAGTCCCAATCCAGACAGGGTCATTTTTTGAGAACCAGAACCTGTACATGAAGTAAAGTACATTATAGGTGGAGAACTTAGAAATTAAAAACAAAAAACAAAACAAAACAAAACACAACTCTGATCTCATATGGGGTTGCTGGTGACCTGCCCATTCTCCTCCCCAGAGAGAGAGAACCTTATCTTTACTCTGGAATAGATCTACTCTGGGGAGGGATGGAAGAGGTCTTTATCTTCACTAACTTGAACCATCTCTGGGGCCAGGGGGTGTCGCTAAGATTTATTGTCATGAAATGTTTGTTTCCTTATACAAACATCCTTAAATTGGAAGTAAGTGATTTTGCTTAGAGGACCAGAACTGCAGAAATGTAAGATATTCTTGGAAAATTGTCTTTATCTCCCAACAGCTGGTCTTGGGATTTTCTAAGTTCTGCATGAGTGTGTTCTCCTCTTAGGTAATGACTTTGCTTTTGTTGGTATCTGCATGAGAGGGTCCTGAAGCCTGACCTGCAGATTAAATACAGCTCTGTGCTTGCTTCCCTTTCCAACCATATGGCCCTGGAGACTCCTCACAATAAATATTTTTTTCTCTCTTTTCACTGTCACTCATTTCATGTTTGCCTTTTTTGCTAGAATGCTACTGTTAGGTAAAGGATGTCTCCCTTTCTAGATCAGTGGAAATTTCTTAACTTTAAGTCTCTCTTTTTTTCATTAACAAGTGAACATTCTTTGCAACCTAAGTGCGTGCATTTTTTTATTCATTCTTTTCTTTTATTAGCAATAACTCAGTGCTAGAAACCATATAATCACTGGATATACTGTAAAAAGATAAATACATTATAACCTGTGGCCTTAGGAGGTTATAGTCTAGTAGGGAAAGTCAAATTTGCAAATAAATGGCAATGTGTTACAAGTATTTGCTTGAAATCTATAGTGGTTGAGTCAAGTGAGGTGGATTCAAGCCTACCATATGGGTCAGGAATTCTTCAAAAAGGAAATTAGCCTCAAAAGATGAAAGGTGTTGGCCCTTTGTAGGGGAGCTGGGCATTATGAAGTAAAGGGCATTTCGAACAGAACAGCAATGTGGTCAAAACATGGAGGCAAAACTAAATGTGACATTTGGAGAAGCATGAATAAGTGGGCATTCAGGAAAGCAGGACCTGAAGAGAAGTTAGAGAAGGAATTGTGCTAAAGAAATAGATATACATTACACTCTGAGGGCCTTAAGTGCCACACTAAGGCATTTCTATTTCCTTCTTCTTTACAATGTTGTGCTAGTTTCAGGTATACAGCAAGTGATTCAGTTATACATATATAAATATATATATTCTTTTTTTACATTCTCTTCCATTATCGATATTACAAGATATTGAGTATATACCTTGTGCTATACAGTAGGTCCTTGTTGGTTATCTATTTTATGTATAGTAGTGTGTATATTTTAATCCCAAACTCCTAATTGGACAGTAGTTTTAAGACTTACTTTCTCGATAGGAAAATTATTTTTTCAATGAAAATTGTCTCAGTTAAAATTTAAAACTACTGCTATAGGTAATAATATGCTTAAAGTGGTGATGGAGGGGAACACTTCATAATAGCTGCATTTCAGAAAAATTAGTCTAAGAGTAGAGAATTGACTGAATGAGTATAACTATGGAGAGAGAGATAACTGTAATATTTCAAGTAAAAAATGAAGAGAGCCTAGATTAAGGGGATATTTGTAGGGATAGAAAATATAGATATAAAATATTAAGTATGACTAATTGGATATGGTGAGACAGGTTTTGGCATTGAGGGGACTACATGAGTGTTTATGCTATTCACTGACACAAGTTTGGCTTTGGATTTGTTTACTTAGGATGACTGTGGTCCATCTGTAAGATGAATATAATAATGACACCTGTCTCTCAGAATTGTGGTGACAGTTAACTAACACATGGTAATACTATGTGATTGAAAGCTATTACTTTTATGATAGTGATGTTATCACACTCAAGTAGAAATCTGCAGTTGGTAAATGAATAACTGTATGTGATACTGGGAAGAGAGATTGTATTGCAATAAAGAATTGAGAACAATCTGCATATGGTAGACAAAGTCTTTCCTGTTTCTTTATCACTGGATTTCATTGCTTCTTTTTTTGAATTCTTAGAACAATTACTTGTCAAAGTCACTTACCTTAAATTATTTTCAAATGAAATTTTTTACTGGCAATGGTTGCAGCTAACTCATTTGTAGTCTGTGATTTGAATAAATTGCCCATTTACAAATAGTGTTGAAAATGTTTGGGAGGAGTTTGTTGAGGGGCAGAGAGTATTTACTACTGGATAAGGTCATGGTGTGGTGCAAAGAGTTCATAGCCAGCATAAATATGCCTAGATTCTATCCTAGCTTAGCCACTAATTGCCAAATAATGGCTGTGGAATGACGTTCATTGCTTTCTTTACATTTTCTAGGTTTTAAATTTTCTCATGTGCAAAATTAGGTGGGTAAAGCATATCATTTCTAAGGTTTTTTCCAGCTCAATCTAAAAAATCATAGTAGGAGGATGGAACTTTTTGTAAGTTGAAGCATGCAAGGGAAATGGTTTAGGGTGAGTGGAATGATGGATGGGATGTCAGAACTGTAGAAGGGAATGAGCTGATTGAAACATGCTCAAGCTAGGACATGGTGAGCACTTCGGCAGCAGTGACCTAAGATCAGACTCTAAAGTTGAAACAGATACAAGGGAAATTAAATTTACAAGGTGAAGAACATTTCCAAAATTTAGGACAGGCATTAGGCTTTCTTTCAGTTTGGAAGACAATTAAGACCTGGCAGATGGGCCTGTAGAATCTTCTGGTATTTTCTCAAGACTCATAAGAAAACAGAGACTTTGAAACATTTTGCTCTTGATAAGTGATTTTTTTGTTTAATTTGAAAATTAGCAAGGTTGTAGCAGGTAAGATTACACTCTTCAGTGTCTCTAATGCTATGATTTGAAAAATAAAGGGAAGAACTAGATAAAAGCATGAGGTGATTTACTGAAAATGGCATGAAAAACATCAACCATATGTTTTTGGAAAACAGAAGCAAAACACTTTGGTAAAGAACCTTTCATTTGCGCTTTTGCTTCTTTTCAGTGTAATGCAGATTGAAATATAACACTCAGCTCTCTCTTGAAAAGCCTGATTAAAGAAAGTAATCTCTATATAAACAAATTAATACATAAAGTCATGCTAAATTTTTTGATGTTTATAGTGAAATCAGAATGATTTTTTAAAATTTTAATTTAGAATCTCCTCTTTGGTTCATAATGCACATATTAAGCAGTTTCTCATTAATAGGTTGTTTTCAAATTCAAAATGCAGATCAGAAAGGGTCCAGTTCCCATTCTCAGAGCATCTCATGGTACTCAACTTCAGGGAGCACTTAAAAACAAACACATGGGATTATTTTAATTTGGCCTCTCCCTCGAGGAAATGGCAACTATTTTGAAAAGTTCATCACATTCTATTGTTTAGGTGATAAGGTGGTAGCAGGAAAAGCGTTCATGGAATATGGGAAGCAATGGGACAGATTCTCTGCTTCTTTTTCCATCCGTCTAAGAGAACAGATCTTCCAGATACAGTGACTACTCTTGCAATCCATACATGTGTCACGCAAGCTAATCATGACAGCAGTCCTCATATAATGTTCAACCTAGGCAAGGCTCAGTTATTGAGCTAAGGAGAATGCTCAGGCTTGTATATGTCCAAACTCTTATGCTTTTCTCCCTGGGCATAATGTCTATAGGCAAAAAAATTATGTGAATGAAGAGAAAGGGAGGCTATTTCCTAGTTCTAAAGTCATTCTATTGGAAAAGGGGGTGTGCTTTTAGGTTGGAGCTATAGAAATCTTCAGCCCAAAACAAAAACCTGTCAAAAGGTGAGAAGAGAACCTATAGGAACAGCTACCCTCTTCCAAAATATTTCTTGGCATCATCATGCACTTGAAGAATAAATTCAACAGGAAAATTAAGCTTAAATGGGAGCTCTAGTTGAACATTTATTTGGAGCGTGTGAGCAGTAGGTCCATCTGTAAATTGAAGAACAGGACAGTCAAAATACAAGGGAAAGCTGTGGGGTTTAGAACAATGGTAATCATTTTTAGGGAAATCATTTAGAGAAGTGAAGGTCAAGGTCTAATTGTGTGTGGGCCATTGTTATGACTTTAGTCTGACTTCATCCATGAATCATAGATGCAATTTTTCCAAGAGCTGGTAATCTATTGATTAATATTATTCTTTGCAGTGGAGTTCTTTGTTTTTCATGGCTTTTTGATGGGAAGTGAAGAGACAGTAAATCAGATAGTGATGGTTAAGAATCACTCAAGAATTTCAAGTTTAAGTTAATTGTTAAAAATGATTGAAGTGAGGAGAGAATGTTACTTTTGTTCAATGATAACTCATACTAAAATATTAAGCTAGTCATTATTCTTCTCAAGGGATGGCTGATTTTAAGATAGAATTAGTCTCAAGATTATGTGATTCATTTATTTTAGTTTTCATTTATTTTCCTTAAAAAATTTTGGCATTCTTTTCTTGTGTCTTTTTGTTGTTATATAATGCCCTGAGACATATTTTTCTTACTGTTTGATAAACTTCTGTCAATTTTAATGCAATTTACCTAATAGAAATTTGAATTTCTCTACCTTTCCCTGGTGCTCTAACCTCTAGTGAGTGCTCAAGGCAGCTTTCCTGATATTTCAAACCCAAGGAAGAGCAATGCTCTCAGAAACTGGAGGTATTTAGGCACAATGCTAGGATAAAGAGTTTTTAGTTTGATGAGAAAAATGATTAATGAAGTCTCTGCTGTATCAATCTTCTCTTTTGAATTCACTTTTCTCTTTGACTTGCTTCTCTGTCTTAGAACTCTATGTAAACTAAGAAGGTTTTAGGTATCCCTCCACCTTTGGGCAGGGTAGGGTATAGGTGAAAGATTCATGATTTAGGCCACTTTGATTTGTTATGTCTATGTAAAATAATTCCTCATGCCATCTGTGATTTGACCAAGTTCACCAGAAAATGGTTTGGAGTCAAAAGTTAAGTAATATTTATTTTAGGTATCTTGTCCCCATTCTACTTCCTGTATCTGCCTGTTATAGCAATAGGCAGTTAGTCATGGGTTCAGGGTTTTGGGAGTCCAACTAACTAGTTTTCTATCTCATCATAATTAATTTCCAATGGAAAGATACCATAAAATATGTAAGAAACTCTATGTAAGTATTATATACTTAAATGTAACATGATACTTACATTGGTGTGTGTGTGTGTGTGTGTGTGTATATATATATATATATATATATGTATATATATGTATCAGGATAAACCAAGTATAAAAATCAAATTCATTATCCAATTTATCCAGCAATTTTTTAGCATGTGGGAACTTTATGTTAGGTAATGAACTACTACTGGTACTTACTTATGGTGCTGCAGCTGCTATTGTAACTGCTACTATATGCAAACTTCCCATGTGTAAGGTACAGTTTCACACACATTATCTCATTTAAGGCTTCATACAACTTTATGAGGACCATCTTATTGTGTCCTTCTTAAAGATGAGAATCTAGAGGCTCAAAATATTAGATAACATGCCTTATCACACAGTTAATAATTAGAATCAGGGCTTCTTAAGTCTAAAGGTCAGGTGCTTAACTACAATGCTCTACTTCTAGGTTCCCTAGAGAAAAAGAAACACAGTGTAGAAGCCCTGTCCTCAAGAAGTTTATAGTCTAGTGAAGAGAGACTTTATACAAATTCAAATATTCAATAAAATATTATTGTATTTGATTAAAGTTTGTTTGGAGTATAGTCACAACACTAAATGAGCTTTCAGGAGTTGAAGTATTGGAACATTTAGACAAAGGCTTACTTAATTCACTACTACTCATTAAGCCACTGTAGGCTGCTTCTTCTGCATTCGGTAGTCTCTCAGTATCCACTGGGGATTGGTCTCAGGACCCTCTGAGCATGCCAAAATCAGCAGATGCTCAACTCCCTTGTATAAAATGCCATGGACAATGAACATAGCCGTTCCTCAGTATCTCTGCGTTTCCATCTATTTTCCACCGACCGATGAAAATTTTGATCCATAATTGGTTGAATCCACAGATTCAAAACCCACAGATATGGAGGACCAACTGAATATTTATTGAAAAAAAATCCAAGTATAAGTGGACCCATGCAGTTCAAACCCATGGATGTTGAAAGGTCAACTGTGTATGGTAATAGGCAAACATAACACTGTCAGGCATTTGGAGATCAAAAATGCTACCTTAATTTTTGATAAAAGCTTAGAGTAGAGAATAAAGTTTAGGCATATAGCCAAATGGGCTTCTGAATATTGTACCATAGAATAAGAACTACTCACTCAGTGGCAGAGTAGAAGCCAGCAGCCTTCTGGAGGTCTACCCCTGTGGTAGAGGAGAAGATCATGCATTCTTCCTACTGGGTGGCTGTCTCTACAATAAAGAAAGAAAGTGAATGGAGCATACCTGGTGCATTATTTTCCATCAATAATCAGTCAATAAGACCTTCCTTCTCCCATGGGTAAGAATAATTAGAAACAGAAAGAGAAGCCAAAGGTATTATATTAGGTTAGTTCATTTAAAAACATGAGGAACAGAAAGTAAATGTAACTGCTTACATATCGTCCTGGGTTCCCAGCCTGGTTGTCAATCAGTTATCTGGGTAATGTGACCTGCTTTGCTAGAAGCCCTTGATCTCTCTGTCATTTATTCTTATTTTTTATTAAAGTACAATTGACATAAAATATTATATTAGTTTCAGGTGTACAATATAATGATTCAATATTTTTATACATTGTGAAATGTTCACCACAGTAAGCCTTGTTAACACCGGTCACCATACATAGTTACAAAAATTTTTCTTCTTGGGATGAGAACTAAGATTTACTCTCTTAACAGCCTTCAAATATGCAACATGGTATTAGGAACTATCATCACCATGCTGTGCATTACATCTCCATGACTTATTTATTTTATAAATGTAAGTTTGCACTTGGCTCGGTTTTACCGCTTTAGCCCACCGTCACCCCCATCTCTCTGTCTGTCATTTCTAAAGTCACATTCCATTGTGTTACTTGGTTGAAATCCCTTAGGATGCTCATGTTTAACTATTTATGGAGTGTTTAGTGTGTTCTAGGCCCTGTTCTAAACCTGCTATAGACATCTATTAACTCATTTAACTCTCACTAGTTCATAAAGTTGGAGTTATACACTGGTAATATTACATTACAGATTTTACAGGTAAGGACACTGAGACATAGGGTTGTTAAATAACTCACCCGACGCCAAAATCTAGTATGTGCTAGAACCATAACTGTACTCCAGAAGTCTAGCTCCAGCATTTCATTTTGGATCACTAATGTATATCATGTCTAGGACTAAGAATATTTACCATTGCCTATTTGTACTTCATCTATGTGATTGTCTGGCCCTTCCCCAGGACCACCATTGCTGCCTCTTCTGTCCAATATTGCCATTAGCTCCATTTCCTTCTCCCTACCCTTTCCACTCTGCATGCTGTGTGACAAGGTGCCATGGTTGTATATTAAAAAAAACCATTGACCAAAACCAGAACCAAAATAAATATTAACAGCAATAAAAAGCAATGAAGGGAATGCATTTAACAAAATAAGCGTAAGATTTGTAAACTAAAAATTACAAAACATTGCTCAGAGAAACTGAAGATCTAAACAATGAAGATACATTCGATATTCATGTATAAAAGACTCAATATTGTAAGGTGAGTGTTCTCCTCAAACTTATCTATAAATTCAAAAATCCCTATTGGAATTCAAGCAGGGTTTTTCTTTTTGCAGACATGGACAAACAGATTCTAAATTTTATGTGGAAATGCAAACACATAGAATAATCAAAACAATTTTCAAAAAGAAGAATAAAGTTGGAGGACTTTCACTTCTCAATTTCAAAACTTACTATAGAGGTAGAGTTATTAAGATAGTGTGGTGCTGGCATAGGTTAGACATATAGATCAATAGAATAGAATTGAGAGTACAGAAATAAATTCTTATAATTATACTCAATTGATATTTTAAAAATGTATCAAAGGAATTCACCAGGGAAAGGATAGCCTTTCCAAAAAAATGGAGCAGGAACTGTTGATATCTATACAAAAAGATGAACTTATACCCTCACTTTACACCATACACAAAAATTAACTCAAAACTGATCTTAGACTTAAGTAAAGTTCTAAAACACAATAAAAAATTTAGAAGAAAACATAGGAAAAAGTCTTCAATACTTTGTAATAAGCAAATTTTGGGGGGGTACTCTAGCAAAAGCAAGCCTATAAAAAATAAATTAGACTCCATCAAAATAAAAACGTCCTTTAAAAGACACCAATAAAAAATTAAGAGATAAGCAACCCACTAAGAGGAAATATTTGCAAAACACATATTTGATAAATGATTTGCAGGATATGAACAGACATGTCACCAAAGGAGATATATGAATGGTTAGTAACCAGATGCAAAGATGCTCAACATCGTTAGTCATTAGGGAATTACAAATTAAAACCACAATGAAATACCATTTAATAACCAATAAAATGCCCATAATAAATGACAGGCATTAAAACATGTTGGCAAGGATGTGGAGAAACAGGAATCATTGTACATTGCTGGTGGGAATATAAAATGGTGCAACTACTTTAGAATGTATTTGCTCAAGGGAAATGAAAACGTGGGCACATGCACACAAAGACTTGCACATAATGTTCATAGTAACATTGCTCATAATGTTAAAAAAACTGGAAGCATCCTAAATGTAGATCAACTACTGGATAAGCAAAATGTGGTCTCCACATAATGAAATACAGTTCAGCAATGAAAAAATAATTAATTCATAACCCATGCTGTACCATGCATGAGCCTCAAAAACTTTATGCTAGGTGAAATAATCTACACACAAAAGGCCACATTTGTATGATTCTATTTATATGCAACGTTCCAAAAGTAAATTTGTAGCATCAGAAAGTATATTAGTGGTTTCCTGACACTGGAGGTAGAATGAGGCTTAACTGTAAGTGGTCAGGAGAGATCTTATAGGAGGGATGAAAATATTCTAAAACTGATTTATGATGATGGTTTTGCCACTCAGTAAAATTACTAAAAGTCATTGATTTGTAAATTTTAAATGGGAGAATTTCATGATATGTAAAATATACCTCAATAAAGCTGTTAAAAATTATGAAGAATTCCACCTTGAATTGTGTGAACTTGCTCTCTGGCTAGTGGCCAGGATAATTAAACTGTATTGGCATGCCTGTTAGAACCGTATGAGTTGGGTCAAGTTTTACAATCTATGGTTGTTCTGATTTGCTAAAGAGTAGCTTAATACTGCATGAGAGAGAAGACTGATGCTTCAGAGTTCTGGCCAAATGGCTTGATGAAAGTTGTAACTGAAGAAAAATACAAAGCAAAACAAAACCAAAAACAGACATTCTAGTTTCCTGTAGGAGCCTTTCTCTATCTGAACTAGTATCACATTATTTCAGTTAGTTTATTTCTACCCTCTCTCTCTTTGAATGAAGTATTTGAGAATTTAAAATAAGCTTTAGATATTTATAAAATAAGCTTTAGATATTTATAAAATGAGCTTTACAACAGAATCCAAACTAGTCCTTTGGAAGGAAACACAAGGACCACAATATATAGTTTTCATTCATTAAATACTCAGCCTCAAGCTAATGAACAAAATCATTCTTATGAAAAGGAGATTTGGCACAATTTGTCTCTCTAGAAACTTTACTAAAAAAATGTTTAAAATCAATTGTTTGAAAGGATTCTGAGGATCTTCAAAAACAATGTAGGCTACTGTCAACCTGTTAATTATTTTTGAAGATTAATTAACAAATGATTAATTTTCCAAGTGACTTTTCCTAAACCCAGGAAAGCTGTGATTTCTTTATATCTCATACTTTCAACATAATTTTCATGGAGAGAATCTCTGAAGAGCAACACATTTCACTAGCTAGAAAACAAGAGATGGAAAGAAATCAGCCAATGCATATCAAGTAAAAATTAAAGTGAGGCAAACATATTGTCTAACCCACAGCAATCAAAATGTATTAGGCATGTAAAACATTTTTGGAAAAATGTCTTGAAAGAGATGTGACCACTCTTTTCAAAAATCTCTTTGTGTTTTTGATGCCTCGTTACGTGACTCAGTGGCAGCCATGCTTGAATAGCTGTCAAGCTGACAGTAATTTTTGGGTTACTAGGACCTTAGCATGCTCTTGGGATTAGAAAGTTTCAGTAGGAGACTCACTTGCAGATGAGACAACTGTTGAGATACCAAGGCTAAGAGGGATGTGCCACAGAATAGCTTCATAGCTACTGTGAAGTGTATAAAGCACCTTTCAACAATCCCTTATTGTGAAAGATCTGCTTGACTTCCTCCCAAGCCCCTCGTGCCAGAATCCAACAGCCTGGAACCCTCTGAAAGCATCTGCCAGAAATTATATCAGATTCTACGCAGAGAATGCTGAAACTTATGAACAGTGCATTTCAGTAGCCAAGAGACAAAAGACAGAAAGGATATAAATATAAATTTAGCAGCTGTCTGCAAGGAAATATCCCTGCATAACTCCTTAGCTGTGGAGAAAGACAGAGACTGAAAGGGAATTTTATTGTTTCTTTATTTACAACACCTGGTCAAGAAACTTTGATTTTCATCAAGGTAGCCACAGTACAAATATAGTTGAATGAAAAATCAAACCAGCAGAAAAGTAGTAGATTAGAAAGAATGTAAATGGTGATATTGGAAATAGGTACAAGCCAAGTTTGTGTGTGATTCCTTCGACCTGCTAAAACTTTCTGTGCCTTAATTTGTTGATCTGAAAAATAGGGATTCTTTTAACTTAACAATTCAGACGTTGCATGTGTTAGTAATCATTTGTTACAAAGCTTGAGAAACTAATTTTAAATGGAAAATACCAACAGAATTTATTCATGTTTTATGCACAGATGTCAATGTGGAAGAAATGTTCAGAACTGTGAAAAAGTGTCAGACACACTTTAGGTGAATGTTGGGCTACCAGGAAATTTATTTTACTGAATTAGAATTTTTTACTCTTCACTTAGCAAGTATTTATGCCCCTTTTCTTGATATTTGGAGAAAATAAAGAAGGATAGTGATTAGCACTGAAATCCAGGAGTATAAAATTTATTTTGTGAAAGTGGAAATGACAAATATATGTGACAGGCATATTGTACTTTAAACCTGAGGATAAAAACTAACAGCAATAACATCACAGTGCCATCACAGAGTGGTTTAAGGGCCACTAGAATCTATAGGTTAAAATAAGGTAGTGAATGTGAAGTCTGGTGCACCAGAGATGTTCAGGAAAGGGTGATTCCCCTCCACCACAGACAGTTCTAAATATATTTGTAGTGTATATTTAGACCAAGAGCATCTTACCAATGTGACTCATCTACCCCTCTTCCCACCTTGCTAACCTTCTTCTCTTCAAGACTTTGGAGAAGGCAAGATGGAAGAAGGGGCAGGAAATTGATGGTCAAGAGTCTTTGGACTTAGCCTTGCTTTAGCCATTGGCATGACATGGCTATTCTCCACAGACCTCATTATTCTTCTAATAACATCAGCCTCAGTATCCACGAGTTACTCATCTGTGGATTCAACCAACCATGGATGGATTCAGAACTTTCAGGTACAGCTACTGGACTACACTATTTTATATAAGGGACTTGAGTCTACATAGATTTTAGTATCCTGGGGGGTCCTGGAACTGATCCCCCATGGATACCGAGGGATGACTGTAGTTTTCTAAAGGATTCCATTAAGCCATAAATTCTTTCTTAACAAAAACCAGGGTATTCCTGAGTTAAGGGTATGCCTCCTTTTTTCCTCATACTTCAACACTGGCTTGAATGTACTTTGTGAGGCTTTCCATGTATCATTTCTCATAAACCCAATCACTGCCATCTTTATGAGTCTATCAAATTTTGTTCATTCTAATAGAGCATTACAGATCATCAGACCAGATGTTTACTGATCTGTCTCTCTAATAGACTGAGCAATTCTTGTTGGGAGAAAATGGTTTCTTCAATTCTGTATTCTCAGCCCTTACCATAGTGCCTATCCTATTCTACGAATATTTGTTGAACAGTGTGGAGCTATAGGAAGAGATACTCATTTCTATAGAGACACAGTCTGTTAACCTCTATTTTTTTTTCTCTTTCAATTCTTTTATTGACTTTTTTTTTTAGCTCTACAGAGGTATAGTTGACACACAAAAAATTGTACACATTTAATGTATAGGCGTACCTTGGAGATGGTGTGGGTTTTGTTCTAGACCACTGAAATAAAGTAAATACTGCCATAAAGTGACTCACATGAATCTTTTGGTTTTCCAGTGAATATAAAAATTATGTTTACACTATTCTGTAGTCTAACTGTGCAATAACTATGCCTAAAAATGTACATACCTTGATTAAAAACACTTTATTGCTAAAAAATGTTAACCATTATCTAAGCCTTCAGTGAGTTGTAGTAAGACCATCAAAGATCACTGATCACAGATCACCATAACAAATATAATAATAATGAAAATGTTTGAGGTATTGTGAGAATTATCAAAATGTGACACAGAGACATGAAGTGAGCAAACGCTGTTGGAAAAATGGTGCCAATAGACTTGCTTGACGTGGGGTTGCCACAAATCTTCATTTTGTAAAAAACACAATATCTGCAAAGTGCAATAAAATGAGGTACGCCTGTATACATCATGATGTGTTTGGACATATGTATACACCCATGATACCATCACCACAATAAAGGTACTGAACATATCTGTCACCTCCAAAAAATTCCTGTGCTCATGTGTGTGCATGTTGTGGTTGGAACACGTGACATATCTATCCTTTTAGCATTTTATTTATTTACTTAAACATTTGTGCCTAAAGCTTTATTGTAACTTTTGAAAATTGAAGTATAGTTGATTTACAATGTGTTAGTTTCAGGTGTACAGCAAAGTGATTCAGTTTTTTATATATATATATATATATATATATTCTTTTTCAGATTCATTTCCATTATTGTTTATTACAGGATATTGAATATAGTTCCCTGTGCTATATAGTAGGACCTTGTTTGTCTGTTTTATATATAGCAGCATGTATCTGCTGAGGCCCTCTTAATATTTTAAAATACACGATACTGTATTGTTAACTGTAGGCACTATGCTGCACAGCAGATCTCTAGAACTTATTCATCTTGCATAACTGAAACTCTTAAGTCATTTTTTCTTACCCCGTTCTGGAGTAAGGATGAGAATTAAAAAATGGATTTTTGTAATAAAAAGAGTCACAAACATTTTGCTGACAAGGGCTCTTGAAACAAAGGAATGTGGCGCAGAGAGGTA
The DNA here is from genome assembly GCF_963455315.2 of Globicephala melas. Lineage (NCBI taxonomy): Eukaryota > Metazoa > Chordata > Mammalia > Artiodactyla > Delphinidae > Globicephala > Globicephala melas. Next base: position 52,467,640 of record NC_083330.1, read on the forward strand.
ATCATTTTGCTAATTCATGTTGATTACAACCCATTACTCTATTTCTTTGTCTGAATTTTTGAGTTGTGTATCTCCAGGATCCTGCTTTAACATCAAACAAGACAAAAGCATAATGCTTTCATTTTGCCTTTGGCTTTAATATGAAGCAAAGGCTTTAAAACATCCTCACATGGCAAATTAACCTACTGTTGTGTATAGCTTTCCTTGTTTTACCAAGTAATCTCTAGTTGCAGGTTTTAGTCAGGCAACAATTTTTGTTTGATAAAAATCTAACATATAAAATCCATAACAAACAAGTAATTCAACTCCCTCCTTTCCTCCCTTTCCTTCCTTCCTTCTTCCTTCCTTCCTTCCTTCACTCCTCCCTTCCCTCCTTCTTTCCTTTCCTCCTTCCTTCTTTTCTTCTCTCTTTCCTTCTATTCTTCTCTTTCCTTCTTTTCTTCTCTCTTTCCTTCCACCATTCATTCATTAAATATTTATATGTCTGACAGGAAGAGAAAACTCCTTAATTGTTGCTAAATGGATGAAGGAATAAATTTAATCCTTAAAAAAGTTCTAAATGGTAGGTATTATTTCATCCATTTTAACGATATAAACAACAAGGCTCAGATAAGTTTAGTGAACCAAAGTTAACATAGATATTAAAGAAAGAATCTGGACTAAACCCAGCTCTTACTTTTTTCTTAATCCTCTTCTCTTGCCAGTTTGCCACACCATCTCACTATCTCCTCTAAAGATGCATAAGACAAGTTGATTTTTCCCCCTAAGAGGTCGTTGTCCAAATTTCATTGTAACTATAGTCTTCTTATTAGTTTGCAATTTTTCTATCCTAAGTGATAATATTAGAATTTTAGTGTGTGAAATGTAAACGTACAACTACTATGACATTTTGAGAATTTTAACTATTCAATTTGGGTACTTAGTGCTACATAAGTACATACACCCACGTATGAATGTGTGGGTGCACACAGACACACATGCACACACAGAGAGATTTCTTAATGTGTCGTATTGTCCTCTAGATCCTATTCTACCAATCATGAGTTTGTGTCTGTGTAAAAAGAGGAAAAATCTATAAAATCTCCAAATATTCTTGCCTTTGGTGAACTTCTGAGGTAGCCCTAGGGAAAAGAAAGATGGCATGGGCTGATGAGTGACTGGTAAGCTTGGGGACAACTAGTGCATTGCTTAATAACTCTTACAAATATACAGATATTTGCTAGAGCGTACTTTAGAAATAAGTTTTATTTACATACATATGTATGAGTGAATATTTTTGAATGCATATATTTCATGCAGAATTGTCATAGGTTTGCTGCTTACCTAAGCTCATTCTAGGCATCTGAATCTTGACTTGAGTTGTCATTTGGAACTACTTGTTTCACATCAATAATTCCTGAAGGAATTATTTTTCGTGAGAGCTTATGACAACAAAAGAATATCTTTACAATGGCTCAACTCACTGAGTGGATTAACCTATATATATTGATATTTATTAAGCCATTAATGTTAATGGAATTATACATAGAACAATCCTTACGTTAACTAGCATACTGTTGGGATTCTTAGCCAGTACATTAGTTAGAACTTTTGGCTGGAAACACAAGAAACCTATTTTCACTAGCTTATGCAAAAATGGGGGCTTTATGAGAAGAGGCATGCTGTGCTCGAACCTAAGGTGGGATATAGGTGAGGACCAAGAACTATTAAAACCAATAATTTGAATGCAGTCAAGATGATCTTTATTTCACCTAAGCACATTTTGAACATCTGCTTCCTTCTTCTCTCCTTGATTTTGTCCTACACTCCCTCCAGATTAGCTAGCCCACTTTCTGTTCCTGATGGTGGTGGAATAGCAGTCAAGAGTTTGAGGTTCCCATGCTATCTCTTTATCAGTTTCAGTTCCAAATTTTAGAGAAGGGCTTTGTTGGCTTGGTCATATTCCCATCTCTGGACAAACACCTCTACCAAGGAGTCATATTGTCAATAATCACTTTGTTATTACACCTGTCAATTGTTAACACAAGGCAATTTGGGGTGGACGTATGTTGCAGTGGAGGGGTGGATTTTTATTTCTCCAAACTGTAGGGAGCATCAGGATGTGACGTTATCTACCATAACAGGATTGATCAGATGAATTTTCACTTTTTGGAAAGCCTTTTCCAGGTTTTGTTTTAAATTTTTTTTTTTTTTTTTTTTGCGGTACGTGTGCCTCTCACCATTGTGGCCTCTCCCGTTGCGGAGCACAGGCTCCGGATGCACAGGCTCAGCAGCCATGGCTCACGGGCCCAGCCGCTCCGCGGCATGTGGGATCTTCCCGGACCGGGGCACGAACCCGCGTCCCCTGCATCAGCAGGCAGACTCTCAACCACTGCGCCACCAGGGAAGCCCCAGGTTTTGTTTTGTTTTCACTACTTGAAAAAAAGAAGTATTATTATTATGAGAACATGATATTTTATTTTGTGAGTTGCACTACCCCCTCCTTCTGATATCCTCACCCCTAATTTTACCATCACTGCTGATACCTGAGATATTACTGCCTTGCAGTTTCAGGTACAGCAAATTTAGACAAGTTATTCAACTTGTCTGCATAAAAACCCCAGGTAACAAAATGTTTCCATGGCATTGATTTAATTGGTTAATATTTGTGCGTCTGTCAAGCACTTTCCCTAGATACTAGTGTGCTCTTTGCTCAAGTAACATGATCTGCACTCAAGTACACAAGTCAAATTCTGGTACACCTCCCTGCGATTGCTTTTTCCCCTAGGGTCTGACTTTTTGTCTCTGGGAGATCGATCCCTGTTTCACTGCTGTTAGGAATGTCAGCAGTGGCTTCGGCAGGTGAGTGGCAGGTGGTCGCTCTAATGTCTGCCAGCTGCGTTTGTGATCAGCTGCGGTGAGACGGCCCAAATGTGTTCACAGCTGGCACATACTAACTCCACCACAATAAATATTTAGATCATTTACACACTTACATAGGTATATTATCCATATATAGTCCAAATATACAGTGACTACCTATGTATCAATTTAGATATGATAGAAGATTTTCTCAGAAATCCTGTGCTATGTTTATGTGACAGATACGTGTCTACCATTTTAAGAGAGGCACACATGTTGCCTTCTTCTGTATGGCATTAGTCTAGGTGGCAGAGTCCGATTATGTAACAACTGGGCTTACTCTCCCGAAAGAAGGCTACTCTGACAAACCTATTTGCGGTGTGTTCTGGATCGGTGCTCACAGGCAACAAGTTTCCTAGCTGCTCTCCTTTTCTCACCAAAATGACATCAACTGTTAGATGAATGTGTCAGTGGAAATTATGGTGGTTTTCCAGAAGCCTCAGGAAACTCCTTTCATGAATATAAAACACCACTGGCGGAAGTCTAAACCTCTATTTCTTAATAGGAATAGGAATTGTTTGAGAATAAGTGCTATTTGATGCTTTGTAAATTGTGGGCATTTAAAATGGCAAATACCCTTAGAAGCTCTTTTCCTGAAGCTATGGCATACATCTTTCTTACTTCTTGATAAAAGACAAGGCTGACCAAAGTGAGCAGTTCAAGGTTCTAATTTTACATGGTCATGTTGGCGTATATGGGACAATTTTGCAAATAATGTACCTTTCAATTTGCCAACATAAACTTACGTGATCAGTTCTAGAAAGATTTATTCTTTCCACAAACTATCTTTTCTATTATGACTCAAACAAGGGTAAAAACGAGCTAGAAGAACTTCAGTTACAATTTTGTGAATAAAATAATTAGTATAATAACGTTCACTTTGGAAAGGAAAAAGAAAGGCTTCCTCAGAGAGATAATGGGCATAATACATATAGGAGATAATCCTACTAATAACTATGGGAAAACAGGAGGTGAAACATTGGCTATAAAAAGACAGTAATTACCTGTTTTACGAGTCAAGCAGTTCCTTTCTTTGATCACAGGAGAGCACTGTTCATCTATGAAACAATTTGTTTTAAAGGAATAACTAGAGCCTTTGTGATGCAGAAGATGTTTGATGTGGCAAATTATATAGCCTTTATTATTGAATCATAGCTATAAAAGAGAAACACATTCTTCTCATAGAGAAAATGGATACATATGTACACAATTTTGTAAGCTATCAGTGTGTTAGTCTTGAAATCAATTGACAAAGATTCACATATATGAATCTTGGTAGTGAAAGGTGTAAGACCCTAAAAATCCCCAATAATAGGCAAGATGTATTTCCTCTCAAAAAGAGAAGTAATTTACATCATCTTTTGTAATTTGTGTTTCATTTAAGAACTGATCTTAACTAAGCTCAAACCAGCAACATAATATAAATACTCAGTAAATATGAGTACCCAAAACAACCTGGGAACAGTCCCTGTGGACATGGTATACATGTTTCTTGGTCAAGAAACGTTATGAGATTGTATTTCAAACTAATCTTTTTCCTTTACAAGAATCAGGGGGATTTAGCAAAAGATGTGATTATTTATTATGAGGATGTTTAGCAAGAGATTTGGTTGTTTCTCACAAGAGCTATGAACAAGGAATGTTATCTTGAGGATTTTTCACATCAATTATATAAGAAAATTATAGTATTTCTAAATCTTTTAATTTACAGATGGCAGTGCTAACAGTAAATGCTAATTTACTTTAGTGTTTTAAATTTATCATATCAAAAATTCTAGATAGAAACTAACTTTGCGCGTAGAAGCTGGAGTTTTTTTGGTCTTTTTTTTTTTAATCACTTGCTAAACTTAAGTCCAGATTTATCCTTTGTGATCAGAAGCTTCAGAGCCAATCAGGAGATGGCCAGGAGAGTAGCTTGAGGTTAGCAACTCTATCTTTCCTTCTTACCTCCTTAACCTATACACCACCCCCCAGCCCCATTTCTTTCTCCAGCCTGGATTTCCAGTTTCTTGGCCACAAAATTGGTTTTTTCTATACTTAAAGTAGCCAGTGATATTTATTGATAATTCAGCTGACCGAGATGAGTGTCCAAACCTCTCCCCTCTGTACCTGTCCAGGAGCAGGAGAGAGGAGTGTTTCCTAGAATTCTCTGGAGTTCACCCTTGCAAGTAAACGTCATCTAAGGCAGTTAGAAAAGATGAAGCTTCTTGCTAATTTGCCATCATCACTGCTGAAGTCTCCATTTTCTAGTCTCTCTCATCCTTTTAAAGAAATGTGTACTACCAGGCAGTGAGCTTTAAGTAAGTTCCCTCAAGGCTAATTTCCTCAAATATTTTATTAGAAGAAACCCACCTATTTGTGAATTTGGCAGTGCCTAAAGTGTTAATTTTTAAAATTTTAATACAGATGTCTTATCCTGGGTAGGTAAAGTCTGAGAGTAGTACACAGGAAATGTCCACTGAAAACATTTTATATAGCATGAATAAATTAGGCTTCACCTTCATATAAAATCATCTAGAAGAAAAGCAGATAAATTAAAATCCTTAAATAACTTGGTCTACTTTTTTGGAAAAAGAAACCTATCCTTCTTTATTTGGACATTACTGATCATGGATTTCTAGTTGTGCCTTTTCAGCAGATATCATCATTACACTGTAGATTTTTCTTTTCAAAGGATAATCATTAGTACACTAAATTGATTATTCTAAGATTTTTGAAGGTATCTACAATTTCAAGTGTATTACCTATAAAATGCAAATCTGAAGAATATTGAAGGCAATTTCCTGAAAAAATAATACATTTTAAAAGAAAAACCAGTATCATGTATTAGATACAGATAAGGCTAAGAATCTTATTCAAGTAGGTGAATTGAGTCCTCAAATCTAAACTGATACATTTCTTGGTATGAGAGGAGCATTATATACCAAATGTGATATTAAACTGAATACAGAAAAAATCTTTTTAACCATGTAAAAATCTCCCTGGTTTATGTTGAATGGAATAGATTTAGAAAATATTCAGTGAGTTAAAAATAGCATACTCAGAATAATGCCTTTGGAGGATGAAACTTTCTCCCAATATCAGAGAATGAGTTGAATGAATGATACTTTTTAAAGATTTTTTTTTCCTGTTGTAGGATTAACCACTGGCTCCCTCTTTGTAAGAATATGCCATATTTCCTGTATCAACATATTATTACCCTGTAATGCTCATCCTTATTTAACTAATATTTAGTTTCAAAATTACTTTCATAGAAATGATAGTGTTTTTCCCCACAGAGACTCTTTTTAACCTAACCCCTACCAAATCTCTTTCCCTCCAGTATATTTCTCATTTGACTTTATTATGATTTTTTAAAAGTATAAAAGTTGAGATCTTCTTAAAGATGCAGTATTCAATCAGAAATCAGGTGAGCTATAGAGTCAAACCTGCTTTAGCTAAATTCTTAAACACCCTTCATTTAAGGAAAAGCATGTCATGTGGCCTTTGTAGTTAATGTTTGATTTAGGCCCTTAGGGATTAGTTACTTGTAAGATGATGATTTCCTTTCTTTTATCTCTTTCTTATATATGAGATGTATAATTTAGGGACTTGTTTTATTTTTTATTCCTAAATGCTCAAAGTTAGATATATTTGAAGTGTCATACTGGGTGATCATCTACAACATTTACTGTCTAATTTAGTGTTTTAGACCCTTATAAATTAAAAGCTCACCAAATGGACTCAAGTGCACAGACAGGGCTCCTAAACAGAAGTAAAAAAAAAAAAAAAAATCTCTGAGTCAAGCAGGTTTAGAGTTGTTTCTGAAAAATATACAAAAACAGAAATAAACAGACAAAAACCTGGATGATTTAAGCAGAAACGTGTTATTAAGAGAATATTGGTACTCACAGGATCAACAGGAAAGATGGAGACCTAGACTGAGGATGATGCAGCTAGAAAAACTATGATCCAGAAATGGTCGGGGTAATCATCCTGCTGCCCTGTTAGTCCAGGAAGCCTGTACCACCAACACCACTAGCTCCTGACCTCAGGTAATATCACTACCTCCAGCTATTCCATCAAATTTTGTTTCACTATCTCTTGCTTCAAAGTTTGGGATAGTACATTTGATTGGCGAGCCTAGGTCACATGTTTACTAACTATATGTTTGGGAGCTTCAGACTTGTGTTTGGGGCATTTTTAGATTCTATGAGATGAGAACATTCATAAGGTGGGGAGTTTTGCAATCATTGGAAGGAGATTCAGCTAATGAACAGCCAAAAAGAAGGACATATATCGTTCTACTCCCATACACTTGCTTCTCCTCATTCTGGCCATCTGTGATGGGATGTTGGTTTTTATGCCCAGATAAAGTTGGGGTAATTGCATAAAATAGTATTATATAAAACCTCTCTTTTGGGAAGTATACAGATAGTCACTGTAAGTTCTTATTATAGTAATGTGCTGTGATGTTAAATTTGGGGGGGGGGGAATTAAGTAGGTACATTTCAATCTTCTTGGTCCCTTAATAATAGTGAAAGATGATACAATTATAATTCTGAGACTGAAGAGAAAAAAAACCCTAAGGAAACAAAAAATGAAAAGGGTATCTAGAATATAAATGGGGTTTATAGGTTATGTTAAAACTCTGATTATTATGTCAAAAAAGATATACATCAAAGACAAACATGTATCATATGTTCCAAGTCTTACCAAAGAGAAGAGGGCAAGTTTTTCTGTATTCATTGAAGTGACTCTGTTAAACAAGTTTCTGCTTTTAAAATATAAATAGAGTTAGTTTCCCTTTGAAGTTGTTCAGTGGTATGCTATAAATATACTTTCAAAGTACTTTTTAATACAGGAGTCTCATTTTCTCTTCACAAGAAGTGTAGCTAGGAGGAAAAGAGGAGGAGAGTCTTGCAATCCCAGAGTCTTGTTTAATCCAAACTAGAGTGTGAGGTTGCCAGGCTACTGGTGTCAAAGGGGGAGCAGGTCCTCTGCTGCTTTTCTCCCACTAGGAGAATGCATTCAAAGTCCCACTTGGTCTGCCATTTTCAAACTGTGTAGCAAAATGGAAGCTATTGCCTAGCTGCAAATGGATCTCCATAGTTTGGCCTAAAGTTGCTGAAAAACAGACTGGTAATTAGGGACACCCAAGCTCCCACTATACTCTGCCTTGAGAGAGTATAAAACAGCAGTGTATGTAAATGGGTAAGAATCTTTGTCACTTTCTCATGTTTTGAACCACATGCTCAGTTTGCGAATGACTCCACTTCAGAGAAGCTTGTAGAAATAAAGTTTATGATGCCTTGTACTACTAACTTGTTGAATTAAAATGAGCTTTTGTGTTAACATTCCTACATGCAAATGGTAAAACTAGCTTTGAATTCAAAAAAAAAGAATGAGGGAGAAAGCATTTGCTATAGCCCCTACAAAAAATTTTTATTTAGATCTTGCTTCCTAAGGCTAGTAATAAAACCATGAAGCCAGCATTCTTTTTTCTTTTTATAGGACTCTATATTTTTATATGCCCCAGGAAAAACAGCCACTGGTTATTTCCAAGCCTGATTTTCAATACCATGATCAATTTAAATATATCCCTGTTTTTGTAGGCAAATGCTTTAGCCATGGATCATATGGAGGTCTATCAGAAACAAAGATGTCTTTCTTATTTTGTTTTCTTTTTTTAACGTAAGTGATTTAACTAAACAAAATTTTAAATTATAAAAGAGTATAAATTGCAGTAAAGCATGGTGTTGTATTAGAAAGAGCTTCAAGGTAAGAAGTCTTCAGCTGAAAATCTTTCACCTCTTAGTATATATGTTGAGTAAATCACTTATCTATTCTAATTCTGAATTCCTAAATTTGTGAAATGGCCTGATAATAATATTAGATTATTGTGAGGAGTAAGAAAAGTTGAATATTTGGAAGCACTTTGGTAGCTCTAAAGCAGTATGGAAAGTTACTATTCCATACTATTACTACTTATTACTACTTCTAAGAGAAAAAATAAATACAACATAACTCCAGAAAAATATTACTCCTGTTTCTCTGATGTTCACAATATTCTTGGTATGATGAGACGTAGATAGATAGATAGATAATAAAGCAAGGGGACTATCTCTTTTTTTTTTTTTTTGCGGTACATGGGCATCTCACTGTTGTGGCCTCTCCCGTTGCGGGGCACAGGCTCGGGACGCGCAGGCTCAGCGGCCATGGCTCACGGGCCCAGCCGCTCCGCGGCATGTGGGATCTTCCCGGACCGGGGCACGAACCCGTATCCCCTGCATCGGCAGGCGGACTCCCAACCACTGCGCCACCAGGGGAGCCCCAAGGGGACTATCTCTTGATAGAGTAAAAAGAAAGATAATGATTACTGCGGAGGAAAATAGTGCCATTGTTTTGAATGCTATTTACCTCATTATATATAGTAACATCTTTTAAATCTTGAGCAAATGGAAGTATCACAGTAACAGAACAAATGATATGGACTGCCAGACTAGTACATTTAGAGCGGTGTCTCTGTATCATACTGCCTGGGTTTCAAATCCTGGATATGCTACTAACTATCCATGTAATCTCTGCAATGTTTTTTCAGGTCCCTCTGCCTGAGTTTCTTCATCTGTAAAATGGACATATTGCTAATACCTAGCCCATGGGTTGTTTTATGAATGAAATGGAATAATGCAGTTTTAATAAAGTGCCCTTGACCAGGACATGGCACATAGCACTCAAAAAATGTTATTTTTTATCATTATCACATCTATGCACTTACATCACCTAAATATCTATTTATTTTTCTGGGTTATCCTATTTTTTCCCAATTAGACTTTATATCTCATGATAGATATCTAAGTTGTCTTTGCATTGACTTAAAACACAAATGTATAGCATCTCTTTACCGTAGTCAGAGGTTGTTTTTAAAATTTCATTCTTTCCCGTCCCTCTCTCCTTCCCTCCTTTCCTTCCTTCCTTCCTTCCTTCCTTCCATATATGTAGTTCTCTTGTAAATGCCAGATATAAGTATAAGCCATTCCTAACAATTGTGTGATGTAGTGAAAACCATTTAGCGTAAGAGATCTGGCTTTAATCGTGGTTCTGAACAACCTTACACAAATTGCTTTACATTCTCTGACACTCATCTTTTTCATCTGTAGTATGTGAGCACAATATACCCGTTTTTGAAAGAATGTGTGTAAACTGCCTGACAGATAGCAGCCACTCTGAAAATGGTGGCTATTATTACTATTACTTTTTTTTCATGTTTATAACATTTGGATTATTTTTCTGAGTGTTTCAAAGTGAGTTATCACATTTTACCATGTTGAACACAGGGATAAGAATGCTTTCAGAACTCTTGTAATAAATTGCCCATAGCATTGGTCTTCAGGGCTTAGTGTGCTTGTACAAGCAGGACACTGTTTATACAAGAGATGTAGCATAGTGGATCTTGTGTTTAGGCCATTAGAAAGCAGCTCCTTTTGAAAACAGTTGACATTTCTTAGCGGGTTATATGATGGTGTAACTTAGTACTATTGCTGTAAGATGGAGTCTTTTATGACATTTCTTGTTTATTTAAACTACATCTAAGAAAATTTATTATGGCCTCCAGAATACTCTTCCTACATGGTAGCAAAATCCCCATGAGTTGATAACGAATGCTTTTGAAAACCTTTGCAAACTGTTTCACTGAAGTATTGCCGTGGATCCTGTCAGCTGCTATTTGGTAACTCTGAAATACCATGGGGTATATTTTAGCTCATGATCATGTTAAAGAGGTGACCGTCTAACTTCTGCTTCATTTGTGAGGGCTGGTAGCAGTCTGAACCATGCCATGAATAAGTAGAGCAGTGACTTCTGATAATAGAGCTTTTATTTTAGATTCCATTTTACCATAATGAATTTGACCTCATGCATTCTCTCAGGAAATAAGTGCAGTTCAGCGGCATCAGGAAAAATGCATTTTATGGACTGTGCTGAATAGTTAACATGGACCAACAGCCCATTCACCATACCGCTTTAAAGCCTTTCCCCATGGTTTTTCATTGCAGAATTGCACTTCTGGAAAATGGGAAATAAGTGTAAGATGGTAGCTTCAAGGAAACCCTCAAAACCTCTGTTATGTAAGGGAAATGTGAAGGCATTCTTTGATCTTCAATGTATCTCATTTAAATTGACTTTCAAATAGTTTTGGATGCTTTTAAATACAGTCTTATAAACTTTTAAAAACATACTAGAACTATTTAGAAATAATATTTCTTGTAAGAATAAAACTAAAAGACAGGGAAAGGAAAACTAAGATAAGTTGCAGTTAATATTTACTGGTCTCTCACTATAGTTAACTCATGTAGAGAAGATACATTAGGGAAATAACAGGAGATTGGTATCCTAAAACTAGTACTACTGAGTCACAAGTATTTGGTAAGGTTTTACCATATGCAGGACACTCTAAGAGCATTTTCTAAGCTGAAAGATATACAAGGGTGAAGGTCTGTCTTTCGTACAGTAGGAATTTACATTTTCATTCCCAACATTGTAATGTCTGATTTATGAAGGTGTTTGAATTAATTTGCTATTCCAGACTAGGATGATTTGGACTATATTTTTGCATTTATTCCTGGATTCACTTCTTGTGATGGACTTCATTTAGGCTCATTTTTACCTGATGATATATGTAGGGATGAGGTCACTCTTATGGATTCAGTAAGGTTTTCCAATAAATGAAAACATTTAGATTTAATCACTAATGAAAAATAAATCTGAAGGAAAGACATTTCTTTTTTTTGAATGGGGTCCAATAGATTTTTGACTAATAGTCAATTACTCCCACAATAGAGGGGAGTGATATAATTCTGAGATAAAAAATCAATTCTTTATATGAATACTAGTTCATCTGTGGCTATTTTGATAGGAACATTTTTGTGTGCACTTATTACAAAAGACTTTGGACAGTACTTCCAGAAGTTTTCAGTCTGTTTCTCTGACATCTGTGGGAAGAGAGGTGCTGACAGTGAGGTTTCTCTGTAGAACAGTGTTAGTGCTGGGGCTGCCCTTACCACTTGACTACATATCTTGTAACAGAGAAGAGGGACAAGTAGAGGATGGAGTAAGTCTGTGGTCAGCACCTTGGAGAGCGCTAACGAAGAAACTTGACATCACCTGAGGGGTGTGCGTGTACATATCTACACATAAATATAATATATATGTATACACACATGTACACACATATACAACGGACCCTTGAACAACAGGGCTTTGAACTGCGTCGGTCCACTTACACGCAAATTTTTTTCAATAAATACATACTATAGTGCTACAAGGTCTGTGGTTGGTTGAATCCTGGGATGTGGAACTAGGGATATGGGAGAGGCAACTGTAAAATTATATGCAGATTTTCGACTGTACAGGGGTCATCACCCCTGCCCCTGCATTGTTCAAGGGTCAACAGTATACAATTATGTACATACATATATAGACACAAACATACACATATGTGTCATGTGTATATAAATACACACAAATATACATATATCATATATTTATGTATTTGCAGGTAGACATGAACAATTTTTAAATTGAATCAATGTTAGCAAGGGCTGCACTATAGTTATCAACATGTGCAGATTTCAACTGGACTGAAGTAATGTTTTACTCTTCATTAAATTATGTCCCTCAGGATAAGATAGTGTATAACTTTATTGTTCATTTTCAAAGCAGTGATGCTTTTAGATACATGTGCCCCTTGAAAATTCATTGTGATAATAATAGTATTAACTGGAATTTGTTGTGTTCCTGCTATATTCCAACCAATATGCTAGGTGTTTCACACAAATTTATGAAATCCTCACTATTATTGCCATTCTAAAGTGTAGAAGACTGAGGTCTAGATAATTTGAATGATGTGTACAGGATCACGTATGTGGCAGTTTGTAGATCCATGATTTAGACCCAGATACTAGTTGTAGAATCCATGTTCGTTTTACTACTCTAGGATTTGTCATTAAAATTCTAATATCATATTGTTTGGTCAGATCTCATTTCTCTATGGTAGCTGGATGAGTGGGAAAAACAATTAACAAGTTGTCTGAGATTAATTTAGTAGAGCTGCTATGTAATTCACATCATTAGAAGAAAAATAATTCCAGTAGTCATAACACAACCCTGTGGATAAATAAATTTGTGTATTACAGATATTTAGTGATTACCCAGCAAAAGAGTAATACTGACTACTGAGAAGGCCCAAGTAATCTTCCATTTGCTTTATTTCCTCCCTTATTTCAACCATCTGAGAGTTGTGAGGGACCACCCATCATGATTTGCATAGATGAGTTGCTATAGTAACATTTGAGCACATTACTAAAGAGGCAACCTACTAACTGTAACCTTTATCTTTATGAGAGCAATATACTTTATGGGTTATGAGAGCTATGTGTCACTAATAGCCTCAAGGTGTTTGACTATATTATGAAGTCAGAATAGTTTAACTCTGAGACTATGGTCTCTTATGAAACATTTCTATTTTTTGAGAAAATAAAAATGATGATTTCATTTTTAGTTTAGTCTATTAGTGAATAGGACCAAATATGACAATGCTACTTTATATGCCTTAGGAATTAGCACACGAATAGGATTTTTTTCTTTTTCAATTTTCTAACTTGAATTGACTGAACATTGCCTTCTCCCACTTTTCAACAGAATCATCATAAAAATTCAGGTGGAGAATTGAATTTTGAGCTTTATAATTCAAGCAAAACAAATGCATTTTTACCTCTACATATTTTAAAAATTCTCAGTTTTTCACTGCACTTTGGTGTATAGTAGACAGGTTACAGTTAAGTAAAATAATATTAGTTGATCTTTTACAAATCCACTCTTTCATTAAAATTTCCCAGATAACATACTAATTAATGCTTATTCATCTAAATGATTATATCATCCAAACAGAAAAAAGCATAATATACACATAATAACAAGTGCTTCCTATCTCCCAGAAATGAGAGGAAAATTTCTCCAGTCTCTGGGCCTTTAGTTATTATCTGCCTCCTGCATAGAGTACCCTGATTACTCTAATTTACTTTTCCTATTTATCTTTCAAATATCAGTTTAAGTCCCACCTTTTCAGGCAGGGGTTCCATTCAACTGTACTCATCACCTACTCCATATTCTACAGTACTTATAATCTTTAACATTCGTTTGCTAAGTATATGCTTGGAAGTCTTGGAAGTATCAGATTGCAAAGATACCAGACCAAAGACTCAATATCGGTTGGGAAAGTCTTATCTGAGAAGTAAAATTTTTCACTAGTAAGATTTGTACAATGTTGTTTCCATTCTAATGCACGTGGAAGATTTAAACCCAGGTGCTCTTTGTTAATGCAAGTCAGGTTGAATAACCTTATGTCCAAGTCTCTTGTCCTTGATTCCTTCTGAGGAAGTCTCTGGTTGGGACTATATTCTGACCCTTACTTTTAATTCTAATTTCCTAAGAAATCTGGCTGCTTACCAATCTCATCTCCAAATCTGGACACACATTCTATAAACCAGATTTGGATCTCTTAACTACAGGAATTGTGTTCATAAATGATGTTTCTGCCTATATTACTGGATATTTCACTTCCTTCTAATCTCTTGGATGGTGAAGCTAGCCCAGATTAGAATAAACTTGGATTGGCTGGCTTAGACTGTTCATTTTTCACTGAAAGTTTCAAGGCCTCCGTTATGTTTCTCATTTTCGTCCATTCCCCCAATTTTCAGTCAGATTCTTTCTCCTCACCAGTTGTGTCAAGTAGACAGGCAGGAAAGAATTTAGGGAGACAGGCTAGCAGGGGGAACAACAGATCATTTTATGGGCATCTGGGCCCTGGTATCATTACTTGAATTAGGAGTATTGCTCAGTCCTTGAGCACTGTACTTGCCAACTGAAGGTGCCTTACCGACCAACCATGGCATGAAAATCACAGCCCATCAGTGTACCTAATAGGATACAGACACTATATATCAAGCAGAAACTTACCTACAGGGGGTACCTTAGCCATGGAGTTCAGCACAGGCAAGGAAAACTCTATACCAGTAGTCACCATAGGGCACACACTGATTTTGATGTCAGCCTAATAGGAGAGAGAACTGAAATAATAATGCAGGGACTAAAGGGTTAACACTGAGGCATCATGTTGCTAAGCACTGGGTACCCATGTGTGGAGATGATTTTTGATTATAGCATCCCCCCCACCAATGGCTTTACTTTCTACAGTTTCAGCTATCTGTGGTCAACTGCTGTTTGAAAATATTAAATGGAAAATTCCAGAAATAAACAGTTTACAAGTTTTAAATTGCACGTTGTTCTGAGTAGCGTGGTGAAATCTCATGCCATTCCTCTCAGGATGTGAATCATCCCTTTGTCCAGCATATCCTGCCCTTTAGTCACTTAGTAGCCACTTCAGTTATCAGATCACTGTGGCTGTATCACAGTGCTCATGCTCAAGTAACCCTTATTTTACTTAATAATGGCCCCGAAGCCCAAGGGTAGTTATGCTGGCAATTTGAATATGCCAAAGAGAAGCTGTAAAGTGCTTCTGAATGAAAAAGGTGAAAATTCCGAACTTAATAAGGAAAGAAAAGAAATTGTATGCTGAGGTTGCTAAGATTTATGGTAAGAATGAATCTGTGAAATTGTGAAGAAGGAAAAAGAACTTCATGCTACTTTGGTATTGCACCTCAAACTGCAAAAGTTATGGCAACAGTGTGTGATAAATGCTTAGTTAAGATGAAAAAGGCATTGAACATGTACAATAAGATATTTTGAGAGAGAGAGAGACGACATTCATATAACTTTTATAACAGTATATTATTATGATTGTTCTATTTTATTATCAATTATTGCTATTCATCTCTTATTGTGCCTAATTTATAAATTAAACTGTATCATAGGTATGTTTGTATAGGTAAAACAACATATATATAAATATATATGGTTCAATACTGTCCATGGTTTCAGGCATCCACTAGGTGTCTTGGAATGTATCTCCATGGATAAGGGGTAGCTAATGAACCCACTCCCTCTGATTATGATTGGTCAGAGAAACAGGGAGAAGTAAGTCAAATAAAGTGACCTTCTGGGGACTTGAAGACTACAGAGCCAGCAGAAAAGACATAGATCTATTTGACTAATAAAGTTTAACTTTTTATTTTTAGTGGAGATTTTTTTCTTTCATATTTATGTACACTAGATTGTATTTTACTTATGTTCATGTTGATTTCTTGGTATTATGTTGTAAACTTTTATTATTCAACTGACTTGGATTTATGCTAAGCCCAGAGCTACATGCATGAGAATATTCAGGATTATTTGGTGGGGATGATATAAATATTATCAATTCTCAATTGTTTAGGAACGATTGGATGTTTTCCTCTGTGACTAACAGCTGGTCATTTTCCCTAACCTATTAAAAGAGTATGTCCATACTGACACTGTTTGCAGATGACATGATGCTATACATAGAAAATCCTGAAGTAGCTACCAGAAAATTACTAGAGCTTATCAATGAATTCAGTAAGTTGCTGGATACAAAATTAATATACAGAAATCTGTTGCATTTCTATACACTAATGAAATATCAGAAACAGAAATTTAGGAAATA
Source organism: Globicephala melas (assembly GCF_963455315.2). Taxonomy (NCBI): domain Eukaryota; kingdom Metazoa; phylum Chordata; class Mammalia; order Artiodactyla; family Delphinidae; genus Globicephala; species Globicephala melas. The sequence continues at coordinate 52,484,159 of NC_083330.1, forward strand.
ATCCCATTTATCATCACATCAAAAAGAATAAAATATTTAGGAATAAACCTAGCTAAGGAAGCAAAAGACCTGTACTCTGATAACTGTAAGACACTGATGAAAGAAATTGAACATGACGACAAACAAATGGAAAGATATACTGTGTTCTTGGATTGGAAGAATCAATATTGCTAAAATGATCATACAACCTAAGGCAATCTACAGATTCAGTGCAATCTCCATCAAATTACCAGTGTCATTTTTTCACAGAACTAGAAAGAAAAAATTTTTAATTTGTATAACACAAAAGACCCCAAATAGCCAAAGTAAAATTGAGAAAGAAGAATGGAGCTGGAAGGATCATGCTCCCTGACTTCAGACTATACTATAAAGCAACAATAATCAGAAAAGTATGGTACTGGCACAAAAACAGACACATAGATCAATGGAACAGGATAGAAAGTCCAGAAATAAACCCCGGCACCTATACTCAATTAATCTAGAATAAAGGAGGCAAGAATATACAATGTTAAAAAGACAGTCTCTTCAATAAGTGGTGCTGGGAAAACTGGACAGCTACATGTAAAAGGATGAAATTAGAACATTCTTTAACACCATACACAAAAATAAACTCAAAATGAGTTGAAGACCTAAATGTAAGACTGGATACTGTAAAACTCTTAGAGGAAAACATAGGCAGAACACTCTTCGACATAAATCACAGCAATGTGTTTTTCATGCCATCTCCTAGAGTAATGGAAATAAAAATAAACAAAGCTTTCATAGTCAAAAGCTTTTGCAAAGACAGCAAAGGAAAACATAGACAAAGTGAAAAGACAACCCACAGAATGGGAGAAAATATTTGCAAGTGATGCAACTAACAAGGGATTAGTCTCCAAAATTTACAAACAGCTCATGCAGCTCAATATCAGAAAAACAAACAACCCAATCAAAAAATGGGCAGAAGATCTGAATAGATACCTCTCCAAAGAAGATATACAGATGGCCAAAAGGCACATTAAAAGATGCTCAACATTGCTGATTATTAGAGAAATGCAAATCAAAACTACAGTGAGGTATTTATCACCTCATAACAGTCAAAATAGCCATCACCAAAAAGACTACAAATAATAAATGCTGAGAGGGTGTGGAGAAAAAGGAACCCTCCTGCACTTTTGGTGGGAATGTAAATTGGTACAGCCACTATGGAGAACACTATAGATGTTTCTTGAAAAACTAGAAATAGAGCCATGATATGATCCTGCAATCCCACTCCTGGGCATATATCCAGAGGAAACCATAATTCAAAAAGATACATGCACCCCAGTGTTCACTGCAGCACTATTTACAATAGCCAAGACATGGAAGCAACCTAAATGTCCTTTGATAGATGAACAGATAAAGAAGAAGTGGTATATATATATATATATATATATATATATATATATATACACACACACACACACACACACAATGGGGTATTACTCAGCCATAAAAAAGAATGAAATAATGCCATTTGCAGCAACATGGATGGAACTAGAGATTATCATACTAAGTGAAGTAAGCCAAACATAGAAAGACAAATAACACATAATACATTTATGTGGAATCCAAAAAAAAAAGAGATACAAATGAACTTATTTACAAAACAGAAAGGTACTCACAGACATAGAAAACAAACTTAACGGTTATCAAAGGAGAAAGGAGGGTGAGGGGAGGGATAAATTAAGAGGTTGGGATTAACATATACACACTACTATATATAAAATAGATAACCAACAAGGACCTACTCTATAGCACAGGGAACTATACTAAATATTTTGTAATAAACTATAAGGGAAAAGAGTCTGAAAAGGAATATATCTATATATCTATATATGAATTGCTGTGCTGTACACCTGAAACTAACATGATATTATAAATCAACTATACTTCAATAACCCCCCAAAATTGAAATGTACACACCAAAAAGAAAAGCTATATCATAACTTATAGCTGTTTAGCTAAAGAGACTATGCTCTTGTAATGAGCTAACTTCTGTATCTCATTCCTTATTCACCAATTATTCTCCTTCTAAAGTGAAACCAGGAATAATTTATATATATGTAAAATTTACCATGGAGATGATTTTGTCATTAGCTAGGAGATCCAGAAAGTGAAAACTACTTATCTATTACTATCATTCAAATTAAGTGACAAATACATGGACACAGATGGTGTAGATACTAAAATACAAATTACAACTTTTCAACCCAGACATTTTATGGTCTTAATAAAAAAAGTTAATAACATAAATAAGAATATGACATCCTAAATTTAATTGCTGCTGCTCAGAACTGTTGTCTCTGATGCTCACATAATGTTTCATCAAGAGAACAGAGAATACATTAATCAGCACTTTTCTTACTACTTTTTAAGTCATAATCTGCTAATAGGTAGTTAGAGCATAAAAATAGAGCTCTAGAACTAATATCTCTTTATTCCTAACTCAGGATCCTTTCTAATTACAATAAATTTAGATAAAGTAATTTGCCTTTAGGGAATATTAATTTTTCTGTTTTCCCTCTATACTTTTGTAAAACCTGATGCCTTTAAGGGATTTTAGCTACTCTGAAATCACTTCTTAAATTTTGAATTCGGAAATTTTGAGACCAATTAATAGTAAGATTCATGCCTCATAGTAGGTAACTTCAAACAGATGTTGTTTTAGTTTAAAATTTCCAGGGCAATTTAATTAATATTTAACTCATGCATTGAATACCCATGTCTTTGGGGTTCCAGGACCCAATTCCAACATGTATATGTGGAGATTCACCCAAACCAGACAAGCAATTCTTGGTATGAGAATTCAACTCAATTCTGACATTACCTACCCAGAGATTTAGCATCAGATTCCACAGGTAAATGGTTCAGTTCCATAAGATGGATCTCCATTTTGGATGTCAATCTCAAACCTAGGTTTTTACTTGAGCTTCTGACCAACGGGTTACAAACTGGATGTTTCAAGGAGCCCTTCCAACTCAAGATGCCAATCACACGTCCAGGTGGTTACCTGTACTTCTTGACAGACTGGCTATAAATCAGAGGAACCAGGATCCTCTCCTTGGGTTCAATTAGCTTGCTAAAATGGTTTGCAGTACTCAGGAAACGTATGTACTCACTAAATTACCGATGTATTACAAAGGATATTAAAAGATACAAATCAACAGCCAGATGAAGAGATATGTAGAGGGAGGTCCTGAACATAGGAGTGTCTGTCCTCATAGACTGTCAGGTCAACATAGTGGCACATGGAAGTGTTTTTTAATTCCCTAATCTAGAAGCTCCCTGTGTTCCCTCCTTTTGGATTTTTATGAAGGCTTCATTGCATTGGCATGACTGATTAACTCATTGGCCACTGGTGATTGATTCAACTTTTAGCTCTCTTTCCTCCCTGGAAATCAGGGGGTAGGACTGAAATTTCCAACCTTCTGTTAAATGGCTTGTTCTCCTGACAACCAGCCCCCATCCTTAAGTGCTTCCCAAAAGTCACTTTCATTAACATGAGTTATGAATAACAACACACCCATTTATGGCTCTGAAGTGTTTTCAGGAACTGAGGACAAGAGACCAAATATTAAGACATGCTCCCGTTGCTCTTGTCAAATTCCAAGGGTTTGGGGAGCTGTGAACCAGGATCTGTGTATGAAGACCAAATATATATGAGAAGCATACTTTGGTTATCTAAATGAAAATATATTTATACATTTCTTATAAATCACAACAACCCTGGTCTTCAAAAATGGATCCCTTACAGCAAAATAATTATACTGTAACTGAGCAGAACACTATGGGGTCTTCCCAGGACAGATCCCTCCCCCACATCCTCTGCTTTAGCTCCTCTCTAAAGTATATACCGAGATAATAGTATCTGATGCACATTTCCTGCGTTTTTCACATGCTAAAACCACCACCAAAGGGAAAAAATTAACTACTTGATGATCATGAGCAGGTAGCCCCCAGACCTTCTGGAGCCCAAGGACTGATCACCATCAACCACTCAGAGGATTGTGCACGAGCGATCATGTACCCTGGTATGGCACCCCCTAACCTTGCTTTTAAAAATGCTTTGCTGAAACCCTTTGGGAAGTTTGGGGTTTTAGAGCACAAGCCACCTGTCCTCTTTGTATTGGCACCTTTACAATAAATGCTGCATTTTCCTTCACCACAACTCCGCGCCAGTAGATTGGCTTTACTGCATCCAGGTGAGCAGACCCAAGTTTGGTTTGGTAACAAATTCTGTCACAGCACTTATATTTGGTGTAGCATCTATAGAGCAAATATAGCAATAGTTCCAACAAAATATGCCTATTGTTTGGAGAAGCCAGTGTGGGGTAGAAATAGATTTAAAGAAACAACTCATTTGTCCTATAAAACCATCACAAACATTTTTATACTCTTCTACTACTTTATTATTTCTCCCTCTTCATCTACTGCTACTTGAACTTTATGATAAACTGAATGACCAAATATATACATTTCTGATAAATCACAGTATCACACCATGTAATAATAATGACTTATAACCTGATTCCTACTGAGAAATGGAATATCGCCTGCCCTATCAGTAAACAAAGGATGTCACAGTCATCAGGGATTGCAGCCCTCCAATGGTGAGCAGGTGAGCCCTGAGGAAACTCAGGACATGAAAACACAGGATACTGGCCCCAGATAACTGAGGTGCATATAAAAGGAATTATTTCAGTGAGCCCAGACTCTTGCATCTTCCTATACATAGAAAAACACTAAATTCCTTAACTTGAGATTTCTAGTTTTCTTTAATTAACAGTAATCTTTTGTTCCTATTACCTGCCTTTTGTTGCAAAACTCCAATATATGCTAGCTCCCCCCTCACCTCCTTGGAACCGGTTACCTGAGATGCTGCCTCCTGGGCTTGAAGTCCTAAAAATTCCCACCAAATAAAACATAACTCTCAACTTTGATGTTGTGAATATTTTTTTAGTCAACACTACAAATAATGATGTATTTCCCAAGCATTGTGAAACTGCAAAATTCTTCAATTTGTGTATCTTCACTGTAAGATAAAACGCCTCCTGGGCATAGCATAGTTCCTTCATGATTTGGTCCCTGCTTACTTGTCCAGTTTTTTCCTTAGGCATTTTCTTATATGCCTTTAAGTTGCAGAAACATCATACTATTTTTAGTTCCTTAAAGATGAAATGCTCTGTTATGTTTCCACATTGTGCTCTTCACCTAACATGGGTTCCTGCGTCACCCTCTCTGTGGTCTTCCTTGACCCTCATGAAAGAGTCAAGAATAAAACTTGAAGAAAATAAAAAAAAGGATAAAGAAGGAAAAATTAATAAAATATTATGCAATTAAAAATAAAAATTAAAGACTCAGGAATGCTTTTCTCTCTTTTTCCACTTCATCTTCTACTTAACTCCATTACAACTCTTACTATTTTGTTGTAATTGTTTACTTGTATACATGTCTCTCCAATGCATTTAAATTGTATGAGAATAGGGGTCATACTTTTATATACATTTTCATTATTTTAATATAAAAAAAGATTAATTTGCCCTAACTTCAGAAAACTTATCCAACATAGCCAACATGACACTTTTTTAATGCATTAAATGATGACATGTTTTATTAATAATGCCTGAGGTGTTTTATCCTAGGTTTTAACCACAGAACATAAAGTGAAACAATAAATCTTTTATTTTACAAGTCTCTATTTCATTAAATGAAAACATTTTTTAAGTTTTAAAATAATTCTTTTTTTAAAAAAATATTTATTTATTTGGTTGCACTGAGTCTTAGTTGAGACAGGTGGGCTCCTTAGTTGTGGCATGTGAACTCTTAGTTGTGCCATGCGTGTGGGATCTAGTTCCCTGACCAGGGATCGAACCGGGGCCCCCTGAATTGGGAGTGCAGAGTCTTAACCACTGTGCCACCAGGGAAGTTCCCAAAATAATTCTTTTCTTCATAAAGAAGTGTTAGGCACTAATCTACAGTTTAATTTTTCCTGAGTCATTGACTATTTTTCCTTTTAATATTTTTGTTAAGGAATTCTTTCTGTTATTTGGCATAATTTCATCATGCCATGATCCTAGTATATAAGTTCTTTCAAACATCTCTATCTTTATTTTCTTTAAGAAAATGAAGGAACTTAAGTAGCCAAGACACACATAGTATCACTTAATGTTCAGTAATTCACAGGTTTAATTTTCATTCAGTATAAAAATCATTATTTTCTTTTTCAATGTCACTGCATGAAAAAAGAATTTTAGACTCTATATTCTTTAAAAATGGACCTACTTTTGGACACAAGTACATGGCTTTTCAAAAGAGGCTCAGCTATAATAAGCAATTGTCTGTGGAAATTCCATTGCATTATCTGCTCCAGACCCTAACAGTTAGTCTTTCTCTGCTGTCTTTTGCTTTTTGACTTGCCCCCAGCTCTGAATCCTTTTTTTTTCTCCGAACTGCAGTACCTATGACTCAGTGGCTGAAACTGTGTAACTCAGATGGGGACTTGAACCCACGGTCTTTTAATTGAGATCACACACCTGGTCTCAGGACTGAATGAAGCTCAGGTTCTTGATGTCTCATCACAGAAAGATTTCAGTGAGAGACAAAGTGATAAGTAAGAAGTGGATTCATCTAGAGAGAAACACACTCCACAGACAGAGTGTGGGCCATCTCAGAAGTCAAGAAGCCTTGGGAGAAACTCCACAGACAGAGTGTGGACCATCTCAGAAGATGAGAGGCTGAAATATGGCGTGGTTAGTTTTTATGGGCTGGGTAATTTCATAGGCTCCCGAGGGGGAGGATTATTCTAATTATTTTGGGGAAGGGGCAGAGATTTCCAGAAATTGGGCCACTGCCCACTTTTTGGCTTTTTATGGTTAGCCTCAGAATCGTCATGGCACTGGTGGGTGTGTCATTTAGCATGCTAATGCGTTACAAGGAGCATCTGATGAGGCTCAAGATCCAGTGGAAGTTGAATATTCCACCGTCTTGGACCTAGTTGGTTCTAACCAGTTTTTGTCACATCCTATGGCTATGTCGTTCTTTCAAAGGTTGTGCCCTGCTCCCTTTCCTCTTGTTTCATGGCTATGAAATAATCATACAGAACACTCTTATATTGTTTTCTATGTGCCAGGTTTAAATCTAACACTTTAGTGAAGTTAGCTCATTTAATTGCAACAATTATATTAGGTATATGGAATTATTGTCCTATTTTACAATGAGGAAATTGAGACATGGAAAAATTATGTATTGCCCAAGGTTACATAGTTAAATAAATTTTGGAGCCAAAACTAGATCACAGAAACCTCTATCCTTCATCATTATATTATCCTGCCTGTCTATGAGTGAGTGATGTATGTGTTAAAAAAAAAAAATCAATTGTATAAATCTGAAGAGCTAACTTACTTTTTCAAGGATTCTTGAATCAGGCACTATCCCATCTAGCAACCAGAAGGATGTTCCAAACATTGGGAGTTACCTGTAGGTGAGCAAAATTTGCCTGCCACCCCACAACGTTTCTTTTTGACATGTAGATTATTTTGAGCTGAAAACAATCAAGGCTCAAAAGACTCAGGAAGAACCTTTGATCTTCCCATTAACTGTTTAAAAGGATTTAGTTAGAGGGAAGGGAGCTATCACCTTAGATAACTATAGAAGAACCTAAACTAGGTATGGTAGACAGGGAGGAACCTAGCAAAGTATGTTGGTTAAAATTCCTGTGTCCCATCATCTCTGCATGGCCCAGCAAACATTTGTTTACCAAACATTTGCTTTTCATCTCCCTGTGAATTGTCCTCCCCTTTGAAGTCCCACACTACTACCCCCAACATCCTCTTTAGTCTTTACCTGAAGTTGGTATTTAAGGTGAGGGCTTCTGACATTTTGGCGAGATACTCAGTTTTCTTGAGTCTCTCCCATGTATACATGTTACTAAACTCTGTTTGATTTCCTCCTATGAAAGTGTCTCATGTCAATTTAATTCTTAGACGAGCCAGAAGAACCCAGAAGGGTAGAAAAACAATTTTTTCCTTCTCAACATCCTGCTTATTGTAATCATAATAATCCCCTGGTGTGTTGTATCCTCTCAAAAGCTTTAAGTGCATGTTCACAGCTGCTGACCAGCAGGGAAAAGATCTTCCTAAGACTGGAACATTGGAAAAGAAGCAAAAACAGTAACCAACTTAAGAATTATAAACCTGGAACCGTAACCTGTGAATGTCACAGGGATTTAGCAAAAACATCATGGCCTACAGATACCACATCAAAGATCAACAACTGCAAAGCCATAGCTGAGAGTGACACAATGACTTAAATTTTGATCACATCTCTCAGGCTGAGAGTCTGATCAAAAAGGAAAAATTGTTAAAGAGAGAAACCACAGGCCCAAGATGATGTCATTTGTGATAAAGCCCATGATACTAAGCAGAGATTTTTTATACCTAACTTAATTGCAATTTCAACCTTCACCAGAAATGTAAGCTTAATCAACCAGCTTGGAATTTTCTGGTCTGCACCAGTGACGTAATCTGTTATGTGGGTCCTCTCTGTCCCCTAGAGGAAGAAGAGGCAATAATGGGCATAAAACCCATGCTCTTCCGTTCCCCACCCCTCTGCCAAAGAAGGTGTCCTGACCTAAAAATCCTTAATCTTTTTTTTTTTTCTTTTGCTAATGACTTCCTTTCCCCAACCTCCTTTCTATAAAAGCCTTTTATTTTGTACGGCTCCTTGGAGCACCCTTCTAATTGCAAGATGGGATGCTGCCTAATGATGAAGTTTTTTTTAAAAAAAAAAAAAACTTTATTATTTTTATTTATTTATTTTGGGCTGCACAGGGTCTTCATTGCTGCTCAGGCTTTCTCTAGTTGCAGTGAGCGGGGGCTACTCTTCGTTGCGGTGTGTGGGCTTCTCATTGCAGTGGCTTCTCTTGCTGTGGAGCACGGGCTCTAGGTGCGTGAGCTTCAGTAGCTGTGGCAAGTGGGCTCAGTAGTTGTGGCTCATAGGCTTTAGGGTGCAGGCTCAGTAGTTGTGGTGCATGGGCTTAGTTGCTCTGCGGCATGTGGGATCTTCCCGGACCAGGGCTTGAAGCCATGTCCCTTGTATTGGCAGGCGGATTCTTAACCACTGTGCCACCAGGGAAGCCCTGCCCATTCATGAATTGTTGAATAAAGCCAAATGGGATCTTCAAATTTGGTTGAATTTTTGCTTTTTAATCACATGTATGAAAGTAGGCAAAAGAGATAACATCCTGCTACACTTGTATCAGTTTCAGAGTTGAATTCCTACTGGTTGCATATGAGGCTTTGGAATAAGCAATTTATGGGAAATATATTGGAGTAGCTAATAGAATTAAGGGAACAGATAATAACTGAGTCTTAGAGCTCTTTTTGTACTAGAATAGTAGGATTTCAGGGCCCTCTTCTTTTTCCTTGAGTGCAGGTGACTCAGTGTCAGTGACTTTAGGTCAATTTCAGGTCCACTGAAGTTTAAATTCCCATAGGAGTGGTGAATCAACTTGGCCTGAGTCAAGCAAGTATCTATGGACTCCAGGGTAGAGGTGATGGCACTCTGGAATTACCTGGCCATTCGTAGAGGAGAAGGAATCACTGTGAGCCAGCCAGCCACCTCACATGATTTGTATTCTCCCAATATATAATACACTTTTCCATGGCTTATGTGATATGCTGGGATTTGAGCTGAAATAAAATAGCGTACCTAAACCACATATACATTAAGACAAACTTCTCCATTTACTCACCTCTCCTTAATTTTACCTCCTTCGTTTTAAAATCTGCTTCTAGTCACATATTTAAGATAAATTAGATCCATATAATGTTGAAAAAAAATTACTTTTGATGGTAAACTATAGGATTAATTGAACTTCCAGGTTCCACATAGGATATACATTGTGTGACTTTGGTTTAAAATTATAAAATAAATTTAATTAAGAAAACAAACATATCCCCTTTGCTTGTGATCGTCACAATGGTGTTGTCTGTCTCCAAGGTTAGAAAGTACACTCGTTAGATATTAAGAAAGAGAAATATTCCCATTTACAAAAGTGCGTTTAAAGGTAAGTACATTCTACAATAAAGCAGTCAGGAATTTTATGCATTTGCTAATGACTGTAAAGAGATGTACAATAGATCATCTCCAGGGTTGAGTGTTTGCCCTTTTACATCAGTGAAAAGTTATAGAGGTATCATACTAATGTTACATGTGATGGAAATCATTTCTAAACTTGGAGGAGGTCAAATGTGGTTTGTAGTAAGTAAACTGCATTTGCTGAATCAAGCTTTTCAATCTAATTAGTTTTAAGGCACTGGGTATACCTTATGACCTTTGGAACAGTTATCCATTTGAAAAAGATATTTGCCCCCTAGACCTCTGCAAACTCTCTTCAGTATGTGACAAATTTACTACATAAAATCTTTCCAAACTCATTTGTTTTTTTTTTAAGTTCTGGCCAAAAAGATAATACTTAGATTGGGAAGACTACAGATAACCTGAGAAAACAGCCTGAGTTTTGAAGATAGCGATATAAAATTTATTATCTAATTAGCAAAATAAAGACAAGATCATGAATCAGGCAATAGTAAAGAGGCTCAAAAATCTTTGTTTCCAGGCTCTGTGAGCTTTAGAATTTCTGTTCTGCCAAATCAATTTAATTAGACTGTCAAGAACAAATAATGTAGATAAGCCATCGAATATGCCATTTACACTTTTTCTCTCAGAATATAACCTATTCCAGTACTTTGAACCAAGGCACATCAAGATTCATCCTAGAAGAACTGAGAAGGTATCATTATGTTTGCTTCAAATTGTGTGTGTGTGTGTGTGTGTGTGTGTGTGTGTGTGTGTGTGTGCTCCACATGTGTGACTTACCTTGCTGCCAGCAAAAGGAACCAAAACATGAGCTATTTAACACCTCCTCCATGCTTCCTTTCCAAATTTTCCTTCTTCCTATATCTGCTATCTTGGTGAAAGATTCTGTCATCCATAGTGTAACCCAATTAGAAAGTCTGAATTATTTACTTCTTTTCAAGGACCTCTAAATAAACCCAGCTACTGGAACGTTTTCACCTTTTGGTTATAATGGAGTACTTTCCTATAGACTAGTTTCCCTGAAAACAGTATCTTTGAAACCTGGACAAAATATAACATCAACTGATAGAAGCATCAGAGAATAACCAAGGCAGCCAGCACTAAGGGACTAAGGTCCCAGAATAAGGGCTAGAACTTTGAGGTGAGCCTCACAGCTGCCTCCATTTTCCTCTTAGACACGTGCCTATTTTTGTTGCAGACAAAATAAGCTGAAAGTCTTAAATTCTGAAACTTGCTGCAGCTTAACTGGGCAAAGCAGCCAGGATTCAAAGTGTCAATAAAAAAGAGAGGGTGGAATTGGAGAAAAATAAAACTGACACTTCTTTTGCAATTTACCTTCTAGGTCAGCTTCTTAGCTACTCATGGACGAGCAAGAATCCAAGAAACAAAGTGGAAAGCAGTTGCTGACAAGCTACAGAGGTTCCATGTTAAAAAAGGTGTAAGTGCTCCAGATTTTCAGCTGATGTCTCTGAAGCCCTCTGAATGCAACCTACATAGCTATGAAGGCATCGCAATCAAGGAGGGATAGAGTTCTCTGCTTGGTAACAATATCTTAGCTCCTGTCATTCTCAAGTCAATTATTTCAATTTCCATTATCTTTGTGAGCCTCTAGAAGATTTATGATTGTCTCCATCTTTTTAAAACTTAGCCATAATTTTGTTTTTGTTGTTATTCTTTTGTGGAATCAGAAGAGCCACCGAAGGGGGTTTGGATCAAGATGGCTGAGTAAGAGGACATGGAGCTCACCTCCCCCTATGAATACATCAAAAATCCATCTCCATGTGGAACAATTTTCACTAAAAACTAACTGGAAACTGGCCGATGGACTCCTACACAATCATGGCTGCAAGATGCACATGTAACCAGGTAGCAAGGGAAGAAAAGTGGGTGGGTCAGCCCTCTGCCCCTGGGAGGGGATTCAGAAGAAAAGAGAAATTACACAGGGTGACATGCTCCCTGGGGAGTAAGCCATTCACAGATTGGACATCTCAGTCCTGGGTTCCTACTCGGGGGACACAAGCCCCATTGGCTGGTTAGAGAACTGCTGGGACTAATAGAAGGGCTGTGGGAAGCCTGGGCTCCACTCATGAGGAACATGCATGTGCAGGCTTGCCACTGAGGCAGGGTCGAGAGAGGTCTGCTCTAGCAGCTGCTGGGTTTTTCACAACTGCCTCACTGCACACCCCAGCCCAAGCTGAGTGAATGCTCTGGCCCCACTCACTCCACATCACAGCATGGCACAGGATCTGGGGTGGCCACAACCGGGGAAAAGACTTGACTAAGACACAGAGGTGGCCTGTACGGGGGCAGAGCCCAGGTGTTCCAGCGACAACTACTGTTGCAGCTTACTCAGGCATTGCCTCAGAAGAAGTCCAGATCTCTAACAGCAAGCCACTTCACCACAGCTCACCCCTCCCTACACACCAAGAGGCCGTGTGGGCCCTGCCTAACCTGTGAAGTGATTCCACAACAGGGTGGGAGCAGCAGAGTCTGTGGGCAGTGACTGGCTGTGAGGAACAAGGGGACTTGCACCATATGCTGTGTCTGAGCAGAGCTGTGGGCACCTGAATAGGCAGCACACTGGACCTCTGTCTGTAGTAGAGCAGAGTCAAGAGCCCACATGGACTCTTTGTTTCAGCACTGCTCTGCTGTGGGGCAAGGGTCCTGGTGTGGGGAGACGGAAAAACATACACAGGGAATAGAACCAGCTAGGGCTGGACCCTCAGGGCTTCTGCTCCAGCAACTTGGGATCAGACCCTGCCCCCAATAGGGAGGTGATGGCCACTGAGCAGAGGGGAAGTCCCACCTCACTCATGAACCCAACGCCAGCTCTAGTCCCTCCAGCCCCAGGTCCACCCCCTACCAAAGTGTGAGTCAGCACAACTTGAGGAAGACATGACTTGCATCCAGCTCTCCCACTGAAGGCACTGGGCACACAGTATGTATAGGGACACCCCCATATAAGATGACCCCTTCAAAACTGCAACAGGTAAGTGTTTCACCTAAATTCACAGAGGTGGATGAAGTTAAGCAAAAACAAAAAGGAAGGGGAACTACCCTCAGTTGAAAGAGCCAGAGAAAAACCCTGAAAAATGAATAACAAAACAGAAATAAAGAATTTACCAGAAAAAATTCAAAACATTGGTAATAAAAATATTAAACAAATAAAGAATTGATGTATACAGCAAACACATTAACAAAGACCCATTCAGAAATGAAGAATTCAATAGCTAAAATAAGTTTTAAAATTCACTAGAAGGAATGAAAAGCAGACTAAGTTATACAGAAGAATGAATAAGTGATCTGGAAGACAGAATAATGGAAATCACTCAATTGTAACAACAAAAAGAAAAACAAATTTTAATACATGAAAACAATTTAGGAGATCTCTAGGATAACATTATGCATGCCAATATTTGCATTATAGGGTCCTAGAAGAAGAGAGTGAGAAGGGGATCAAAAATGTATTTGAGGAAACTATGGTTGGAAACTTCTCAAACCTGAAGAAAGAAACAGATATCCAGGTATAGGACGCACAGAGGGTCCCAAATAAGATGAACCCAAACAGACACTTACCAAGGCATATCATAGTTAAAATGGCAAAAGTTAAAGATATAGAGAGAATTCTAAAGGCAGCAAGAGAAACATAAACTTGCCAAGACTGAATCAAGAAGAAACAGCCAATTTGAACAGACTGATCACTAGAAATGAAATTGAATTTTAATTAAAAAAAACTCCCAGCAAACAATAGTCTAGGACTGGACAGCTTCACAGGGGAATTCTACCAAACCTATAGAGAAGAACTAATACCTATACTTTTCAAACTATTCCCAAAATTGAAGAGGACAGAACCTTCTTATATTCATTCTATGAGGCCACCATTACCCTGATACCAAAACCAAAGCCACTACAGAAAAACAAAACAAAACAAAACAAAGCAAAACAAACTACAGGCAAATACACTTGATGAATATAGATGCAAAAACCCTCAACAAAATGTTAGCAAACCAAATGCAATAGCATGTACAGAGGATCAAACACCATGATCAAGTTGGATTTATTTCAGGGATACAAGGATAGTTCAACTTTCACAAATCAATCAATGTGATACAACATATTCACAAAAAGAAAGATAAAAATGACATAATCATCTCTGTAGAAGTAGAAACAGCACTTGACAAAACTCAACACCTACTCATGATAAAAACTCTCATCAAAGTGGGTACAGAGGGAACCTATCTCAGCATAATAAAGGTCATTTATGGAAAACCTGTAGCTAACATCATACTAAATGGTGAAAAGCTGAAAGCCTTTCCTCTAAATTCAGGAACAAGACAAGGATGCCCACTCTCATCACTTCTGCTTAACACAGTATTGGAAGTCCTAGCAATCAGACAAGAAAAGAAATTAAAGGCATCCAAATTGGAAGAGAAGAAGTTAAACAATCACTACTTGCAGATGACATGATACTTTATATAGAAAAATTATAAAGTCTTCACTCCAAGACTTACTAGAACTAACAAATGAATTCAACAAAGTGGCAGGATAAAAGATTAATGTACAGAAATCTGCTGCTTTCCTATACACTAATAATGAAATATCAGAAAAAGAAAGTTAAAAAAATTCCTTTTAAAATTGCATCAAAAAGAATAAAATACCTAGGAATTAACTTCACCAAGGAGGTGAAAAACCTATACTTAAAAACTATAAACCATTGATGAAGGAAATTGAAGATGATACAAAAAAAGGAAAAATCCCTTCCTCTTGGATTGGAAGAATTAATATTAAAATGTCCATACTACCCAAAGCAATCTACAGATTTAATGCAATCCCTATCAAAATAACCATGACATTTCTTACAGAACTAGAACAAATAATCCTAAAATTCGTATGGGACCACAAAAGACCCTGAAATGCCAAAGCAATCTTGAGAAAGAAGAACAGAGCTGGAGGTATCACCCTCCCAGACTTCAGATTATACTACAAAGTGACAGTAATCAGAACAGCATGGTACTGGTACAAAAACAGTCACATAGATCCATGGAACAGAATAGAGAGCCAGATGTAAACACACTCATCTAAGGTCAGGTAATCTACAACAAAGGAGGCAAGAATATAAATGGAAAAAAAGTCAGTCTCTTCAATAAGTGGTGCTGGGAAAATTGGGCAATTACATGTAAAAGAATGAGATTAGAACATTTCCTCACACCATATGCAAAAATAAACTCAAAATAGAATAAAGAGCTAAATGTAAGACCTGAAACCATAAAACTCCTAGAAAAGGACATAGGCAGAACACTCTTTGACATAAATCATAGCAGTATTTTTTTGGATCTGTCTCCTAAGGCAAAAGAAATAAAAGAAAAATAAATAAATGGACCTAATTAAACTTAAATGCTTTTGCTCAACAAAGGAAACCATCCGTAAGATGAAAGACAACTTACTGAATGGGAGAAAATATTTGCAAATGCTATGGTCAACAAGAGGTTAATATCCAAAATATATAAACAACCCATACAACCCAGTATCAAAAACAAAAACAAACAACCAAATCAAAAAATAGGCAGCAGGCCTGAATAGACATTTTTCCAAGGAAGACATACAGATGGCTAACAGGCACGTGAAAAGATGCTCAAAAATGCTACTTTTCAGAGAAATGAAAATCAAAATAACAATGAGATATCACCTCACACCTGTCAGAATGGCTGCCATCAAAAGTCTACAAATAACAAATGTTTTCGAGGATACGGAGAAAAGGGAACCCTTGAATGCTGTTGGTGGAAATGTACTTGGTGTAGCCACTATAGAAAACAGTATTGAGGTTCCTCAAAAAACTAAAAATAGAACTATCATATGACCCAGCAATCCCACTCCTGGAAAAAACAAAAACACTAATATGAAAATGCAGGCACCCCAATGTTCACAGCAGCACTATTGACAATAGCCGAGATATGGAAGCAACCAGAGTGTCCATCTACAGAGGAACAAATCAAGAAATTGTGGTATATGTATACACAATGTGTGTGTGTGTGTGTATACACACACACACACACACACACACACACACACACTGAAATATTACTCAGCCATAAAAAAGAGTGAAATTCAGCCATTTGCAGCAACATAGATGGACCTAGAGAATATTATGCTTAGTGAAATAAGTCTGACAGAGAGAGACAAATACTGTATGATATCACTTACCTGTGGAATCTAAAAAGTAATATAAATGAATGTATATAGCAAAACAGAAACCGACTCACAGATATAGAAAACAAACTAGAAGTAACTGTTGGGAGGAGGGAATAGGGGAGGAGTATGTTAGGGGTATGGGATTAAGAGATACAAACTATTATGTATAAAATCGATAAGCAACAAGAATATATTGTATAGCACAGGGAATTATAGCCATTATCTTGTAATAACTTTTAATGGAGTATAAACTGTAAAAATATTGAATCACTATACTGTACACCTGAAACTAAAATGATATTATACCAACTATACTTCAATAGAAATAAAAGCCACTGAAAAATGAATTGATACATAACATGGATGTAGGCCAGCCAAAGACCCTAAGTTAATTTGAGTAATTTTTAATTCTTTATTTAACCAAGATGGGACATAAGGTGGTGAAACTACCATTTGCATTTTTGATGAGAATCTGGCAACTTTATTCTCTGTGGTGGAGAAAACAAATACAGTCTTACTCGGAAGCTAAGCCTCTCCGATAATACACAGCTTCGACAATGTTATGAAGGCCGTGGAGAATTTAGGAACTGCAGAGTAGGGTGGTTGCCATTCTGAATGGACTAAAGTAAAGCAGTGATAAACTCAAATTCTTATATACGTGCAGTACACCCAGACTAAAAATCAGGTAATTTTACTGATTACACTTAAAGAATGTTATCTTTGAATCATAGCAGCAAGATACTAGAAAACCAAAGTCAATGTTGGGAGGAAGAAAATAAGCTAATTTTCAGCTTTATGGGGGATAATTTCACTTTGTCAGGTGGGAGCACTTTTGGAAGTATGAGCTGTAAATATGAATGCTGGGCAGCAATGTGGGTGGGCTAGAGTGAATCTTTGTAAGTTCTGACTTCTTAGCATTTATATATATTTTGTAATAGCACCTTGATTTCAGTTTGGGGAAATTACCCACCCCACAGTAGTGTGTAGTTTTGGTGGAAAGGTACTTCCTGTATGAAGTACAGGAAGATGAAGGAGACAGACCCTTCCTCTACTACTGCCAAGGAAAGGCTACATGACCTATGTTTGGCCAATCAGATACTCTCTGCTGGAACTTCAGCCCTTGAGTGAATGAAGAATGGATGGGAAAAAAAGATCTTTTATGGTTTCTTTTTGCTTAAACAAGTAAAAGTACAGTTGACCCTTGAACAATACGGATTTGAACTGTGCTGGTTCACTTATATGTGGATTTTTGCAATAAATACACAGTACCACATGGTCTGTGGTGGCTGAATCCATGGATGAAGAACCGCAGGTAGGGAGAGCCAACTGTTAAAGTTATACGTGGATTTTCCACTGCCAGGAGTCAGCACCCCTAACCTGTAGTTTTTACTGCTTGTGTCTAAGAACTCTAATCAATATCTGTATATTTCATGGAGTTGTGAGGATAATCATGTGAAATAATACACATAAAATTCCTAGCATAATACCTGACATAGAAAAAGTACTAATTAAATGTGTTATTAATTTTTATAATTAATAGAATAACAGATTTGACAATACAAATTTTCTTATGTTCAATAAAACATATATTTGCACATGAGCATTATCCTTAACCCCAGTTAGAGTTCCCAGGTATATTTACCTAGTTCAAGAAGTCTAGTTTAATTTAGTCTTGCAGGACCATTTTCATTGCCCAATAAACCCTTTAAAAATTAGCACTAGGCCGGAAAGATATGGGCCTAAAAGCCTGTAGGAATGTGAGAGAATACAACTTATCCTTACGTAACTAACAACTGTATGTCCTGATTGAACCATTCTCATTTAGTCAGACACTCTGCTGAAGTTAACACTTGTCTACATCTTTCCAGTCTGAAACTAAAGGGCAAATATGGTGGATTAGTTGCTTCCTTGTAAGCCACATGAACTCTGAGTCAATTGGAAACCATCTAGAGATAGTTTGGGTTGTCTTTTACTCATTAGTGTGTCTAATTTTTAGATATGTCTCAGCATGCCAGAAACAAGGTTGAGCAGTTCTGACTGATTATTTCCTGCTGTCCCTGGGAGAGAGAAACTCTCCAACATAGCGTTTAGTTTAGGATATTCTGGGAGCCAGTGGTTTAAAAATATTATGCCCACTTTGATTAAAGATAATTTTATAATTTTAAGAGTATTTTCAATGCATGTCATTTTTCTATCAATAAGATTATAATTTTCTAAAAAGTGGGAACCATCATTTATATTATTAGATGAAAACTAAACTTATTTTTCTGTCTTCCAAAGAATTTAGTTTTCCAAATGAAGCTAAAATTCCCAGTATCTTCTCTGGGCCCAGTCAAGTCTTTATTTTCTTTTAAAGGAGAGGGATTACACTACTGGAGAATAGAATGTAGGTAGAAGAAAAAAATGTGGGCTTAGCAAATAAATCATAGTGTCTCATCTGAACCATTTGGTACACCAATATGAGACATCTATATAAACCAATTCTTACAAGTAATATGTACAAAATACAGTCATGTGCCACGTGTTACTAAGAACAAAAGAAAGCAACTGGTTCTTTTTGGGAGGAGGTTTGAAGGAAAAGTCTTTCCAGAGAGTTAAGTTCTCAATTGCACCTTGAAAATTAGTCAGTGATTGCCTAGACAAGGGCATTTCCAAGTCTTGAAAACAGGATATTAAATGATATAAGGTCATAAAAGTGAATAGATTGTTTGGAAATTGAACTAGTCGAGTGTGGCTAAAGTGGTCAGGACTCAATGTTGGGACAGGGTGTAATGTGGGATAAAGATGGTGAAATAAGTTGAGAGGACTCTCAAAACATGAGAGAGAACTTAAGCTTGTTTTACAGGTAGAGTTGTACAACTGAAATTAGCACCATTCTCATTGTTTTACAGAAATGCACAATGAGACAGCCCTGCTTCAAAGATATTGAAAACCTATTCAAGAGGATTAAAGCAAGGAATGACACAATCCGATTTGTATCATAGAAAGATGACTGACAAGAAAATGGATAAGTGGGTAAGACAGTGCTATCTAATAAAAATAGAATGCAAGTCACACATGTTCTTTAAATTTTTTAAAGTAGAAATAAACAGATAAAATTAATTTTCATGTTGTATTTAATCCAATATGTCCCAAATGTTATGATTTTGATATGCAATCAATATAAACATTATTAATTGATATTTTATATTTTCCTCTCCGTATTGTGTCTTCAAAATCTGGTGTGTGTGTTTTGCACTCACAGCTACTTGAATTTGGACTAGCCATGAAATTTCAAGTGCTCAATGGCCACATGTGGTGAGTGGCTTCTGTACTGGATAGTAAAAAAATGATTAAATACTTGGAGATAAATTGATACAATTTTTTAATAGATGACTGATGGGGGTTAAAACTAGAGTAGTAGCAGTGAGAATGGTAAGAGGTCAACCAAGAGATATTTAGAAAATGGAATCAACAGAACATGGTAATAGATTGAGTATTGTGGGTGAAGAAGTGGAAAAAAATAAAATATCCGAGGTTTACTTTGGTTGACGGCTACAGAGGCTTAGGTTTAGCAGGAAAGATAATGACTTTGGTTTCGTATACCGACTTGAAGACAATTTAGATGTTTGCAAATAATATATGAATCTCAGGAGCTAAGATTTTAGAGCTATTGACATAAAAGTTGAAGTTAATCCATATGAACAAATTAAGTCATTCAGCAAAATAAAGAAGGAGAGCAAGGGTGGAACCCTCAGGAATACCAACGTATCTAATATTTGATGATATTCCACAAAGAGAAGAGCAAACAGACAAGACAAATAATTGAGATATAGAATGAGAAACAGAAGAGAAATTCCTTAAAGAAAGAAGAAATTTTGTAGAAGGAAACGGGGGATCAACAAAGTTCAATGAAGCAGAGTGAGAAATAAAAAGGGGACATAAAGTTTGGTAATTGTATCATTTTTCGTATTTTCAAAAATTACTTCCATACTTAACGATTTCCATAGAAAATTCAAGAACCAACATTACTGAGTCTCTAGGGTACCTGAAGTGATAAGCCAGATGCCCCAAATATTTTAACGAATTTAACCATCCCCAAAACTCAGAGAAGGTCTTGTCACTTTAATGGTGATACTTAGGGAGGTCAAGTGACCTGCAAATGTTGCTCACTACCTTTAAATGGTAGACTTGGGATGGAACCCAGTTCTGTCCTTAAAATCTTGTATTTTTCCTACAAGACACATGATGTTGCATTCCCCAAATTCCTCCTGAGTTTCAGTCTCACAACTGTTCTTCTCTGCTATTAAAATCTTTTATATCTTGTTATCTGAAGAAATTCTGAGCAAAAGAAGCTGGGGAAAATGAGATTGCTAGAGAATGGAACCCTTAATATGGAGCAGAGCATCAAAGGTTAAGGAAAATACATCTCTCTAGAATCAAGCATCAGGGCTACTTTTTCTCTGCTCCTACATTTGGAATGCAGTAGGCAAGGCTGCACTTTCTAGCTTTCTTGAGGTCACCATGGTCTGCCAGTGCTATTCTCTTGAATAATGTATGTTTGGCCCAGAAAGTGACCTTATCTGCTGGTTAGCATCTTTTATATTGAAAAGTCTACATCATTCAAGTCAAACTGAAGAGTTTTTCCATAAACATTTGCTTTTCATTTTTATTTATGATGACATTTTAAATTCATGCACCATAATGTGCAATTTTAATAATAAGAATTGTGGAAATATTATCAATACAAATCTATGTATCTGACATATTGTTTCAGTTTTTTTGAATTGCATCGAGTGATTTAGTCTTAAATTTTTCATAATGTGTGGTTAAATATTTAATGGGATATAAGACTTTGTTGTACCCGCCCAAGAAAGATCAGGGCTTCCTGGCAGCTAATGCCACATTTGGCATAGGTTTCAGATTTCAGGAAGTTGGAAGATGTTTCAATCAATTATTAGTTTAATTTGAAGGTGGCTCTTAGAGAGGATTTTGAGAAAGACAACCTAAACTGCGTTAACAAACGCAACCATATTTCTACTGGAAATTGCGTAATTATAGATTATATGGCTTTATGTTGCTGAAGAAAAGAAAGAGATTGTGGCATTCCACTGAAATCATGGAAAGATGTTATAAATTACATTTCCAGACACTGAAATCCAACCTTTTTTTTGTTTGTATCCTTCAATGCCACTCCCTCCTTAAAAGTGCCCCCTTATCTCTCCCCTTAGATGTGATTTTCTTCCTCTTCCTCTGAATGGTAAATAGTGAGAGAATTTTGTAATCCTATTATGGCATTTATCACATTCAGCCTTTTATTGGAAGAACTGGTGTTCTATTACTTATACATGCTTTGATAGATTAAATGATAGATTAAAATTCTTGAAAACTATAATCATCTTCTGTTTATTATGGGATGTGCTGTGGCACCTTGCTTCTGACTCACACACTCAAGTGGGTGCTTGATGAATGCTTTTGTTTATTTTTGAAACAAAGGTGTGAATTAGGGTTGTCTTTCTGGGGAAGTGAAGCAAGGTCAGTGAGTATTGAGAACTATAGCTCTCCTTACAGGCATTATTTGTATCCCAATTTCTTGTTTTGTTCCAGTTCCCACCATTTCCCCCGTTATGCTTCATTCTCTTGCAGAATCAAACCACATTTTGTCTGAAAACACCTTGTTTCTTTGCTTTTGCTTGTGTTGCTCCTGCTTCCTCTAATGCCTTGATGTGTGTGTGTGTGTGTGTGTGTACATGCATGTGTGTAGAAGTGGGAGGAAATGATAATATGAAGTAAAAAAGTTATCTTTTATAAATAATAAGAGCTAACAGTTATATAGTGCTGACTCTATTATTGATGCTGTTATAAGTGCTTTAAAATATGAACTTATTTGATTCTTACAACAATTTTCTGGCTGAGCTAATTTTTTAATTTCTTTTTTTTTTTTTTGATAAAAAGCCACAAAAGCAGAGAGGTCAATTAATTTGCCCAAAATCATACAACCTGAAGTGACAGTAGGCAAGGTAGCAACTACAACAGAGTCAAATCCTGGCAGAAGGCTCATGTCCACTTAAACTATGCCACTTCCCTGATAATAAGATGTACTGGCTAGGATGAACCATTTTGGCTCCATAAATGTCAAACAACATTTTGTCCATATTTTCTTTCTTTTTCAGACTTAGTCATCTTCAAAAGCAAAATCTTTTAAATTTTATAAACTTTTGACCAGGCTTGACAAAATATCTTAGCTTTCATTTCTGGCAGAAGAGTAAAACAAACAATGCATACATGTGTCAGTGAAAATTAACTGGTAAATGAACCTGGGATACATATTTTAAGGCAATTTATTTATTAATGCATTATTTTTTAGAAAATTCTTTCTAAAATGACCAGTGAAGGAATTTTACATATGTGGTCTTAAAATGTATTGGCATTTCTGATACCTCAAAATGCTTTATGTGTTTTTTAAAAAAGATTTATAATAATGTACATGAGAATTTTTTTGTGTGTGTATTAAGAGAATACACTATTTGGTTAATATTTCTGTAAGGGAGTTTCTTAAGGTATTGAAAAATTCTCATGAGTGAGTCCTTCAATGCTGATAGAATATGAAAACTTAACAAGTGTCTAGTTTAATACAACTTACAGGAAACCGAGAATGTTTTAGTAGAATTACTACATAAATTTTATTTAGCTGGTAGATATAATCAGACAAAATACTTTCAAATATTTTATTCTATCCATGAAAACCAATTTTGTCATTTTAAAGATGTCATTGACAGTACTTTTATTATCTTTTCAACAACCTTACTAAATATTTTTCTTTTAAAACTAATTTTACTTGAACTTTTCATTTTATTTTCTTTCCTCTTAGAAGTCCCTAAAACATCTTGACAAAACCCAGTCTATATCTTTCTTGGCTTTGCAACTTTCTAGAATGCTCAAATACAACTTTTTTTTTTTTTTTTTTTTTTTGCGGTGCGCGGTCCTCCCACTGTTGTGACCTCTCCCGTTGCGGAGCACAGGCTCCGGACGCGCAGGCTCAGCGGCCATGGCTCACGGGCCCAGCCGCTCCGTGGCATGTGAGATCTTCCCGGACCGGGGCACGAACCCGTGTCCCCTGAATCGGCAGGCGGACTCTCAATCACTGCGCCACCAGGGAAGCCCTTAAATACATCTTTTATATCTGTAAAATGCACCCTTAACATCCTGTCCCTTTTTTCTATTTAATAACGATAATGATACTATATAAAAAGATTAATTCATGTTTGGTGGTTGAGACATGTCTAAATCACTCCTCCATACCACCTGGTTTTCTAATTCAGCTTGTTCATTATATTTAGATTTTGTTTTAATAACTTTCCTAAAAGCCACACTCTGTAGATAAGTTTTTTTCAGTTGAGAATAAGATGGGCATGTAAAACTTCAGAAACATTTGTTCTAGCTCAATTATTGTGATTATTTATTTTCATGACATTAATTTTTCTTAATTCCACTGTTACTCTTTCCTGTAATTAATTTTTCACTAACCCTCAAGGGATCTTGTCTCTTTCTTACAAATAAACTTTTTAAATACCAAGTTACTCCAATTTTCTAATCAAAATGTTCACACTCCTAATATAGAATACATTAGGATCGTAATTTTCTGTCTAGCCTCAGATCCCATCTTTGCATCTTATACTTGACTTCTTGAGCAGAATTGCACCACACTTCTCTGAAAACGATTTTGCGTTTGCCCCTATTGTTCCTACCTCCCAGAATACTCATCTTCTTGTCTTGTTAATCTCTTATTTATCCTTTAAGACTCAGATCAAATTCCACCACTTTAAGAAACCCATTGCTAATTTCCTTAAATTTAGCTGACAACTCTGCTATGTTAATCACTATCCCCTGTGTAAACTTCTATTTTAGAATTAACACATACTAAACAGTGAGTTCATTGCAGTCAGGATCATATTTTATTCATTTTAAGGTCTTTGGGGATTAATAGAGCGTCTGGTACACCTTCATCACTGTAAGTATAATATTTCCCATTTAATAGTGCTTACTAGGGGCCAGGAAATACACTATACCCTTTAGATGATTGACTTCACTTAACATAGAATCCCTATGAGGTGGGCATCATTCTCACCCCTGATTTACTGATGAAAAAAAAAGTCAGAAGATGGACTGACTTGCCCAAGGTCACATAATAGTGAATGATGGAGCCACAGTTTGAACTTAGATTATCTGGCTCTTGAGAGAGCCTCTGTCTTTACTCACCATGTTTAAAGACATACCAAGAAACTTGTGGTGCATTGTCTTTCTAGAAACAAACCTAGAATCTAGTACAGCAAAAATTACTGAACTTATTGAAAAGGTATCAAGGATAAAGACTGTAAGATTAAGTCAGTGAAAAAGAAAACAATTGGCTTTTTTATTATTTACATATAAATTTCTTATCATGGATAATTATTTGGTATTCTAAGAAATGCTATGACAGGGAATGAACATTGCTGATCTTGGTTATCAAGGCAAAAGCAAGACCTTTGGAGTTTGACAGAACTGATTTGCACTTAGCTCTGCAATTTAGGGGTTGTTTGACCTTAAATGCGTTGTAGTAGCAAAGCCTGTTTTTATTTTTTTAAGTCCAAATTTTTTTATTGAGGTATGATTCACAATTTAAAAGGCTATATTCCATTTTTAGTTACTATAAAATATTGGCTATATTCCCTGTTTTGTACAATATATCCGTATAGCTTTTTTTTTTTTAGTAGGTGTATTGTGCCTTGGGCACTATTTTATTTTATTTTTTAACATCTTTATGGGACTATAATTGCTTTACAACGGTGTGTTAGTTTCTGCTGTATAACAAAGTGAATCAGCTCTACATAAACATATATCCCCATATTTCCTCCCTCTTGCGTCTCCCTCCCACCCTCCCTATCCCACCCCTCTAGGTGGAAAGCATCGAGCTGATCTCCCTGTGCTATGCAGTTACTTCCCACTAGCTATTTATTTTACATTTGGTAGTGTATATATGTCCATGCCACTCTCTCACCTCATCCCAGCTTACCCTTCCCCCTCCCCATGTCCTCAAGTCCATTCTGTACCTCTGCATCTTTATTCCTCTCCTGCCCCTAAGTTCTTCAGAACAATTTTATTTTTTTAGATTCTATATATATGTGTTAGCATACAGTATTTGTTTTTCTTTCTGACTTACTTCACTCTGTATGACAGACTCTAGGTCCATCCACTTCACTACAGATAACTCAGTTTCATTTCTTTTTATGGCTGAGTAATATTCCATTGTATATATGTGCCACATCTTTTCTATCCATTCATCTGTTAATGGACACTTAGGTTGCTTCCATGCCCTGGCTATTGTAAATAGAGCTGCAATGAACATTGTGGTACATGACTCTTTTTGAATTATGGTTTTCTCAGGGTATATGTCCAGTAGTGGGATTGCTGGGTCATATGGTAATTCTATTTTTAGTTTTTTAAGGAACCTCCATACTGTTCTCCATAGTGGCTGTATCAATTTACATTTTCATCAACAGTGCAAGAGGCTTCCCTTTTCTCCACACCCCCTCCAGCATTTATTGTTTGTAGATTTTTTAATGATGGCCATTCTGACCAGTGTGAGGTGATACCTCATTGCAGTTTTGATTTGCATTTCTTTAATGATTAGTGATGTTGAGCATCCTTTCATGTGTTTGTTGGCAATCTGTATATCTTCTTTGGAGAAATGTCTATTTAGATCTTCTGCCCATTTTTGGATTGGGTTGTTTGTTTTTTTGATATTGAGATGCATGAGCTGCTGTGTATTTTGGAGATAAATCCTTTGTCAGTTGCTTCATTTGCAAATATTTTCTCCCATTCTAAGGGTTGTCTTTTTGTCTTGTTTATGGTTTCCTCTGCTGTGCAAAAGCTTTTAAGTTTCATTAGGTCCCATTTGTTTATTTTTGTTTTTATTTCCACTACTCTAGGAGGCATTTTTCACAGAACTAGAACAAAAAATTTCACAATTTGTATGGAAACACAAAAGACCCTGAATAGCCAAAGCAATCTTGAGAAAGAAAACAAGAGCTGGAGGAATCAGGCTCCCTGACTCCAGACTATACTACAAAGCTACCGTCATCAAGACAGTATGGTACCAGCACAAAAACAGAAATATTGATCAATGGAAGAGGATAGAAAGCCCAGAGATAAACTCACACACATATGGTCACCTTATCTTTGATAAAGGAGGCAAGAGTATACAGTGGAGAAAAGACAGCCTCTTCAATAAGTGGTTCTGGGAAAACTGGACAGCTACATGTAAAAGAATGAAATTAGAACACTCCCTAACACCATACACAAAAATAAACTCAAAATGGATTAAAGACCGAAATGTAAGGCCAGACACTATAAAACTCTTAGAGGAAAACATAGGCAGAACACTATGACATACATCACAGCAAAGCCTGTTTTAAATGCTCACACACACACTCTCCACCAAGCATGCAGAAGTTCAGCACCTACCATTCTAAGTGTCTAGACAGGCACTTTTACCTCTGACTTTGTAATTGGAGAAATTATGCCTTTCCTCAGTTCAAAGAAATTTTGGAGATCAGAGATGCATTATTTCCTTAAAATCATTTGTTGTTCATCAATCTTAATATCTTTTCATCCTTGCTTTCCTGTCATACTCAAGGGAATTACAAATGGCAGCAAACAATTCTCACCATTTTCTACAGCCTGAAGAAATGTAGCTTCTGCTACCACCTTCTCTTTAATTGATAGCAATGGGAGAGCAATTGTATAAAATATTTGTACTGACTAATGAACAAGTGGTCAGGAGTCATTGCAAGAGCCATTAGATTCTGCAGATTTTATAAATTTGTACCAAACCAACAAACTGTTAGAGCTGTCAAAGTGTGGTATTATTGACTTCTGTGTGTCCTTACAATCTTATCCATTAAATGGCTGGATTTTGTGGCAGGAGTTGAGAGATTAGTGATCTAAAACAATCAGAAACTAGGACTCAAATAGTATTCCTGCTGTAATGAGTAGCTACTTTATTAAATATATTAAACATGTTTTAAGTAGTGGCTGAAATTTTTATAGGTAAAACTAATAAGAAGAATATTAACACTTTATTGATTATAAGGGAAATATGGTACAATTATTAAGATTTATACTAATCTGCTAACCAAGGAATCAAAAGGAAACACAATATGAGTACTTAATCTCCTTGAGACTTAGATCATGATCTTTAAAATTGGGATGGTAATACTTCTCTTTTAGAGCTATTATAAAGAGTAAACCAAAAATATGCCTAAAAGTTGCCTTAGCACAGTACTTAATACATTGTTGGAAATCAATACTCTTTAGTCTCTTTTTTTCTGAATACGAACAATGAGAATTGGAATGAAAGAGGTTAACATAGAGACTTTTTTTTTTTAACATAGAGACTTTTTTTTTTTCAGCTTTGGAAATTAAGAGCCATTAGCTGTGACTTTTTTTTTTTGCGGTACGCGGGCCTCTCACCGTTGTGGCCCCTCCCGTTGCGGAGCACAGGCTCCGGATGCGCAGGCTCAGCGGCCATGGCTCACGGGCCCAGCCGCTCTGCGGCACGTGTGATCCTCCCGGACTGGGGCACGAACCCGTGTCCCCTGCATCGACAGGCGGACTCTCAACCACTACGCCACCAGGGAAGCCCTAGCTGTGACTCTTAACAGAAAATCCTTTTATAAGCCCTGAGCTCTGAAGTCCTGGACTACACATACTACCTTGTAAATAGTGGGAACTAAAAATAAAACCTTGAAATAAATGGTCCCCTAATGCATGCACTTTTTCTTCATTTATGTTTTTGGTTTTGGTAGTTAAGGAAAATAGCTCTTCGTGAAATGATTAGGAGTATCCAAATCAAAGTGTAAGCATTTCAGTTATTTTACAACACAAAGAACTTTTATGGTATTTTAGGAAACACAACAGTTGCTTAAACAGATAATTGGGATTATCTTATTCTATTATTCACATGACATTCAAATATGAAATAAAAACATGAAGATAGAGAACAGATAATTCCTTGCCAGCAATTAAGGATAGGAGGGCTGAGGGGGTGTGTATGGCTATAAAGGAGTAGCATGAGGGAGCCTCGTGTTGATGGTATAGCTCAGTATGTTGAGCTTGGTGATAGTTACAGGAGGCTGCACATCTGATAAAATTGCACAGAACTGCACACACAAACATATAAATACATACACACACAGACAAATGATTGCATTTATAACTGAAAGAACATGGATAATCTCTGTGGATTGTACCAATGTTAATTTCCTGGCATTAATATTGCACTGAAATTATGCAGCATGTAAATATAGAGAGATGCTGGGTAAAGGATGCATGGCACTAACCTGTACATTTCTTTGCAACTTCCTACATATCTATAATTATTTTGAAATGAAAAGTTAAAAAACATGATAATAGGTGGAATATGCAGGGACTATTTTCCAAGCATGCAGTGAGCACAATATATCCATTATCATTTTTAAGTTTTACAACATCTATTTAAGTTAAAAAACTGTTACTATTTCCCTTTTATAAGTAAGGGAAATGAGATGTTGAACAGTAAAATAACTTACTGAGAAACATATAGCCAAACAGAAGAACCAACATAAGCATTTCAATTTTATACCATATTTTTGAGGAAATGAATCTTTGTAGCTAAATACAGAATCTCAGAATAGACAAAAATCATTGATTCTGGTAAATCATGCATCCTGTCACATAGATGGCCAGACTTGTCAGTGACCAGTTGGATATCCATTGACGTGACAGTGGTCAATATAATGTTTTAGCACTCTTAGTTACTGAAGTTGATTTCTCAGAGTTTACATGCTGAGGTTTATAGTAAGTTACACATTTTCCCATAAAGTCATTAAATGATATTTACCATCAGGAAGCATTATGAAGCTTTCTTTCAAATTAATTCTTGTCTATCTAATCTGTTTTTATTAATGGATCTGTTTTTATTAACGAAACGTTCTGTTAAAATATATAATGGCTCTTAGAACCTCTTGGACTCAGTAGATCCAAAACTTTGAAACCAAATGTTGAATGTAGGTGAAAGGAAAAAATTCCCAGTATGGAGATATGGTGAGCTACTTAAATACAGATTATAATATTTTTAAAAATTACAGTCAGTAAATTTGATAATTTTTTCTTTTTTTAAAGTTTATTGGGTAAGAACTTTTGACATAAGCTCTATCTTCCTAACAGATTTTTAAGTGTACAATAGCTAAGTTGTAGAAACAACCTAAATGTCTGTTAATAGATAAATTAATTAAAATGTGTGGTATATACATACAATGAAATACTACTCAGCCTCACAGAGAAGGAAATCCTGCAGTATGCAACAACATGGGTGAACACTGAAGACATTATTCCAAGTGAAATTAGCCAGTCACAGGGCGAATTCTAGGCAATGTTAAGTGAGATGATTACTGTTGGTTTACATAGGAAAAAAATTTATTCCTGAATATTTACCCAAAACATAGATTAAAAGATTTTTCTGGAAATAAAATTGGCTTACAAAGGAGGAAAGACTGTCTTACTTTGAATACAGTTTGAATGTGGGTCCAACAGCTAATTTAGTTGTGTGAGATTTTCACTAGTGTCATTTACCTCTCACAGTTTACTGAGAATGGAGTGATGTGTGTGGAGTGATAAAAATGACAGGTAATTAAGATTCAAAATAGATTTTAATTAATTTTACTAAAAATAAATCAGCTTTTAAAATACTAAAGTGTAACTTGATGAGTGAGGCAGACCAGGTATGGAGAAGGCAGAGTGTCATGGTCAATTGTGGTCGTTCCTGTATATGAAGGAGTTTAAGTTAAAGTAGGGCTAAGCTTGTTATAATAGTTATCATTTTTCCAATGGTTACCATGTACCAAAGACTAAGTGCTTTCAAGACATGACCTTGTTTAATCCTCACAATAATCCTGAGAAACAGCTGCAATTAGTATCTCCATTTTAGATATGAAGAAACTGAAAGTTATGGACACTACGTGAATTGTCCCTTGTTACTTTAATAATCAAAATGCTGGTTAAACTTTTGTAACAAGAACCAGAATAATAGAAGTTCAAGACTGATGATATGGTAGCCCCCACAGGAGTATAAGATGGCACCTGCCATGGCACCTGCCATTGTGTCTGAATTCCTTCAATGGGAAGAATGGAAAAAGGAAATGCAGAAAATTCTTTCCTTTTAAGAAATGAACCAGGCATTTGCTTATATTATTTTCACTCACACTCCATTGTCCAGAATACAGAAACATGTCCATACCTAGTTGTAAGGGCTGAAAACAGTCTTTAGCTGAGTGGCTATATTCTAGCCAAAACTATTTTTGAAGAAGTGGAGAACAGATACCGGGGGTACACAGTCATCTCTTCGAAAGCAAATTACTACAATGGATCAAATGTGTACGTACCCTTCTTCCCACACACAGAGCATACTCATCCCTTCTCCAAGTAACAATCCTAAAGGCCATCGTTACTGTATCTAGTTGAAAGTCTAGGAATAAGTTGCCATTCTTTCCATTATGTCTGGATATCGATCCTCATGGTCTGACCCACTACAAAATAAGTTATCTGCTGATCCTCACCCACAACCAGCATACACCTAGCATAGAATAACAGATTAAGAACATGTTTGCTGCCATAAAACTGCTATTGAGAAGTGGAAAGAACGAAAACAGACATTAATCACTATTCCACAGTAATTAGCAAATCCCATTGAGCAGAAATTACAAAAATCATCTGCTCTGCCTTCTTCAGAAATGGAATAACAGCCTTGGTTGGTAGATCTGGTGGTCTCTGAGTCTGTATTCCAGGGGTATAGGTGGGACTCCCTTGTACATTGTCCCCCCTGGACTTGCTTTACACTCTAAGAGGTTGTTACTTGTT
The DNA here is from genome assembly GCF_963455315.2 of Globicephala melas. Lineage (NCBI taxonomy): Eukaryota > Metazoa > Chordata > Mammalia > Artiodactyla > Delphinidae > Globicephala > Globicephala melas. The sequence continues at coordinate 52,515,380 of NC_083330.1, forward strand.
CCTTGTACATGTCCATTGGAGAGAATTAATTTCTTGTGGGCTGTAGAGCTTTTAATTTGATTTCCGTTGGCAAGGTTTTAGGACTTGAGATTGTTTTGTGAGCAGTTGCAGGCTTGTGGTTCCTTTGGCAAAACAAATACAAAAAATTTGGAAGGCTTCACGCACATACATTTCCAGAAAGTTTCATATATACAAAAGTGTTCTTAATCATAGCATGTTCCTAAGAGCTGCTTCAAAATCCTCCAGAGATTTTGTGAAAACAGTGCCGGTGTAGAAAAGCTGACATCACCCTTTGGAAGTGGGTGTGGTTCTTCCTTGACTGGAATCTCAAATAACTTCCTGGTATATTTAGCTTCATCTCTTACCTGCATTTTCCCTAGTTTACCATCTCTCTTCGCTTGATCCTAACCACTTTGTTTGATTTTTCTAAAGTCTTTTTCTTCTTTTAGTCTTTCAGCAAATATCTGAGGTGCCTATTCCATGCAAGGCACAGTGCTAGGCACTGAGGATATAATGATGAACAGGTGTGATTTCTACTCCCATGGAGTTTACTGTCTGGTTGGGAGTAAGACAGTAAACAGAAGAACATTTTGATTTAAATATTATTCTAATAAAGTACACAATAAAAAAGTGTAGTGAATTCAAACACTAATGACTTTTAATATCCAAGTTCTACACAATTTTGATCTATTCTTTACCCTGTTAAAGAATCAATTGTCTCTCCTCAATTTTTCTAATACCTGCTCTTATCACTAGTCATGTTCATGATGTTCAGGTCTCAGTTTGGCTTGAGGAATAAATAGTCTCATTCATTTCCTCTAGAAAATAAAGTACAACACTAGTTTTTCACTGGGACCGTTATATAATCAATAAACACTCTTTTGTGATTGATTAAAGACTGTAATGTATTCTTAAGTGAAATTTAACTTGATTAAATTCTATATGCTTTCCATTAATCTCATAATAGTGTACTCCAAGACTACAATTATTGGAAAAGAAATTTTTCCCCTTTAATCTTTGGAGCTATCCACTAAAATTTATGCTTTTAGCAGGTATCACCTTAAGAACTAGGATTACTGTCAAAGACTATTGTGAACAATATTCACACTTGTACTTCAGTTTGACAACTACGAAGATATTTTTGTTATGCACTGTAGATTCACTTGGTGTTTTTACATCTTAAGTGCATTTTCCCTAACTGCCACATGCAGTTTCTATGGTTACAGGCTAATTCCATTTCTATTTTTGCCTTTAAGAGACCATACTGCTATACATGGAATCAAAGCCAAGAAGAACTTAGCCCTAATGCTTCCTCTTTGGATTTTGTTTTTAATACAACAATCTTCAGTACAAGATCAGTTTCATGTTATGAATCTATTAACTGTGATTAAGTATAATCCTTTGGAAAGTAAATTCATGGAATTGTCCTCCTCTTTGCTATCTGTCTACCACGAAGACTGCGTTTGTGGTGGGGCCTCGTTAATCATTTACCAAGGTTCCAGTGTCTTGTATAAGACTTGTGCCAGAAAAACCATCCTTCTAAAAGTACAGTGTGACTTTTAATTTTCTTTCTTTTGTGAATCTATTTTTCCCTATTTTGAGAAGAAAAAACTTTACAGTCTCACGTTTTTCTTTATTATATTACTTCTAATCTTAACTATTCCTTTCCCAAATAATTTGAAGCTACTGTTTGATAGATAAAATTCTTGTTGCTGGTGATTAAAGCAAACAAAAATATTATCTCCTGCTTTAGCAAGGCCTATAATTCATATAAATAGTGATAAAAGTGAGCCAAATCAGTATGATAGGATCCTATTCGACAAGACATGATCAATGAGGGTTGATTTTCTTATGTTGAACATCTTGCATTTCTTGGGTAACTCTCACTTGGTCAAGTTGTATAATCTTTTTAATATGCTGCTGGATTAGGCAGGCTAGCATTTTGTTCAGAATTTTTACATCTGTTTTTATAAGAGATTTTGGTCTGTATTTTTCTTTTCTTCTGATGCTTTGTCTTCAGTAGCAGTATCAGGGTAAAGCTGGCTTCATAGAATGAGTTAGAAAGTGTTCCTTCCTTTTTTTAATTTTTATTTTTAGAAAGAGTTTGAGAAGGATTGATGTTAGTTATTAAATGTTTGGTAGAATACACCAGTAAAATCTGGTCCTAGACTTTCCCTGGCCCTGAATTTTTCTTTTTCTTTGTTGGGAGATTTTTGATTGCTGATTCAATCTCTTTACTATTGGGATTTTCCATTCCTTCTTGAATCAGCTTAGGTAATTTGTGTGTTTCCAGGAATTTTTTCATTTCTTTTAGGTTATCTACTTTTTTTTTTTTAAACATACAACTGTTCATAGTATTCCCTCATAGTCCTCTTTATTTCTGAAAGGTCAATAGTTTATCCCCACTTTCATTTCTGATTTTAGTTGCTCATGTCTTCTCTCTTTTTTCTTTGTCAGTCTAAAGTTTTGTCAGAAATAAAGAAATATAAAAAAATCTTATATATATTAAACGTTCTAATGGATGGCTATCAAATTCTGAATAAGGGAATGTTATTGATACTTAGTAAACTGGGGTCAGGATAGATAAGAAATATTCTAAAAAGCAAAGATTTAGGGAGACTAAATTTGGAAGAATCGTTAATACCAAGCAGACAATTAATAATCATAATTTTCACAATCTCTCATTCTGATGACTCTAGTTGTAAAGTAAAAAAAATGACTTAGAAAAAGCTGAGAAGTTTAATATGGTATAATTCCCAATAAAATTTCTTAGGAGATATTTAGAAAAAATCTAGACTTTGTTGATTTGAACTCACAAGTCTTCATGACCATAAAAGCAGGAGAATATCAATGGAAGAATTAATAATAATTCTTTAGGCAATAATAAAGTTTTTCAAAGAAGTACCTGCTATATAAATGAACCAAAGATGGTCTTTGTATATTGGTCCTTAAGTTGTTACTCCTTCATAGCAAGATGAGCTCAAAAGCCCTCTGCTGCCAAGTTCAAAATTTTATACATACAATTGCTTTAAACATAGCTTATACTAGTAGACTTTTAGCCTTATGCTCTGCCTGATTTGCATCTCTGGAGAAACTATGCCCAATATCTACTAGCCATAGAGTAGATAAACTCTCAGGCTATAAAGACCCAAACTACTGCTGCCTTCTGGGCTCTCTAACCCAGACACTCCACACCATGTTGCTGAGCAACATCCATGTAGATACACTGAAGTCCTATCTGATCCCTCTCTCCCCTAAGAGTTTTCTTATTCTCCTCTTCTGGATGGTATCCCCCACCTCAACATTATAACCTCTGGACAATCTCTTGCTATGGGAGACCTCACCTGAATGTAAACCTGTTAGAGTGTCACTCAGATAAACTTGTGTGTGCTACTGCCTCTGTGTGGTTATATCTTTTCCTTGATCAGCCCAAATCCTGAGAATCCCTTATAGTACCTTATATTAGATAGGGGTGGCAGACCTCCACATTTTCATTGTAAAAACAAACATACAATTCAAAAACAAAAGAGAGGCCGACTTGCGTTTTGTATGTAGAAATTGCATGTGCAAAAGTCTCGCTGTGAGAAGAGAGAAAGAACTTGACACTTTTGAGGGACTGAGAGGCGGCAAATGCACCTGGTGCATAGCATATGAGGTAGCACGTAGCGCACAGTGAAGCTGGAGAGATTGGTGAGGCCAGACTGTTTAAGGCCTAATAAATTGTGATAAAGAGGTTGCATTTTTATTCCATGTACAATAGGAAGCCATTGAAGATTTTACTTAGGGGAATGACATAATCTAATGATGCTATAATAATCGTTTAATGATGAATTTAAAAGAGGCAGAATAAAATTTTTATTTAGAGCACAAACTGAACCAAGTAAAACATGCATAGAAAAATGAGTCAGTGAAATAAAAAGACAAGAAAAGAACTTGTCTTTTCTTTAAACATTTTTTGTAGTATTTATTTATTTATTGCAGTATTGTAGTGTTGATTGTAGTGTTTCAGTATTTATTTATTGTACTAGTTATGTGTTTCATAGCTAGTTAGCAAATATAAAACTGTGCTAACATTTTATTTTTTAACAACGTTATTGGATTATAATTGCTTTACAATGTTGTGTTAGTTTCTGCTGTACAACAAAGTGAATCAGCTATATGTATACATATATCCCCTCCTTCCTGAGCCTCCCTCCCTCCCTCTCCATCCCACCCCTCTAGGTCATCACAAAGCACCGAGCTGATCTCCCTGTGCTATATAGCAGCTTCCCACTAGCTATCTGTTTTACACATGGTAGTGTATATATGTCAGTGCTACTCTCTCAATTTGTCCCACCCTCCCCTTCTTCCCACCCTGTGTCCACAAGTCTGTTCTCTATGCTTGCGTCTCTATTCCTGCCCTGCCACTAGGTTCATCAGTACCATTTTTTTAGATTCCATATATTTGTGTTAGCATATGGTATTTGTTTTCTCTTTCTGACTTACTTCACTCTGTATGACAGACTCTAGGTCCATCCATCTAACTAAAAATGACTCAATATGAGGAGAATAAGAGGGAGAAGGTAAAGCATGGAATTAGGATGATGTAGTAACAGCCTGCAGCATTATCCAGAGAGGGATGTAGGTAGCTTGGACTAGATGGTTGCAGCGGGCATGGAGACACAAGCTAGGACTTGAGACACATTGTGCAGAGACAACAGGCTTGCTGGTAGTTTAGATGGTGGATTTTATGAAGAAGTTTTCTGACCTGAGCAACTGTGTGGGTGGTGTTGGCATGTTAAGAAATGAAAAAGAATGTGGGAAGAACATGTTTCAGTTAGTTCTATTTTGAATGTGCTGGGTTATGGTGCCTTTGAAACATCCAAGTAACGATGTTAAGAAAAATATAAGAACTGGAGCTCTGAAGAGAGTTCATATCAATACAGGATTCATCAGAGTATACAGAATGAGCCTTAAAGGTCAGTCCCAAAGGAGGGTGAAATTAGCATTTTAGGTGGATAAATAAGAAGGTAAGATGAAAAATAGTTATGATTGCACTGTGAAATACTCAATTCTAGGATAAAGAGTTGGAACTTCAATTGGAAGGTGACGGGGAGTTATTGAATATTTTGTGCAGAAAGAACCTTATGTGAACAGAGATTAATGAATACCAACCTGGCAGTGGTAAGCTGGATAGGTTGAAAGAGAAAACTGAAGTGAGGGATATGAAATATAAAGCAGTTTCATCATTATCAAATTATCAAAGACTTTTAAAAAGTGTGACCCAGCAAATGTGAGAGTAAGTAGAATGTATGATGGCTGAGAATGGGTGTTGCTCCAAACTTTTGGGAAAGGAATTTTCTTAAAAAAAAAAGAGAGATATGATGTATAAGCTCATTAGATTTGTCTCAGAAATGTCAATTCAAGGAACTTATATTAAGGGGAAGAAAAAATTTCACAGAACCCCCAAAGCAGAAAAATTCTTACATACAATCATTACAGTACTCTTTTTTTTTCTGCTTTATAACAAAGTGAATCCGTTATACATATACATATGTCACCATATCTCTTCCCTCTTGCATCGCCCTCCCTCACACCCTCCCTATCCCACCCTTCCAGGCAGCCACAAAGCACCGAGCTGATCTCCCTGTGCTATGCGGCTGCTTCCCACTAGCTATCTACCTTACATTTGGTAGTGTATATATGTCCATGCCTCTCTCTCGCTTTGTCGCAGCTTACCCTTCCCCCTCCCCATATCCTCAAGTCCATTCTCTAGTAGGTCTGTGTCTTTATTCCTGTCTTACCCCTAGGTTATTCATGACATTTTTTTCTTAAATTCCATATATATGTGTTAGCATACGGTATTTGTCTTTCTCTTTCTGACTTACTTCACTCTGTATGACAGACTCTAGGTCTATCCACCTCATTACAAATAGCTCAACTTCGTTTCTTTTTATGGCTGAGTAATATTCCATTGTATATATGTGCCACATCTTCTTTATCCATTCATCCGATGATGGACACTTAGGTTGTTTCCATCTCCTGGCTATTGTAAATAGAGCTGCAATGAACATTTTGGTACATGACTCTTTTTGAATTATGGTTTTCTCAGGGTATATGCCCAGTAGTGGGATTGCTGGGTCATATGGTAGTTCTATTTGTAGTTTTTTAAGGAACCTCCACACTGTTCTCCATAGTGGCTGTACCAATTCACATTCCCACCAGCAGTGCAAGAGTGTTCCCTTTTCTCCAAACCCTCTCCAGCATTTATTGTTCCTAGATTTTTTGATGATGACCATTCTGACTGGTGTGAGATGATATCTCATTGTAGTTTTGATTTGCATTTCTCTCATGATTAGTGATGTTGAGCATTCTTTCATGTGTTTGTTGGCAGACTGTATATCTTCTTTGGAGAAATGTCTACTTAGGTCTTCTGCCCATTTTTGGATTGGGTTTTGTTTTTCTGTTATTGAGTTGCATGAGCTGCTTATAAATTTTGGAGATTAATCCTTTATCAGTTGCTTCATTTGCAAATATTTTCTCCCATTCAGAGGGTTGTCTTTTGGTCTTGTTTATGGTTTCCTTTGCTGTGCAAAAGCTTTGAAGTTTCATTAGGTCCCATTTGTTTAGTTTTGATTTTATTTCCATTTACCTAGGAGGTGGGTCAAAAAGGATCTTGCTGTGATTTATGTCATAGAGTGTTCTGCCTATGTTTTCCTCTAAGAGTTTGATAGTTTCTGACCTTACATTTAGGTCTTTAATCCATTTTGAGCTTATTTTTGTGTATGGTGTTAGGGAATGATCTAATCTCATACTTTTACATGTACCTGTCCAGTTTTCCCAGCACCACTTATTGAAGAGGCTGTCCTTTCTCCACTGTACATTCCTGCCTCCTTTATCAAAGATAAGGTGACCATATGTGCATGGGTTTATATCTGGACTTTCTATCCTGTTCCATTGATCTTTCTGTTTTTGTGCCAGTACCATACTGTCTTGATTACTGTAGCTTTGTAGTATAGTCTGAAGTCAGGGAGCCTGATTCCTCCAGCTCCATTTTGCATTCTCAAGATTGCTTTGGCTATTCGGGGCCTTTTGTGTTTCCATACAAATTGTGAAATTTTTTGTTCTAGTTCTGTAAAAAATGCCAGTGGTAGTTTGATAGGGATTTCATTGAATCTATAGATTGCTTTGGGTAGTAGAGTCATTTTCACAATGTTGATTCTTCCAATCCAAGAACATGGTATATCTCTCCATATATTTGTATCATCTTTAATTTCTTTCATCAGTGTCTTATAATTTTCTGCATACAGGTCTTTTGTCTCCTTAGGTAGGTCTATTCCTAGATATTTTATTCTTTTTGTTGCAATGGTAAATGGGAGTGTTTTCTTGATTTCACTTTCAGATTTTTTCATCATTAGTGTATAGGAATGCCAGAGATTTCTGTGCATTAATTTTGTACCCTCCTACTTTACCAAATTCATGGATTAGCTCTAGGAGTTTTCTGGTAGCAGCTTTAGGATTCTCTATGTATAGTATCATGTCATCTGCAAACAGTGACAGCTTTACTTCTTCTTTTCTGATTTGGATTCCTTTTATTTCCTTTTCTTCTCTGATTGCCATGGCTAAAACTTCCAAAACTATGTTGAATAAGAGTGGTGAGAGTGGGCAACCTTGTCTTGTTCCTGATCTTAGTGGAAATGCTTTCAATTTTTCACCATTGAGGACGATGTTGGCTGTGGGTTTGTCATATATGGCCTTTATTATGTTGAGGAAAGTTCCTTCTATGCCTACTTTCTGCAGGGTTTTTATCATAAATGGGTGTTGAATTTTGTCGAAAGCTTTCTCTGCATCTATTGAGATGATCATATGGTTTTTCTCCTTCAGCTTATTAATATGGTGTATTACGTTGATTGATTTGCGTATATTGAAGAATCCTTGCATTCCTGGAATAAACCCCACTTGATCATGATGTATGATCCGTTTAATGTGCTGTTGGATTCTGTTTGCTAGTATTTTGTTGAGGATTTTTGCATCTATGTTCATCAGTGATATTGGTCTGTAGTTTTCTTTCTTTGTGACATCCTTGTCTGGTTTTGGTATCAGGGTGATGGTGGCCTCGTAGAATGAGTGTGGGAGTGTTCCTCCCTCTGCTATATTCTGGAAGAGTTTGAGAAGTATAGGTGTTAGCTCTTCTCTAAATGTTTGATAGAATTCGCCTGTGAAGCCATCTGGGCCTGGGCTTTTGTTTGTTGGAAGAGTTTTAATCACAGTTTCAATTTCAGTGCTTGTGATTGGTCTGTTCATATTTCCTGTTTCTTCCTGATTCAGTCTTGGCAGGTTGTACGTTTCTAAGAATTTTTCCATTTCTTCCAGGTTGTCCATTTTATTGGCATATATCATGCTTCTCATGATCTTTTGTATTTCTGCAGTGTCAGTTGTTACTTCTCCTTTTTCATTTCTAATTCTATTGATTTGAGTCTTCTCCCTTTTTTTCTTGATGAGTCTGCCTAATGGTTTATCGATTTTGTTTATCTTCTCAAAGAACCAGCTTTTAGTTTTATTGATTTTTGCTATCGTTTCCTTCATTTCTTTTTCATTTATTTCTGATCCGGTTTTTATGATTTCTTTCCTTCTGCTAACTTTGGGGTTTTTTTGTTCTTCTTTCTCTAATTGCTTTCGGTGTAAGGTTAGGTTACTTATTCGAGATGTTTCCTGTTTCTTAAGGTAGGATTTTATTGCTATAAACTTCCCTCTTAGAACTGCTTTTGCTGCATCCCACAGATTTTGGGTCATCGTGTCTCCATTGTCATTTGTTTCTAGGTATTTTTTAAATTTTATCTTTGATTTCTTCAGTGATCACTTCGTTATTAAGTTTAGCCTCCATGTGTTTGTATTTCTTACAGATCGTTTCCTGTAATTGACATCTACTCTCATACCGTTGTGGTCAGAAAAGATACTTGATACAATTTCAATTTTCTTAAATTTACCAAGGCTTGATTTGTGACCCAAGATATGATCTATCCTGGAGAATGTTCCATGAGCACTTGAGAAGAATGTGTATTCTGTTGTTTTTGGATGGAATGTCCTATAAATATCAATTAAGTCCATCTTGTTTAATGTATCATTTAGAGCTTGTGTTTCCTTATTTATTTTCATTTTGGATGATCTGTCCATTGGTGACGGTGGGGTGTTAAAGTCCCCTACTATGAATGTGTTACTGTCGATTTCCCCTTTTATGGCTGTTAGTATTTGCCTTATGTATTGAGGTGCTCCTATGTTGGGTGCATAAATATTTACAATTGTTATATCTTCTTCTTGGATCGATCCCTTGATCATTATGTAATGTGCTTCTTTGTCTCTTCTAATATTCTTTATTTTAAAGTCTATTTTTTTCTGATATGAGAATTGCTACTGCAGCTTTTTTTTGGTTTCCATTTGCATGAAATATGTTTTTCCATCCCCTTACTTTCAGACCGTATATGTCTCTAGGTCTGAAGTGGGTCTCTTGTAGACAGCAAATATATGGGTCTTGTTTTTGTATCCATTCAGCCAATCTGTATCTTTTGGTGGGAGCATGTAGTCCATTTACATTTAAGGTAATTATCGATATGTATGTTCCTGTTCCCATTTTCTTAATTGTTTTGGGTTCGTTATTGTAGGTCTTTTCCTTGTCTTGTGTTTCTTGCCTAGAGAAGTTCCTTTAGCATTTGTTGTAAAGCTGGTTTGGTGGCGCTGAACTCTCTCAGCTTTTGCTTGTCTGTAAAGGTTTTAATTTCTCCATCAAACCTGAATGAGATCCTTGCTGGGTAGAGTAATCTTGGTTGCAGGTTTTTCTCCTTCATCACTTTAAATATGTCCTGCCAGTCCCTTCTGGCTTGCAGAATTTCTACTGAAAGATCAGCTGTTAACCTTATGGGGATTCCCTTGTGTGTTATTTGTTGTTTTTCCCTTGCTGCTTTTAATATGTTTTCTTTGTATTTAATTTTTGACTGTTTGATTAATATGTGCCTTGGCATAGTTCTCCTCGGATTTATCCTGTATGGGACTCTCTGTGCTTCCTGGACTTGATTAACTATTTCCTTTCCCATATTAAGGAAGTTTTCAACTATAATCTCTTCAAATATTTTCTCAGTCCCTTTCTTTTTCTCTTCTTCTTCTGGAACCCCTATAATTCGAATGTTGGTGCGTTTAATGTTGTCCCAGAGGTCTCTGAGACTGTCCTCAGTTCTTTTCATTCTTTTTTCTTTATTCTGCTCTGCAGTAGTTATTTCCACTATTTTATCTTCCAGGTCACTTATCCGTTCTTCTGCCTCAGTTATTCTGCTATTGATCCCATCTAGAGTATTTTTAATGTCATTTATTGTGTTGCTCATCATTGTTTGTTTCATCTTTAGTTCTTCTAGGTCCTTGTTAAATGTTTCTTGCATTTTGTCTATTCTATTTCCAAGATTCTGGATCATCTTTACTATCACTATTCTGAATTCTTTTTCAGGTATACTGCCTATTTCCTCTTCATTCGTTAGGTCTGGTGGGTTTTTATCTTGCTCCTTCATCTGCTGTGTGTTTTTTTGTCTTTTCATTTTGCTTATCTTACTGTGTTTGGGGTCTCCTTTTTGCAGGCTGCAGGTTCGTAGTTCCCGTTGTTTTTTGTGTCTGTCCGCAGTGGCTAAGGTTGGTTCAATCGGTTGTGTAGGCTTCCTGTTGGAGTGGACTAGTGCCTGTGTTCTGGTGGATGAGGCTGGATCTTGTCTTTCTTGTGGGCAGGCACATGTCTGGTGATGTGTTTTGGGGTGTCTGTGGGCTTTTTATGATTTTAGACAGCCTTTCTGCTAATGGGTGCGGTTGTGTTCCTGTCTTGCTAGTTGTTTGGCATAGGATGTCCAGCACTGTAGCTTGCTGGTCATTAAGTGAAGCTGGGTGCTGGTGTTGAGATGGAGATCTCTGGGAGATTTTCGCCGTTTGATATTATGTGGAGCTGGGAGGTCTCTTGTGGACCAGTGTCCTGAAGTTGGCTCTCTCACCTCAGAGGCACAGCACTGACTCCTGGCTGCAGCACCAAGAGCCTTTCATCCACTTGGCTCAGAATAAACGGGAGATAAAGTAGAAAGAAAGAATTAGTAGAAGTAGAAAGAAAGAAAGAAAGAAAGGAGGGAGGGAGGAAGGAAGGAAGGAGGGAAGGAAAAAGAAAGAAAGATTAAATCAAGTAAAATAAAGTAAGATAAAATATAGTAAAGTTATTAAAATAAAAAAATAATTTTTAAGAGAACAAAAAAAAATTAAAAAAAAAAAACGGATGGATAGAACCCTAGGACAAATGGTGGAAGCAAAGCTTTACAGATAAAATCTCACACAGAAGCATACACATACACACTCATAAAAAGAGGAAATGGGGGAAAAAATCATAAATCTTCCTCTCTGAGTCCACCTCCTTAATTTGGGATGATTCGTTGCTATTCATGTGTTCCACAGATGCAGGGTACATCACGTTGATTGTGGAGCTTTAATCCGCTGCTTCTGAGGCTGCTGGGAGAGATTTCCCTTTCTCTTCTTTGTTCTCACAGCTCCCAGGTGTTCAGCTTTGGATTTGGCCCCGCCTTTGCGTGTAGGTCGCCGGAGGGCGTCTGTTCTTCGCTCAGACAGGACAGGGTTAAAGGAGCCGCTGATTCGTGGGCTCTGGCTCACTCAGGCTGGGGGGGAGGGAGGGGCACGGAGGGCGGGGCGAGCCTGCGTCGGCATGACGTTGCACCAGCGTGAGGCGCACCGTGCGTTCTTCCGGGAGAGTTGTCCCTGGATTCAGGGACCCTGGCAGTGGCGGGCTGCAAGGCTCCCTGGAAGGGTGTGTGGATTGTGACCTGTGCTCGCACACAGGCTTCTTCGTGGCGGCAGCAGCAGCCTTAGCGTCCCATGCCGGTCTCTGGGGTCCGCGCTTTTAGCCACGGCTCGCGCCCGTCTCTGGAGCTCCTTTAAACAGCGCTCTTAATCCCCTCTCCTCGCGCACCAGGAAACAAAGAGGGAAGAAAAGGTCTCTCGCCTCTTCGGCAGGTCCAGACTTTTCCCCGGACTCCCTCCCGGCCAGCCGTGGCGCATTAACCCCTTCAGGCTGTGCTCACGCCTCCAACCCCAGTCGTCTCCCGGTGCTCCGACCGAAGCCCGAGCCTCAGCTCGCAGCCCCGCCCGCCCCGATGAGTGAGCAGACAAGCCTCTCGGACTGGTGAGTGCCGGTCGGCCCCGATCCTCCGTGCGGGATCTCTTCGCTTTTCCCTCTGCACCCCTGAGGTTGCACTCCTCCGCGGCCCCGAAGCTTTCCCCCTCTGCCACCCGCAGTCTCCGCCCGCGAAGGGGCTTCCTAATGTACGGAAACCTTTCCTCCTTCACAGCTCCCTCCCACTGGTGCAAGTCCCGTCCCTATCCTTTTGTGTCTGTTTATTCTTTTTACTTTTGCCCTACCCAGGTACGTGGGGGGGTTTCTTGCCTTTTGCGAGGTCTGAGTTCTTCTGCCAGCATTCAGTAGGTGTTCTGTAGGAGTTGTTCCACATGTAGATGTATTTCTTGGGTATCTGTGGGGAGGAAGGTGATCTCTGCGTCTTACTCTTTCGCCATCTTCCCCAGCAATTCCCCTACAGTAGTCTTTAAATAATAAAAACATAATAATTAGTTAAATAAATTCTAGTACATTTACATGAAATAATAACGTGAAACCATTAAAACAATGTTTATGTAGTTATTTAACAGTGAAGGAAATATTATAATTAGGCAGATTATATAATTAAAAACGAAACTATGTGAAACATTCACAGAAAATGGTATAGTGAGATTAACGATGCCTTCTTCTTTTCCCCTGAATTTTCCGTTGTTCAAATAATGACCATAGAGAAGAATTTAAAAAAAAAACTACCAAAAAGGAAAAGCAATTGTAGACATTTAAACTTAAACTAATAAAGGTATGAATCAGTGTGTTGATCTAAATGGAAATATAAGAGCCAATTTGCATAGGAATTATCATTAAAGTTTTCAATATTTACTGAGTACTTACTCTGGCCAACATTTTGTTAAACATTTTAAATTCACTATCCTATTTCATTGTCACAATACACTTAAATGATTAAAGCCAATACTGTACCCATTTTATAGATAAGAGAGTTTTGTTAAATTGCAACAGGTTCATTTTAGTAAGTTGACATGCCAAGATTCAGATCCATCTCTGTGTAATTCAGAACCACTGTGCAATAAATTTAGGCAGCTCTGACAGGGGCATGGTTGAAGTTATTGGAATGGATGAGATCACTAAAAGAAATGAGAAGAGAATCTTGTGGAAAGATTACAATTCAAGCATGGGAGAAATAAGGAATTCATTGTTAATGCAAGTTTGCTTGGAACCTGATATCCCGTCCCCAGTGTGGGTGTTTTGCTTGAGTCAGATCATCAACTTAGCATCTCTGACACACTCCTCTCAGTACCAACTCCATTCCTTTTTCTCCTGTAGTTTCCTCTTTCTGACAGGCCTCTACCCTGTGAACCCAGCTGAATGGTAACACTCTTCCTGTTCTCAGCATTGGAGATTTCCCAGAAAACTGCATACCACTCTCAACTTCGCTCAGTGCTTTTATGAGGCTGTGATGTGGAGTTAATAAAGACAATTCTAGCTTAGATGTATATCAATTTTAATATTACTAAGAAGTTAACCTAGGGTTCAACCAGTTCATGAATTGAAAGTACAAAATCTGGTTGTATAAATAATTGAGGCTCTTTAAGACCCCTGGTGTACAATTTCTCTGAAGGAGCTAGAGCAGAAAAAAAGGAAAAAAATATATGTTCTTGTGATACACTTATTAGCTGATGAATTGAAAAAGAGAGACTGTTAATAAAGTGCATTGATTTACAGATCTTTCAGTCAGTCTAGGATATTCTGTGCTGCATTAACTTTGGCACAGAAAGTGGAATCAATTTTACCATTCTCAGTTTTCACACCCTATTGTTTTACGCCATTTTGTTTTTCACATTAAACTCTTCTCCAGCTTTACTGTCTTCAGAGTGAGTACACTGAACAGAAGATAGGACACATTGTTCAGAAATCACTGACCTGTGATATTCAGAGCTTTGTATTCATCATTGATCAGTCATTACATAAGGCCAACTAGGACATCTATATCCTTAAACAAGAGTGCAGAGTCTCTCATAGCCAAGATCAACATGTGAAGGCAGAATTAATTGCTCTGGGTGTCATTTATTGATCTTGTGTTGTGTGAGGCAGACACTCCCATTTTTATTATCTGCTTAATTGGAAAGCGAAAACACTAATAATTAATAAAGTTCATTGATTTCCAAATTTTCAAAAGCTGGTGACTATGTCACAAAGGCAATCTTTAATTTTCAAACCTTCTTCCACTGTTAGTTTGGTTGAATAAACAAGAAGAGGCTCAGTAAATATGACTGGATATCAAGGTTTAGCTTCACCAGGAATATCTATCCCCTTTTGTGGACATAAGTTTTGCATGTTAAAGCCATGATCTATCTTAAAAGTAGAGATAATAACATTTAGATAATTTAAAAACACAACATGATACTTATAAAATTTCTTAGCATCTTTCTTATGTATGAATATTTTTTTCTTTTCTTTCCCCTTTGTTGTAAAACATTTGTAATCTTAACAGGAAAAATGTATTTATCATCTTTGGTTGTTTGATTGGTGTTATTTAATACTTTTACATTTTTATCCACTCATTTGGTGAACTTCAGAAGCATAAGGTTGCCATTTAGTGGCCCATTTAGTGGCCCACAGGGATAAGTGTGCTTGTTTTTAACATAATGTATTCATAGTAAGGTAGAATGACTCTACTTGATATAGGGAACATAACCATGGAGCAAAGGAAAATAAGTTCAGAACTCAGGACAGTTCTTATAAAAGTATCAATTATCTGAATTTTCCAACTAAAGTTATTTTCAAGTCTAAGTAGAAAAACATTTATTTTAGGAGACCAAGGTTAAGATTCCATCACTGCTGCTAACTTACCTTGTGAATTCACTTGATGACTTAGTCTGTGCTTCAAACTCTTATTCTATGTCTTAGTCATATCTGAAAAAAAAAGTGGTTGAACTAGACCTAGGTCAACACATACATGGAGAATATTGCATCAATCTTGCCCACAGCTGGCCATGGAATGTCATTATTTCTCTCCAAAACAAGAAAAAGTATCACAATTTTCCTCAGTACAATACTCTTGGCAGCCTTAATCTCAATCAGAGTTGGCATATATGTTGAAACCTGTATAATTATTTGGAATACATTTACTAATGTCTTTCCTGGATCTAAAATTCTGCACAAAGTTTAATATTGACAGTAGTAAAATACTATTTTGACTTAAATTTATGATGCATTTTAACTCTATACCTATTCAATACTCATATCTTAAAATTTGTGACTGTATATTATTATTTATTATTAGATACTATACTTATTAGATACTTATACTAGGATTCTTGAATAATTGGTTCTTTCAATACATAAACATTTAGGACCTGAAGGATATTTTTCACCACTTTAATTAAAGAACAATTAAAATTATCTTACAGATTTTGAGATACAGTTTATTCTCTGACTCATTTAATGCTAAATCTGTCACTGGAGTAAATCTAGTGAATCCAGTGTTCCTTTAGGAAATACAGTTCAAATCTGTTTTGCCCTTTGATTTCAAGAATTCACTACTTGCAGTCTTTTTGGTTAATGTTTGACCTCTTAAGTTTCTTCATAGATTTACCCTATGAGAGTTGCCTGAACTATCTTGACAGGTACTGTACTGGTTTGCTAGAACTGCTATAACAAATTACCTCAACCTCGGTGCATTAAAACAATACAAATCTATTTTCTTACAGTACTGGAAGGCAGAAGTCAAAATCAGTTCCAGTGGGCCTAAATCAATGCGTCAGAGGGCTATGGTCCCTTGGGAAGCTCTAGAGGAGAATCCTCTGCCTTGCTTTTTCCAGCTTCAGCAGCTATATTCTTCACATTCCTTGGCTTGTGGACCCTTCCTCCATCTTCAAAGCCAGCAGCATGGTGTCTTCAAATCTCTCTCTTTCTGCTGAGGTCATCTCATTACCTTTTCTTCTCTCTCTCTCTGTGTTCCTCTTATAAGGAATATCTCCCTTTGTTTTCCTCTTATAAGGACAGTTGATTATATTTAAACCCACCTGGATAACCCAGGATAATCTCTGCATCTCAAGTTCCTTAATTTAGTCACATCTGCAAAGTCTCTTTTTAAGGTAACATTCATAGGCTCCAGGGATAATGACCTTGGGGGTCATTATTTCAGCTTATCACAGATGCCACAGAGAGACAGTTTAAAATATTGAAAATAAGGAAAACAAATTATTTGTCATGATTCATGAATATATTCATGATATCTCAAGTTCTGAGGAGGAAATGTCATGACTTTCTAGTTACATACAACTAAAACTGCAGTGGTACTATTGCCCTATTGTTGGTTAAAAAAACTTTTAGTGTGAGGATATAATTGTATTAAATGATGTTTGTAACCTGAATCTCTTTGTGACTAAGGTTATGTGTATTTTTTTTTAAACCTAGCTGAATTGAGGCATAGTCTGTGCCTATGTACATGATCATGTCACAATATTCCACTCATATTATGATTCATCTTTCTTATACCTACTGTTAGGCCAGAAGGGAAATAGTCAACCATGGAAAATATGATGGAAAATTTAATTGTCCATTTAACAAATATTTACTGAACATCTTCTATGTACCAGGCACTCCTCTTAGAACTGTGGCTATATGCATAAACCAAATAGTCAAAATCCCCTGCTATAGTGCTTAGGGGAGGGGGTGGGCAATTATGCTCAGAGTCTGAGATTGTTTCTGCCAGTAGTATATTTAACATAAGTTCACTGCAGGAATTTCACAAGCCAATAGCATACAGGGTAATGTCTCTTAATAAGCCAATAAAGAAATAACATACTCCAAACAAATGAAAAGTGAATTACTCTATTGTTCCATGCAAGGGGACATGAAAGGAATAAGTCCTGATTTAGTTGAGATGTACCTTCTCTACGAATTTTGGTTTCTTGGGAGCATCAGCTTGGCCAGTGGAGAGCTGACATCCAGCTGCAGCGCAAAAATAGAAGTGCCTTGTTGCTGGAGCACGTTGCTAGGGAACGAGGGCGCCTGTGTTGACTGGCAGGCTGATCTCCTTGGGAGGGAGGGGGCTGCTGCACGGTTTGTCCTCACTGCCAATGAAGAAGTCACCTTTATCATGGCAGGAGCTACTGTCCCAAGGTCTTCGGAGAGCGAGATCAGCAAAGGGTAGCTTTGTCCAGAGGGAACCTGAAACTCTCCGATAGTCCTCAAAACTCTCCGTATTCATGGCCTAATCCTTCCCTTGTCTTGCTTGCTTCTCCACGCGTTCTTGCTTACAAGCTCCAAGCTGAGGCCCTCAGCAGCTGAGCTCTGAGGGCTTATCAACCACAGCAGATGAGATGATGACATCCTGACACAGCTTCCTTCATTCTTGTATCAAAATAAGTTTAGCAACTTTTTTTCGGTCTTTGCCATAAACAAATGGATTAAAGCAACTTCACCTAGGTCATAAACCAGTGGATTTGAAAGCATATCAGACTGGTACAGAATACTTGCCCTTACGATGTTTGCATTCTAGTTGGGAGAACATGAAATGTAATAGTAGTCTACTGTCTCGGGAAGCACGAA
This sequence comes from Globicephala melas, assembly GCF_963455315.2. Lineage (NCBI taxonomy): Eukaryota > Metazoa > Chordata > Mammalia > Artiodactyla > Delphinidae > Globicephala > Globicephala melas. Next base: position 52,533,075 of record NC_083330.1, read on the forward strand.
AATCCATTTTTTCATTAGAATAAAACATGAAAACAAGAAAAATTTATGACTGTTAGGTTGTCCTCTGATTTATCCTCTCCCTTTCCTTCTTTCTTTACCCACTCTCCAGAACCATCTCCCACACATGTGGGCACTTTTAAAATAGAAATCTTTCAATTGCTCTACACCTCTGGAACAGTGCAGTACTGCAGGCCTGAGCAGTTTCAGCCCATAAGGTTGGTCTCATTTGCTTTATCAATAACCTACTTGATAAGCATGGTTTTCAAAAGGCATCTGGAATAACTGAAAAACATGCTACAATTTCTATATATGCTATCAAACTGGATATAATCCTTGGCCATCCTCTAGACAGTTTACTGTGCCCCCCACCTTACTACCTTTGGAGAACATGTGCTTCACAGAAAAGAGAAGCAGGCCATTGCTCTAAAAACCCCAAGGTGAAAGAGTGCTTGCCCCCGAGCACACAGTGTTTGGGGTTGTCAAATGGTACTTACTGAAATTTGATGAGGCTAGAATTCAGTAGCATTATAATGTGGGCCCTCCGGCGACGCAGAAATGGACTTTGATCATGTAATTTTTTTTTCACTTTTAGTTCTTTTTTTAAAAAAATAGAAAATGGAGAGAGACAGATTCAAAGATATGAATACATCAATCTATGAGGAGCTAAAATGTTCCCTAAAATATAGTCTTTTCATGTGTAAAATTGGCTTACTGATTCTATAGAAATTATTTTTTAACATTCTGTTTATCATACCTATTAGGATGTCAATTAGGATATAATTGCTTTAGGGGATTAATTTCATTTAGCTAATGCAAATATTTGATGATCCCTTTTTAATATCCTTGTAGTTCAAATAAACTATCATGGACACTACGTTAAAAGCTTTGTAAATGTTTACATGGGCTGGAAACTCAAGGATATTTCTAAATTATCAAATACTGAGAAATGAATCAATGTTAACTTGTATGACTCTGAAAGTTAAATTGAATTTGGCAATATCTATATTCATGCTAGTGCTATGAATATACATAAAAGAAGGTTACAATCTAAGGTTTCCTCTGTTCCGCATGTCAAAGGTTAACTGTAGGCTTGGGTAACAGATATAACTAGTGAGGAGTGGGGGCTTGCTGTCTAAGGAGCTGCATTTTAGTTTGTTGTAATAGAATCATACTCTTCGGTCTTCATCTACTTCACTGAAAGCCTTCTGTGATCCACATGTGACAATCACTATTCTTTTGTTCTTGTAGTACCATATTTAAATGACATTTTCATAATTTTAAGTGCTACTAAATTTGACATTTTCTATTTTTATCATCACCTACACAAAGTAAATCAACGAATAATGAATAAGGCAAGCAGAGACCAACAGCTTGGTTGTGGCTTGTAGAAATAATTAAGGGGCTGCATAAATAGGAAAAGTGCTTTGTGTCTCTAGAAACACTATAACTACCTCATAATTCTCCATATGTCCCAGTAATGGTACGTGTAGCAGCTGCTCAATAAATATTTACTAAGTGATGAAAATGAATGGATTTTATGCTTATAGTTCTGTAATAATATTTGAACATCGGACTTTTTCACATATTGAATCTCAGCATCAGTCTTTAAAAAAAATCTATAAAGACATAAGTGAGACAAAGCCCTTTCTGTAGACTTCAGAACTCTATCAGAAATTCTATAATGCTCTTTCATACTTTATGTACATGTGACTAACTGAATGATATTTTCTTTAAGGATACATTAGAATAGCAAATAAATGTATCTCCCAAGAATAAATGTAGCAGTAGAGAGTTAGGAAATTAAATTAAAAAGCCTATAGAAAGTTCTCATTAGATCAACTTGAGTATTTCTCCAAGTGCATTCCTGCAGCGACACAGAAGGCCAAGTCGAGCTTTAAAATTCCTGCTATTTGTAGATGTTGACATTATAGAAAAGTGGCAGAATCAAGCTTATCCATTCTAGCTCTGCAGAATTATTAACTAACACTGTATTCAGTGTCAACAAGGGCCTGCCCTAGACAGTGCCTCCAGTTTGTTTTTGGTTCCTGTCCAGGTCTATGACCCTGATTTTCAAACTCTTCAGTCTCCCACTTCAGCTGCTTCTGAAGGTTTTTCTGGTTCATAACTGAAAGTCAATTGATCGCTTTACAGACGTTAACTGAAACCACTTAGATATTACATCTCCTTGTAGGTTTTAGTTAAAATGGGTAATCCTTTTGTTAACAACCCTCATCTACCAGCCCGTTTATGTACTAGACACAACTAAGTGTTTTATGTTTATTACTCAAGTTAGTTTTTGCAGCATTTTGTCTTTATGAGGTAGCTATCATACCTCATGATATGACAGCTTTTGTTTAACTCGTGAGGACACTTAGATTAAGAAAAATGTAATAACTTTCCAACAGACCCCTGACTTTGGGGCCCTTCACGTTTTTTTTTTTCTCATCAGCAATTTTTATTTCTTTTATAAACAAAAGATTTGGAGTAAACATAATAAAAGTATTTAGCTGCTGCCAATTCTGAATAGTGGAAGTAATAAAGTTGTTATATAATTCTCTGTATTATACATCTTTTAAATCGCCCAAAATAAAAAAAATTTAGAATGGATGCATGATTTTAGACAAAATTTCTGATTTCCCAAAATACACTAGTTTATTCTCTCTAAAATGACGGCATATCAATGTGCAAATCCTTGATATGATGCTTATAATGACTGCCATTTATGAGACATGAAGATTAGCTTGCCCTGCAACACATATCTGAAGTTTGTTTTACAGATAAGAAACCTTTGGAAAAACTGAAACACTCATTTTTTTTATTGTCTACTTCAAATTTCAGTAGCTTTTCCCACTGTGTCCTCTCTGCTGCATAGGCCAAACTTCCTACTTGCATTTGTGAACTTCTTATATTTCTTGATTCCTGATCCCCAGTTTTTGTTGGTTTAAATCAGATTTTCTTTGACTTTGGATATTGTCAGGCAGGCCATACTTCTTCTGGCTTCTAGCTAACCAACTTTTTTTCACCCAGTTCTATGACTGTTTTTATAGTTTAAAAAGATTTCACTTCTCCCCATCTGTGGTTACAAACAAAGTGTTCTGAGGTCTGGAGCTTAGAAATTGGATTAGAAAAGTGAATCGTCAAATAAATAAGAAAAATGTGAATGTAGTTTTCTTTTCTGTCATGGTTTAACTAGGGGAGAGGTAGATGAACATAACTTCTGTGTTATAATTGGATGTCGTTTTCTAGGTGCAAGCACATTTCTCATAAACCTTCTTAGCACAATTTTTCATTAGCATTATGACCATGGGGCTAAGGAGGTAAAATCAAATTTGGTTTAAATAAAGTATCTTTGCTAAGTTAATATCAAGTTATGTTCTATTAATGCTCAGGTTAAACAGGGTCAAAGCTAGAAGGAATCATTGATATTCTGAGATTTATTGACAATTTATTGGTCTCCGGCAAAGTTTGGTATAAAAATGCAATCTATATAACAGTTGATTAAATGTCTTCATCGAAAACTAAGAATGTATGACAGGGCTTGTCTCAATTTTAACATGTTAATTTAAAAATTTGTTACTTTTCTGTGGCTCTGTTATTTCAATATCCTTTCATTAGCTTCTGTTATACTCATATGAATTGGCCTTCTTTGCAGTAAATGTCCAGTTAGTACAGTTTGGGACTACTATTGCATGAAAAAACACTATAATATTTGAGCTGTAGGAATAAGTTTGTTGAAAATGTTTTTAAAGCACTTAAACTTTCATATTCATAATTTGTAATTAAGAAACATATGGTAAAGAGACAGAGAAGAGTATTAGCAGCCTCTCTCAGTGGGTTCTTATATCCGTACCTTGACAGGGAGACTCTAGGCTCAAGGTCAGGTCCTCATATTTTGAGACTCAGAATGTTCAGATCAGCAGAAAACTCTACTTAATACACGTTGTTCAGTTACTTTTTGATTGCTTGTCTTAGACCAGTAGAATTGGCTTGACCATAATCAGAGCAAAGGGATATAGTAGTCATGAAGGGTATTTGATATATCTTTTGCTGCAACATACCTATCCAGAGAATATAGTTATGCCATGCAGATCTTGGTTACTCCATCATTATCTTAGATCTAGTGTTATAATTATAGTCTTTTTTTTGAGACTTCTATCGAATAGGTAAATTTGACTGTTTTCTCTTTTCCTTTTACATACTTCTATGTTTCCAGTGTTCTTTCACCCATGTTGACCAGTTACACAATTTATATCCTGAATCATACTGAACAAAGTTTATTTCATGTGCTCCTTCCTTTTAGCCTTTGTATGAAATGCTGCCCTCATCTCATGCCAGTGAAATAAATCATCTACTCTCTTAGTAACTATTTGTCTTTTGGATGGTATCTTGGGACTCACATCACATCAAGTTACTTAATGACACTTAAGAGATATTTTAATCAGAATATTTATTAGATTCCATATTTTATTTGGCTTATTAAATCTACTTACTAGCTTTCCTTTTAGTGATAAAGTGATATTTTCTAAGCTTGTCCTCAGATTCTGGGGGTTATACTTTAACAGTCTACAACACACTGTTCACCACTACACGTAATGGCAAGGTAACATTTTATAAAGTAATGAATGAAGCCGTATGGACATAATCATTAGTTCCTTAATGAAGAGACAAAATTTGCCACTGAGGTATATCATCTAAAAGTTTTTCCAATCGGTTTGCTTTTCTATAACAAGGGGGAATTTCCCAGCCAATTTTTTCTTGTTATTGGTTGGAAATAGAGGGAATGTAAGTGAACTGGGGAGTGTTCTTGCCTCTTGGCTGCTTGTGCTTTGAAGGGCTCTGAATTAGGTACGATGTGAGTGTTGTACTATAGTTAGACTGAATATTCTGCATTCAGTCAGATTCTTATCTTGTTCTTCCTCCAAAGACACATTTTTCTTTAGTTTCACAAGAAAACCCAATGATAGCTGGAAACAATTTTTAAAATATCTTCAAAGAACATATGGATAGGTTCAAGTAACCATATCTATCCATAGTTATAAATCATCACAAATGCAAATCTTTGGATACAATTCATGAGAAAGTGATTGTAATGATAGCTTGTGCTTTTGCTATAAGCACTATAAAACAATCTATTAATAAAAAATAGGAGAATCAGAAACTTTATCCTCATTGGTGAATGCTCTAGGACCAACACAGAAAGCTAAACCCAAAGAAAATACCTGTGACATGAATATCTTTGCTACTTTGTCATCATCTTAGATCTAACGATCTAATTAGAGTCTCCAGAAAATGTAAATTTTTTAAATTTGAAACTTTCTTTCTCATCTTTGATTATGTTTTAATATTTCATAGTCACATGTCAATGAATACTCTTCAAGGGGTTCAGTTTTTCTGTTATTATAATCCTTAAAATATTTACCTTTGATTATTTACAAAATGTAAGTTAGATTTACCTGCCACATCCAATTATCATGCTAGTTTGGGTCACTTTTGAGTAGAGAGTAGGATTTGTGATATAATTCTGCAATGGTGGAAATCTCCTTTTGCTGGCAAAAATTCCTTCTGGCATCACAGTTCCTCTTTTCCTTTCAGGAAGTGACCTTCCAATTTTATCAACAGTCATACCTCTTGGCTTTGATACATGTCCCAGACCTTGTAAATCAAAGTTCAAAGTGATTAGTTCAACAATGGGCACTTGATTTAATCCAGCCTGAAGAATTTTGTTGGGAATATTTGGAAAGAAGTGCTCTTTTCATTCAGAATTGCAAAGAGAGAAGATACGTATAGATTTTTTTTCTTCTGTGTGGAAAGATTATTAGTTAATTGTTGCTGTATAACAGTATTACCACAAATGACATGGCTTAAAACAACACACTTAAAAAAAAATCTCATCTTTTCTGTGTATCAGAAGTTTGGACATGGCTTAGCTGGGTCCTTTTCTTTGGGATCTTGCAGGACTGCAGTTATGATATTAACCAGGGTTGCATTTCCAAGCTCATGTGATTGTTAGCAGAAAATTGAATCCACAAGATTGTCTCATGGAGTCAGGGTTTGTGATGCCTCAATAGGCTAAAAAGGGGGGTTGGGGTTGTATTAGAAAAAGAAAGTAAAAAAAGAAAAAGCTTTGAGGTGGCTCATCCACCCCAGCATCTAGACCTGTGGCTGCAAGTTAAGGTAGTTGTCTCAATGTGGCCAGAGTTTACATAGAATTTTAAAAAGCAGTTCTGGGTATTTAGTCACACTTTATAAGACTTCACCTCTGAAATTAGAAGTAGCAATCAGCAGAGCACAGGTCCCTAATACTTGGAGAACAGGTCCTTTTTGTCCATCCGGGTGCCTACAAGCTGCATGTGAGCTGCTCTTGAATCATCTGCACAGATGCCTTCCAGGAGACTGGGGAATGAGATGGGTAACTTCTACTTTGCTAAGGCTTTGCTGTCCAAGCCTTCCCTTGGAAGTTGCAAGCCTTTAAGAGATTCCAGAGTTCAAAAATAATTACATCTGTCAGGTTCTGCCAGTGTTCCTAGTGTGTCCAATGCTGCTGTCTTCCGAGAATCCTCTCAGTTATGTATTTGAGACTGAAATTGAAAGCGCTTGTAGGAAATATGGTAACACACTGGTTTGCCTTTGATGAAATGAAGTGACAGTGGTGAGGTAGAGTGGGCTCAGTTTATGATGTTCTAATCTCTTCCTTCAGGTGTGGCCTCAGGTGAATCTATGAAGAAAAATTTTATCACCAAATGGGGAGAACAATAGCACCCACTTCACAAAGACCTTGTGAGGAATAAGTAAGATAATGTAAGTAAATGCATTGGCTCTCAAAAATGGAGGCGAGCTGAGGCCCTTTCATTCTTTATTTTCCTTCTTATGAGGTGTCATTTGGGGAAGAAAATATTCAAGCAGTCCCCCTGCCTATTTACAGACAGCCTGCATTCCCAGATGAATGCAGACAATGCAAGCCGATTGAACAGCCTTCAGGGACTCCCAGAGCTCCACCCTAGTCAGAAGAGCCTATTAGAATTGTGAACATTGAGTGTTCTCCCTTGTGTGCCTTACGTTCCAGTTTCACACACACAAAAAACACAAAACCCCACACGAGCTTGAACCGCATTTCTGTAGCTACCTCAGTCAAAAATAAAGTCAGGCTCATGAGGACCAAGGCAGCTGAAGATAGTATTATATTTCATGAAATGAAGTCACTTTTAAGAGTGATTTTCTAAGTTCTAAAAACAGTGAGCTTCTTTTTGGTATGTCCTCATGGGTTTGCTACAAACTTTGTGAAATGTCAAGACATGACACTGCAGTTGAATAGATTTCCAAATCAGTAAGCACCAAACATACTATGAGTTTTATCTCTTCCATTTCTAAAGCAGTTTTTGTGAAATAAACACAAAAAACACAAGTGAGCTGTATTACAAAACGGAAAACATATTTAAATACTGATTTTGAAGCTCATATGATAATCTAACCCTGGATATGTAAATTCAGAGAATTTGTTAAAGTCAAAGTCAATTTTGAAACGTTCATGTAAAAACTGTACCTCAAATTTTGTCATTATGATCATTACTTGTGTTTGCCTCTCAAAATAATTCTCACATGATATTTCCCTTAAGAGATTCACAATGCTTATACCTCCTCTCATATAGGAGTCACTAATCATAATTGTGGGCAGAAAAGCTGAAAAAGATTTTGATAAACTCAAAAGCTTTGCCTTGACTGGGAAGAGCACAGTCCTAGGAGAATATATTTTCCAGAAATGTTAAAGTCCTACTTTAAATGTTCACATTATGGTCATTTTTGACAAATGTCTGGTGAATTCTTCTTGGTGATCAAAACTGTGAGACTTTGTCATTTTATTTAGTCACACACACACACACAGAGTTGGGAGTTTTCATAGGAGAAAGAAACTGACACAATTTTCAAAAAATTTTTTTGAATATTTTAAGTGTAGTCCTTGCTTTGTATGACATAGGTGGTAGGAACAGGAAACAATACTTGGAAATTTCTTCTCTTGTTTGTGGAGATCTTGCCATTATGCGTGGTTGAATGTGGGATGGGCCACTCGAGAAGTTTAAGAGTGTTTTCATTGGAGTTTTTCCATAGGGTTAGAACCCACCTTTCAGAAATACAATATGAGAGATTTATGTTTGGCATAAATACTAATAATACCAGTTAATGTTTATGGACTGCCCATTCTGTGCTAAACCCTCCACACATATTATGTTATTTAATTGTCACAGCAACATTCCTTTCTATTCCCTTTCCTTACTCCCCCTAGCAAAAATTACTGATCATTAAAAAAAAAAAATTACTGATCATCAACTGTGTACCAGGATTATGCTCAAGACAGAAGATGCAGTGGTGAATTAGACATATGGGGTTTCTAATCTCACGGAGCTTTTATTTTAGTGGAGAAGACTGTAATAAAGTAAACAAGTAAACAAACAATATATATTATAATAAATTCAAAATATGAAATATACAGATTGTATGAAGAGGGAATTATTATTATTTTGGCCGTACCATGTGGCATGCAGGATCTTAATTCCCCGACCAGGGATTGAACCCGTGCCCCCTACAGTGGAAGCGCAGAGTTCTAACCACTGGACTGCCAGGGAATTCCCATGAAGAGGGAATTATTGATGTGTATGTGAGATAAGTTACTCAGGAAATACCTACCTCTACAACCCTAATTAGATAAATACACCTAGCCTCGGAGAGGTATGTTTGATGACTGATATGTGCTGGAATTGGAATTGAAATCCAGGTCTACCCAATCTCAAATTTTGCATTTCCACTGCACTTCAATGGGTGGTTGGGGTAAATGCTCAGTAAGGTTCCTTCAGACCCCAAGATGCTGAGATGCATGTGACACAGCCTGTTTTCGTGGATGCCAGTGACGTAATGGTAAAACTGCCTCCATAGCAAATCTTTTAGTTGTTTTTAGTGTCACTAGAAATATTTTTCTAATTAAATACTGGCATAAAATTAAAATAAGAGGTACGGTAAAGCACAGATTATGCAGAATGGTGGGGTTATTCATCTAAAAATATTCACCTACATTTTTGTAATAAATAACGTGGTATAATTCATAATTTCTCTCTGAACCCCCCTGAGAAGCTACATTTTCTTTATATTCAAAATGCTGCTACTAAAACTGATGTTATCCCATGAAAGTGGATATCACTAAAGAGGAGTTATTTGCTGAAATACTGCTGCAAAAGCATATAGAGTATAATTTTGTCTAAAGAATAGAATAAACTTGTTTAGGGTACTTGCAATGGGTAATTTTTGGCAAGCTCCCCCTAGATTGTGCTATAGCATTCTGTTAAATAATTATCAGGACTTTAGTTGCAGAATACCAAAAGGAGACAGCTGTGGATAAGAAACACACTGAGTTTGCACTCAGATGATCTGCATTCAAGTCTCAGCTCTGATCCTCAATTTCCTTTTTTATTTGTAACATGGACATAACACTGTTGCGATCATAATGCTGAGTGCTGAAGACCAAAATGCAGTTCTGTGATGCCCAGGGGAAAATTTGCCTTGTTATAACACCAATCCTTAAGGAATAATGATTTCTACTTAGTGTTCTGGAATAATTTCTTTAATAATTTCTAAATGTTGAATTCTCTGAATATAGTTAAGTTAAGCATGCATGTTTCAAATTACATAATGTATTTTCTTTACTTCAGTATTAAAGGTTGGCCATTTCTGGCAAATGGAATTGTCTGTCCTAATCTTTTTCAGAAACTCTTTTTCTTTTGTTGCCCTGATGATCTTCAGTCCCCAGTGCTGTTCCTATATTATATCTGTTTAATCTAAAAGGACTGATCTTTGCTCCAGGGCTTAACTTACTTTTGAGAGCCTTCCTTTCTCTGTCTGTGTTTTCTGAAACTATACCTTGCATGTTTATGGATTTATGTTGCTCTGGCTCCCACTGTTTCTAATTTGGGAGGCTACGACTTTAAGAATATTTGTTTTCTTTTAATAGATATTGTGCAAAATGCTTATCTGTAAGCCAGGGGTGACATCCTCCTCTAGCGGGGAAGGGTCATCTGGGTTGTTCTGGATGTTGGCTCTAAGTGAATAGCTTTTTAGGTTGGTCACCACCTGAGAAAGCTTTCCCTGCTGTGTAGAAGTCATTGACTTTAGGACACTTACTGTGTTACACACACTCTTGAAGATTTTTCTAGTATGCTGCAGTCTGAGACATATTGTCTAGCTATTTTGAGCCTAATATATGCAGGTTATGAAAATGTTTTATAATCTTCAAACTTCTCAATTTGTAATTGTGATGTATTATTACTATCATTGCTATTACCATTGTAAACTCTTGTGCATTTTCCCAGGTTGAGCTGGGTTTATCATTGACAAGGCAGGTGGCTATCTATTGGAAAGGTCCTTCCCCTCAAGTTACTGCCCAATCTTATAATTACTAGTCCAGATTAAAATATTATATATTTGTTCTTTTGCATTCAGATTCATTCAATAAAATGTTATTGAATACATATTATGAGTTGGGAAATATAGCCATATATTTGTATATTATATATATTATATAATTTTCAAGTGTAGAGCACTATAACTTGACTTCTGTATACACTGCAATGTAAACAGTATACAATGTATACAATGTACAATACATCAAAAGTTTAGTTTACATTCCTCTTCAGTTGATCCTCTCCACCCATTTCACCTACCTCCCAACCCTCTTCTCCTGTGGTAATCACTATTCTGTTCTCTGTATCTATGAGTTTGTTTTTGTTTTATTTTGTTTGTTTGTTTTGTTTTCTTAGATTCCACATATGAGAGAAATCATATGGAACTTGTCTTTCCCTATCTGACTTATTTCACTTAGCATAATACCATCAAGATCCATCCATCTTGTCCCAAAAGGCAGGATTTCATTTGTTTTTATAACTGAGTGGTATTCCTTACGTGTATATACCACATCTTTTTTATCAATCCATACATCGTTGGGCACTTAGGTTGTTTCCCTATCTTGACTATTGCAAATAATTCTGTGATGGACATAAAAGTGCGTAAATCTTTTCAAATTAGTGTTTTTATGTTCTTCAGATAGATACACAGAAGTGAAATACCTGGGTCATAGGGAAGTTCTATTTTAAATTTTTGGAGGAATCTCCATATTTTTTTCCATAGTGGCTGCAACCACTTTACAGTCCCACCAACAGTGTAGCAGGGTTCCCTTTTCTCTACATCCTCTTCAACATTTGTTATTTCTTGACTTTTCAGTAATAGCCATTCTAAAGTGTGTGAGGTGATATCTCACCATGGTTTTGATTTTCATTTCCTTAAGAGTTAGTGATTTTTAATATCTTTTCATGTGCCTGTTCGTCATCTGTATGTCTTATTTGGAAAAATGTATATTCACATCCTCTACCCATTAAAAAATATTTTTTAATTAAAAAAAAGTTTTTTGACTGCATTATACAGCATGTGGGATTTTAGTTCCCTAACCAGGGATGGAACCTGTGCCCTCTGCAGCGTCAGTGCAGTCTTAACCACTGGACTGTCAGGGAAGTCCCCTCTACCCATTTTTTAATTGGGTTTTTTGTTGTTGTTGTTTAGTTGAATGTGCTCTTTATATATACTGGATTTTTTTAAAGTTTTTATTTTATATTGGAGTATAGCTGATTAACAATGTTGTGATAGTTTCAGGTGCACAGCAAAGGGACTCAGCTATACATATACATGTATCGATTCTCCCCCAAACACCCCTCCCATCCAGGGTGACATAGGCTGATCTTAAAGGTAAAGTTAGCCATGGAGAATAATCATAGCTTTTGTTAAGCAACTTCTCTGTGCCAGGCCCTGTGTTAAAATCTTCACCTATATATTATTTTATGTTAATCCTTGCAACACCACTAAGAGGTTGCTACTGTAAATATTCCAGATTTATGAAAGAGGAAAGTGAGGTATAGAAGGGTCAATTTGCTCATGGTTTTACAGAGAATAAATAGCAGAAGTGAGATTTAGACTAGGATTTCTCTGACTCTGGAGCCCACTCTTTAACCCAGGGCTGCTGTGTATAGCTGTGCATGTTGTACACTGCACAATGCCAAAGATGGCCTTGCTTTTTTTTTACATCTCTATTGGAGTATAGTTGCTTTACAAAGGTGTGTTAGTTTATGCTGTATAACAAAGTGAATCAGCTACACATATATATATCCCCATATCTCCTCCCTCTTCTGTCTCCCTCCCACCCTCCCTATCCCACACCTCTAGGTGGTCACAAAGCACCAAGCTGATCTCCCTGTGCCATGCAGTTACTTCCCACTAGCTATCTATTTTACATTTGGTAGTATATATAAAGTCCATGCCACTCTCTCACTTTGTCCCAGCTTACCTTTCCCCCTCCCCATGTCCTTAAGTCCATTCTCTACCTCTGCATCTTTATTCCTGTCCTACCCCTAAGTTATTCATAACCATTTTTTTCTTTTTTTTTCTAGATTCCATATATGTGTGTTAGCATACGGTATTTGCTTTTCTCTTTCTGACTTACTTCACTCTGAATAACAGACTCTAGGTCCATCCACCTCACTACAAATAACTCAGTTTCATTTCTTTTTATGGCTGAGTAATATTCCATTGTATATATGTGTCACATCTTCTTTATCCATTCATCTGTCAGTGGACACTTAGGTTGCTTCCATGTCCTGGCTATTCTAAATAGAGCTGCAGTGAACATTGTGGTACATGACTCTTTTTGAATTATGGTTTTTTCAGGGTATATGCCCAGTAGTGGGATTGCTGGGTCATCTGGTAATTCTATTTTTAGTTTTTTAAGGAACCTCCATACTGTTCACCATATTGGCTGTATCAATTTACATTCACATCAACAGTGCACAAGGGTCCCCTTTTCTCCACACCCTCTCCAGCATTTATTGTTTGTAGAGTTTTTTGTTGTTGTTGTTGTGGGATGTGAGCCTCTAACTGTTGTGGCCTCTCCCGTTGCGGAGCACAGGCTCCGGACGCGCAGGCTCAGTGGCCATGGCTCAAGGGCCCAGCCGCTCCACGGCATGTGGGATCTTCCTGGACCGGGGCACGAACCCGTGTCCCTGCATCGGCAGGTGGACTCTCAACCACTGCGCCACCAGGGGAGCCCTGTTTGTAGATTTTTTTGATGAAGGCCATTCTGAATGGTGTGAGGTGATACCTCATTGTAGTTTTGATTTGCATTTCTCTAATGATTAATGATGTTGAGCATCCTTTCATGTGTTTGTTGGCAATCTGTATATCTTCTTTGGAAAAATGTCTATTTAGGTCTTCTGCCCACTTTTGCATTGGATTGTTTGTTTTTTTGATACTGTGCTACATGTGCTGCTTGTAAACACCCCCAAACTCATCTACGAGGCCACCATCACCCTGATACCAAAACCAGACAAAGATGTCACAAAGAAAGAAAACTACTGGCCAATATCACTGATGAACATAGATGCAAAAATCCTCAACAAAATACTAGTAAACAGAATCCAACAGCACATTAAAAGGATCATATGCCATGATCAAATGGGGTTTATCCCAGGAATGCAAGGATTCTTCTATATATGCAATTCAATCAAGACGATAAACCATATTAACAGATTGAAGGAGAAAAAACATATGATCATCTCAATAATTGCAGAAAAAGCTTTTGACAAAATTCAACACCCATTTATGATACAAACCCTCCAGAAAGTAGGCATAGAGAGAACTTACCTCAATATAATAAAGGCCATATATGACAAACTCACAGCCAACAACATTCTCAATGGTGAAAAACTGAAATCATTTCCTCTAAGATCAGGAGCAACACAAGGTTGCCAGCTCTCAGCACTATTATTCAACATAGTTTTGGTAGTTTTAGCCACAGCAATCAGAGACAAAAAAGAAATAAAAGAAATGCAAATCTGAAAAGAAAAAGTAAAACTGTCACTGTTTGCAGATGACATGATACTATACATAGAGAATCCTAAAGATGCTACCAGAAACTACTAGAGCTAAACAATGAATTTGCTAAAGTAGCAGGATACAAAATTAATGCACAGAAATCTCTTGCATACCTATACACTAATGATGAAAAATCTGAAAGAGAAATTAAGGAAACACTTCCATTTACCATTGCAACAAAAAGAATAAAATACCTAGGAATAAACCCACCTAAGGAGACAAAAGACACGTATGCAGAAAACTATAAGACACTGATGAAAGAAATTAAAGATGATACAAACAGATGGAGAGATATACCATGTTCTTGGATTGGAAGAATCAACATTTTGAAAATGACTATACTCCCCAAAGCAATCTACAGATTCAATGCAATCGCTATTAAACCACCAATAGCATTTTTCACAGAATTAGAACAAAACACTTCACAATTTGTATGGAAACACAAAAGACCCTGAATAGCCAAAGCAATGTTGAGAAAGAAAAATGGAGCTGGAGGAATCAGGCTCCCAGACTATACTACAAAGGTACAGTAATCAAGACTGTATTGTACTAGCAGAAGAACAGAAGTATAGATCAATGGAACAGGATAGAAAGCCCAGAGATAAACCCACGCACATATGGTCACCTTATCTTTGACAAAGGAGGCAAGAATATACAATGGAGAAAAGACAGCCTCTTCAATAAGTTTTACTGGGAAAACTGGACAGCTACATGTAAAGAAATGAAATTAGAATACTCCCTAACCTCATACACAAAAATAAACTCAAAATGGATTAAAGACCTAAATGTAAGGCCAGACACTATCAAACTCTTAGAGGAAAACATAGGCAGAACACTCTATGACATAAATCACAGCAAGATCCTTTTGGACCCACCTCCTAATGAAAGGGAAATAAAAACAAAAATAAATGGGACCTAATGAAACTTCAAAGCTTTTTGCACAGCACAGGAAACCATAAACAGATGAAAAGACAACCCTCAGAATGGGAGAAAATATTTGCACATGAAGCAATTGACAAAGGATTAATCTCCAAAATATACAAGGAGCCCATGCGGCTCAATATCCAAAAAACAAACAACCCAATCCAAAAATGGGCAGGAGACCTAAATAGACATTTCTCCAAAGAAGATTGCCAACAAACACATGAAAGGACGCCCAACATCACTAATCATTAGAGAAATGCAAATCAAAAACTACAATGAGGTATCACCTCACACCAGTCAGAATGGCCATCATCAAAAAATCTAGAAACAGTAAATGCTGGAAAGGGTATGGAGAAATGGGAACCCTGTTGCACTGTTTGTGGGATGTAAATTGGTACAGCCACTATGGAGAACAGTATGGAGGTTCCTTAAAAAACTAAAAATAGAACTACCATATGACCCAGCAATCCCACTACTGGGCATATACCCTGAGAGAACCGTAATTCAAAAAGAGTCATGTACCACAATGTTCATTGCAGCACTATTTACAATAGCCAGGACATGGAAGCAATCTAAGTGTCTATTGACAGATGAACGGATAAAAGAAGATGTGGCACATATATACAATGGAATGTTACTCAGCCATAAAAGAAACGAAACTGAGTTATTTGTAGTGAGGTGGATGGACTTAGAGTCTGTCATACAGAGTGAAATAAGTCAGAAAAAGGAAAACAAATACCGTATGCTAACACATGTATATGGAATCCCCCCCACAAAAAAAAAAGGTTCTGAAGATCCTAGGGGCAGGACAGGAATAAAGATGCAGACGTAGAGTATGGACTTGAGTACACGGGGAGGGGGAAGGGTAAGCTGGGATGAAGTGAGAGAGTGGCATGGACATATATACACTACCAAATGTAAAATAGATAGCTAGTAGGAAGCAGCTACATAGCACAGGGAGATCAGCTCGGTGCTTTGCAACCACCTAGAGGGGTGGGATAGGGAGGGTGGGAGGGAGATGCAAGAGGGAGGGGATATGGGATATATGTATATGTATAGCTGATTCACTTTGTTATACAGCAGAAACTAACACAGCACTGTAAGGCAGTTTTACTCCAATAAAGATGTTAAAAAATATATAAATGCTATAAAAAAAAAAAGAACAGCAAACCAAATGTTCCCTTTCTTGCATTGCTTAACAGCAATATTATTAGTTAATTTATGTCTTATCATGATCTGAGTTATTTGTATTTATAGAGCACATTAGTTGCTGTAATCTCTCCTCAACACAAGTAGTTTATGTTCATTTCTCAAGAATTACAATCTCCTGCTTTCTACTTTAGCTTCTCTCAAGACAGAATGCAATGTGAGCTCTATAACCATTGAAGTCAACTGCTATAAATTTATTTAGGTGACAGATTCTGGGACATCATGACAGTACATAGATGACACCTTTAGATAATCCTGAAAGAACGAATTGCAGACCCATCAAATAACTTTTTTAAACCAAGCCAAAGAAAGATTACACAGAACAAAAACTTTTGCAAAACGTGAACAAAAGAAAAGGATTTATGGAAGTCGTTTTTAGAATGTTCCCTTATGGATCCTGACAGCAAAAAAAGGCGTTGGAGTACATAACACCTTTTTTTCATGCTTTGTTGGCAGGCACCTCTCACTTGGGGGAACTTTATTTTATTAAATGACTATAAGGAAAGAAAAGTATCTGCATTATCACATTTTTCAGGAAGGGTAATCTGGTACAACAGCTGTTAGCCTTGTACATTATTTGTAATTCTGTCTCTTCCAAGGTACGTTTAGAAGCTTGATTTTGATTTACAGGATTTTATTACAAGTTTAAAATAGATTACTGGCCAGTGTGCACAAAGGAAGTCTAGTTTTGATACAATAACCATTTTATTCAGGAGAATACATGTAACTCAGGAATGTTACACTTAATTATAGTCCTTTTAAAATAACTTAAAAGTGTATAGTGTTGAAAATGATTTGTATGTAAAGCTTACTTAGTGACTTTTTTAATAAATAGTTCATGGCTTTAAGTATGTTCTTCTTTTTTCATGAAATCTACAAGTAGATTGTAATTATCTCTCTAAATGTCTCTCCTCCTCCCAGCTGCCCACTCAATTAGAATGAGTTCCTGGTGTGCAAGGATTATGACTTAATTTATCTTTGGAACTCCAACATCTCACTTAGTGTCTGACATGTAGTATCTCATAACTATTTTCTGAATAACTAACAATAAATGGAGACAAATTTATTCTCTCAATGGTTTCTCTTGTTACCAGTGGTGGGTATTTTATCTGCAGTTACGCATGATTTTACTTTAAATCCTGACTACTATATTTTCTGGTAGAGAACATAAAAAACTAGAACTGGGGTTAGGCAAGCCAGAAGTTGGTGTTATCCATATGCTTTATATTTTTGATGGCTCTCTTTTATACTCCCTTTCTGTAATTCAGCATTTCTTAAAGTGTATTCCCAATAAATTTAGACCAATGATGTGTTCCGTGATAAGTAAACTTTATATTAAAATAAATTTGGCAATGCTGTTTATATTCTAGATTGCCTTCTTGGAAATTCATATAGAAATCACTAAAGAAAATCCTTGAGAACTCTTTTACTTGTCTTACTGAAAATTATTTATGTCAAAACCACTGTTTGCCAAACTTATTTTTATATGGAGTTCTTTTTTCTGTAAAATTTATTACTACCCTGTGCTAATTATGAAGAAAATACATTGGAGTATGATGTCCAGTGCATTTCAAAGTTACATATTTGTACACTTGACTTTGCTCTATGTTTTTCCATGCTCCAGTTGCCCCTACAACCTATTACATAAATACCTAAGTCTTTTGTTCAAGAAAAATAAATAAATAACTGCTCTACCTTCCAGTATCCTACCGTGTAAGATCTGAGCTCTCCATCTTGATCTCACTGGTTTACTGCCATTGTATAGTCTCCTTCCTATTTCATCTCCAGTAGAAAAGTCATGAGCCAAGAGCTTATCTACAGAATCTGGCCTGATTTTCAACCTGGTCTAAATATCTTCTAGGGAAAAAAGTTATTTATCTTCATATTTTCATCCCACACTGTTTGACAAAATTACCCAAAAAATATTATCCAGTAAATCAAGCTTTTGATATTTATTGATATTTAATATTGATATTTGATATTGATATTATCCAGTAAATCAATACCAATTTATTGGTATTGCTTCCATTATCCTTATCCATTTCCCTTCCATTTCATGAGTTCTCTTATATTTTCAGAAATTGTTTGCTTGGATAAAATAAATGACAATTTTGGCACTATTACAAGTCATTTCACTCTAAATTTCATAGCCATTTCTTTTGGTAGAGATGAGGAGGTGAGGACCACTTAGAGTAGAGTAACTTGCTATAAGTAAGAAATTCATTGACACATGAAACATTTTATTTTGCTTTAGAGCATACAGTCATAAAAGAGCTATTGAGATCATAATATTTATTAGAAACATAAAGCTGTATTTTAGTGTGTTTGCTTTCAAACTGGGAGGTTCCATCACTTCTTTCTTCCCCTGCATTCCATGCTAGTTGCTAGTGTCATCTGTTCCATAATATTATATAATGAGATTAGAAAATTTTTAGGGACAAAGTTGTCAACTATTATGTAAAACAGAGAAATCTGTTACTTAAACTAGAAATCATAACTTAGTTAAAAAGAAGCAGGGGTGAGCAGGCATGCTCTCATTCCTTCTCAACTATTGATATGGGGTGCAAAAATGAAAAATGATTAATTTTTGTTGCAGAGGTATCTCAGTAGTTGAGTCTCCTATTTAACTTTTTTCTTGATATAAAAATTAATAAACAGAAACCTCATTTAAAATGGAATTGGCAGGCCAGAATGGGGAGTTCTCACAACCTACAACTCAGCATCAATTGCAGACCCAACAGGAAGAGATGTACCTTTGCATCTCCATCAGGAAAATGGTTACTACTTTACTATCCAGCAGGAGGAAGAAAGAATTTCTCCTTGCCTGGCAACTGCCCAGCCAATGAGACTGTCATAACTCAGCCAATGAAAAGACACTGCACTTCGAACTCCCAGTTTCATCCAATAGACTCTTTGTTTATAACAGCCCCTCCCAACTTCTTTACTCTGATGCAGTGAAGTTAAACCTGCTACTTTTCTGAAGGGGTGTGTGTGTGTGTGTGTGTGTGTGTGTGAATAGAAAATACAGAAGGGAAAGAAATAAATGTTTCACAATATTACTTAGCTATAAACAAATTTGTCTTTATTATTTGGAGAGTATGAACTCTACACTTTATTGGGTTTATCTTTTTCAAGTTGGTTGCTAGAGAGCTTACACTAATATTTATAATTTACCTGTAAATAAAGATACTGATAAAACAATGATTATTATAATAATAATACTTTTTAACATTTATTAAGGTCATTATATTCAAGCTATATTCAAAGTGTTCTATGTATTACCTCAGTTATCTTTACAACAGCACTATGAGGTAGGTACTACCATTTTCTCCATTTAAGGAAATAGCATTTGCAGAACTTAACCCATGTATATTGACAGCATCGATAACCCTTTAGTCACTCAAATGTCAAACCTTGGCACTTCACATTCAGTTGGTTAGAAAAGAGATAGAGAGAGAGCACAAATAAATTAAATGGACAGATAGAGACGAAAATGTAATAATATTATGGACAATTATATATATACCTTCATTGGAAAATCAGGATGAAATTAATTAATTTGGGGTCATATATAAATATCCAAATTTGGCAGAATATGTAAATGCAGACTCTAAAAAATATCTTTTAAAAACCTAAATGTAAAAAATAATAGTATAAAACTAACAAGAAAATGAAGGAGCACATTTTTGTGACTTCAAGGTAGAAAAGACCACAAAAGTACAATTCCTATGATCAAACGTTGATGTTCTATACCAAAATCAAACATTTCTAAATACCATAAACTAACTTAAGAAATGCATGATGCCTAGAAATAATGCACTGTTTTCCTTTACTCTCACACTGAACACTTCTTTTTTTTTTAATTTTTGAGTTTTATTTATTTTTTATACAGCAGGTTCTTATTAGTTATTTATTTTATACGAATTAGTGTATATATGTCAATCCCAATCTCCCAATTCATCCCACCTCCCCCCACTTTCCCCCCTTGGTGTCCATACGTTTGTTCTCTACATCTGTGTCTCTATTTCTGCCTTGCAGACCGGTTCATCTGTACCATTTTTCTAGATTCCACATATATGCGTTAATATATATTTGTTTTTCTCTTTCTGACATACTTCACTCTGTATGACAGTCTCTAGGTCCATCCACATCTCTACAAATGACCCAATTTCATTCCTTCTTATGGCTGAGTAATATTCCATTGTATATATGTACCACATCTTCTTTACCCATTCATCTGTCAATGAGCATTTAGATTGATTCCATTGCCTGGCTATTGTAAATAGTGCTGCAATGAACATTGGGGTGCATGTGTCTTTTTGAATTATGGTTTTCTCTGGGTATATGCCCAGTAGTGGGATTGCTGGGTCGTATGGTAATTCTATTTTTAGTTTTTTAAGGAACCTCCATACTGTTCTCCATAGTGGCTGTGTCAATTTACATTCCCACCAACAGTGCAGGAGGGTTCCCTTTTCTCCACACCCTCTCCAGCATTTGTTGTTTGTAGATTTTCTGATGATGCCCATTCTAACTGATGTGAGGTGATACCTCATTGTAGTTTTGATTTGCATTTCTCTAATAATCAGTGATGTTGAGCACCTTTCCATGTGCCTCTTGGCCATCTGTATGTCTTCTTTGGAGAGATGTCTATTTAGGTCTTCTGCCCATTTTTTGATTGGGTTGTTTGTTTTTTTAATATTGAGCTACATGAGCTGTTTATATATTTTGGAGATTAATCCTTTGTCCATTGATTCGTTTGCAAATATTTTCTCCCATTCTGAGGGTTGTCTTTTCATTCTGTTTATAGTTTCTTTTGCTGTGCAAAAGTTTTTAAGTTTCATTAGGCCCCATTTGTTTATTTTTGTTTTTATTTTCATTACTCTAGGAGGGGGGTCAAAAAAGATCTTGCTGTGATTTATGTCAGAGTGCTCTTCCTATGTTTTCCTCTGAGAGTTTTACAGTGTCTGGTCTTTCATTTAGGTTTTTAATCCATTTTGAGTTTTTGACACACTGAATATTTCTGACACCAGATGTGTAAATTTTTCCCCACACCAACCTATTTCCCAACACTAGCTGGTCAATTCAATTCAGTTCTAACACTGTATATCTGTAGTCAGTATTATGTCCCATGAATTAAGGGCTCAGTCCCAGAAAACTGCCCCCACTTCAAACATCAAGATTGTCAGATGTGCTACTGCATGTCCAAGATTGTGCTATTGACAGACTGGTTATAAATTCCACAACCCCCTCCTCGAGTTCAGTAATTTGTTAGTATGGTTCACAGAACTCAGGGAAACACTTACTTATGTTTACCAGTTTACTATAAAGGATATTATAAACCACCCTCCTAGCAAGTAGACATATTACCAACCTGGAAGCTCTCTTAGACCTACATATACTTTTGGGGGTTGTATGTTGGTATGATTGATTAGTAACAATTTCCAGGCCTTCTTCTCAGTCTGGAGAATGGGGGATGTGGCTGAAAGTACCAAGCTTCTAATCATGGCTTGATCTTTCTGGTGGCCAGCCCCTATCCAGAAGCCCACCAAGAATCAGCACATTGGAACAAAAGTCATTCTAATCACTAAAAAATTGCAAGGGATTTAGGAGTTCTGTGCCATAAACCAAGGTCAAAGACCAAATACTTGAACTAAAGATTCTCCTAGAAGCCCTATTTACAAGTGTTTTAGAGCTCTGTGTCAGGAACCAGGAACAGAGACCAGTACATATATTTTTTATTATTTCACAGGTGATTAAGTAGAGGGAACATATTTGCAACATCTGAAATTGACAGAAGATTAAATCCTAAAAAACATACAGAAATAAGACATAACACTCAGTAGAAAACTGGCTAACAGAAGTGAAAAGGCAACTTCCAGAGGGAACAACCAAAGGCTAAAAGTTATAAGAAGAGATGTAATAAAAGTAGTAAAAACTACCTATTACCAAACAGAAGGGCTATAATCAGAAAGGTATGTTATTACCTAACTTCATTGACGTGTTGATGAGACTGTGAGAAGTTGGAACTTATATTGAGGCTATTGGAATACAAATGTTTAAGAACATCTGAAAATAATCTGATAGTGTTTATCAAAATTAAGCCATATGTTCAAAAATCCTACTCATGAGTAGTATAGAGTTGAAGGCAACTTCACTAACTACAAGAGTGGTGAACATGGTTATGCACCTACTGGATTCTCCTTCAATGAAGGACTTATTGCACTATGTGTTAAAAGTGCTGTCAATAGACAACCTTTAGTCTCAGCACCTTCAAGGTATACCAAGGTATGCAAAAAAAGCTGCAAAAAAGCCCAAGCCCCTCTATGGACAACCCACATCCTATGACTCACTGATGCAGATATATAAAGCTCTGGACATCTCTGTCCAATTGACAAAAAACTGAAGAACCTTTCTAGCTGCGAAGCTTCTTATAGCATTGCCCAAAATTGTTGTTAAGTCTGCATTACAGCTTGATTTTCCCTCTGTTCCCTCCTACTTCCTTTCCCTTATTCCTTAATAAACCACCTGCATGCTAAACTCCATCTTAAAACATCTTTCCAGAAAAACGCAACCTGTCTGTGAAAGCAGGTGCTGAAGATGGAGTTTGTACCTGGATCACGTGCTACTCAGCGGACGTTGAGGATTTCATCAGTGGTCGTAGGTGGAGCAGTTAACCCTGGCACAAGGTAAAGAATTGGGATGGTATACTGGTGGAAGGGGATGCATTAGCCTGCATGGTGCATTAGGTATTTGAGAAATCATAAGGAACTAGTCACTAAAAGGAAAACAAAATAAATAGTCATTGCTAAGTTCTATTAATTTTTCAGAAAAAAAACAGATAACCAAAAAGATGGCCCCACTTGCAGAATTTTTACTTCCAGTCCTTGCAACTGGGCTCTGCTGGTTTAAAGACTTTAATTCTCAAATGGGGTATCCTTCTGTCAAGGACAGAGACATTGAATTGTAAGTTGTAACTTGTCTGAGGATTTCAGTCTCCTTGTTCCAAGGGACCAGAAGGCAAAAAGAGGAGTCACTATCCAGGCTGGGGTAATAGACCTTTATTAGAAAGTGACAGGGATGCTGTTACAATGAAGAAACGAGGGAGGCATATGTTTGTCAGCCAGATAATCCAATTAAGTGGCTCTTTTTATGGTAAATGGACAAGTTCATCAACCCTGGCCTGAAAAAAGCATAGTGATCAGGGGCTCAGAACTCTCAGAGGTGGAAGTCTGAGTCAAGCCACCAAGATGGCAGAGGTGCTTGCTAAGGATGGGAAATGGACAGTGGATGAAGGAGATGATGAGACCAGTTGCAACTGTAGGAAGAATGATTTTATTTTCCTGTGGTTCCCCTAAAGAAGAGAGGTCACCAGAATCCTGGAGCAATTGCTTCCAGAAATGTGTTTGAAGAAGTAAATCCAAACAACTAAAGGAATGACCCATGTTGGACACTGTGATATACCACCCAGTCTCTCTCAGTGAAGGACTTGTTGATAGAGATGCTGGGAGTGTTTCCTGGAGAAAGTCTTCAGCTGTCAGCCCTTCAGGGATTGCCCATGGTCACTTCCTTTCTGGGGTGGCCAACATCCAACAAATTATACATGTAGGAATATAAAAGCTTGGTCATCTTGGCCCAGGGAAAGATGTTTTAGTTTAATATAAGACATACTTGAACATGCTTAAATATTGGTGGAAAGAAGCCTGTAAGCAGGGGAAATTTCTTCAAAAAGCAGAAGGCAGGAGGGCTATGAGATTCAGATCACAGGTGATATTGTAACAAAGGGTCATGTCTTATTAGTACTACATAAGAGGCAAGATTCAGTATAATATTTTCTTAAAAAGCAATACCATTACCTTCACTGAATTTTTGAACTCACACAATATATTGTAATGAATACATCTGAATCATTTAATGTGGCCTTCATTTGAATTTTCTACACATCATAGTGATTTGGTATTGTCATCAAATCAGCAGTATGATAGTATTAACCTCAAATTCAGGTATCTGTAGTATTAATACAAGACTGTAACCATGCTTATCTTTTTATTTGAGTAATTTTTTCCTATGAATTTTGACTGAATTAGGCCATAGTTGCTGGCAAATTCTTGCATTGGCTCTGGGCTTCATCCCAAATACTGTCTTTACATAGAAATAAAACAAAACTTCAAATACCCAGATCATTGGGGAATGAGGCTGATTTGGATATAGGGGAATCCTGAAAGCCTGGCTCTCTTTTCAGCCATGTGGCCACTTGTTCTCCTCCCTTCTGCTTAGCCCTGTCTCTGCTTTGGGAACTGGTCCCACCACAGTTTCATGCCATTCATCTTTGGATCCAGCTGGCCCTAACTCTACTGCTAGCTCTGGCTGTGCCATATTTTCATGCCAGACTAAGTCTTCTGTGTCCAATATGGTTGGCCCCATCTTCATTTCTGGTCTCAGGCCAGACTCAAAGTATGCAGATAAACTGGAAATTTAGGTGTGGATAAACAGGTTTGGGGCAGACATATGGGCTTGTACTGTAATCCATCAAATTTAGCAATGCATTATTCATAAGATGGGAATTATTGTATCTTCAAAGGGAAATCCTTCTCCTTCATCCTTCTTTCTTCCCTGTGTTTCCATTTCCCACTGGCTGAAGAAAAATGTGGGCGGGTGTGGTCCTGGACATTCTTTTGAGTTAGACTGGTGCCATGTAACATCCCTACCACTTTAACATATTTTGTTGAAATTTAAATTTATCACAAGGTGTCAGTCACTAGCTATTTCTAGAAAGCCGCTACAGTACACTTTGGTTTCCCTGAATCCTAAGGAACTCTAAAGCCAAGTAAGAATGTCTATAAGCAGTGCAGAAGGAATCTCTTTACCATCTGTACTTTGGGGACTTTTAGTCTCAAACATCCAGCAGACAATTAGGCAACTTGTTTGAAATAAAAAGCAAAGTTGTAACTGCAAAAACTCCCAATACCCCTCTTCTCATCCTGCCAGTGTTGAAACTTTTTAATAAAAATAAATCAAATTTGGAGATAGTATTTTAACAGAATATAATGATCATGCTAATACAGTTATTTTAGTCTGTTTTTATACTTATAGATATATTGCTCATCTTTATTACATAAATCCAACGTAAGAAACAATGCAAATGCAAAGAAATCAAGTGATTCTATTTAAAGATGCTCTAATGATTTATAAAAGCAGTTGTTTGAAAACCTATAGAAACTAAATAGGTTAAATGTAACTGCATGTACCAATTTGTGAAATAAGAGAATTTTTTGCCTTCCTTAAAGCCAGGTTTAAAGAAAAAAAAAAAATCAGGCCAGAATATTCACCATCTGTTTCTAAACTGCACAGATGGTTGCAAATTTAAGTCTGTTGTAAAGTGTGTTGCTTACTGTTCGGTCCACAGCTCTAAGTGTCAAATAAATCAATTGACAGTTAATAGTGGCAATAACTTTTCAACTTCCTAAAAGTGGTATTAGAACCCACTGACCCATGCAGAATCTTAGTCTTTTCCTGAGCTAAATCCCTGATGATTGCTTCTCAGCTAGTTTTTTTCCCCTAGACTCAAAATATTCTGCCAGGCAAATTTCCATGTGTCCCATGACCCAAATTTAATGTGTTCAATATTAAAATGGCAATGTAGCATACATAACTGAATGGCATGACATGAAATTTAAATAATATGGGTATCTACAATTCACTATGAGAAGCAATACTTTCTTATCATTGATATGAAATTGAAAATATAAATTGATCTATGCCAATTTGGTTACCCTCAGCTATTTTTGTTAGTGTGCTGGTTTTGTTTTGTTTGGTAATGGTAGTTGCAGGAAAGAATTAGCTATCACACAACTAGTTTGTAAGGGGAAGAGTCAGGGACCAAATTCTGCCACATATAATAAATAGCACATATATATTGCAAAGCAGAAAAAAAAATTCTGTCATACGACTTGTTCTCTAAACTTGATGTGGCCTTGCCTTTTTATCTCTTTCTCTCTTTTCTCGTCCTTGGCAACCTTGGCAAACACTTTGTCTAAAATTTTCACCTGAAGAAAACTTAACAGCATTCGAGTTTAAGGATTCAGCTGCACATCTGCTTGAGTCAGAAGACCGTGAATCCTTTAGAGTAGGCAGAGGACATAAAATCCTTTATGGTTTAGGCATGGATCACCATCCCTAAATTTTGAGGCTATTGGACTTGCTAGCTTCTTATGTCCCATTTATGCAAGTGTGAGGAGTGTCTGTCGGATATTTTATTCAACTCATGTTTCTTGACTATGTCACCAATGAGAACTCATTTTTGCTGTATATTATCCAAACAGTCTATTAATTTTAGCCACAAAAACTTATTTCTAACATTCATTGTTTGGGTATTAGAGACTGGCAATAATGTCCAGTTGAAAGCTGCTTTCCTCTTCCTACTGCTACCATCTTTACCCCTGGAGTGTAAATTTGTGATTAGCGCAACTCACTGCAGCAGGGGTATAATATAAACCATCTAACTATACATTTATATACTGTCTCTGGTGACCATTTATTGCTAGAGTAGCTTGTCTCTGGCTACATTTGGAGGGTGGTAAAGCACCTCATTTACAAAGTAAACCCTATTGGCATCTTAATTTTCTTGAAATTCTTTCTCCTCATCTTCCTTCTTGTGAAAGATGCTGAAGAACTGAAAATTTTCAGCTGACTCCAGCAAGATCTTAGCCTCCAAACTGTTCCTACCCTTTTCCTAATTGTAAATCAACCAATTAATGGCTAACTGCAGTCTCAGGCTTAAAGTCTTGCAACCCGTCCCATCATTAACACATCCTCTGGTTCCCTGTGTCTTCTGAGAATTTTAACAGTGAACAATTCTGGAAACAAAACTGGACTCTGATGTTCCTCAGTTTGTTCTGTAAGATCTTTAAGCATCTTACTCCTCTCCAGAGCACTCATTTTGAACTATTTTCACTTTGTGATATTATTAATAAACAATTGAGCCAATGGTTTTTGATTGACTTTTCTACTTTCCTATTGGTAAACATTTTCCAGATATTTAGTGGCCTCTGAACAAATTACCGTATTTATTACAGCTGGTGTAAAGAAAAGGATATGATGTTTCTGAATATTCTATAATTTATTTATTAATAAAGCCTTGCATAGTGCTGACCACACACCAAGCACTATTCTAAGATTCTTACAAGTATTAACTAGTATAATCCTCATAACCATCCTATGATAAAGATTTTATATTATCTGAATTTTAAATATGAGTAAGCTGAGGCACAGCTAAACTGAGAAACTTGCTCAAGGTCACCCAGCTAGTAAGTGGAATAGCTGAAGTTCAAAGCCAAATAATCTGATTCCAGAGAATGTGCTCACAACTACTAAACTATATTACTTCTCCCACAGCCAAACTGGGCATAAACAGCAAGACTGGACCATTGTTAAAAAAACCTTCTTTTTAACAATTGACCATTCACTAAGTTACAAGTTACATTTTAAAAGGTTTTCTTCTTATAAAAATGTCAAGCTAAGTAAAAATAAAACACTATTTTATAAAATACTATTTTTCAGAGATAAAGAAATTTTGAATCATTTTATGATTATCTTGATTTATCGGATGGATATTTTCAAGTATCTTAATCAGTTTTCCAAATATTTATCAACATATTTATCTATCATGGATCAATCAACAATTTTTTTATTCATTTGTCTTATTTTCTTCTCCAACTGATCAACAAAAAATGAGAGGTGATTTTTGTCTTTGCCACCCAATCTATAAAGAACTACCAAGACTTCGTGGCCAGCAGGCCTGAATTCCCTTTCAAGAGATGTTATTAAGGAAACTTTACTGTCAGTCAAAGTATGAGTTTCTGTTAATCAAAATTCCTTAACTAGGAGGGAAGGGAAATCTAGAAGGTGGAAGGAGAGAAGTAACCTCAAGAAACGTCCCCCCAAAGTAGGGAATTCCTGGAGTTTGGGGACAACTGAGAGGGTGAAGCTCTTTGAGGAGACAATTTTTTGGTGTTGGTGCAGGAAGAATTCAAATTAGTTATGAAGTGCTGGGAAAGCTAAAATAACCAACATCCAACTGAGCATAAATGAAGTGACTTCTGTAAAGAACAAAGCTGTGGTATTTTAAGTGTCACTAAACAAAGATACTATGTTTTTCATTAGAAATGGGTTTTATTTATTTTTGTTCCCAGCCTTACTGAGATATAATTGACATATAACATTGTGTAAGGTGTAAAACGTGATGATTTAATACACATACAGATTGTAAAATTATTACCATGATAGGGTTAATTAACACTTCCATCACCTCACATAATTGCCATTTTTATTTTATGTTGTGAACTAATAACTCTTTTAGCAAATTTAAAGTACATAATACAGAATTGTTAACTATAGTTACCATGCTGTATAATAAATCTCCAGAACTTATTCATCTTATAAATGAAAGTTTGTTTCTTTCTTCCTGTCAAATGGCTTTTATTTTAAAAATTAAGTTATAATTGACATACAATATCATATTAGTTTCAGATGTATAACAGTGATTTGATATTTTTACACATTACGAAATAACACATTAAGTCCAGTTACAATCCGTCACCATAAAAAATTTGTTACAATACTATTGACTATTAGTCCCTATGTGTACATTATGTCCCTGTGACTTATTTATTTTATAGCTGGAATTTTGTACCTCTTAACCCCTTTCACCTATCTTATCTGTCCCTCCAAGCCCCTCCCCTCTGGCAATGACAAGTTTGTTCTCTGTATCTGAGTCTGTTTCTGTTTTGTTATGTTTGTTTATTTGTTTTGTTTTTTAGATTCTACATATATATGCAATCAGATGGTATTGGTTTTTCTCTGACTTATTTCACTTAGCATAAATATATATATATATATATAAAAACTTTATCTGTTGCTTCCATCCATATTGTCTATTATAAATAATGCTGCAATGAACATAGGGGTGCATATATTCTAATTAGTGTTTTTGTTTTCTTCAGATACATACCCAGAGGTGGAGTTGCTATATTATATGATAGCTCTATTTTTAGTTTTTTGAGGAACCTCCACACTGTTCTCCATAATAATTGCACCAATTTACATTTCTACCAGCAATGCACAAGGGTTCCCTTTTCTCCACTTACTCGCCAAAACTTGTTTATTGTCTTTTTGATAATAGCCATTCTGATGGTTGTGAGGTATATCTCATTGTGGTCTGGAGTTGCATTTCCCTGATGACTAGTGATGTTGAGCATATTTGCATGTGCCTGGTGGCCATCTATATGCCTTCTTTGGAAAAATGTTTATTCATGTCCTCTTCTCATTTTTTTAATCAGGATATTTTTTTGTTGTTGTTGAGTTTTATGAGTTCTTTATATATTCTGGATATCAACCCGTTATCAGATATATTGTTTGCAAATATCTTCTCTCATTTAGTAGGTTGCCTTTTCATTTTGTTGGTGGTTTCCTTTCCTGTGCAAAAGCTTTTTAGTATGATGTAGTCCCACTTGTTTATTTTTGCTTTTGTTGCCCTTGCCTAAGGAGATATATCCAAAAAATATTGCTAAGATCAGTGTCAAACATGTTACTGCCTATGTTTTCTTCTAGAAGTTTTATGGTTTCAGGTCTTACCTTTGTCTTTAATCCATTTTGAGTTTATTTCTGTATATGGGCTTCTTATTCTATTCCATTGATTTATCAATGTGTTTCTGATTCAGTAGCAGAATGCCCTCATTATATTTTTCCTTTTTTTTTTTTTTCTTTTTTCTTTATGAGGCAGCATAGTATATTGGTAGCAGAAAGGAATTTGGACAGGGAAACCTGAATTTAAAAACCAGCACTGGGCTTCCCTGGTGGCGCAGTGGTTGAGAGTCCGCCTGCGGATGCAGGGGACACAGGTTTGTGCCCCAGTCCGGGAGGATCCCACATGCCGTGGAGCGGCTGGGCCTGTGAGCCATGGCCGCTGAGCCAGCGCGTCCAGAGCCTGTGCTCCGCAACGGGAGAGGCCATAACAGTGAGAGGCCCGCGTACCGCAAAAAAACAAAAAACAAACCAAAAAAAACCCAGCACTAATTGACCACTGGGTAATATTGGAAAAAACAGCAACAATAACTTAAATTGTCTTAGCATTAATTTCCTAGGGTATATCTTGGGCAAGAAATATTACTATTTTGCCCCCCAAAATTTCAAAATTCCAAGAAAATCCCATTGGTATTTACATAAAATATATAAAACAATTTAAGGACAATTAATATTTTTAAAATATTATTTTTTCACCCAGCAGTAAGTTGTGTCTCTTCATTTATTTGGAATGTTTATAGACCAAGGAAAACTTTGTCAACTTTTTGCATTGGTTTTGTACATTTTTAATTCAATCAGTACAGAGATACTTTATTTTTCTTTCTATTATTAATAAGTTGAATGCATAGCTTTCTGTTAAACTGTTTAACCAGGTATAACATTATATATTTTAAGTGCTTTAAAGAATTTGAAACATTTTTAGACAGGATGGAGTTACATTCTTTTGGGAACATATTTTAAAACTTATCTTAAGGGCTTCCCTGGTGGCGCAGTGGTTGAGAGTCCACCTGCTGATGCAGGGGACACAGGTTCATGCCCTGGTCCGGGAAGATCCCACATGCTGCGGAGCGGCTGGGCCCGTGAGCCATGGCCGCTGAGCCTGCGCATCTGGAGCCTGTGCTCTGCAACAGGAGAGGGCACAACAGTGAGAGGCCCGCGTGCTGCAAAACAAACAAACAAACAAAACTTATCTTAATTGTTTTCATCACAAAAAAGAAATAATAATGTGACGTGATAAATGTGTTAGCTAACACTACTATGGTAATGATATTACAATACATAAATGTAAGTATGAACTCAGTAGGTCGTACACCTTAAATCTACATAATGTTATCTGTCACTTGTATCCAATAAAAACAAAATAAAACTCATAGATGCTATTCACAGAGCTCATGAGCAAATGTTTTGTAGATCCTCTGAAATTGTGGATATCGCTCTTTTTTTTCAATAGCAGTTTTCTTTGGCTTAAGAATTATCCATAACTTGTCTTACTGTCTCAACTCACATTCTCAGGACAGACTTTGAGTATAAATACATATTAATTTTCTTAAATTAAAGTGACTATTCAGGGACACCAGGGAACATTATGGAAGGAAAAAAATCACACCCTGATATGGTCTATTTTTCTTATGAAAATAAACATTGTATTTTTATAAAAATTGTATTCAAGTTCTCCAAATATGAAAAGAAACTCATTACCAGTTAACATATTACCATATTGTCACCCCAAATTGACTATGAAGCTATTTCCATTTTCTTTTCTCATATGTGCGTAAACTTACAGAATAAACATACCTGAATTCGAAATAAATTAAAATAAATCACACAGAGGTAAAAGAAAGTTGCAAACACTAGATATAGAAAGCAATCTTGCTACCCCTAAAGGTTTTACTATAAGCATTTATTAACTAAGCCTAAACCAAATTTTTCCTCACTGGTGCCCTGAGATTGGTTGAATCATTATTACAAAACTTGTCTGGCAGCCTTGCTAAAGCATATGCTGGGCTATATGTCATGAAGAATTTATATCAGGGTGTTAAAAGTGATGTGAGATTCCCATTAAAAGAAATAACCTTAATCATCCACAATAACATTGCATTAATTATTGATAAATCTAATCAGTAATCTGAAATTGCTCACATCTAAAATTAATCAGAAAGGCAGATGAATTCCTAGCATGCTGGCATGCTCTTTTGCCTTCAAGTACCTTTACAGTGTTTTTATTTACATGCTCCTGAGTTGGAGAAAATTTAACTGAAAACTGGAAAGATTAGATTCTTCAAAGGAATGACTTCACTGGGGTTAGGTTCTACTCTCAAAACTGGGGTATCCACTATGTCAACTCATGTAAACTGCTGCAACTTAAGTGTTTTTTGTTTTAAACCAATTCTCTTATAAAATCAAATTTTGTACCCATTTCTGAACTTTCCCCTATTTTTATACTCAGAAGTAGCCATAAGCATTCAAAAAATTATCTTAATATATTTATTTTTGTCGTGACTTCAAAAAGCGAACAGAGAGAGATAACTGAGTGAGGAGGGAGGGAGGGATGGGGGGGGAGAGAGAGAGAGAGAGAATTATACACTCAATGGCAATATACCCATAATCCAGTTTAAGATATAAACTATTTCCATCAGATAATATTTCCCTAATCCTCCTGGATCATATTCTCCACACTTCCAACTAGAGTTAAGCATCCTTTTGAATACAAATTAGTATTTCCAAATTTCATTTATTCATTTATACTTTACTGTATATGCATACAAATTAAATTAAAACAATGTTATTGTTTTCCATGTCTTAATATTTACAGAAAGTGTATCATTATGATATGATTTGTGTAGCTCTGTACAATTCACTTCCAGAGCTGTAGAATGCCCTAGGATATGCAAGTACTAGAATTTATCATCTATTCTTTTGCCAATAGATATTCTAAATTCTTGAGATTTCGAATACTGCTGCTTTGAGCATTCTTGTACATGTCTGTAAGAGAAAATATTCAAGTGTTTCTTGAGGTCATAAAATTATAGTAGAATGGCTTCTTTGAAGCATATGCAGCTCTTGAACTTTAAGAGGTATTTACCAATTTGATCTACAAGTGGGATTGTGCTAACCTGCACTAACAGTGGCTAAAATTTTTGGTTTGTTCATATTCTAGTTAACTTAAATTTTTTTTTCTGCCAGTTTGTTATATGTGAAATTGAATTTCATTGTGGCTTTTAAAAAATATTTCCAGAATTAATTGTGGGGTCGAGAATCTTTACAACTTTTTTATGGGCCCAGCCTCTCCGCGGCATGTGGGATCCTCCCAGACCCGGGGCACGAACCCGTGTCCCCTGCATTGGCAGGCGGACTCTCAACCACTGCGCCACCAGGGAAGCCCGAGAATCTTTTATATGTATTGGCAGTCGCATTTTCTCTTCTGAATGATACATATGTGTCATATGCTATTTTTTTTTTTGTCTTAGACCTGTGGTTTAATAAGTATTTTGATTGACTTCTAAATACTGAAGGATTTTCCAAATGCCTTTTTGTTACTGATTTCTAATTTAATCCTAAGAACCTACTCTAAATGATTTATATTATTTTAAATTTGTTTAGACTTGTCTTATGGCTCAGCAAAGGGTTTATCTTGGCAATGTTTTGTGATCACTTGAAAATAATGTGAAGTTTCCAACTGTTGGGAGGAGTGTTTTATACATATAAATCAGGTTGTGTTGGTCATTAGAATGGTTCAAATCTTCCGTATGCTTATATACTTATAGCTTGGTAATATATTTTGCAATTAGCTGCCCAGGTCTGTGATTTTTTTTTTCTTTTGTTTTTGTTGTCATTTGAAGCACATAAAGTTTTCTTATAAATTACAGGTAAAACTGTTAATAATTTTTTGATTTACACATTTTTGTATTGATGCTTTTTACGAAATCATCCCTTTTTTGGAAGTTAAAAGATATTCTATATTTTTTTCCTAAATGTTTAAAGTTTTTATTTTCCTAGTAATGTACTTTTGTATACGATGTGAGATTGGAATTTACTTATATTCTTTTTTTAAAAAATTTATTTATTTGTTTATTTTGAGTCTACTTACATTCTTTAGTATATCATTCCAGCATTGCTTTTAAAAATCAATGCCATTGACATTCAATTACATCTCTCATCATAAATGACATTTCCCTATATACCTATATCCTTTACCGCAGCTCCTTTCTGTTCCTTTTTTTTGCTGATTTATCTCTACATCAATACCATGCTCTCTTAATTATTATAATTTCATCGTAGCATTTGATACCTGTTAGGGCAAGTTCATCTTCTCTTCCCCCACCCATCACTAGTTCTTTTTCTTCAAGAATGTTTTAATTATTCTTGGCCTTTTACTTTTTCTTGTAAAGTTTAGAATAAGTTTGTTCCCTTCTCCCCCCACACAGAAAATCATAAGAATTGTTATAGGAATTACTTTATTTTATACACACATACATGAAATTGAGACCATTTATTTTCAAAGCACATTTTCTAAATCTATTACTGATTTTTATATGTTGATTTTTGTATAACACATTTATTACTTTGTATCATTAATCTTCTATCTAAAATCCTTAATTGTCTCATTAATTCTAAAAGGCGCAGCTTCCGTTTAGATTTCTAAGTAAATAATTATATTGTCAATGAATGAGGATATTTTCTATTCCAATCTTTATCTCATTAGTTGTTTTTCTTGTCTTGGTGCAGTGACTGACTCCTTTGGTATTATATTTAATACCTACTGTGATATTAGAATGTTGTATTATTCATAATCTTTAAGCTAATATTATTAACACTTTAATACCCATTCTGTTGTTGTCATAGGTGTTTTGATAGATGCACTTTTCCAGATTAAGATAATTTGCTTTGTTCCTCCATTGCTGAAAATTTGTTTATGTATTTTCTTAATTTTAATATTGAATGTGTAATTTCAGTTAAGTATTTTTTTCCTGAACTTAGTGAGATAGTCATTTTTGTTTCTTTTCATGGTTATATCTAGCTTTAAGGGATGATGGGAAAGATAGTCTCTAGCTGATTGGCCAGGAGCCCAGTTAAAACTTTATGGATTGTATTACTGCAATTATCAGTCCTTACCACACAATATTATACTGGTCCACACATTGATTGGAGAGCATTTGCTCTGTTTCAAATCCCTAGAACAATTTATATATGAGTATTATTTAGTTCCTCATCAATGCCTGGAGTTTTATTTACTTTGACTCTTTCTTTCCTTCTTCACTCTCTCCTTCCCCCCTTCCTTCTTTCTTTCCTTCTTTCCTTCCTTCTCTCTCTCGGGATTAAAATTTGAACTATTGATTCAATACTGTTAATGTTTACAATTAGTTAATGTTTTCTATTTCTTATTGACTTAATTTTGGTAAACTGTATTTTTCTAGTATATTGTCTATTTTCTCTAAAATTTCAAGTTTAAACTGTTATTCATGATACATTTTTTATATATCTTTTGAAAATCACTACTGTATTCTCCTTTTTAATTCTTAATATTTCTTATTTTGAACTTATTTTGCTTTCCTTGATCAACCTTGTCAGTGGTTTATCTATTTCATAAGTTTTTCTTTTCAAAAAACTAATGTGTATATTTGAGAATCCTTTGTAGTACATTTTTGTTTACTACTTTATTGATTTCTTACTTTATATAGCTTATATTTATACAGGTTATTTTTTTTCACTTTTGCAATTCAATTTATTTGCTGTTTTACAACTTATATTTCCAAAGACTTTACAATGTCACATTTTCTTGTTTTTTGATACAATGCTTTAATAGTTCAGTCAAGAGAGATATCATATGATGCAATATTTAGCTCTTCCTTGAAGCTGGAACTCAGCAATTTATTTCCTCTAGAGCTGCTGGGTATTTCCAAAACTTTATAACATCTGCCTTGAATCTCTGTTACTTTGTAGGGGAACTTGGTTTTTGATCTCTCACAGTTACATTCCAATGGTTTGTGAGAGGGTCTCCTGGACTCCAGTCCCTCTGGCTTGGGCATTGTGTGTTTTCTTCGGAGGCTGACACCAGTGCTTTCACAGCCGTCCATCCTGTCATTTCAACTGGTAAACCACAGGGACGATGTGCTCATATTCACCACCAGCTTGTAATAACTTGTACTTATTTCTGGTGGGCCAGACCATAAGTTGGGGAGGGACAGAGCACTCAGGTGGCATCCTGATTATCCTTCCAGCCTTCAGATAAGACCTTCCTTTGGAAGATGTCAGAGGGTCTTGTGGACTCACTTCTTCAAGGAGGCATTCTACCTCATCCATTACATCTTCAACTTCCAACTCAGAGTCTTCTGAATCCTCAGGAAGCACAATGGTCAAGGCAGCGCTTTTCTTCAACAAATAGGCTGTCTTAACATTTGAGACGCTGCTCAGGTCTTTCAGCTTCCTGCCTTGCACAGTCTTTTTAGTCTCTGCACACCTTTTCAAGTTCTCTTTATACACATCCCCAATCTCATCATTCACCATCACTTCATCTTTGTCTGCACTTAATTTCCTATTTGTGACTGGCTTTCTCCATGACCCCTTGGTTTTGCAGTCTGGTGAGGTCCCTTCATCTCTGGAGGGCATTTGCTGGGGGGATTTCTCTACCTGTGCTTGATACCAACTCATGTCGCACTGTATACCCTCATTTACTTTGGTAAACTGGGCCAACCAGGTAGGGGAGGGAACGGGCCTCTCACAGCCATTATTCTCTACCTCCTCAACTTCATCCTGGTTCCTGCTCCCCACTGACACCTGCTCTGCTCCGTTTCTACCACTTCCTGGTGAAGACTCTGGAATTCTCAGACTGTACCTCATACCACCAACTCATATCACACTGAGTGGCCTCATCTACTTTGTTGAACTGGGCCAACCAGGTAGCGGATGGAACACCCCCCTCAGGGTAGCTATTGCTCTCTACCTCTTCCTCTCCACCCACATTCTCAGGGGAGCCATGGTTCCCACTACTGTTCTCTGGCATGCTTTCCCCTACAGTAAGGAGTTCCTGAGATTCTGAATGTAGGCTCGGGTCTTTAACTGCTTCCATGCTGGCACAGAGTGGCCTTTTCTGCTGAAGCTTGTTGGTATCTCCAGGAGACTGCTACAATTTTGAGTTCAGGCTATTCTGGATCTCATCTCTGTCAGCTGGAGGTGGTGGGTTTTGGGAAACAGCTGCATATCCCTTCTTTTCTTCACCCAAGTTCATCTCCATGATAGATCCTGACTTAAACATCTCATGTCTTACAACATTAAGACACCGCTCTGACTCGACAGCTCTGTGTTCATCTTATTTATACAGCTTATTTTCCACTAGCATTTCAAGGGTATAATTATAGGACTTTCATATATTGTTGCTTTAGAATTTTACATTTAGTGCTAAATATTTTCTGATTTCTATTATCATTCCTTCACACTTAGGCAGAAATATGTTTTTAAATTTGAAATTTATTTTATTCTTCATCTTTTCAGTATTTATTTCTAAGTAATGGTAATTATGACAAAACAATGTTTCTTTGAAATTTGATTAGTTTTTCTTTCAAGTCTAATAAATAGACAATATTTTTGTCTTTTCCACAAATGCTTGAAAACAAGGTCTATTTTTAGCTTGTTGACTGCAGGGTTAAATGTGCCTGTTATTAATCTGTAATCAGGTTTTTCAAATCTTTTTTATTCTTCTAATTTTTTCTCATTGATCTATCAATGATAAGAGTTGTATTTGCATATTACCTTTTATAATTATGTATATTTTTGTTTAATACATTTTTAAGCTATAACATTAGCTTCATTTTTTTGTTGATGTTACTTCACATTTAAACTTTCTGTAGCTTTATGTCATATATGATTTAAAATTGCAGATGGTTAGGTTGCATTTTGTCCAATCAAATCACCTCTTTTCATCTTCAACTGTTAAGTTTAATCAATTTATATTCATTACTATTACTGATAGATTTGTACTTATATCATCCTATTTATGCTTTCTAGATATGTGACTTCTTTAATATATAATCTGATATTTGTAGTTAACATATTTCTTTTGTTCTTTTTTAATGTGTTCAAAAATTGATTAATTCTTGCCCCCTCCCCATACCCCTGACACTGCATTAAAGTTTATACATTCTATTTTTATTATTTTTGTAGTTACTTTTAAAATATTAACACCCTTACGGTATATTAAACAACTGTATTTAACAACAATTAATGTTAATTAATCTTTTTACTTTTTCTTGTTCCACCCCTGACAATATGAAATTCTAAGTGTGAACCTGTCACACTCTTCTTGTCTTACATCTGAGGTTGTAGGTTGAGTTCTACAGTTTTTTCTTTTTTTTCCTGAAACTCAGCCTAATATTGATTAACTTCCTGATCCTTGAACAACACGAGTTTAAACCATGTGGGTCCACTTACGTGCAGGTTTTTTTCAATAGTAAACACTACAATTCACATGATTTGCACAGGTCAGCTGAATCCATGGATGCAGAATCAGAGATACAGCAGACCACAGATGTGGAGAGCCAAGTCTAAGTTATATGTGGATTTCGACAGCTCTTAGGGTGGGTGCCCCTAACCTCCACATTCTTCAGGGGTCAACTGTGTTTTTAAATTGGGGCCTGTGAGCTCCCGCTCACTAGAATATCATCTGTGGCTTAGGATGAGGTTGTGTACTTCCAAAGGATATTTCAGTTGGTGTCTTGGCAAGGTTGTTACCAGCATGGCTCTTTATGTTAACTCTTCAGCACTGGAGTCTCTGTACAGCACAGATAGTGACAATTCAATACCAAACATACATCACGATAGGCTCATGTTTTGAATTCTTAGGAAGACTCATTTTCCTATTTAGAGCCAAAGTCAATAAGAAAGCTTTCTTTCTTTCTCCTTTTTCCTAGTCTATCTTTTTGCTAAAAGTATAACCTTTCAACAGCTCTGTCCTTTACATGGAAGTCACAGTTCCATTCCCCTAATAGCCCTGCTCCGCTGTCTCCACTAGACTCTGTTTAAACCAAAGCCCTTGTTTTTTAAGACTAGCAAATGACCCTTGAATAACCTAAACTTCAGGTACCATTTATAAAGTTTCTGGAACATAATGCGTACTCAAAATAGTCCCATTTGTTGTCATGTCTCCTTTCACCCAGAATTTTATGTTTGTGAACAGATGCAGTGAAACAAAGACAAGAACTCAAGAGCACTACCCTAGTCCACTTCTCTATCAGATTGGTCATATAACAAAGGACAGCTTTTCTATCTTTTTCTTAGTATATTTTTAGTCCCCAAAGATATCAAAGTTTGAGTGTTTTAATTCATTAACATAGAATTTGTACCAGATCTTCGTAGGCAGTTAGACTAATTGGAATGAGAGCCAATCAAATTTTGCATTACCTGAAAATAGAGGGAAAGGAGGGACAATATAGGGGTGGGGAGGTGGGAGACACAAACTACTGGGTGTAAGATAGGCTCAAGGATGTATTGTACAACACGGGGAGTAGAGCCAATATTTTGTAATAACTGTAAAGGGAAAGCAACCTTTAAAAATTGTATAAAATTTTAAAAAATTAAAAAGAAATATATGTATCTAAGTGTAATTTAAGTTTATTTTAATCTTATATTTCAGTATTTGACACATTGAACTTGTAGCAATAAGATCATAGTAAAAACTGTAATATGTTATTATAGGTGTCTAAATGTCATTCTGTGTTGTACACAAATTCATAGTATATAAAAATGGTATAGAAAGAGCATTATATAAGCTTTTTTTCTTTTCTTATTTAAAAGTCTCACTTGCCTTTGCTGAGCAAGCTGCAACTTTAAGATACAGTTGAATTGTATGATTGGATTCTTTTTTTAATTGCTCTGTGACAGACTTCACAGAATCACGTCAAATTTGAGAAGAAGAATTACAAAAGAGTTTCACCTGAGTTGTACATGTCACAAAGAGAACTGTTGAAACATGGATAATGGGCGTGTGCTGTGGGTTTCTTTGATTTAATTGCCTGAGTCTCCTCTGTAGTAATACATCTGGCTAAGGTTTTCAACTTTCAAGAGAAAGTTGCTAGACTGTAGAGCTATTTAATAAAAGCCTTTCTCATTGACTTTCAAGATACTAAACCTCCTCAAAGACAGGAAAGCCTACTTTGAAAGAAAAAAATAGGTTAATTGATCTTCATGTGAAGCTTTCTAAACAGCTAGGTAGATATTAACCTTTCTGAAAATTCAGAACTTCTACTAAATGAACTAAACACTTCTGGGTACAAATAAAGAGGTGATTATTTTATCAACTTCATTAGCACAATTTATTAAAGGTCCTGGCCATGATACAGGGAGTACTAAGTGAGGTACTACAGGGAATTATAAGGAAGAAAGCAGTTCTGCCCAACTAGGTTTATGGTCCTAAGAAGGACCTCCAGAAAGCCTGATAAAGATGTGCTAACTTTACTGAGCCAAGGGAATTTAAAAGGAAATAACCATCCAGTTTTCACTGTAATTGGTCCCTTTGAGGCCAGCTTTGCCTGAAGCAGATATAATTTTAAAAGGAGGCAGACAACCCAGTTGGGTTCTTCTTTAAATGATCTGAGGCAAAGCATGGGATAAAGATTGGAAGCATATTCCTTGGACTTTTTCCTGTCATTGAGGCAGGATCTCTGTTTAGCTCAAGGGATATCTTGGACTCTTCTTGAATCTTTTATTTTTACATTTTACTACTTTCCTGAGTTTGCTGAGTCCAGTTGTATAAATATCTGAATAGTAACTTTCAAGCCCCATGCTTCATCGTTAATGCTGATAAGAAAGAATTCCAAATATACACAAAATATTGTATCTCTATATCTATCTATGCAGATCTACACATCTATCTTTAAATAAAAAGAAATTAGTCATTGTAAGTTGTTGATTAGAACAATACAACTATTTCTGAGATAAAACTATTTCTTTCTTCACAAAAAATCATGAAAATAAAACAAATATTTATTAAACACCTATCTAATATAGAGCAATATGTCAAATATCATTAAGTGTACGAACATGAAGTCATGGTCCATGGCTGTGAAGTCCTTACGATAAAATAATGGATACAAAATAACTACAATCCATAGCAGAAATTGATGAGTGTCACAAGAAAGAAAAAGTTCTGTATTAACTGAGAATGGTGTTTCTTAAACTTTGGTGAGTATTAGAATCTCTGGACCTTGGTAATTATGCAGTTCATATTCTGCCCTTTCTAGGATGAACCTAGAATTTACAGCCTTAACTCTCCATGTTATTATAATGGATTGGTCTGAGGACCACACTTTGAGAAACATCTCAATAGTATAAATATTATTTATGGCTGAGGATGATGAAGAAAAATAGTCTTCATGAAGCACGTAGAACATTTGTTGGCCCTCAAAAATATAATTTTGACAGAATGGAGATAAGAAGAGAGGAGAGTCCAGTTGATAGAAATAATATGAAAAAAAATGGATGAAGAATTTGTTCTTAGAGACTGCCTCTGAAACAGACAGACACTGAAGTAGAACTGTGCAAAAGCAGAGTTGTATGGACTTGCAGAGTCAGACAATAACTAGGATTCTAAAGTGCCCACTGAAACATGGCTATTATGACTTCTTTTGTTAACTCAAATTTTGTTTTGGAGAAAGACAGGGGAAGGGAGAGGTCATGGAAGAAGGGATGGCAATAATAATTTAATGAAAACATAGCTTGTTTGAGTCCTTTGTTATCCAAGTAAATATTGTTAAGGAAAGAGTTAACATCTGACTGTCTTTGCAGCCATGTTTGTAAGATGGGGATTGTGTCCTACCTGTGGTTGTCTGTCTGCCTTATTTGGCAGAATAGGATTTTTCTTGGTCAGGCAGCCTATCAGCAAAAACTGCTTACTTGTTTCTTTTTTCTAAGTGCCAGAACTGTTCTTGCACTGAATTTGTTTCTGTCCTAAAAGGAAGAAAAGCACCTATGTAATAGTGTTACATAAATCAAATAAGTTAACATTTGCAAGTCATTTGTAACAGTGCTTATTAATGTAACATGAACAACAACAGGACAAAACAAAAAACACTGTCTTTGTCTTCGTGTCTGCTATATCTCTTTAGAATTAGGTAAACTGCTGCCTAAACTATACTCAGTTCTTGTTATAATGCATTTTCCTTCATTTCTAATCCATTTTCAAATTCCTCTGTTCCTGGTTCAAACCTGTCTTCTTATAACAGTGATGCTTTGCTTACTCCAGTATTTCTGAGACCTGGTCATGTTAATTCTTTACATTTATAAAGAGGAAGGATTCTAATTTTATGCCTAAAACCTTTATTGGTCCCACTTTGCTGGCTCAGAGAAAGGTGTTAATAATTCTTTTTTCCTATTGTTTCACATTTCTGACTCCACTAATGGCCCTTAGGCTCTGTGCTGGATATAGTCCATTTACTCCTCCAGGTATACTCTCCTAATACCTTCTCTATGTCCTAGTGGCTGACCTTTATAGATTGCAGCACCTAGGCTTTCTTGTCCTTTGGTTTGGACTTGCCCTTGCAATGGATCAGAGTACACCTCACTGAATGTCCTCAGTAGAGGAGAGCTTATACGAATCAAAGGGATAGTACAATATATGTTTTTAGAAGAAAAAACCAGATCGTTAAAGGCTGCTGCTTTTTGTTTGGTGCCATCTGGGAACTCTTTTTCCTCAGGTTTCCTTCCATCTCTCGTGGATTCTGTTCTGTTGGCAATACATAAGGAACTCGAGCTTGTCCCAACATAAGAGAGCTCCCTAACTTTAGAAGGTACAGCAGAACCTAAGGTGATTTCTAAGAAAAAGGAGCGTTGCAGAAGCACCTCGGGGCAATTCTCTTCTCTTTTTCTTGGATCCATCTTTTCATGCTTGAAGGGAAAACGTCAGCATACCGAGCTAGCTTGAAGGGCAAACTTGTGTTACCTGCACCATCACTCTACATGATAATCCCAATGTCTGATACTGCTAATTGAATGGCATTCTTGTTCACTAGGCTATGTTCTGCAACAGAATCCTTCTCAATACAGCATTCCAAATAGCCTCTTGTAACCCATCAGAATTGGTACTCAAGATGAAGCATATTTTTTTTAGCCCTTCTAAGAATAGAGGGACAAAATGAGCTCCCAAATATCATCCATGATGTAGTTTAGTTCACCAGGGAAAGAAGAGTATATATGAATTTGGAGCCTTCATCCTAACAAATAACAGAATTTTCTTTCTCAGCAATTTTGGGGAAATATTGGGTTAAGTTAAGCAGCCTAAACATCATCTTAGAGCCTTGCATATGCTAATCTGCACCGCTCATCTTCAACAGATGAGAGAAGTCTATAGCTTGAATTAATCAGATTTATTTTGGTTGTAAGTGAGGGAACTCCAGCTGGAATGAGTTTAAGAGGGGAAAAACAATTTACGGATACCAGACTATAGAAATGCATGGCAAAGATAATCACTGGTTCAAAACAGACATGGAACCAAGGAGAGGGATACTGTAAAGATTTTTTTTCCAATCTTATTTGTTTCTATCAGTTTCATTCTTTATTCTTTTTAGACTGGATTTTTCTCAGTGACATGGAACATTCCACTAACATTTCCAAATTAGTATCTTAGGGTTTTGCCAACAAAGATAGATTGCCTTTTTTTTTTTTAACATTTTTTTTTCCAATTAAAAGTATAAAAGCTAGGAAGCATATAATGGGCTTGGTTTGGGACATGCCCTGGGAGTGGAATATTACAATTAGTCAGCCCCTAGATCCATATGGTTAAAGCTTAGGAATGAAGAACTCAAAATAGAAAAACAGTGTGCTGTTGCAAAGAGAAAATGTTATTGGCCATTCAAAATAGTAGATGATCATTACAAAGCATTTTCCATGTTTATTTGATCATTGAGTCTTTTTATTGTACAGAAAATCTCAAAAGGACCTCCAGTCTGCTAAATATTCTTTAGAAAATACTGGTTTATTTTAAACATAGCTCTCAGAATATTTAA
Source organism: Globicephala melas (assembly GCF_963455315.2). Taxonomy (NCBI): domain Eukaryota; kingdom Metazoa; phylum Chordata; class Mammalia; order Artiodactyla; family Delphinidae; genus Globicephala; species Globicephala melas. The sequence continues at coordinate 52,576,733 of NC_083330.1, forward strand.
ATGGTGGTGTATGGCTTCTGGAGGAATCAGATATTCAGAAATCTGGCCATATTCAATACAGCTATCACCAGCCAAACAAAACAGGAGTTTCTCATAATTCCTTAAAATTTTTCCTCTCTCTAGTCATTTTGCTTTTTTAGAATGCTTTCAATGATTATCACTTTCTTTCCTTTCTACTCATCCATATTCTACCTAAACTTTTGGCCATGTTTAAGCTGCTCTGATTGTGGGAAACTAGCTCCCTAGTGAACTCTTATGTCTTTAAGCTTTTATACGATGTTATTTTACAATTATTTGGCAAATTTGCAAGTACTGTAAACTGTTGTTTTTGTGTGCACATGAACTAGATGTGTGTTTGCATGAGTGCATAGATGTTCAAGCATGTGTGTATGTGTGTGTGTGTGGGTGCTACCTCCCTAAATCAAGGGAATATAATACAATCAGCAAGTTCTTTCTTAGATCATAGAGAAATGGGAGGAAGTTACAGGAGAGAGCCTGGGAATGTGCGAAAGCTGTATCATGAGCTATTGTTACTGATGAGAGTGTGTTGCTTTGGTGACCACGTCTATGTTCTGTGGTAGATGATCTGTCCTGGAAGGAAAAAAAAAAAAAAGTCATTTTTCCCTCATTAGTTATTTCTGCCTTACTTTTCAGGGAATTTGCCTATTGGTTCCCTAAATGGTGGTGCCTGAATTGTGAACACTGTTTTCCATTGGTGATTCCAAAATAAGAATCAAACCCAAACTATGCAAATAAATACATATTATTTGATACTTAAAAAGTATATCAATTAGGATTAAAGATGAGCTGAATGAAAAAGAGAACCCCAAATATCCGTGACCTAAATAAAACAGAGCTTAATTCTCTGCTATTTAAGTTCAGAGGCGGACAGTTCTCTCCAGACATGAATATTCCAAACTCAGGAAGCATTCCTTCTTGTTCCACTCAGTGATTGCTTGCATGAGTTCTATTTTCGTGGTACAAATTGACTTTCAGTCAGCAATTTTGGGGAAAGGATCAAGATACAGAAGCGGAAAAAGCTATGCATCATTTATTTTTTAAAAGTGTTCTTGAGAGCTGTTACCCAACACTTCCACATTAGTCTTTCTGGTAAGAACATAATCCCACATTTTCATCATTGACTCTATTTTTTTTTTTTTTTTGCGGTACGCGGGCCTCTCACTGTTGTGGCCTCTCCCGTTGTGGAGCACAGGCTCCGGACGCGCAGACCCAGCGGCCATGGCTCACGGGCCCAGCCGCTCCGCGGCATGTGGGATCTTCCCGGACCGGGGCACGAACCCGTATCCCCTGCATCGGCAGGCGGACTCTCAACCACTGCGCCACCAGGGAAGCCCTCTATTTTTTATTTAATAGTCTAATAAACATCTGCCATCCTATGCAAGGTCTAGAATATTGACAGTAAATTTATTGTTGATACTCTAGATGGTTTTCTTTTTTCCCAGATTAATTAATTAATTGAGACATAAGCCCATTAAAAAATAAAAGAAAGGAAAGGGAAGAACATCTAGGAGGTTATACACTAAAATGTTAATGGAAGATTATCTCTGACTGAGGCTTTAAAGGTGATTGTTTCTGTTTATTTTCTGTTTACTCACCTAACATTTCTAATTTGTCTATAATTCTATATTACTTATATAATATAAAGATAATAAAAGTCAAAAACCATAAAAAAGAACTTTTTCTCTGTTCAGGGAGTTTGGGAGAGCAGATCACTTTGACAGAAACCATTTGTAAAATGATAGCTTAATATTCACGTTAGAGAAAAAAATAAATTGTATTAGTTGTGACCTAGTAAATAGATGCTAATCTTATTTATTTCAAATGATGATTTTGTAATAGCAAACCTACCATAAGTGAAAAAGTCAAAGACTTAAATATCAAAAAAAACTATTGTTGAAAGAGCACTAAACTAAAAGCATATGGCCTGGCTTTAAATTCAAAGAGATAAAAGACAAGGAAAAGGAAGAAAATAAACTTCACTCTCCATCTTTACATTCCATCTTTTAAAGTTTTAAACTTTGTGTAAATCATGTTTCATCCTTTTCAGGCTTGGCTCTTTAGCAACTAACGTTTCACTAAACATTTATTTGCTAAACAGCTGTCAGCAGTTATTGATAGAGTATGTGTTCAATGTGATAATAAGGTGACCTTTTAAAACTTAGAAACAAGGAAAAAATCGTTTAAAATTAAACAAGAGGGCTTCCCTGGTGGCACAGTGGTTGAGAGTCCGCCTGCCGATGCAGGGGACACGGGTTCGTGCCCCGGTCCAGGAAGATCCCACATGCCGCAGAGCGGCTGGGCCCGTGAGCCATGGCCGCTGAGCCTGCGCGTCCAGAGCCTGTGCTCCGCAACGGGAGAGGCCACAACTGTGAGAGGCCCGCATACAGCAAAAAAAAAAAAAAAGAAGAAAAAAAGAAAAAAATTAAACAAGAAAACCTCATATTTAGCTGATACAACTGATATTCCTGATATGTCTTTAGCAGATAAATGATCAGCATCCTCATACAGTGTTACTGATGAGCCTAAGGATCATCATAAATCCTCAAAATAAACTATGATCTCAGGTATACGTAACATGACTGAAATTCCGTTGTCAATTGTATGACACCATACCTGGAAAAATAATATACAGAGAGGTATGCTCACCTTAAGGGGAAAATGCAAAGGACTAGACACTGTCAGGATTTTCCAGGGAAAAGAGATATTCAATTTAACAGACAAGAAAAAGGTCACTGAGAAAGTGATACTTTCTGTTTGGGAAGTGGAAGAAAATTTTCCATAATCATTTATCTCAGTTCACTTTTGGGCCATTATCCAAACTGCAGATTTGTAATTTGGTGTCCTAAATATTTCCATTCCAATCAGTGATTTTCTTGATAAAGGATTGCTCATTTGTACAAACAGCTGTCAAAGTCCATTCACTACAGTCCAATCATTCCTTTTTTTTTTTTCTTCCGGTACGCGGGCCTCTCGCTGTTGTGGCCTCTCCCGTTGGTGGAGCACAGGCTCTGGATGCACAGGCTCAGCGGCCATGGCTCATGGGCCCAGCCGCTCCGCGGCATGTGGGATCTTCCTGGGCCGGGGCACGAACCCGTGTCCCCTGCATCAGCAGGCGGACTCTCAACCACTGTGCCACCAGGGAAGCCCATTCCTTGACTGAACAAACTTGTGTGTCTTGACATTCACAGCTAAGGTTAGTCCTTAGACCATGGTGAATTTACCTAGGCAAGGGTATGCAGTGATTCTTCCCAAAAGCTGGCCAGCTAGCTTTCTACTGTTGACGTCTGCACCTCTACATCACTCTCTTCAAATTTCAACATATTGTCACCTCCAGGTTTGCTAATGACTACTTTGTAGCCAGGTATATTTGCTTTTTCATCTCACTTGTGAGATGACCAAGGTAGTTATCTACAAAAGAGAGAAAAAAAAGGCATTTGTAGATAAATTGATTGGATACAGGACAAAATATCTAATTCTGATACTTGAAGTAACTTGGATCAGTGAATGATCAGCTAGTTTGAAAGTCACAGAGTGAATTTAGTGATAGAAGTTTTACTATAGTCTTTATTCTGTGTAATTCAAAGTAAAAATAGAAGTGTATTAATTGTTTTGATAATTTCATGTCAGCATTCAGATTAGTCTTCATATAATTGGGTTGCTAATAGATTGTGTATTCCAGGAAATGCGTATGCAATAGAAAGCTGTTATTTTTCCTCACTTATACACTCTTCTTTCCTAAATTAGAATTTAGAGCTCTTTGATCTTCCTGTGAAGATTCCTCCAGCTTCAGGATATGTGGACATAACCTTAAAATTTGTTTCTGTTTACTATCCTTCATATCAAACGACATCCAAGTCAATGTCAGCAAACCCTTTCCCCCCCTTTCACAAGTAGATTTATTTATAATAGATTTTTAAGGTAGATTTAGAGTATGAGTCTTTTTTTGATGTATATTTATTTATTTATGTTTGTTTGTTCTTTAAATCTGTGTCTCTCTTTCTGCCTTGCAAACCTGTTCATCTGTACCATTTTAGGAGGGCAAGATTCTTTTTAACGTCTTTATTGGATATAATTGCTTTACAACGGTTTGCTAGTTTCTGCTGTATAACAAAGTGAATCAGCTATACGTATACATATATCCCCATATCCCCTCCCTCTTGCATCTCCCTCCCACCCTCCCTATCCCACTCCTCTAGGTGGACACAAAGCACTGAGCTGATCTCCCTGTGCTATGCGGCTGCTTCCCACTAGCTATCTATTTTACGTTTGGTAGTATATATGTCCATGCCACTCTCTCACTTCGTCCCAGCTTACCCTTCCTCCTCCCCGTGTCCTCAAGTCCATTCTCTACGTCTGCATCTTTATTCCTGTCCTGCCCCTAGGTTCATCACAACCATTTTTTTTTTTTTTAGATTCCATATATATGTGTTAGCATATGGTATTTGTTTTTCTCTTTCTGACTTACTTCACTCTGTAAGACAGACTCTAGGTCCATCCACCTCACTACAAATAACTCAATTTTGTTTCTTTTTATGGCTGAGTAATATTCCATTGTATATATGTGCCACATCTTTATCCATTCATCATTATTTTATTTTATTTTATTTTTTTTTTTATTTTTGTGGTATGCGGGCCTCTCACTGTTGTGGCCTCTCCTGTTGTGGAGCACAGGCCCCGGACGTGCAGGCTCAGCAGCCATGGCTCACGGGCTCAGTTGCTCCACGGCATGTGGGATCCTCCCGGACCGGGGCATGAACCCGCGTCCCCTGCATTGGCAGGCGGACTCTCAACCACTGCGCCACCAGGGAAGCCCCCATTCATCATTATTTTTAAAGAACTCTCCTTTTCCTTTTTAAAATAACTGTATGACATTTATCTTAGAAATCAGATGAATTAAAATTAATTGAGTTTTGGGAATTAGAGGATTTAGAACATGGACTGAATGACTGAAGACATCTCTAGGTAGTAACTTCTAACTTGAATTATGGTTCTGAGGGTTTTAAAATGGGAGCTGATGTAAATTAAATATGGGAGCTCAATGGAGAGCGTAAAAACATAAACAAATGCTAAATCTATTCCAGAGGTGAGAAAAACATATATATATATATATATATATATATATATATATATGAATGAAAGACATCGAGAAAACTTGTCATAAATCATAGAAATCCACAAATCATAAATTAAGACAGTATTAAGACAGTATAAATGTTCTAACAATTTTGGCTATAGCTAACATTAAAAATACTGTATAACTGAAACCCTTAGGACCATTAGCTGCAAATTCTGAAAACTTCTTTTACTTGAGGAAGAGGGTAATGCCAACAACAAAAAAGACATCTCTTCCATACAGGTAGGATCCTTGTGTGTATGGGGGCAGGAAGAATATAACTGTATAAAAGTGGGATATCTCCCCATGAAGCAGACATGAACTTTTCTCTGATAAAAGGTTTATAATTTTTAAAAGTTAACATTACTGTTCTTTTTCACTGTTGCAAACTGACGTAAGTCCTTTTACCCATTCAGTAAACATCAGGGATCTTTTGATAAATATTCACCATCTCTGCAGTTTACAGGGAGGTGGGAACTATATTTCCTTTCCTTCATATCCTTAGCACCAGGTGGTAGGTATCAAAGAAGGCAAACGTTGCTTAATGCACAAATATTAATAGCAAGAATGTTCAGAACAGTCTTATGACCCATTCAGTAGCTTGGACAATCTCTCTCTCCGTCTCACACTTTTTCAGTGGCACTTTGTGTGAAAACTTGACTCCAAGGTGGACTCTTGGATTCTTTGGGGACAAAACTGGCCAACTATAGTGAGGTTAAGTACATTCCCTGTGAATTTGGATGTAGGAATGTATTAGTTTGCAATTACTGCAATAACACTACATGATAGACACAAATCAAAATGGCATACAAAAACCAAAAAATGTTTATTGAACTCATGTTTCTGCATGTTGGCAGTTTGGGGTGAGGGGTTTGGCTGATCTACACTGGCCTAGGCTGGGTGTGCCTGCTTTAAGCTATGGCTTCAGCTGGGCTTGTATCTTTGCTGGAATACGATTTGGTCTAGGGCCCAAGAAAATGGAGAAGTGGCCACCTAGGGAAAGCTCATCTTAGTAGAGGCAGAAGAGGGCAAGACCAACTGCATAAGTGCTTTTTAAGCTTTTGGTTATATCACTCACACTAACATTCTATTGGATAAAGCAAGTCATGTGATGTATATATCCACAAAAGATGTGGATATAGGGAAAGGTGAAAAATTGGGGCCATAAAACAATCTAGCACAAGGACTAACAAGGTTATAGAACTCAGGAGCTGCACACCCCACTTGCCAAATTCTTCTACCTAATCTTAAAATGAGACCTGTACATATATCCTAATCAAACAGTTTTCTAGAACATCACTATTTCACCAATAAAAATAGTGCTTTTAACATCCTCTTGCTAATTAACAAACACCCTGGTGTAGATTTCCATAATGATATCTGAAATTTTAAACAAAACTGTTTAAATATTGATTCCTACTTAAAGTACGTCAAGTGCTGTCAGAATAGTCCTAGTGATGTAGACACACATACATCACATCATTGTCTTGTATTACCACCCAGGCAATTATGGGAGCCACAAGACTTTTCATGAAGTGATACCTCTCGGCTTTTGTCGGGCAGTCCCATCTATGTTCTGAAAAATGGTCCGTCTGATTTTAAATTATATATGCTGGGTGGAAGAGAATTTCTCGCTTTTAAAATAACTTCAAATAACGTGGATTTAGCAGAATTTGAGGTCTCAGCTCTTTGGTAACTGAAATTCCTCACCAAAAACAGTTCACTCTCTTTTTTACCTCTCTTGGCCTTGGATACCTGATCCAATGTTCACATTGTGAAGTGTGAACACTCTGACCCATTACTGACTGATTAAGAACTAGCCTAGAAACAGCTAGAAAGTTTTAGAAACCATTGGTAAGGTCAGAACTACATAAAATTTCTTCTAGTAAGGAATTTACCCTGGAGGGAAACAGAATTACTATCCAGGCTAGTTAGCAGGAGACTGAAAAGGTGAGGAAAGCAATCTCTCAGAAATGAGTGGCAATTCTTGACTGCAATCATCAGGAGGGAGAAAACTGAGTAAGTTGAAAAAAATATTCGCAAGAAAATTGCTCTCCTGATGTTTCCCAATACTGGTATGGGAGGCCAAACAGGCAGCCATGCAAGGAAAGTTAATTGCCTGAAAGCCCTGTAACAAAAGAATAAACCAGAGGGAAAACATCAAGTTGGAATCCAAATATAAATTTTCAAAAAAACAAATTAGCGAACAGTAATAAAATCAAACACAGGGGAAAAAAAGCTCATAAAATACTATTAAAATGATAGCAGACACTTGAAATGTTTCTAAATGTAAAAAAACTATGCCTGTAAGTTATAAAACTGTGTTTGTACTAATACATTTTCCAGTGGCAAAAATGAGGCTACTCTTTTTTTTTTTTTTTTGCTGTACGTGGGCCTCTCACTGTTGTGGCCTCTCCCGTTGGCGGAGCACAGGCTCTGGACGCGCAGGCTCAGCGGCCATGGCTCATGGGCCCAGCCGCTCCACGGCCTGTGGGATCTTCCTGGACCGGGGCACGAACCCGTGTCCCCTGCATCGGCAGGCGGACTCTCAACCACTGCGCCACCAGGGAAGCCCAAGGCTACTCTTTTTTGAACAACAAAGATTATAGGCAAAGTTGTCTACTGGAATCCACGTAGTGAAGGTATGAATCACAAACATTAGAATTTCTTTGAAGAGAGAGGTATGGCAGTTATTATTTGAACCATTAAAAAATAAAACTATGTGCAATAATTCTGGACAGTAGAGAAATCATATTTTGCTATATATGTATATATATAGATAATTTATTTATTGCTGTATATGTATGTGTATATGTGGGGAGATGGAGTGTGATTCTGACTTGTAATAAAATTTATTGAGATAGGAAGAATAAACTATTTCATTTATTTTATTGGGAGAGAATAACATTCATTTTTAAATATTAAGTCAGTTGCCAAATTGATTTGTCTGCTCTACATACTATATGTTTCCATATAAATTTTAGAAAGCGTTTTTAATTTCTACAAAAAATCTTTCTAAAAATTTTTTCCTACAGAATGTCTGCTGAGATTTTGATAGTGATTGAAGTGACCCTGTAGATCAATTTTGGAAGATTTCTATTTTAATATTACTCAGTTTCCAAATCCATTGACATGGAAAGTTTCTCTATTCAATTAGGTATTCTTTTATTTATCTCAGCAATGTATAATTTTCAATATATAAATCTTGCACTTCTTTGGTTAAATTTATTCATGATTTATTTTCTTTTAAATACTATTTTGAATAGAATTGCTTTCATTGTTTTCAAAACATTGTTTTGAATGTTTCTTGCTATTGTATAGAAAAACAACTGATTTTCTTACACAGATCTTGTTTCCTGAAACCTTCATAAACTTGTTTATTAGTTCTAGTGGTTTTATTGTGGAATTCTTAGAATATTTATGTACAGGGTCATGTTATCTCCAAACATAGTTTTACTTCTTCCTTTCCAATATATATACCTTCGATTTCTTCTTTCCTCATTGTACTGGCCAAACTCTATTAAAATTTGAATAGAAGTGGTGAGAGGAGACATCTTTAACTAGTTTCTGATCTTAAGAAGAAATAATTCAGTCTTTTTCCATTAGGTTTGATGTTAGGTATAGATTTTACTTGGATACCCTTTATCAAGTTGAGAAATTCTATCTTATTACTAGTTTGCTGAGATTTTTAATCACAAACATATGCTGCATTTTGTCAATTGCTTTTTCTCTGTCTTTTGAGGTGACCATGTGGTTTTTATCCTTTATTATGTTAATATGGAACATTACATTGTTTCAGATAGTAAATCAAATGTTAATTCCTGAGATAAATACCACTAGGTCATGATATATAATCATGATGTGTTGCTGAATTTGTTTTGCTAATATTTTGTTAGGGACTTTGGTGTATTTATCAGATATTGGCCCTTGTTTTCTTTTCTTGTGATGTCTTTTGATTTGGGACCACTATAACTGGCTTCATAGGATAAGTTATTAAAGATTCCTTCTTCCTCCATTTAGAAAGGATTTTCTGAAGTACTCGTATTACTTCTTGTTGAAACACTTAATAAAATACACCAATCAGGCTGTCTGGGCTTGGGGCTTTGTTTTGTGGAAAAGTTTTCAATTATTAGTTGAATATATTTGCTATTCAGATTTTCTATTTCTTAAGTTAGTTCGGGTAATTTTGTTGTTTTAGAAAATTCTTCATGTCATCTAAATTGTCTAATTTGCTAGCATGTTTGTTCACAGTATTCCCTTAGAGGATCACCTCCTCTGTGAAGTCTTCCTTGCCTCCCTCAGATGGAAGAATAGCCCTTGATCTTATTTTCATGTTTCCCTTAACTCCCCAGAATCTCTTTCTTACAGCACTTTCACACACTCTGCTAAAATCATCAATGCACGCATCTGTCTCTCTGCCAGACAGTGAGCTCCTCGAAAGCCCAGGCTGTGCCTTAATCATTTTTTCTGAATTGCCAGTGTCCTTCAAATTGTCGGGTGCACTGTAGGTGCTGGATATAGGTTCAGTTCCCCAGAAACACACCCTGAGATGGGGATTTATTTGCAAGTGATTTATTTTACAAATGCTCCCAGTAGAAAAGAGTAATGGGGAAGAGGGCCAGGGAAGGTGAGGAGGTCAAGCAAAGATATAATTTCAGGCAAAAGTCCCACAAAGGGGAACTTAAGCTTGATCCCATAGGGAACTCTGGTGCATAAGTTTAAGCCTTAGCAGTTGTAAACGGGGTTTAAAAAGAAAAGAAAAAAATATATATATTTTTAATATTCTTTTAATATCTGTAGTTAAGTAGTCATGTTTCCTCCTTTATTGCTGATTTTGGTAATTTGTATCTTTTATTTTCTTGCACAGTTTGTCAATTTTGTTGTTATTTTCAAAGAAACAACTTTTAATTTTAATTTCATTATTTTTTCTATATGTTTTCTACCTCATTTATCTCCCCTTTAGTCTTTATTATTTCATTATTTCTGCATGTTCTGGATTTAGCTGGTTTTATGGAGAGAGGATATGATCTACTCACTCTATTATGCCAGAAATAAATCTCTAGTTAAAGCAGAGATACATCATTTTAGACCTCATTAGTCAGAATCTCTGGAGGGGATTCCACTGAGTGTCTACTTCATAAAATTCCCATGATGAATAATGATGGTCACCAAGATTGAGATACAACTATATTTGGCAAGTCTATGATTTGGTCTATGATTTTGGTTACGTTCATATTCCTGAAGTAAGATAATCAAGTTTAATTGATAACCTAAGTATAGAATCAACACAAAAGTTACATATATATATAATATACATATATATATACAGATATAACTTTTCAAATGATAAATAATATAATATTATCATATCAGTTATTTAGTACACTCTTCTGGACACATTTACATGTGAAGTCAAATTGTAATGGAAAAGTTGTTTGGCAAAGTAGATAAGTAGGACAGAGAAAGCTAAGTAATTGAATACAGTTAATCTGATTAGGTTATGAGAGCTCAATATTTCCTTCTCCTTTGGATGATTACACTTGACATAGTGAATTCAAATATCCAAGGCAACCAGTCACTGTTCAACAGCCAGTGTTAGAAACATATTGACAGTTCTTTCTTTTTGGTTGCACCTACTCTAGATTCCCTTCAGATCTTCAATTAACAAGATCAATTTAAGTATGGGATTAGTTACTGTTGCATGACTGGATTTGCTTATACACAGTCTTTTCACAGCACATATTTAAAATCTCTTCTACTGTACGCTATTTCTGTATGGAGGCTTATAATTAAGAGAGTGACATACTATCAAATGATATTAATACCAGAATACAGAACATCTTTATCATTGATATTTTAGCAGCACTCTAGATAAAAGTTGAAAGATGGATATAACATTGCTTTTTCCAACACTGGATAAGGATCAAAATAATTTTGGGGTTACAGTTTTATATTCTAACAGAATGCTTAAGTTACTACAAATTTGGGTAACCAATTGCTATGTATTATCTAACTTTCATAACACATATTTTAATTTAGTAACACAATTATTAATAAAGGTAACAAGATAATGAAGGAAATAATTTTTATTTAGATAATAGAGTTTTAAAAAATATTACACTCCAAGTATAAAAGAGATGAATGAAGAATATAGGAGTAGGAAGGGAAAAATAACTTGTTTGTCTTACTCAAATATTTAAATGAGGTCTAAACAAAGTCAACTCAATTGAAGCCCGACTTTCATTGCCTGTTTTTATAGTTCCATGTAGAGTGGGAATCTACATGTCCGGACTCCTTGCCTTGAGAATATCTCTTGTATTTGCATATTTCAATTTTGGTCATGTAAACTCGTATATATGATAAATATCAATTTACCATATAAACTGGTAGCTCAGGAGTGAAAGGTAGAAAGAGTCATGTAACCTTATAGGTATTTGACCTTAGTCTTCATTCAGATCAAAATTCTCTATCAAGCCTTTAGGCTATCAAAGGTAGTATTTGAGATGGTTAGGTCTCAAAATAGTCATGAAAGTTGTGTACACATCCACATGATTATTATACAATTTTAGCTCAGTAAAACCCCATATATTTGCCTTTATTTTCTTTGTGATTTATTGGAAGAGATTTGGACCTGAATTCTTTTGAATAACTGGCTCCTTCCCTGTGTTAGTCAGTTTGGGCTGCCATAATAAAATCCCATAGACTGGGTGGCCTGTAAACAACAGAAATTTATTTCTCATAGTTCTGAAGGCTGAGAGGTCCAAATTCAAGATGCCGGCACATTTAGAGTCTAGTGAGAGCCCAGCTTCTGGTTCACAGATGACAGTCTTTTTGCTGTGTTCTCACATAGCAGAAGGAGCAAGCTAGTGAGTGCTCTGGGGTCTCTTTTATAAGGGCACTGTAGGGAAGCAAACTTTGCCACCTCAAAACGTGTCCCTTTGGCATGAAGGTTAATTTAGGCTGATTATTTTTAAGAAACAGAAGAGTCAAAAAGTTTTTCTTGTTACCTCCCCTGAACTGCCTAAAAGAATTTAGATAAAGGGCCTGTTCCCTGAATAGAGCTATCACCAGAGATATCTTCAAAGAATATGGGCTAAGTGTGGTGGGAGGGACTCTGCAGGGCTTAATGTTCAAAGTCCACTCTGTTGCCCCACTGTCTCTACATGGTCCAGCAAACATTTTTTACCAAACATTTATTCCTCCATCTCTATGTGAATTGTCTTCCTTCCCTTTGAAGTTCCAACGCAATACACCCAACATTCTCTTTTGCTTTTTAGCTGAAGATGGTACTTAAATTGAGGACTTTGGCCATTTTGGCAAATTACTCAGTTTACCTGGGTCTCTCCCATGTATACATTTTATTACACTTTTGTTTGTTTTCCTCCTATTAATCAGTCTCAGGCCAATTTAATTCTTAGACCAGCCAGAAGAACCTAGAAAGTTAGAGGAAAATTTCTTCCTCCTGGACAGCATTAGTCCCATTCATTAGAACTCCACTCCCATGACCTAATCACCTCCCAGAGGTCCCACCCTTCATATACCATTGCATTGTGGATTAGATTTCAACATATGAATGTTAGGGGACACAAACATTCAGTTTATAACAATCCCCTACTTCACTTTGCACATGTAGACTAGACACAGGAATGCTCCTGTGACCATACAGAATGCCCAGAGAGTTACACCTGTTGATTCCACTGAGATTCAAGGAAAGAACAGAAACATTGTCTTTGCACCAATGAGGACAATTAAAACTGTTTTTTATTTTTATGCAAGAAATCCTTAGAGACAGTGGAATTCACTGTATTCTTGAAAAATAACTATCATATTTATTGTAGTAAAAAGTCTACAATAGAGCTGTTTTCACATTTATCTAGGATTTTCCATTACCAAAGCTAGTTTGCTTCAACTAAATTATACAGAGACAATGCTTAAAGGACTCCAGAGACAGCAATCCTAACTCAATAATTTCCAAGCAGTTTTCCCCATCATGACCCATAGTCTATACCCTAGCAGTGTTTCACTCAGCTTGATTGTTGCTAAGCAACAAATAGGGTATAGAAGTTAAGCTTCTGGAATCACTTACACATTAATTATAAGTCAAAAACATTAGAATAATGCAAGTTTTAATAATGAAGGGTATTACATATGTTGTCACAATATGCCTTTTTTCCTAACCAAGAAGAGAAAGACCTGTGGGATACTTGTCATGGGGAAATGACATTTCATTAGCTTTTGGAGGTACCAAGAGAGTAGATTTTAAGAGAAACAATTAGGTGTTTTATAGCTGTCTTTCCCTTTCTCAAAGGTTTTTTTCCCTAATTGCTATTGACTTTGCATTCTTTGAATTACTGAAGCTAACAGTAGCATAAGTAGGTGTTACATTTCCTAGTTAGGAAGTTGCTGAAGTGTTCTGATGATTGCATGATTGCTAAAGATTTTTAAATGCAAGGGAATTAAAGACCATTAAGTGCAAAGAAATCAAAGACCAATTTTTGTTCTCTAAACTTAGAGCTCTTTATCAAATTTTGATTTTCCCACCAGGAAAAAGCAATATTCTGAAATCATAGTGCATCTCCATCCACATCTCTCAAAGTTCTTACACTACTATCTACAGTCAGTCTCCTTTGTGAAGTTGTATGGCTGTATGATTTTCCTTTCTTTCTAAATGGAAAATTCTGGGACATGTGTTAGCTTAAGCAAGTACTCTTTCTTGTCCTATGGTAGCATGCCAATATTTGGCCAAAAAATGGACTAAGGAAAACCTGAAATGGTGTCAGCAGTGAGCTGCCAAAAGACTCGTTTATTCAGACTAGAAAAGCCAGGTTTATTGCACAGTGTGGGCCTCTCAATCAGCAAAACTTGTATATGAATTATATTTAGCTGTACTAAATACAGACCGTATTAACTACAGACTGTAGCTGTACTACAGTCTATCAACTAAAATTGTTTAAGATATATGTCATATTAAATATGCATTCAAACTTCACACACATAAAAGTCCCTTGGGAAAGATACTCAGTATATTGAAAAGGATATGGACTAAATATTCAGATAAACATGAATCTGATTTCAAGCCTGGCACTTGACATCTGCGTGACCATGGCTCAGTACTTCACTGTTTCTTGGTCTTGGTTTACTCACATATAAAATGGATGTGTGTGTGGGGGTGCTAGAACTTAACTCAAAGGGCAATTTTATGGCTCCTAAAGAGATACCTTTCCTGCCCAGCCACACTCACTTTCATTTCTTTGCGGCCCTTTCATCTTTGTTGGCCAGTTACTTCTTTTTTTAATCTACAATTGTACAGTATCCCCTAGATATATCACTGGGAGACAAGGAGACAGCAGCTTTCCTATCAAATGTCAGTAGATAACAACGTTTTGCTATCAGTATGTATAATTAATATAAAATGTGCTGTGACTGATCACCAACAAATTCTGAAAGAAGCCATGTGATTGGTCACCCGTCTGTGCATCTATGAATTATGGAGTAATTTGTGGACTGAAGAGCTAGCAATGAAGTTTTTGAGTTTACTCACTGTAACCCTAACCCTAACCTTGTCTTTGGCAAATGAAATTTCAATCATTTTATTGTGCGACTGCTGTTATTTAACTATACCTTGCCATTTGAAATCCACGTATACCACAACAGTGAGAAACAAGGATTGTTGTGTATGTGTGCATCTATTTCCTTTTCTTCATGAGATAGCATGGACTTCATCCATTTTATTCTCTGCTGCTTCCCTAGCCCTCAGAACAATGCTTAATACATAACGTGGAATCAAAGAAAGAATGGGTGTTATCACATGCCTAGAGTGCTTATCATGGAGCCCAGAATATATAAACTGCCCACTAAATGCTGGGTTTCTTAGTCTTTTCTTAGTGTCTCTGGTTTTAAGAAGAGGTAGATTTGTCAAAATGAATTAAGCACTCAGTGTGCTCTAGTGTATATTTGGCACAGTATAATTTTGTGAAGAAACATAGAATTTAGTTCCCTGAAATACACTTTGTGCTTTGTAGCCATAGAATCTAAATTTGATCCTGGCTTTGCTATTTCACCTTAGGTAAGTTATTTAAACCCTCTAGGCTTCATTTTCTTTATCTGTGTAATGGCAGCAAGTATATCTACTCACCTGATTAAAGTATGTGAAGCTTAAGAGAAATTATATGTGCAAAGTGCTTAGTCCAGTGCCTGGTACTTAGTAGGCACATAAAATATTTAGCTATTTTTTGAGTTTGTGGCCCATAAGGAAAAACAAAATAATTTTAAAAGATATAATGAATTTTACAATGTAGATGACAAGAATATATTACAAATATATCCAACTGTGGTTATATGTTGTATTTTTTAATTCAAATGTAATTTCTCCCAAGTGTAATTGACTTTTTTGTTGAGAGAAAAACTGAAATTGAGCAAATTCCACATTCTTTTATTGGAGAAGACTATTTTAAACATTCACAAAGCAGGAGTCTATAAACCTCAACAGAGAGATCAGAGCTATGTAAGATTAAACTGAGAACTAAAGTCAAATTAAAGATTACTCTGAAACCAAAACCAGTTAAATAGACACAATATTTTATTTAGTTTTCAAAATGTGTCAAGGTTCTTAGCATCTACGTGGCTCAGTTTCTTCTTTTGTGAAATGGAGATGGAAAGATCCCTATTTCATTGGATATTATGATGGTCAAATGAGATAACACATTTAAAATATTGATCATAAATCTTGGATATAGTAAGAATTCAATAAATCTTAACTGATTCTATCCTTTTGTTCATATAAATTAATCTTAATGCCTGACAATAATTTCTTTATCAGGCATTTTCTTTTTTTTAACTTAATTTTATTTATTTTTAAACAGCAGGTTATTAGTTATCTATTTTATACAAATTAGGGTGTACATGTCAATCCCAATCTCCCACTTCATCCCCCCATGCCGCCCCTCGCCGCTTTCCCCTCTTGGTGTCTACACGTTTGTTCTCTACATCTGTATCTCTATTTCTGCCTTGCAGACTGGTTCATCTGTACCATTATTCTAGATTCCACATATATGTGTTAATATACTATATTTGTTCCTATCTTTCTGACTACTTCACTCTGTATGACAGTCTCTAGGTCCATCCACATCTCTACAAATGACCCAATTTCATTCCTTTTTATGGCTGAGTAATATTCCATTGTATATATGTACCACCTCCTCTTTATCCATTCGTCTGTCAATGGGCTTCCATGACCTGGCTATTGTAAATAATGCTGCAGTGAATACTACAGGGAATGTGTCTTTTTGAATTACGGTTTTCTCTGGGTATATGCCCAGTAGTGGGATTGCTGGGTCATATGGTAATTGTATTTTTAGTTTCTTAAGGAACCTCCATACTGTTCTCCATAGTGGCTGTATCAATTTACATTCCCACCAACAGTGCAAGAGGGTTCCCTTTTCTCCACACCCTCTCCAGCATTTGTTGTCTGTAGATTTTTTTTTTTTTTTGGGGGGGTACGTGGGCCTCTCACTGTTGTGGCCTCTCCTGTTGCGGAGCACAGGCTCCGGACGCGCAGGCTTAGCGGCCATGGCTCACGGGCTCAGCCACTCCACGGCATGTGGGATCTTCCCGGACGGGGGCACGAACCCGTGTCCCCTGCATCGGCAGGTGGACCCTCAACCACTGCGCCACCAGGGAAGCCCTGTTGTTTGTAGATTTTATGATCATGCCCATTCTAACTGGTGTGAGGTGATACCTCATTGTAGTTTTGATTTGTATTTCTCTAATAATCAGTGATGTTTTTGTAGATTTTATGATCATGCCCATTCTAACTGGTGTGAGGTGATACCTCATTGTAGTTTTGATTTGTATTTCTCTAATAATCAGTGATGTTGAGCAGCTTTTCATGTGCCTCTTGGCCGTCTGTATGTCTTAGGTGAAATGTCTATTTAGGTCTTCTGCCCATTTTTTGATTGGGTTGTTTTTTTTTTAATATTGAGCTGCAAGAGCTGTTTATATATTTTGGAGATTAATCCTTTGCCCATTGATTCATTGGCAAATATTTTCTCCCATTCTAAACATTGTCTTTTCATCTTGTTTATAGTCTCCTTTGCTGTGCAAAAGCTTTTAAGTTTCTTTAGGTGCCATTTGTTTATTTTTGATTTTATTTCCATTACTCTAGGAGGTGGGTCAAAAGAGATCTTGCTGTGATTTACGTCAAAGAGTGTTCTTCATATGTTTTCCTCTAAGAGTTTTATAGTGTCTGGTCTTACATTTTGGTCTTTAATCCATTTTGAGTTTATTTTTGTGTATTGTGATAGGGAGTGTTCTAACTTCATTCTTTTACATGTAGCTGTCCAGTTTTCCCATCACCACTTACTGAAGAAACTGTCTTTTCTCCATTGTATATCCTTGCCTCCTTTGTCGTAGATTAGTTGACCATAGGTGCATGGGTTTATCCCTGGGCTTTCTATCCTGTTCCGTTGATCTATATTTCTGTTTTTGTGCCAGTACCATATTGTTTTGATTACTGTAGCTTTGTAGTATAGTCTGAAGTCAGGGAGTCTGAATCCTCCAGTTCTGTTCTTTTCCCTCAAGTTGGCTTTGACTATTTGGGGTCTTTTTAGTCTCCATAAAAAAAAAAAAAAATAGTTGGCTTTGACTATTTGGGGTCTTTTTAGTCTCTTTTAAGATTTTTTGTTCTAGTTCTGTAAAAAATGCCATTGGTAATTTGATAGGGATTGCATTGAATCTGTAGATTGCTTTGGGTATTATAGTCATTTTCACAATATTGATTCTTCCAATCCAAGAACATGGTATATCTCCCCATCTGTTTGTGTCATCTTTGATTTCTTTCCTCAGTGTCTTATACTTTTCTGAGTACAGGTCTTTTACCTCCTTAGGTAGGTCTGTTCCTAGGTATTTTATTCCTTTTGTTGCAATGGTGAATGGGAGTGTTACCTTAATTTCTCTTTCTGATCTTTCATTGTTAGTGTATAGGAATGCCAGCGATTTCTGTGCATTAATTTTGTATCCTGCAACTTTACCAAATTCATTGATTAGCTCTAGTAGTTTCCTGGTGGCATCTTTAGGATTCTGTATGTATAGTATCATGTCATCTGCAAACAGTGACAGTTTTACTTCTTCTTTTCCAATTTGTATTCCTTTTATTTCTTTTGCTTCTCTGATTGCCATGGCTAGGACTTCCAAAACTATGTTGAATAAGAGTGGCAAGAGAGGACATCCTTGTCTTGTTCCTGATCTTAGAGGAAATGCTTTCAGTTTTTCACCACTGAGAATGATGTTTGCTGTGGGTTTGTCATATATGGCCTTTATTATGTTGAGATAGGTTCCCTCTATGCCCACTTTCTGGAGAGTTTTTATCATAGATCAGTGTCGAATTTTGTCAGAAGCTTTTTCTGCATCTATTGAGATGATAATATGGTTTTTATTCTTCAGTTTGTTAATGTGGCATATCATATTGATTGATTTGTGTATATTGAAGAATCCTGGCAACCCTGGGATAAATCCCACTTGATCGTGGTGTATAATCATTTTAGTGTGTTGTTGGATTCTGTTTGCTGGTATTTTGTTGAAGATTTTTGCATCTATATTCGTCAGTGATATTGGTCTGTAATTTTCTTTTTTTGTAGTATCTTTGTCTGGTTTTGGTATCAGGGTGATGCTGGCCTTGTAGAATGAGTTTGGGGGTGTTCCCTTCCTCTGCAATTTTTGGGAAGAGTTTGAGAAGAATGGATGTTGGCTCTTCTCTAAATGTTTGATAGAATTCACCTGTGAAGCCATCTGGTCCTGGATTTTTGTTTGTTGGAAGATTTTTAGTCACAGCTTCAGTTTCACTACTTGTGATTGGTCTGTTCATATTTTGTTTCTTCCTCAGTCTTGGAAGGTTATACCTTTCTAAGAATTTGTCCATTTCTTCCAGGTTGTCCACTTTATTGGCATAGAGTTCCTTGTAGTAGTCTCTTATGTTGCTTTGTATTTCTGTGATGTCTGTTGTAACTTCTCCTTTTTCATTTCTAATTTTATTGATTTGAGTCCTCTCCGTTTTTTTCTTGATGAGTCTGGCTAATGGTATATCAATTTTGTTTATCTTCTCAAAGAACCAGCTTTTAGTTTTATTCATATTTGCTATTGCTTTCTTTGTTTCTATTTCATTTATTTCTGCTCCGATCTTTATGATTTCTTTCCTTCTACTCACCTTGGGTTTTGTTTTTTTGTCTTTCTCTTGTTCCTTTACGTGTAAGGTTAGATTGTTTATTTGAGATTTTTCTTGAGGTAGGCTTGTATTGCTATAAACTTCCCTCTTAGAACTACTTTTGCTGCATCCCATAGGTTTTGGATCATCGTGTTTTTGTTGTCATTTGTCTCTAGGTATTTTTAAATTTCCTCTTTGATTTCTTCAGTGGTATCTTGGTTATTTAGTAACGTATTATTTAGCCTCCATGTGTTGTGCTTTTTACGTTTTTTTCCCTGTAATTGATTTCTAATCTCATAGTGTTATGGTAGGAAAAGATGATTGATATGATTTCAATTTTCTTAAATTTACTGAGGCTTAATTTGTGACCCAAGATGTGATCTATCCTGGAGAATGTTCCATGTGCCCTTGAGAAGAAAGTGTAATCAGCTGTTTTTGGATGGAATGTCCTATAAATATCAATTAAATCTCTCTGGTGTATTTTGTCATTTAAAGCTTGTGTTTCCTTATTAATTTTCTGTCTGGATGATCTGTCCATTGGTGTAAGTGATGTGATAAAGTCCCCCACTGTTACTGTGTTACCGTTGATTTGCTCTTTTATAGCTGTTAGCATTTGCCTTATGTATTGAGGTGCTCCTATGTTGGGTGTGTATATATTTATAATTGTTATATCTTCTTCTTGGATTGATCCCTTGGTCTTTATGTAGTGTCCTTCCTTGTCTCTTGTAACATTATTTTAAAGTCTACTTTATCTGGTACGAGTACTGCTACTCCAGCCTTCTTTTGATTTCCATTTGCATGGAATATCTTTTTCCATCCCCTTCCTTTCAGTCTGTATGTGTCCCTAGGTCTGAAATGGGTCTCTTGTAGACAGCATACATATAGGTCTTATTTTTGTATCCATTCAGTGAGCCTGTGTCTTTTGGTTGGAGCATTTAATCCACTCACGATAAGTATTTTCCTATTACCATTTTCTTAATTGTTTTGTGGGTTTTTTTGTAGGTCCTTTTCTTCTCTTGTGTTTCCCACTTAGAGAAGTTCCTTTAGCATTTGTTGTAAAGCTGGTTTGGTGGTGCTGAATTCTCTTAGCTTTTGCTTGTCTGTAAAGCTTTTGATTTCTCCATCGAATCTGAATGAGATCCTTGCCAGGTAGAGTAATCTTGGTTGTAGGTTCTTCCCTTTCATCACTTTGGCTATATTGTGCCACTCCCTTGTTCCTTCATCTGGTACATAGTCCTCTGACTTTTCATTTTGTCTGTCTTTCTGTGAATGTGGTTTTTGTTCCACAGGCTGCAGGACTGTAGCTCTTCTTGCTTCTGCTCTAGGCATCTTATTTCTGTATCTTTTTCATTAATGCTATTTTGCTTCCTTTGCTCATTATAAGGTCACTCTAACAATCCTCCTCTGGTTTCTCTGTCCTCAATTGCTTCCTCATTTACTTTTTTGCTTAAGTTTTTAATCATTCTCCATAAGAAAAATCCAAACTTCTAGCCACCAATTACAGTTCTTATAAACTTTCCAATTAGTACTCTCCTTAACTCTTCCTGTTTCAGTCAAATATATATACTTTTGTTTATTTTACTCCTCACATAATTTTTTTACCCATCATGGATTGACAGAAAATTTTCTCTGTGTGCCATCTCTGATTGGCAGCTGTCTATTGATGGGCATTCTGAGACTGCCTCAACTCAGGAAGAGGAAAAAGCTACAGATCTTTAGTAATGTGTGCCATGGTCTCTGGAGTGGGGACAGGAGTATCAGAGATATTTGTCATTTATGACTTCTGTCATTTCCCCTAACAAGATATCCTTATGGCCTTCTCTGCTTCTCTAAGTTCTAACTTTTTCAGAGATTCAGCTCAAATCCCACCTCTTCTATAATTATCCCACCATCCCATCTATCATAGCCCAGAATAATCACTGCCTTCTCACATAGGATTTACAACCTGAATCCCTTCTTTGGCACTAACATATGCTATTTATATGATTGCTCATGATTTCAACCTATAGATCCCATGAGGTCAACTATATTGTGCCTCTTTCTAGAACAGAGAATTCTGCATGCATTTATTATTCACAGTTTTTAATATCAATCATAACAGTAGCTTACTTTTCTTACTGTCATATTTTATCATTTTATATACAATATCCCATTAAGATTTAATTATTCATGGCCTTATGGAATCATGTGTTAATACTGTGAATATTTACTGACTTTAGTAGAAAGCTTATACTCACCAACTTTATTTTTATGTTGGGTGTTATTCAAAACATATACATGGACTTGGAAAAGGCTAGGTAGTGTGTCTTACAAATTCTAAATATTTTCATGAGCCCACATATTTCTTCTACCAGTGACAATCCAGTTAAATTAAGTATTAAAATAAATATTAAGCATGTTTATACAAAGTAACTATGGATCCCAAATTAGAGAAAAGGGGGTATAATATTACCTCTTGAGTATTGAAAATATTGAGGAAGAGATTTGATTTTCAGGGTAAATTATGATGCAGATGTAAAGCCATCCCAGTTTACCTCCTCTGATCTTCCTTTGTTCTTCAGACCTCCTCAAAGTGGTCCAGAAATTAAGTTTGGGGATTATTCACATAAGAGTTTAAACCTAATTGCAACACTTACCAATAGCTTGATGTAGGACAAGCTACTTGATTTATTTGAGCTTCAGTCCTTACAGTAAATTTGAGATTAATAATCTTATGTATAGATTATTGAATAGAAAAATGACATAAGGTCCCTTGCATATGAGGATTCAGCAAATGATAAAGTAAAGGTTATATTTGGCAGTTGTAACAATATCTTTTACTGACTCATAAAGGATGCATTTATCACTTTCAGTATTATTTGAATTTTAATATCATTTAAAAATATTTTAATTACTGGAAATACAAGGGCTTTTATTCTGGAACAGAAATTCAAAATTCTAAATAAAACATCAGTAACTGAATCTAGTACTGTTTTATATAATTCTATACTATGACCATTTCTTTTTTTTTTTTTTTTTTAACATCTTTATTGGGGTACAATTGCTTTACAATGGTGTGTTAGTTTCTGCTTTATAACAAAGTGAATCAGTCATACATAAACCTATGTTCCCATATGTCTTCCCTGTTGCGTCTCCCTCCCTCCCACCCTCCCCATCCCACCCCTCCAGGCTGTCACAAAGCACTGAGCCAATATCCCTGTGCCATGCGGCTGCTTCCCACTAGCTATCTACCTTACTGCGTTTGTTAGTGTGTATATGCCCATGACTCTCTCTCGCCCTGTCACAGCTCACCCTTCCCCCTCCCCATAACCTCAAGTCCGTTCTCTAAGAGGTCTGCGTCTTTATTCCTGCTTTACCCCTAGGTTCTTCATGACATTTTTTTCTTAAATTCCATATATATGTGTTAGCATACGGTATTTGTCTTTTTCTTTCTGACTTACTTCACTCTGTATGACAGACTCTAGGTCTATCCACCTCATTACAAATAGCTCAATTTCGTTTCTTTTTATGGCTGAGTAATATTCCATTGTATATATGTGCCACATCTTCTTTATCCATTCATCCGATGACAGGCACTTAGGTTGTTTCCATCTCCGGGCTATTGTAAATAGAGCTGCAATGAACATTTTGGTACATGACTCTTTTTGAATTTTGGTTTTCTCAGGGTATATGCCCAGTAGTGGGATTGCTGGGTCATATGGTAGTTCTATTTGTAGTTTTTTAAGGAACCTCCATACTGTTCTCCATAGTGGCTGAACCAATTCACATTCCCACCAGCAGTGCAAGAGTGTTCCCTTTTCTCCACACCCTCTCCAGCATTTATTGTTTCTAGATTTTTTGATGATGGCCATTCTGACTGGTGTGAGATGATATCTCATTGTAGTTTTGATTTGCATTTCTCTAATGATTAATGATGTTGAGCATTCTTTCATGTGTTTGTTGGCAGTCTGTATATCTTCTTTGGAGAAATGTCTATTTAGGTCTTCTGCCCATTTTTGGATTGGGTTGTTTGTTTTCTTGTTATTGAGCTGCATGAGCTGCTTGTAAATTTTGGAGATTAATCCTTTGTCGGTTGCTTCATTTGCAAATATTTTCTCCCATTCTGAGGGTTGTCTTTTGGTCTTGTTTACGGTTTCCTTTGCTGTGCAAAAGCTTTGAAGTTTCATTAGGTCCCATTTGTTTATTTTTGTTTTTATTTCCATTACTCTAGGAGGTGGGTCAGAAAGGATCTTGCTTTGATTTATGTCATAGAGTGTTCTGCCTATGTTTTCCTCTAAGAGTTTGATAGTTTCTGGCCTTACATTTAGGTCTTTAATCCATTTTGAGCTTATTTTTGTGTATGGTGTTAGGGAGTGATCTAATCTCATACTTTTACATGTACCTGTCCAGTTTTCCCAGCACCACTTATTGAAGAGGCTGTCCTTTCTCCATTGTACATTACTGCCACCTTTATCAAAGATAAGGTGTCCATATGTGCATGGGTTTATCTCTGGGCTTTCTATCTTGTTCCATTGATCTATCTTTCTGTTTTTGTGCCAGTACCATACCGTCTTGATGACTGTAGCTTTGTAGTATAGTCTGAAGTCAGGGAGCCTGATTCCTCCAGTTCCTTCTTTCGTTCTCAAGATTGCTTTGGCTATTCGGGGTCTTTTGTGTTTCCATACAAATTGTGAAAGTTTTTGTTCTAGTTCTGTGAAAAATGCCAGTGGTAGTTTGATAGGGATTGCATTGAATCTGTAGATTGCTTTGGGTAGTAGAGTCATTTTCACAATGTTGATTCTTCCAATCCAAGAACATGGTATATCTCTCCATCTATTTATATCATCTTTAATTTCTTTCATCAGTGTCTTATAATTTTCTGCATACAGGTCTTTTGTCTCCTTAGGTAGGTTTATTCCTAGATATTTTATTCTTTTTGTTGCAATGGTAAATGGGAGTGTTTTCTTGATTTCACTTTCAGATTTTTCATCATTAGTATATAGGAATGCCAGAGATTTCTGTGCATTAATTTTGTATCCTGCCACTTTACCAAATTCATTGATTAGCTCTAGTAGTTTTCTGGTAGCATCTTTAGGGTTCTCTATGTATAGGATCATGTCATCTGCAAACAGTGACAGCTTTACTTCTTCTTTTCCAATTTGGATTCCTTTTATTTCCTTTTCTTCTCTGATTGCTGTGGCTAAAACTTCCAAAACAATGTTGAATAATAGTGGTGAGAGTGGGCAACCTTGTCTTGTTCCTGATCTTAGTGGAAATGCTTTCAGTTTTTCACCATTGAGGACGATGTTGGCTGTGGGCTTGTCATATATGGCCTTTATTATGTTGAGGAAAGTTCCCTCTATGCCTACTTTCTGCAGGGTTTTTATCATAAATGGGTGTTGAATTTTGTCAAAAGCTTTCTCTGCATCTATTGAGATGATCATATGGTTTTTCTCCTTCAATTTGTTAATATGGTTTATCACATTGATAGATTTGCGTATATTGAAGAATCCTTGCATTCCTGGAATAAACCCCACTTGATCATGGTGTATGATCCTTTTACTGTGCTGTTGGATTCTGTTTGCTAGTATTTTGTTGAGGATTTTTGCATCTATGTTCATCAGTGATATTGGCCTGTAGTTTTCTTTCTTTGTGACATCCTTGTCTGGTTTTGGTATCAAGGTGATGGTGGCCTCGTAGAAGGAGTTAGGGAGTGGTCCTCCCTCTGCTATATTTTGGAAGAGTTTGAGAAGGATAGGTGTTAGCTCTTCTCTAAATGTTTGATAGAATTCGCCTGTGAAGCCATCTGGTCCTGGGCTTTTTTTTGTTGGAAGATTTTTAATCACAGTTTCAATTTCAGTGCTTGTGATTGGTCTGTTCATATTTTCTATTTCTTCCTGATTCAGTCTTGGCAGGTTGTGCATTTCTAAGAATTTGTCCATTTCTTCCAGATTGTCCATTTTATTGGCATAGAGTTGCTTGTAGTAATCTCTCATGATCTCTTTTATCTCTGCAGTGTCAGTTGTTACCTCTCCTTTTTCATTTCTAATTCTATTGATTTGAGTCTTCTCCCTTTTTTTCTTGATGAGTCTGGCTAGTGGTTTATCTATTTTGTTTATCTTCTCAAAGAACCAGCTTTTAGTTTTATTGATCTTTGCTATTGTTTCCTTCATTTCTTTTTCATTTATTTCTGATCTGATTTTTATGATTTCTTTCCTTCTGCTAGCTTTGGGGTTTTTTTGTTCTTCTTTCTCTAATTGCTTGAGGTGCAAGGTTAGGTTGTTTATTCGAGATGTTTCCTGCTTCTTAAGGTGGGCTTGTATTGCTATAAACTTCCCCCTTAGAACTGCTTTTGCTGCATCCCACAGGTTTTGGGTCGTTGTGTCTCCATTGTCATTTGTTTCTAGGTATTTTTTGATTTCCTCTTTGATTTCTTCAGTGATCTCTTCATTATTAAGTAGTGTATTGTTTAGCCTCCATGTGTTTGTATTTTTTACAGATCTTTTCCTGTAATTGATATCTAGTCTCATGGCGTTGTGGTCAGAAAAGATACTTGATACAATTTCAATTTTCTTAAATTTACCAAGGCTTGATTTGTGACCTAAGATATGATCTATCCTGGAGAATGTTCCATGAGCACTTGAGAAAAATGTGTATTCTGTTGTTTTTGGATGGAGTGTCCTATAAATATCAATTAAGTCCATCTTGTTTAATGTATCATTTAAAGCTTGTGTTTCCTTATTTATTTTCATTTTGGATGATCTGTCCATGGGTGAAAGTGGGGTGTTTAAGTCCCCTACTATGAATGTGTTACTGTCGATTTCCCCTTTTATGGCTGTTAGTATTTGCCTTATGTACTGAGGTGCTCCTATGTTGGGTGCATAAATATTTACAATTGTTATATCTTCTTCTTGGATTGATCCCTTGATCATTATGTAGTGTCCTTCTTTGTCTCTTTTAATAGTCCTTATTTTAAAGTCTATTTTGTCTGATATGAGAATTGCTACTCCAGCTTTCTTTTGGCTTCCATTTGCATGGAATATCTTTTTCCATCCCCTTACTTTCAGTCTGTATGTGTCTCTAGGTCTGAAGTGGGTCTCTTGTAGACAGCATATATAAGGGTCTTGTTTTTGTATCCATTCAGCTAATCTGTGTCTTTTGGTGGGAGCATTTAGTCCATTTACATTTAAGGTAATTATCGATATGTATGTTCCTATTCCCATTTTCTAAATTGTTTTGGGTTCGTTATTATAGGTCTTTTCCTTCTCTTGTGTTT